>NC_138866.1:83914022-84561522 GCF_965194805.1 Balaenoptera borealis
CACGAGCAGCTCCCAAGCTGGGATCACTACTCCCAGGGCGGAAACCTTCTCCCTACCTCCCAGCTCGGGCACCCTCCCTCTTGGGACCTAGCCTGCCGCGCAGCGCCCCTGGCGGTACAGCCGCGTCGTGGCCGCAGGTTTCGGGCGGGAGAAGCCGACCCGGGAGCAGCGAGAAGTTATGTTGGACCGCGAACCAGGCCGGGGCCACTGCAGGCCCAGAGAGCCTGCGGTGAGGGCTGGTGAGGGTCCAGTCCTCTGCGCCTATCAGGAAAGTTCGGCAAGAGAAGCATAACCACACAATGTACGGTGCACACCTGGACGCTTTTGAGAATACAGGAGGCGCGCTTAGTCATTACTCTCGGGCTACCCGTTAAAGCCAGGACAGCGGTGACCCTGGCCTAGAGCCTTCACTTTAGCGAGGTAGCACGGCCCATGGGCCCCGGAAGGGAACAGACTCCGTCTGGGTCGCCTAGGCCGGTGGAAGAGGGAAACCCAACAGCAGTTGTAGCCAAACCCTCGCTGTTCCGCCGCTCTGGATTCCCCACCCGCCTCCAACATCTCTTGTCTCTCGTCCCTGCCAGGCTTTTCAGGCATTTCTTACCCGCTCCTGCGTGCTCCCACAGCGCTGTGGCCATGTTCCTGGGTACACGTCACGAGCATGGCTTCCTGCTGGCCAAGCCACCAGCTCTGCCACTTTCTGGAACTGGTGGGCCCCTGGATGTGGGAGAAGAGAGGCCAGTGCCTTGTGAAGGTAGGATTAAGATGGCGATTAGATTGAAGAACGGGAGGTTCTCTTGGGGACCTAGGGCAACGGGCTGTTTATTTATTTATTTAAAAAATTTATTTATTTTATTTTTTAAAATTTTTGGCAGCACTGGGTCTTCGTTGCTGTGCACGGGCTTTCTCTAGTTGCAGCAAGTGGGGGCTACTCTTCCTTGCAGTGCACAGGCTTCTTATTGTGGTGGCTTCCCTTGTTGCAGAGCACGGGCTCTAGAGCGCAGGCTCAGTAGTTGTGGCGTATGGGCTTAGTTGCTCCGTGGCATGTGGGATCTTGCCGGACCAGGGATCGAACCTGTGTCCCCTGCGTTGGCAGGCAGATTCTTAACCACTGCGCCGCCAGGTAAGTCCCCAACAGGCTGTTTTAAACGGTGGGAGCGGGAGCTGGACAGAGAGGCTGAGCAGTCTTCTGAGGGAGGGAAGCCTGGGCCTGAAAGGTGCTGGGGACCCGCTCCTTGTCTGGGGCTGGATTGTGCTGGGCGGGTGGGGGAAGGGGGTTTGAGAAAGCTGGCATTGCCTCCTGGTGTCAAAGCCTGGAACTGCAGCAGGGTCCAGAAGGGAGGGGCTTGTGTTCAGCGGGGCCCGCCCACCACCCAGCGTGTCTACAGCTCGGACATGTGCAACGCTCCCCCACCCGACTCCCCTCGAGAGCGGGATAGGCCTTGCCCAGCCCCCCCACATCACCACCACCCCGGCCCCGCCCTCCCGCCGCAGTCCTCACCGCACCTCCCAGGGGCCGGCCTCGCGACGTTCCTGCGGGAGCAAACGTGGGCGTCTGAGAACCCGGAAGTTACGTTATAGGCGCGCGTCCGGGGGGCGGGAGTCAGCTGAGCTGCTCGGGCGAGGTTGGGATCACCTGAGTTCGGCTAGGGGGAGCCGGTGATCTCCTGGGGGCGGGAGTTGGGTGCAGTACTGCGCCAGATTCAAGGGGGAGAGCTCCCCGGTCTTCTCGCTCTGTAAGGCGAGAGTGAGAAGATCCTCAGGATTTTACAGAGGAGGAGTCGGCGGCGGCGGCGGCGGCGGATTGCCAGGATCTGTCAGATCCCTGTCGAGGCTGGGGAGTCGCAGCTTCCAATCCGGGGAGACGGGGATCCCTGGGGGGAGCCCTGTTGTAATCCCTGGGCCCAAGACGGAGGACCCACAGGCCGGGTACCATGGCGTCTATCCTGGATGAATACGAGGACTCCCTCTCCCGCTCGGCCTTCTTGCAGCCCGGCTGCCCCAGCGTCGGCATCCCCCACTCGGGTAAGGGAAGTGAGGGCGCCGCTGCACCTCTTAGCTCTCCTGGCATCTGCAAGAGAGGAGCGGAGGGGGTGGCTCCAGGAGCTCGGGTTCACCTCCTGGACGTGCAGTCCGGGTCTAGGCCCTTGATTCTCCTCAGGCTCTTATGGCCCCCAGCTGGTGGATGGTCGAAGATTGAAAGAGCAGCAAGAGCAGCCGCGTGATCTAGGCCCTGCCACTAGAGTCCTTCTAAGAGGGAACTGGGACTCAGATAAGGAAGTGTCTTGCTTAGAGGGCCGCAGTTGGGAAAACTGAGAACAGGCTCAGATGAGAATAGGCTTCATCTGATTCGGTGTTTTTCCCACCAGGCCCCTTCTGGAGGTGAGAGGAAGAGAGTGGGCAAAGAACTGGTGAAATGGGAGTGTCGTAGGGGAAGGAGGGATGGTCCTAGAGGGAACTTTGTCACTGAACAGGGGAAAATGAAGTACTTTAGGCTTTTGCTAGAGCTGTGTGCAGCTGGGCATTGAGGGGAAATTTTTGTAGAAAGTAGTGCAGAGTTGGCAGAGGGGTCTGAAGCTCTGGAATATTTTGAGCAATGGTAAAGAATAAGAGTAAAGACTAGAGAGAAAGCACCAGCAGTTTGTTAACCAACTGATTGGAAGCATTCCCCAAGGATCCCTCCACCCTCATTCTTCTGGAGACTCACAGAGTATTACTGCATGGGCAAGGAGGGGAGAGAGCGGAACTAGACTACTTTAGTTGAGCTGGGATTGCTTGGCCAAAGATTGATAAGGGAGAACACCCAACCCTTCCCCGCCCACCCCATTACCACTGGGAACAGGTATATCATGGTGTAACAGCATACCAAGGGTTCAAAGAATCAACCCCTCACTGCTTTCAGAGATGTGGGAAGAGCCCAGAACCCCTAATGTAGCCTAGGACTAATGTAGAGGTGATTAGCAAACTGCTTGATATATTGATATTCAGGTGTTGGCTAACCAAGGTCCTGGGGTAGCAATATGTTGGGAAGGTGGAGAGGAATATGTTGCCCTTCCTCCCTCTGTTCCATAGCTAACCTTTCCTTGGCTCCTCACCTAGGATATGTGAATGCCCAGCTAGAGAAGGAAGTGCCCATTTTCACGAGGCAGCGCATTGACTTTACCCCTTCTGAGCGTATCACCAGTCTTGTCATCTCCTGCAATCAGCTCTGCATGAGCCTGGGCAAGGATACACTACTCCGGTAAGTGAGGACCCGAAAGGTTTAGGAGTAGGGAGTGGATTGGTGGTATTTTGGAACTACTGACTGACCGGGCCTTTTTTCCACTCTGGGCAGGTTAAACAGTGGATTTGGAATTTTCAGGAAATATCCTATCCCTTCCTAAAGAGAACCAGTGTAGCGTAGTAGACCCGGACTCTGAGCTCAGCTCTCCCACTTAACAGGGATGGAATCTTGAGCAAGTCACCCAGTCTTTCTGAACACGTCCCTTCATCTGTTAAAGACGGTACCAACCCACAAGTTAGTCATGTAGATAAGCTGAACGGTCTAGAGTCCTGAAGTAAATACACTATAAATGGAAATAAAATATCTCAATAAAACTGGAAATAAATAGTATAAGTAAATGGAACTAATATATGACAAAGGTGTCAGCAAAATTGTTTATCTATCCAGAATAACCATCTGGGATGAAACAGAGCTAAACCTCTGTATCATAAAAATGAATTCTAAGTGAAATAATTATTTGAATATAAAAAATAGTGTGAATATTAAAAGAATATTTAATAAATTTCTATGTTCTTGGGGTGAAGAGAGACCTTCTTACTCAAGCTAGAAAATCCAGAATCTACAAGGGAAAAGGTAGATAGATTTGACCACGTGGTGATTGCTGTTATGACAAAATAAAAATAAAAAAGCATATGAAGCAGGTCAGGACAAAAGATGGTGGGAAAATAATGTTTTTCCACATATGACTGAAGATTTACTTTTCTGTTCCTTAAAAAGCCCTTAGAAATTAATAAGAAAAAGACAGTCCAGGGAATCCCCTTGTGGTCCAGTGGTTAGGACTCGGCGCTTTCACTGCTGGGGCCCAGGTTCAGTCCCTGGTTGGGGAACTAAGATCCCGCAAGCTGTGAAAAAAAAAAAAAAAAAGACAGTTCAGTAGAAAAGGGAGGGTAAACAATATAAACAAGCAGTTCACAGAAGAGGAACTCCAAATTTTCCAGTAAACATCTGAAAATAATTTTCAACCTGTGGGAAATGCAAATCAAAATCACAGTAAGATACCATTTTTTTTTAACCTATCAGATTAGCAAAAATTTTAAACAGTAATATATGATGCTGGTGAAGATACACAGAGATGGACTCTCATACATTGGTGGAAAGAGTATAAACTGCCACCATCGTTTGGAGAAATAATCTGGCAATGTCTGTTAAACACTGAAATATCTATAACTTTGACCTGGCAATCCCACTTTGGGGAATACATACCATAGAAAGAAAAGTACCAGTTTGCAAAGGTATAGATACAAGGATGTTGATTCCAGCAGTATTTGTGGTAGGAAAAACTGGACCCAAGCTGCATATCCATCAATAGGAAAATGATTAAGTTATAGTTCACCCATAAAAGGGAATATTATGCAGTTATTAAAACAATGAGTTAGCTGTATCTGTTGACCCAGTGGGACGTTCATGAAATATCATTGAGAAAAGCAAATTATAAATTAATATGCATACACACACATATATACAATGTGAAAACATTTTTGTAAAAACTGATAAAATAAGCTTGTTTCTATTATGAACATGGAGAAAGATGTTAACATCAGTTTTTTCCGTTGGGAATAATAGGAGTTTGGGAAGAAAATCATTAACTTTTTCTTCATACACTGTTGTATTGATTCTTTAGTTAGAGTGAGCATATAATTTGAAAAGAATTTAATAAGGGAAATACCTTAAATAGGAAATAATCTTAAGGGAGCACCCCTCAAGGTTATTGTGAAGGTTAATTGAGGTCATACTAGCTCAAGCTCTTGGCATGGTGCTTGGTATATGGAAAGTGCTCAGTAACCACTAGCTACTATTTGTTGTTCCCTTTTTACCCCAGCATTCTGGGATACCCCTGCCTATCTTCCTAGATGCACTGGAGGTATGTTGAGCAGAAGGAAAAGACTTCTGCTTAGTGACTTCTCAGAATGAAGTGGGGGTGTTCTCAGAGCTGAGCATTCTTAAGGAGGACCCCATATGTGTTTCAGAGTTCCCTTGGGATTGTATTCAGAATTTTATGCGTCTATGTAGATTTCAGGGAAGAAAGGCTGTGCCTTTCATCAGATTATAAAGAGGTCTGTGATTCAACAGAAGGATCTGCCCTTCTCTGGAGTGAGGCTGTGACTCTTGTCCCAACAGCATTGACTTAGGCAAAGCAAATGAACCCAACCACATGGAGCTGGGGCGCAAGGATGATGCCAAAGTTCACAAGATGTTCCTGGACCCTACTGGTAAGTGGTGGTAGAGTTCTGAGATGGGGGGTAGGGGGTGGGGGGTGTTGAGGGTAGGTCACTGCCTGGGTGGGTGGGATCTGAGGGTGGGAATGGCAGCATCCTCTAGGGTGCCATGCTCTCCCCCACTCCAGGCTCTCACCTGCTGATCGCTCTGAGCAGCACTGAGGTCCTCTACGTGAACCGTAATGGACAGAAAGTTCGGCCCCTGGCACGCTGGAAGGGGCAGCTGGTGGAGAGTGTGGGCTGGAACAAGGCCCTGGGTACCGAGAGCAGCACAGGCCCCATCCTGGTCGGCACTGCCCAAGGCCAGATCTTTGAAGCAGAGCTCTCGGCCAGTGAGGGTGGGCTTTTCGGCCCTGCCCCGGATCTCTACTTCCGTCCGTTGTATGTGCTAAATGAAGAAGGGGGCCCAGCACCTGTGTGCTCCCTCGAGGCGGAGCGGGGCCCTGAAGGGCGTGGCTTTGTCATCGCCACCACTCGGCAGCGCCTCTTCCAGTTCATAGGCCGAGCAGCCGAGGGAGCAGAGGCCCAAGGCTTCTCGGGGCTCTTTGCTGCCTACACTGACCACCCACCCCCATTCCGTGAGTTCCCCAGCAGTCTGGGCTACAGTGAGCTGGCCTTCTACACCCCAAAGTTGCGCTCTGCGCCCCGGGCCTTCGCCTGGATGATGGGGGATGGCGTGTTGTATGGCTCGTTGGACTGCGGGCGTCCCGACTCCCTGCTGAGCGAGGAGCGGGTCTGGGAGTACCCAGAGGGGGTGGGTCCTGGGGCCAGCCCACCCCTGGCCATCGTCCTGACCCAGTTCCACTTCCTGCTGCTGCTGGCGGACCGGGTGGAGGCGGTGTGCACGCTGACGGGGCAGGTGGTGCTGCGGGACCACTTCCTGGAGAAGTTTGGGCTGCTGAAGCACATGGTGAAGGACTCCTCCACGGGCCACCTGTGGACCCACACCGAGCGGGCCGTCTTCCGCTACCAGGTACAGCGGGAGGCCCGGGATGTCTGGCGCACCTACCTGGACATGAACCGCTTCGACCTGGCCAAAGAGTATTGTCGAGAGCGGCCTGACTGCCTGGACACGGTCCTGGCCCGGGAGGCCGACTTCTGCTTCCGCCAGCATCGTTACCTTGAGAGTGCCCGCTGCTACGCCCTGACTCAGAGCTACTTTGAAGAGATTGCCCTCAAGTTCTTGGAGGCCCACCAGGAGGAGGCGCTGGCCGAGTTCCTGCAGCGAAAACTGGCCAGTTTGAAGCCTGCTGAGCGCACCCAGGCCACGCTGCTTACCGCCTGGCTGACGGAGCTCTACCTGAGCCGACTCGGGGCCCTGCAGGGTGACCCTGAGGCCCTGAACCTCTACCGGGAAACCCGGGAGCGTTTCCGCGCCTTCCTAAGCAGCCCCCGCCACAAGGAGTGGCTCTTCGCCAGCCGGGCCTCCATCCACGAGCTGCTCGCCAGCCACGGGGACACAGAGCACATGGTATACTTCGCTGTGATCATGCAGGACTACGAGCGCGTGGTGGCATACCACTGCCAGCATGAGGCCTACGAGGAGGCCCTGGCCGTGCTGGCCCGCCACCGTGACCCCCAGCTCTTCTACAAGTTCTCACCCATCCTCATCCGTCACATCCCTCGCCAGCTGGTGGACGCCTGGATTGAGCTGGGCAGCCGGCTGGATGCCCGGCAGCTCATCCCTGCCCTGGTGAACTACAGCCAGGGTGGCGAGGCCCAGCAGGTGAGCCAGGCCATCCGCTACATGGAGTTCTGCGTGAACGTGCTGGGCGAGACTGAGCAGGCCATTCACAATTACCTGCTGTCGCTCTATGCCCGAGGCCAGCCAGCCTCGCTGCTGGCCTACCTCGAGCAGGCCGGGGCCAGCCCGCACCGGGTGCATTATGACCTCAAGTACGCGCTGCGGCTCTGTGCTGAGCATGGCCACCACCATGCTTGCGTCCACGTCTACAAGGTCCTGGAGCTGTATGAGGAGGCTGTGGACCTGGCCCTGCAGGTGAGCCAATGAGCCTTGACCCTGTCCAGGAGAGGGACCTGGAGAGCAGTAGCTTCAGGTGCTGAAGGGTCGGAGGGACACTGTGGCTAGGGGGTGCTGGCTTCTCTCCCAGAGAGGAACTGTAGTATAGAGGTTAAGAACACAGACTCAAGTCAGGGTTTGAATTCTGGTTCTGCCTCTTACTAAGCTGTGTGACCTCTGGCTGGTTTCTGAACCTCTCTTTGCCTCAGATGATTCAGATGCAAAATGGGGATGATGTTATAGTACTTCCCTCACAGGTAAGTTCTGCATACCTGCTAGCCACGATTGCAGAAGGGGAAAGTGCTGAGTTGCATTGCTCAAATCATGAATTATTACCTGCGTAGGATCGTGTGAAGTGCTATTTAAAATTCGAGGGAATTCCCTGGCGGTCCAGTGGTTAGGACTCTGCACTTTCACTACCAAGGGCGTGGGTTCGATCCTTGGTCGGGGAACTAAGATCCCGCAAGCCACGCAGCGAGGCCAAAAAAAAAAAAAATTGAATTCCTGGGTCTGAACCCAGGACTTACTGAATCAAAATGTCTGGGTGGGGCCCAGAAATCTGTATTTTGGATATGCTCCCCAGGTGATTTGTAAATTCACTAAAATTGCAGGCCCACCGTCGTAAGTAGCGTTTGCATAGCTCTGACAGAGGCAGGCCCATTACCGAGACAGGTTCCTTCCCAGCCCCGAGAAGCCCCGTCTTACTTGCTGCCAGGAGTGCTGGGCCTCTGTCTTTCCCACAGACCCTGTCCTGAGTGGGACCTGACCCTAACACTCTCAGCCTCCCCACAGGTGGACGTGGACCTGGCCAAGCAGTGTGCTGACCTGCCCGAGGAAGATGAGGAGCTGCGCAAGAAGCTGTGGCTGAAGATCGCTCGGCATGTGGTGCAGGAGGAGGAGGATGTGCAGACGGCCATGGCCTGCCTGGCCAGCTGCCCCCTGCTCAAGATCGAGGACGTGCTGCCTTTCTTCCCTGACTTCGTCACCATCGACCACTTCAAGGAGGCGATCTGCAGCTCGCTGAAGGCTTACAACCACCACATCCAAGAGCTGCAGCGGGAGATGGAAGAGGCCACGGCCAGCGCCCAGCGCATCCGGCGAGACCTGCAGGAGCTGCGGGGCCGCTATGGCACCGTGGAGCCCCAGGACAAATGTGCCACCTGCGACTTTCCCCTGCTCAACCGCCCTTTTTACCTCTTCCTCTGTGGCCACATGTTCCACGCTGACTGCCTGCTGCAGGCCGTGCGGCCTGGCCTGCCGGCCTACAAGCAGGCCCGGCTCGAGGAGCTACAGCGAAAGCTGGGCACCACTCCACCCCCTGCCAAGGGCTCTGCCCGGGCTAAGGAGGCCGAGGGGGGCGCTGCCACCGGGGGGCCCAGCCGGGAACAGCTCAAGGCTGACCTGGATGAACTGGTGGCCGCTGAGTGCGTGTACTGTGGGGAACTGATGATCCGCTCTATTGACCGGCCCTTCATCGACCCTCAGCGCTACGAGGAGGAGCACCTCAGTTGGTTGTAGGAATGTGTCAACCCCGATAGGCGGGCAGGCGGTCGGGGGCTGTCCCTTCTTGGGAAGGCCACAGCGTCATCTGTCCTTGGTCTCCTGGAGGCTGCTGGGCTGGGACTGTGGTGGGGGGAGCGGAATTATAGCTGTTGTCCTCGAGGGGTGAGCTGTGAGTGCATTCTGCCAGCTGCCCGTGCTGTTCTTCAGGGCTGCCTTAGAGCTGCTGTTTCGCCAGGCCGTCAGCCTGCTTCCCAACAGAGGGCCTTAGCCTGGAGAAGTCAGAATTCTGACCCCATTACCATCCCCCCTGCATCTAACAGCTCTTTCTTCCTTTTCCCTCCTCACACACATCATGTTCTCTTTCTGGAGCACTACCTACCATTATTCCTTTTCACTCTGTGGCTCTTCTCCCTCAGAAGCCCTCTCTTCTGTCAGCTTCTAGGTCCCACAGGTGAAAAGACAACCCCTCCAAGTCCTGGGCATGGGGTGGGGGGAAAGGTGGTGCTGATGGTGGGCATGCTCTTGTGCACACTGTCTGGGGCTCCAGTGTGAGGGGTACCCTGGGGCAGAGGGCCTCACAGAGGACAGTGGGAGATGGTGATGGGGTGGAGAGCATTAAACTGTCTGTGCTGGTGACTGTGGAGTTGATGGCTTTGTGTTGATGCTGGGCAGAGTGGTGTGTGAGTGATCTCCAAGAGGGGCTAGGGTGTCACGGGGAAGCTGCCAGGGCCCTGCATGTTCAAGCCTTGGCCCTTGCTCCTTTTCCTGGAGATGTGACAGGATGATTTTGCCATTTTCTGCTCACTTCTTTGCCTTCCACTGTATCCATTCTGACTCCAGGCTTCGGTTGGGAATTAGGGCCCACCCTCCCAAGTCTAGGAGCAGGGACTGTTCTTCCCTTCGGCCAGCAGGTGGTGTTGCTCCCCACAGAACCCTCCACACTCAGGCAGCAGGGGGCGCTGATTTCTCAAGTCACTTTCTCCGCTGGTGCTTCCTTGGTCTCTTCCCTCCCTAGTTGTTCCCAAGAGTTTTCTGGTAATCGCCACTGCCTAACCATAAATCTAAGCCCCTCATTCTTCCTCCCTCCACTGGCCCTTACGCATGCTAGATTTTGCTTGCCCCTCTCTTTGCCAGCCTGCATCCCTTCCTTCTCAACTTCTGCCCAGTTTTGATACTGCCCTACCACTGTCTGGCATTAAACCATGATTTTTTTTTTTTTTTTTTTTTTTTTGGCCAAGCTGCGCGGCATGCGGGATCTTATTTCCCTGACCAGGAATCAAACCTGTGCCCCCTGCATTGGAAGCGCATGGTCTTAATCACTGGACCGCCAGGGAAGTCCCTTAACCATAATGTTGAGGTCCAACATGGAGGTGAGACTACCACTGCCACTATCCATGGCATTCGGCAGATATGTTTTCTCCCCATCTACCTCCTTTGACCTGCCCATCCCCCCAGCTTACAGTTCTTTAGTTGTGGCTCGAGGCTAAGCCCTGGGGAGTCCTGAAGCAGGGCCTTCCTGTGACATCAGCTGAGCACCCTTTGCTCCATGGACTGGTGTTCACAGTCCGCTGCCCAGGTTTATGGGTGTGGTCTGTCAGGTGCCCAGACTGAAACAAAGTAACAAGTGAGTGTTCCTGGAATGAGGCTGGGGTCAGGTCACCTGGCTAGTGACTGCAGGTTTCTCTCTTGCCCCTGCAGCCTAATCCTCTTCCAAGACTTTTATCTTCTGCAGCCCTGGGAGAATCTTGCCCTGCTTATACTTCTCCAGCCACTAGAACAACAGGGTCTCTTCATGGCCCCTGCCAAGGGATAGGGCCAGAAGCTGCCCATCTTTGATGAGCCTCAGACTCCCCATCTTGCCTCAGAAGCCAGAGTGGAAGCAAATGGGGGGTAGGGTCCCACTGGGTGGGTAGAGGGCATTCTAACCCTGTTCCGTTTCCCCCGTTCCAGGAAGATTTGGAGGGCTCCTGCTCCCCATGTGGCCTAAGGCTCCCCTCACACCTAGACATGCCCAGTAGAGGGCTCAGGGTTGTATTCCCCACTGTCAGTGAGTACTAGGTATAAACCTTGGCCCACCACCTGGCATGGTCACTTGCTTACTTGGAACAGCTTGGGGCTTCTGTCTTTGCACATAATGGGTGCCTAATACATGTTAGTTAAACAAACACTGCCCTATTGCTCCCTCCTCCCAGAGGACTTGGCTAAGACAGCTTGGGACACCCCTGCCCCTTCTGTCCTCTCTTAAGCCTGCCCATCTGGTCCTAGGCTGCTTCCTCTTTCCTGGAAAAAGGCCCCAGTCTTCTCTGGCACTGACAGAATGGGGTTCCGTTGAGTCAGGGCAACGGGAAGCCACAGCTCTTAGATCCCTAGACACCAAGCAAGGCCTGGAGTGGAGGGGAGAGAGACGGCCCTCGGGGCCTTGGCCCTAAGCCTGGGGGAGGGCCAGGAGGGGGTGGGGTGGGGGAGCAGCTACGTGGGTAGGGGCCAAGATGAATGAGCTGCTCCTGGAGCGGTCACTGGAAATAGGAGGAGTGGCCACAGGCAGTGACGCTGGGATCAGGGCAGGAGGCCTGTAAACAAGGAAGCCACCTGGGGGAGATGCAGGGCGGCCACTGGTCCTGGGGAGCAGGTGCTTCCTGAGGCCCGCCCTTGAGAGGGCCCTGGGGGGCCGCCTGGCCAAGTCAGCGGTGGGCACTAGGGGGTGCTGTCTACTGGCTTCCTGAACTCACCGGCTCCTTTCCTCCGCTCCAGGGGGGAGTGGCCCCCGGAGGGTGTGCCCGCCCTACGTCTGTGGCCCGGGTGACCCGTTCGCCGCCCTTCTCCTGTCCCCAGGGCAGACTGGCCAAAGGCACCAACCCTGGCAGGGAGGGCGCGAGGCTCAGAGCCTGGCCAGCCCGGGTGTGAGCTCATTCCCCCAGGACCACCAACTCCCGCAGTTCCTGCGCAGCGCCCCCCTGCCCCGAGCTCGGGTCACAGGCCGGGCACCCCAACCCCACTGGTTGGGAGGGGGCCTCCAGTCTCCAGGCTGCCCTTGGCGCTGGCCCCCCTGGCGCCAGGGAAACAAAAGGTTAGGGGGCCGAGAGGGAGTTATCGGGCCCCGCCACTACCACCGGGGGAGGGGGCCACGAGGGGCGCACCTCCTCCCCACTGCCCCAGCTCTGCAGATTCTTCGAGACACTTTCACAGGCGGAAATTCCCAGAGGTCAGAGGAGGGAAACGGTTAATTCCTTTTATTCAATGGGTCCCCCCTACACGCCTCCCCCCAACTTCCTCCCTCCACTTCCCGCCCCCCCCTGTGTGAACAGGAAGTGGAGAGGAAAAGGCTCTGAGCAGAGCAGCTGGGAGCAGGAGGCAGGGAGTGGGCGGCAGGCTTGGTGCCAGCCCTGCCCCTCACGGTTCCTCGCTGGAGGGCCAGACCCACTGTGGCCTGGGAAAGAACCTGCAGTCCCGCTGGCGGGTGGCAGCAGAGCCGGGAAGCAGCCTTGTGTCGGAGCCCCCTTCCCTCAGCCTGCTTCCAGGTCAGAGGCTGCTGCACTGAGGGCGCAAAGCATCCTCTGCCCAAGACCCAGCTGCCCTTGCCACTGCAGCCCCACCCCCACTGAAGGCTGGGCATCCCGAGGCTGGCAGGCATCTCTTCAGGCAGCCGCCAGTCCTGGCAGTGGCTCCAGCCACTCAGCCCCTTGGCCCTGCCAGTTCTTTGAAGCTCATGCAGCGCTTCCTGTTTGGGGCAGGCGATGCCAGGGCCCCTCCCCCACCATTGTTCTGTAGAGACCATAGGTCCATCTGTTGCCCCATGGTGGGGCCCCTAGGGAGTGCCACAGGGGAGCAGCCCCACAAAGGACCCTGCTGGCAGCTTTGCTTACGTGGAGCGAGGCTGGGCCCTGCAGCAGGTTGAGGGTGAACGGTGGTCAAAGGCAGGCTCAGGATGGGTAGTGGGACAGAAGGAGGATGCTAGATGGTTCTAGTCCTTGGGCCACCTTCAGCTTTCTCCTCCACCTGGACCATGGAGATGACGATATTCAGGGAGCTATACATGCTGAAGCCACAAGGAGAGGTACACCATTCTTATGCCCAGCTTCCAAAAGGGAAAAGTGAGGCAGAGGGACAAACTTTGGCTAGGGATGGGCCATAAAAGGGGCACAAAGTAGGGTTCTTCTTTCAAGGGGATTAGCCCCTGCTTGCTGAATGGCCCCTATTGGGTGCTTTCCTCTCCCTGAGCAGCTTTGCCTTTTCTCAGCTTTCACCTTGAAGTAGCCCTTGAGCTGAGCAGTAGGAGCCATGAGGTCATGGGAGGTTAGGGTGGCCCTAGGTTGGTGACCAGCAACCGATGTCCACTGAGAACAAGCCCGGGCAGGCCTGGCAGAAAAGGAGAAAGGGGCATTGGTTTGGGCCCCAGGAAGGTGGGTGCTACTTCTGGTTTCCAGGCTGCCGTGGCCAAAGGTCTATTTGTGTTTCCCAGGTGGAGAGGCAGGTGCTGTGTATCTCCAGCTCACCTCCTCTGCTGAGGCGTGGTCTCATGGCTCTGACCTTGACCTGCTTCCTCCCACAGGGTTAGGACTCCAGACATGGTCTACTCCATTTTCCTCACCAGATCCTCTGGCTTCTCTCCCCAGCCCAGGACCTAAAACTGCCTAGATCACAGCTCCCGGAAGGTCAGAGCTGCAGAGACCTCAGATCGAGGCCATAGAGTGCTGTGAGACCTTTATTCAAATAAAAACATCCCTTATGGATGTCCAATACCTGAAATTGATATGCTGAGCATCCCTGGTGGGAGCTGGGCTGGGAGAGGGCGGGAAACGCCTTATTCACTGTCCTTTCCTCCTCCATCCCAATTTCTATGAGATGCCAGGATGCCCAGGAACCAAGTTTGAAAACCACTGAGCTGCTGATCCCACCTCCTGATTTTACAGATGCTGAATCCAAGAGAAATTTGTGGCTGACATGAGGCTCCATCCAGGATCCGGTCCCTTCTCCATGAGATTCAGCATCGGTCGGCAATGATCCCACGTCCCCTGGGAGCCAGACACGGTCCTAGACCCTTCACTGTGCTTCCTTTCCATCTCCAGTCAAGTGGGTTGAGCTGAGGGACAGGGAGGTGACCTGGAAAGAGCAGTCTCTGCTCTGTCATTTACCAGCTGTCAGTTTAATCACACCCTCAGAACCTCCATTTCTTCACCTGGAAAATGTGAATAAACACAGCAGACCTTGAGAGGCTCACATGAAGTTTAGGGAGAGCAGTGCAGCACATCTGTGGTTAGCCCGGGGCCTGGCACCCACACATCCCTGATGGCTTGCTTCTCCTCCACTTTACTCTGTGCCTGTTCCTCTAGGGCTGGGACCCTGTGAGCCCTATCATGGTTCTCTCCTCACAAACCCCTCTGATCTCCTCGTGGAAAATCAGAGTGGAATTGGAAGAAAGAGGCTTACTTGAGAAGGTTTTTCTGGTTTCTCAAAAGATGGTCGTTCTGGGGAAGAGAGGTTCAGGATGAGCATGAGAGAGGAAGCACTCAGGCATATAGAATGTGGCCACTGAGGTGGGACAGGGGTGCTACCTTGGGGGACAGGGTCCTGGTTTCCTGGAGGAGAGAGGGCACTACTCCAGCTCCAGGGGACAGTTAGGAGAGGCTGAGGGGACTGGGACAGGCGTGGCTCCTCTGCCAGCCTGCCCTTATGGTCCAGCCCAGAGCTTGCACAACAGCCTGGCTGGCTGGCACTCCCCTGAGAGCCTCAGGAAGTCCCCCTTGTCCCCCCCTTGACCTTTGACCCTTTGGGCCTGCTGCAGGCCAGAATTCCAGGCAGCTGTCCTCCCTTTTACCTTCTGTTCCTGGCCATTTCCCTTTAAGGCTGGAACTCAGAGACATCCCAGACCCCCACCTTACAGCTCATCTTTTCACATGCTCTCAGTACAGACCAGCTGGAGCCTCCCCTAGGGCAGCTCCCTCTGTGAGCCAGTGGGGACCCTTGGCCACAAGCCAGCAGGATCCTTGGAGTCCGAAGGGCCCAAGCCTTATAGGAGAGCCCCCCAACAAGTGCTCCTGAACTCCAGACATCCACCCAGGTGCCGTGCCCAACTTTATCCCTGTCCCAAAGTCCAGGCGGTGAAGCCAGCAACAGCAGACAGAGCCCCTCCTCCTCTGCCGCCATCCTCTGAGCAAAGTCAGAAGAGCCCTTGATACTGTTCCACATTAAACCATGCTGCGCCTCACGGCACTCGGCTGCGCAATCAAATAATTCCCTTTGGTTTTTCTAGCGGACTTTTTGCTTTTATTTTTTTATCGTTTCTCGGCTTTTTTTTTTTTTTAAGCAATCAGTCTAAATTTGTCATCGCACATCCCCCATTTCCGCCCCCAATGGCCTCCTTTTCATCCCCTGGAATCTGGAAACCATATGTGTGGGCAGAAAGCCCCCAGCATCCCCCGCTGCACCCTGGCTCGTCCTGACCTCCTCAGGGGCAGCCTCTTAGCTGCGGGAGAGTCTAGGATCCAGGCTGGGGCTGGAAAGGGAGTTTCTCTTTGGACCTTCCCAGCTCAAGCCATGGAGAAGCCGTGTGGTCTAGTGGTTAGGGCTGGAACACACAGGTTCTGTCCCCAGAAATCTCTTTGACTAACGCTAGAAGCCTGGGAAAGTCCCCTTGGTACCCAGGGGACTCAGTCTCCCCACGAGCTGAGAGGCTCAGACCTTCACCTGCTAGCTCATCTCCTATCTGCCTTGGTAAAAGAGTTTTTGATCCAAAAATTTTGCTCTGTCACTTACAAGCTGTGTGACCTTGACAAATGGCTTAATCTTTCTGAACCTCAATTTCCTCATCTATAAATTAGAGATTATTATTCTGCCTATCTCCCGGTTTTAGAGTTAAATAAGAAAACATACTCTCAAGGGCCTAGTGTCAGGCATGCTGTAAATAAAAAGCTCAATAAACAGTAGTTGTTATTGTTAACAATAAGTAGACATACATAATGAGATGGGAGTGTCTTCTCAGCAGGCACTTCTCGGAGGCCCAATCTGCCCCTGCCTCTCCTGCTTAGGCTGCCTGTCTGGACCTTCCTCGGGCCTCCTCCAGCTCTAGAAGGGGCAGGGATGCGTT
Source organism: Balaenoptera borealis (assembly GCF_965194805.1). Classification (NCBI taxonomy): domain Eukaryota; kingdom Metazoa; phylum Chordata; class Mammalia; order Artiodactyla; family Balaenopteridae; genus Balaenoptera; species Balaenoptera borealis. The sequence goes on from NC_138866.1 coordinate 83,930,126, forward strand.
ACCAGTAGCTGTGGATCAGGGCCGAGGCCCTGCTGCTCTTCCCTGTCTCCATGACAACCCCAGCCCCTCCCCTCCTTCCTTCCTCGGGAGCTTTCTGTTTACTGTAAACAGCTGCCCCAGCTCTGCCCTAGCTGATCCCGCCCAGGGCCAGCCAGACCCTCTCTGAACTGGGCACTGGTTTGATGTGTGAAGGTCTGGGCTCCACACAGCCTTGAACAGGCTCTGCTTTGCCACCTTGACTGGAGGGGAGGGAGGGAGGGGAAGAGCCTGTCACCTCAGACTACGGCAGCCAGAGCCTCAGAGACAAGGAGCAGATAGAGCGTAATTGAGGAGGACCGTGCTGAGAGAGCCTGGTAGAGAGACCTCTGGCTTGGCCTTGGACTGACCTGGGTTCAAATCCTCGCCTGGATTTGCTCACTGTATGACTTCAGGCTGGTCATTTAACTTCTCTAAATGTCACTCAGTTTATTATTTGTAAAATGGAGATTATAACACCTTCCTCAGAGGATTGGTTGCTATGTAGATTGGTGATAACGCATGTACATTATCATGGCATGTTGCTAGCCTGCATTGATGGTGGCTGGATTTATTATTTCACCTCTCAGATGCTCTCATGCTCAGGGACCTTGCGTGAGTCCCTGCCCATTCCGCCGCCTCACACGCCTCAATCACACTAGCCTGCAAGCGTGTGTATGTATATACGCAGCAAACACATACAAGCCAGGTAATGAAATGAAACTCACAAGTGTCTGAGGCACAGGAGAATCTTCATGAAAGTGGAGGAAGAGTCTAGCTGTTTCCTAAGCCATTACTTGGGCCTAAGTGAGCCGACACTGGAGCTGGGACATCTGTGTGTACCACCATCACCAGGTCGCCACAACTGTCTAATTCTCTCTCCAAACAGCCCCCAGGATCACACCCACCCTCCTTGCCCAGCTGACCACAGTGCAGGAAGACAGGGAATGCTGTTAGGGTATGGCTCCCGTTTCCTGGGGATCAAGCTTTCAGGGCAAGCTGTCTGGGACGTGAGTCTCCTGGCTCCCAGCTCCCGAGGGGCTCACATTGGTTCCTTCGACTCTCCAGCACCTTTGGAAGTACCGGCCAGTTAGCGGAGACTTAAAGGGTGAGATTCAGACCTGCCATTCCCCTTACCACCAGAACCAGGAAAGGCTAGGGTTAGGCAGGGGCATTCATTGATTTGAGTCATTCCCCACAGGCCCATGAGTAAGAGTGGCTTTGGATTTCCAGGCCCTACTCCCCACCAAGATGCCTGTCGGGGTCTTCCAAGACTGGGTCCCTGTTGGTCCCAGGTGCAGTCCTGGGGTTCCGCCTTGGGCTTGGCTCCTTCCGGATCAGGGAGTAGCAGCTGGGGAGGCTTGTGGGCTTAGCTGACTCTGCTGCCCTCACACCCCTTTCGCTACAACTGGGCCTAACTCTGGAGTTTCTGTCCCCACCCGGGCATGGGCTGCATGAGAAAGGAGAGGAGCCCCCAGCACTAAGTCAGCCCCGTGGACAGGGCTGGAAATCCCCCACTTCTTACCTTGGCCGGTTGAGGAAACAGCCTCCCGGCAGAGGGCCGCCTCCCGCCAGGGACTTTTCTCCTGGGGGTGACACAGCATACAGGGCAGCTGCAGGGACCCCAGCCGCACTTCAGCCAGCCTGGGGTGAGGGGAGCAGCACACAGGACCACTCTCTCCCTTGTGGGAAGCATGGCAGCCAAAGGTCCTAGAACCCAACTGGGACATAGGCAGGCCCGAGAGGGTGGGCAGGGAGAAGGGAGGCCGCAGGGTTAGTGATGGCCCAGAAAGTCCACGCTGCTGGTGACATCCGGGAGTCTGACCGGGCCCAAGTGGTTCTGCACCCAGAGCTCACCAGCGCCTCCTCCATAGCTCCCTTCCCTCGCCCAGCACCCAATCTGAAACAGGCTTCTGATAGGCTATAAAGCCCTCACTGATCTCCCGGGGTGGTGGTCTTCAAACTTTTTTGATCATAAATATTTATGTATAGATTAGACACTATAGTCAAAACACATTAAATATTATTAAAGTTCAGTTTACTTATTAGATAAACAATGAATCTAAATTGAAATTCTCCTATTTCCTCTAGCCCCCAGACAGATGGCCTTGCTCACTCCTGCACGCAGCCCACTGAAGAGCCCACCACACTGAGAGGTGAAGGTAGGAGAGTCCCTCTCAGAGTTCACCATCCACTTTGCAGGAGGGTACAGGGTGGGGGGGACTAGTTTTCTTAATACATTTGCAAACCACAGACAATAGAGTAACTCACAGCTGAACCCCTTCTATTTGCTGTTGTTGTGAACTTTAAAAGAAACTTAGGGACCTCCCTGGTGGTCCAGTGGCTAAGACCCTGCGCTCCCAGTGCAGAGGGTCTGGGTTCAATCCCTGGTCAAGGAACTAGATCTCACATGCCATAACTAAGAATTTGCATGCTGCAAGTAGAGATCCTGCCTGCCGCAACTGAAGATCCTGCACGGGGTGACGAAGATCCTGTATGTTGCAACTAAGACCCAGCGCAGCCAAATAATAAATAAATAAATAAAAGAAGCAATCGACTGGCTTCAAAAAAATTTTTAAAGAAAGAAAGAAAAGAAACTTGGTCATCTTAGGTAAGACCCTATTGCTGCAGTCGTGGTTATGCTGCAGTCGTGGTTATGCTGCAGCTCCCCACCCCAAAGGCCCAGGCAGCCTAGAACCACAGCACCTGATGTAGAAAGTGAGTGTTTATCAAGGAAGAATGCAGAGACCCAGGATGTGTGTGTGTGTTGTGTGTGCATACACGTGCATGCACGCCTGGGATGTGCCATTCAGACAGAACCTGCCCCCTTGCAGTTGCGGAGTGGTCTGCCCTTTCTGCCCCACTAGAGGGAAGGCAAGCCCAGGACCCTCTCCCTGCCCTTGGATATGTGGCCCAGCCCATGGAGCAGCCCTCTTAGCAGGGAGCAGCGGCCCCTCAGGCAGAGGGTAGGGGCCTGACTTTTCTGCCAAGGCCAGAGTTGTCACTGGCTCCAACTGGCCTGGCTGGCTCTGGGGCCAGCGCTTCCTCCTTCATTCAAAAGCCCAGCCCTGTAAGGGTGGCAGAGAGGGAGGGTGAAGGGAGGGCTCAACCTCCAGCCCCCTCCCCCCTCACTGACAGCTGTAATCTGCTTGGGAAAATCTCTTTTTTTTCCGCACAGGAAAAAATATTAGTTGTCCCGATAACAAGGAAAACAAAATCCAGCGCAGGGCATCAGAGACTTCCTGAGGCGGGAAACAATGTCCAGGGAGCTCAGTGGAGAAGCCCGAGCTGGGAGGCTGAGGGGGAGCTGAGAGAGGACACTGGTCCAGGCCTATCCGGCCGGCGGGGGAGGGGGATGACAGATCGAGGAACTTGGAAAAAAGATTTCCCCCCCAAAACCTTGAAGTCTGGGCTGTTGAGCTATATCCGGGAAATGATTCAGGACCGCTGCACGTCCCTAAATGGGATCAGGCCCCATCAGCTCAGGTGCTCTGAGTCTACCTCTCTTCCCTCCCAGTCCCCTGCCTGTTCTCCTGGGTACTGTCCCCCTCATCTGGGGGGCTGGGGATGAGGCAGGAGGGTCCCTTCCTGGGCACCTGGAGAGGCCATGGGCACCCCATGGGTGCACCTCTCCCAGTCTTCTTGCCTTGTCTGCCCACAGTTGCTTCCCTGGGTAACTTTCCATTGGGAGTGGGGGGTTTCAAGAAGGGGAGGACTTCTCCAAAGGCCCCATCCCCAGGTCTAGGGGACTCTGTTGCCCATTTTCCTCTCGGCCCAGGGCACCTGCACCATTTGGTCCAGTGGGTGTGGCCTCTGAGCATTATGGGCTCTGGGGAGGGGCGTGCTCCCAGCGAGCAGTAGTCTGACTCTGACTGCACACTGGGTCACTTAGAGGCTTCCGGAAAATACCAGTGCCTCCTAGGCCTCATCCCAGACCAATTATATCAGAATCTCTAGGGAGCTGCTCAGGTGATTCTTTTTTTTTTTTTTTTTTTAATATTTATTTATTTATTTTGGCTGCGCCAGGTCTTAGTTGCGGCACGCGGGATCTTCGTTGTGGCATGTGGGATCTTTTTTTAGTTGCGGCATGCGAACACTTAGTTGTGGCCTGTGGGATCTAGTTCCCTGACCAGGGATCAAACCCGGGCCCCCTGCATTGGGAGCACGGAGTCTTATCCACTGGACCACCAGGGAAGTCCCTGCTCAGGTGATTCTTGTGTGCTTCATGGAGCGGGGGATTCTTGAGAACTCCCCGCTCCATGAACCTGTGACCCTTTGGTCACTTGCTGGCTGGTCCCCTTCACCTCTAGCATCAGCACTGGCCTCTCAGTTTCAGATTGGAGCCCCTCAGAATTTACCACCTAGCCAGTGGCCTCCAGAGGTGCCTGCAGAGTTCCCTGACCAGCTGGAGGCCAGCTGCCCAGCCCAGTAGCAGGTTCTGGGTTACCCCACCCCCTCCCTCTGCTCCTTCTTCTTCCCCCCGGGCAATGACGCTTGGGGCCTTTGTTCTCAGCCAATAAGAGTGTGACCAGAAACCTACCCACAGCTTAATTACAGCTCCATTCACTGGCCATAGGCTGGCCACGGTCCACACTCAACCTGCCCAGCTCTCCCGCTCAGCATCCCCCACTCCCCACAGCCTGTAGCCCAGGCAAGCCCAGCGCAGCTCCTCCCCACACCCCAGGGTCATCTCCAGCTTTGTTCTCAGCAGGACCCGAGATTCCTTCCCCCACAATGCCCTTAGCCCTTGCTCTGTACAAAACTTAGGGTCCTCAGGGAGATCTAGGCTCTGAGCCTTTGTGGCTTTCCCCAAAGGCTGGGGGCGCCCCGCCAGAGTGCTGCTGCTGTGCCACGCCACATACTGAGCTTACATGGGCTTACTCTGAAGTCAGACTATTCCTGGTTCTTTTTTTTTTTTTAATTTTCCTGGTTCATTTTTGATTGTTCATAAGCATGTTCCAGTCTCCTACGGGCTATGTCTATAGGGGAGTAAGTACACGCAGGAGCCACAGTCCCTCCCCTCAAAGGCCTTCTCAGTACAGAGGGAAGGACTGTAATGAGCTATCACAAGGTAGTACCATTTGAATTCCTTGAAACCTTCTCAGGAATTCCCCACCAGCACAGCGCACGGAGTATTTTGGACACTCCAGAAATGTCTGTTGAATGAATATTTGTTTCTTAAGTGGCGCACAGTACGTCCCTCCCCTAGCAGTACACATAAAAGGAGATATCTCAGGGGTCAGGGACAAGATGGCGTTCCAGTTGCATCAAATGGGGGAGAGTGGAGGGTAGAATGAGCTGCGGCCTGTGGCCTGGCTGAAGAGAACTCACTAGGGTCCTTTTTTGTTCCTGGCTAGGTTTCTACCAACTGAGGGGCTTGCAGGTCCCCAAGGTCTGTCCAGAGGGCCAGTGGGTTACCAGTCCCTCTGCCCCAGTTGTGTTGCCCACCTGGAGAATCACCAGAGATCCTGAGAGGCAGGACCACAGAGCAGGCTTCTCCCTTCTCCTAAGGGGGCCTTCTTGGCCTGGGATTCCCAGGGGTCTCCCCTTTCCCTCTGAAAGAGACCATCCTAGCTCCCAGCCTTCATCAGCATTTTCCAAACAGGTGGAGGATATTGTGGACAAGTGGCCACCTGGCTACAGGAGAGGGGAAGCCCCATTGCTCATCCCTGGGGCTTCATCCTCCCCAGGGGGAAACGGTTGGCCGAGAAGCCACTGCCTGCTCCCCAGAAGCTAAGGATCTGACCCTTGGCCTGGGCAGTGGGCAGCAGGCTTCAGGAGCTTGGGGTGAGGGGGCTTAGAAGGGAGGGGCTCCAGTCCCAGCTGCCTAGCTTTGGGTACTAACAGGCCACGCTGGGGGCAGCCGAGATTGGGGGGGAGCACCACCACCTGCTTTTCCTTGTTTTGTTTTCAGGGCACTAATTACTGTGCTGAGCTCCGAGCTGCCTAATGAGGCCGTTTGGATTTCCTGTTGTTCTGGCTTCCCAAGACCCTTAAAGGGCCAGCATCGCTCCAGGAGCGTGCCGGGTGGGACACCAAGCGCTCCGGTGAGGGCGAGCACAGAGGGGCTATCCCTAGGCTTGGCCTGAATGCCAAGGGCAGTGAGAGGGGCTGGTCCAGTACTTCCCGGCCGCCCTCACGCCCTCCAAGAGGACCTGCTCAGAAGTGCCCGCACCGGAAGCAAGAGCTTCAGAACTGTGTAGCCTGGCCAGAGCATGTGATTGGGGGGGAGGGGGAGGCAAGGAGGCCAGGGCTGAGGAAGAAAGGCTGGTGATGTCACCAGTGCCCAGACTGTGAGAACCACTGCAGCACCAGGCAGGAGGGAAACGCCGTGACGTCCTGTTCCCCCCTCACCCTGGAAAATAAACACTTGTTGTCTGAGTGGCCAGCGCCACTTCCGAAGGGGCAGGCTGGCCGGGCTAGAGGCTCAGAAACGGGCCTGAGCCCAGCTTTGAGCAAAGGCCTTTGCCCAAGATGCGCAGAAAGGCCTGTGGGTCAGGCCGCCCCGCACTCAGCCCCGCTACAGCACACCACCCAAACGGGGCTTAATGGGTGCATTCGCCCCCTCTGCACCTTAGGGCTCATCTTTGCACATGAAGGCGCTGAGAACAGCTAGGGATGCCAGGGAACCCCCTTCCACACTTGCCGGGGGTTGCAGACCGACTGGCAGGGCAGGTGTGGGTGGGGGGCGTCTGCCTCCTGAGTCTCCCTCAGATGTGAGTCACAGCCTAGGCCCTAGGACCTGTCCTAGGTGCCCTTCAGGCTGCCCCGAACTGTGGGTCCCCTGGGCCCCAGGAGGCCTGGCCTGCAGCGCCCTCCCCCACAGACGGGGTGACGACATTGTTGTTCTTATACGGGGCCTTCCGCCTGGAGTTCCGGCTCCGCTAAATGGTGGGAATGAGGGTCCCAGGGACAAAGCCAGCCTGGTTCCCGCAGCCACCTCAGAATGGACGGAATCCCCATTGTGTGCGGGCGCCCTGTGCCCGCCCTCCCCTTGCCCGCGCCGGACATGCCAACAAACAGCTCATTGAGCCCGGGGGAGGGGCGCAGGAGACAACAATGTCCCCCAGCGGGCCAGGGCAGTGAGCTCAGCTGGGGGTGGGGGCTGCCATGGAGGCCGGAGGGCGATGATCTCAGCCTGGGGAGGGCCGGCCTGTGAGACCGGCTGACCCTGGCCTGGCCGCCCCGGTGAGGCTGAGAAGGGCTGACGGGGCTGGCCTCGCCCTTGCTGCCCCACCCCCTGGGCCGAGCTGGGAACTGACCGGCGCTTCTCACGCTTAAACTGCCCCCGCCAAGGGCACACAACAGGCGCAGCAGGGGGGCCCACAGGACCCAGCAAGCCACCCCAGACCCAAGAGGCTGGTGGACCCTCCCTCTAGCGGTGCCAATCCAGAAGCCCCTCAGCAAGGCCCAAACAGAGCTCTCCCACACCACCAGGCCACACTGGCCACAGCAGGACTTTTGGATCAAGAAGTGAATGCACTTTCTACACCCAGAACCATCTAAAGAGCAGGCAGCAGCCTGAAGAGGGAGGGAGGGTCCTATCTCTGGAGGTATTCAAGCCCTTGGCTATATAATATGGGGTTGGTCTAGGTGCCCTTGAGAGCTCACCTCACCCTGAGTTTCTAGGTGTAAGGCCCCAGCTCATTCCCTTGAGACACCTCTGGATTCCCTTTGTGGGTTTCAGGCCCGAGGTCGGATGAACCTAGGCCTGATCCAATCCTTTATCCTCTTCCAGCCAGGCTGCCAGGCAGGACCTCAGGACTCTGAGGGAAAGAGTAGGAAAGTGGGGGGGGGGGGGGCGGAGGGAGAGGAGGGGTGTGGAGAGAGGTATGGCCAAAGCAGCCCCCACACTCAGTATAGGAGCCAGGGAAGCCCTGAGGCTGGTCGTGTTTGCAGGGCTCTATCTGGAAAGCCAGGGGTAGAAGAAGAGAGTGGCTGCTGGCAAGGAAAGTGTGGGGCCTGTCCCAGCAGGTCCTCAGGGGTCTGGCATTCTCAGGTGCCCAGCCATCTCAAGGACAGGACCCAGGCTTCAGTGTATACCTGGCCACCAGCCACAGATGCCTCTGGCCTTCCCTCTGTACCTCCCTGCTCCAGACGACCCTGCACCCCACTGCCAGATGGTGGCTGAACACCCTCCTCGGCTCAAGAACCCACAGGTTCCCTAAAGCCCATCAATCAAGTGCGAATTCATCTGTCTGATGGCTCTCCATACCCTACCTGTCTAACCTCACGTCCAACCCTGCACATGCAAAGTCTGCTCCAGCTATACCTACTTCATTTCCACTTTGATCCATTTCCTCTCTCCATTCCGCCTGGCAGGAATGCCCTGTCTTCTCTTTTTCTAAGTTCTGCTCTTTCTTCCAGGTCCAGTGCCTTCCCCTCACCCCCCGCAAAGCCTCCCCCATCCCTCTCTGAACCCTGGTTCTGCGGATCATCACATTCCTTTTCATGACCCTCGATTTTACCTCCATGTCCCATTAGGAGCTGAATCGGATGTTCCTTTTGGCCTCACTGACCTTAGCCCAGTGCTAGGCACATGGTCGACCTCATTCACAACTGGTTGACTAATGGACCAAACTCTGGGTATGCATGCGGCCACACACACAGGCCCTGACCTAGGAAAACTAACCACGGGGGTGCACAGAGACATGCCCCAAATGGAATGCATCTTTTGACTGCATTCTCTTCTTCTGATGGCAGTTTGATAGACCCACCCCAGATCTCCCCAGCTTCCTCCTTACCTGGAGAAGGGTTCTGATAACGGGGGTAAGGGATCAAGCCTCTTAGGAGAGGAGGGGAAGCAAGAGACGGGGGAGTTGGCCACGGCCACAGGGCAACACAGGGATCTCAGTGGCAGAATGACTCCAGCAATGGGAATGTTCATGATGCCCGAGCAGCACTCATGAGAGTGGGGTGAATGGGCACAAAACCCGGTTGAAGCCTGTCTGTTTCTAAACTTACAGAGACAGCTGAGGCTGTTGCTGAAGCCCCTGGTGTTGGAAACCCTGAGTATTCATTTTTGCTCTGGAAATTCTCTGTGAGCTCCCAGACCTTAAATTAAGCCTGTCCCTTTGCTGCAAAGTTAGCGTGGCTGGACAGCTCCACAGGGCTTGTTCTGAGAGCAGCAACCAGAGGGCTGGGGGCAGGAGAGGCAAAGTGACATGGACCCACAGTGGCCTAACCTGCCCAAAAACCCCTCGGGGCTGAGAGGAGGCCCAGGTCCTGGTGCCTCTCAGTCCTCTCTGGATTTCTTCCTTGGGGACGGTCTAGACATAAGGCGAATCCTCTGGGTTGGAGGTTCTTTGCTAATCACAGGCAAGGCAAGTTACTCATTAGCAAGCATCAACATGCAATTCTCATCAACTCCAGGGGAGAGTTCAACTTGGGTTAACAACTGGAATACATAGTGTAGACACTGTCACAGGAAGTTCTCCCATATGTCTAACCTAAATCCTTCCTGCCACAACTGAAGCCCATTTCCTCTCATTCTGACTGTGGTGGGAGACGGAGACAGCTGGTCACCATTCTCTGCTTAAGACCCATCACCTACTTGACCATGGCAGTCAGATTCCTCCTCAGCCTTCCTCAGGGAACAGTAACCTGCCTGCTCAGGCAGCTATTCACAGAGCTGGCACGTGTCCCCGGTTTCTTTCTCTGTGCATGAGAGTATTGAAGCACAGCACTTCCTGGTTCTGCCCTGACCCTTCCTCCCAGGGAGGCTGCAGGGAACCATGGCCCATCTGAGTAATCCCCACTCCCAGGTTCTGGGGCTGCAGAGAAGGAAAAGTGTGACCCCATCCGCTACCTCTTACTTGCTTCAAGTCCTGGGTGGCAGCTGGGATCAGAGATCAGAGGTTGTGTGGAGAAATGAGGACAGGTCAGAGTTTCTTCCAGGAGACAAGTTGTTCAGCGGAAGAAGGTGAAGTGCACGCAAGGACCCGGAGACATGGAGGGGTCAGGTGCAGTGCTGGGCCTGGATGCTAAAGGGAGGCCAGAGCCAGAAGAGGGGAGTGAAGGCTGAGCAGGCAGGTGGGGCTGGAGAGAGCTTCCCACCTGTCAGAGTTTCCAGAGAAGAGAGGTTTCAGGGACAGGTGAGCTGTATGCTGGGGAGGGGACAAGAACAGAGGACAGTGGAGGCTAGCACAGTCAGGGCAGAGGATGAGTGGATGAGAAGGAAGAAAATCCTTGGAGTAGAGAAACCAGTCCAAGATGGAGGACTGAGGGGGTGCCTGAACCTTTACTTTCAACTCAGGCTCCGCTCCCCCACCCGACCCTGTCCTTCAGTATGGCTGGCAGAAGGTTCTCTTTTGGCCCCATCACTCTCAGCAATGCCTTTGCCCTGTGCCCTCTGTTCTCTAGCCCTGTAAGCCCTCTCAGAGTCCCCTCTGTCCTGAGAGACTGGGGCAGGAGGCAAGGGCAGGCTGGGCAAGGCCTGCAGCCTGAGGGTCTCCGCACAGAGGCCTCCCTGAGCCTTCTCTCCCTTCCCCTGGGCCTCCCTCCTCACTTGCTAGGGTGGGGACAGGAAGGAGCTAGGGAAGGGGAAGCCAGGGGCTCTGGGAAAGTTGCCGTGGAGGCTGCCCTAAACCCCGGACTCCTCTGTGGCTGGAAATACCCGCTGCGTGGCTCCTGGTCCTAGCTTTCCAGGTTTCCCCTGGGTTTGGCAAATGAAGCTGGGGAGGCTGCCGGGTTACCACCAATGAAGGCCCTTGCTTCCAGCCAGCAGGTCCCTACCCTGCCCCTCCACTCTCGCCTTCTTTCCTTCTAACCAGCAGACAGGAGGCCTAGGGAGCACTTCCTTCCTACACAGTTAAAAGAGGCTTCTCAGGTCAGGGGCCCTCAGCTGCTTCTCTCTTGGACCCATGGTCTCTTCAGGCCAAAGCTGTTCTCATTGAGAAGGAGAGGGCTCAGTCCACAGCAGCTGCCTCAGCCCCAGGCACCATCTGCCCCGGCCTTCTGAGAAGGTAAAGGAGACAGAGTATGGGGCTAGCCTAGGCCCTCAGGCTCCTGGGAGCCTGGCAGAGAGAAGGTGGGAAGCCCTCCTGATCTCATGAGAAGGCAGAGCAGGCACTCTGACTCATGTTTAATGGTCTCACCCACTTGGACATCCTTTCCTTGGGACATTTGGGTCATCAGTCATGAGCCATAAGCCAGTGGACAGCCCAGCCCAGTCTGTGTGCCCTCTTGGTGACGTGGGGAAGGCTGAGACCCCTGAGCTGCCGGGAGCCTCAATGACCACGGCAGTTCAGAAGTTGACTTCTCCTCCTACATGCCTCTGCTCTGAAACATCACCGTGAAGGAGGAAGGGTGCCAGCTTGAGACCTACATTTGGCCCTGGTTGGAGGGTCATCTGGCCATGGGCAATTGGGTCTTCCAAACCATCTCTTATCCAAACCCATTCTCAAATCTCCGGTCTTCTCCTTCCAGTTGAGAACCGTGTCACAGCCTCTTCCCACAAAAGGCTCTCACAGGGCCTTTAACAGTGGAGGTTTTCCAGTGTCCATCTCCTTTCCATGCCCCACCTAGCTTTCCTCTCTTTGTTTCCACCCTCTGCTCCTTTGCCTCATCCTTTATAACTGTTTGCCTTCAGGTCTCCTTTTTCCTTTCTTTCCTCCTGGAACTCCTTTGCAAATGCATAATCAGTCACCCTCCCAGGTGGCTATCATTATTATCCCCACTGCACATATGAGAAAACTGAGGTGTAGAGCTATAGTTAAATTACAAGTCCAAGACCCTAGGGTTGCGAAGTGCCAAGAGCCAGGTTTATGTCATGCTTATTCACTCGACTCAAGCAGAGGGTGGGGAGAGGCCCCATTCCATCTCAACCCTCCTGGGCTGCCTCGCGGAGATTCTTCAGAACTCAGTGGCTATCAGCGCCCATGCCCCAGGTGCTACCCCTTCCTCCTTCTCACAGGGGCTCTCACATCTTATCATCAGCCACTGCATTCTGTTCCCCCTGTGAAGCCCCCAAATGAGTCTTCAAGGCCACCACCAAGTCATCATCTTCCTCTCTCCTCCACCAGCCTCAGGCCTGTCCTATGGGGAACACACTCTGTCCCGCGGGAAAGACCCAGAGCAGGCAGTTCCTTGTAAGGACTCCAGAGAGAGGTGAACGCGGCCCGGCGGGGCGCCGCCTGCCGAGCGGGAATCCCGGCCCTAACCGCTGGCGCCCCTCGAGGGGAGGGGCGAGGGCGGAGGTGGTTCTGCGGCGGCATCTGTCCCAGGCGGGCGGGAAGCTGCTGCATTAAATTGTAAAATCGATTTATTGACCGGCAGGTGCGAGCAGCGGCAGATGGAGAGTAGCGCTGCTGGGGCGCATCTGCGGGGAGCGGCGGCATCGATCCTGGCCCCCCTCCGAAACCCGTCGGTCCCTGGTCCTTTCACGTCGGCTCGCTCCCAACTGCAGGGCCAAGGTCCGCGAAGCTGCGGCGCCCGAGAGGCTAGGGTAGCTCGCTGCACGCCCCCCCCCTCCCCCGCCCGCCCTCGCCTGGCCTCAGGGCCCGGGCTGCGCCCCCACGGCTGCCAGGCCCTGCCAGCCCCACTGCCCCAGTTGGCATGCGGCGGGCCGGGCTGACGCGTGGCAGCGCCCTGCGGCAGATGAGGCACGCGCCGGCCTCATTTCAATGTGAATGGATCGAATGGAGCAGCCATGTGGCAGCAACAGTTTGCAAATCTCCCCGCCTTCTGTGCAGCTCCCCGGCCGCCGCTCCCTGCACGTGGCCCCTTCCCCGCAGCGACCTCAGCGGCGCCCCTCAAGGCTTAAGCGCCCCGCCCTAGCCAGGCTAGCTCCCCCTCCCCTGGCCTGCCCGGCGGGCGCTGTAGCCCGGCCCCTATCGCGCTCCTACCTGGGTGCAGTTCATCCCGCGGAGAACGCTGTCCCGGGGGTCGGGTTGCAAAAGAGCGCTGGAAGCCGGGAAGATGCGACGGCAGCCCTGGGGAGGGCGCCTAGGCTACCAAGTGGGGGAGGGGGGGGCCCGAGGCTCTGCTCGGCCCCAGTCGCACCCTAATCACCAGGGGTCAGCTTGGGTGCAAGGCTGCGAGACAACCTTGGCGCTTCCTGGCCCCAGGTGCAGGTTCTGCCTGCTGGGGGGGGGCTGTATGCAGCGGCCAAACGGAGAGGACGGCCGAAGCCGAAGGCCCCTGGGGCGGAGGTTGTGGGCCTGCCTGAAGCCAGGCCTCGACCCTGTGGCTCCAGACACTGGGCTATGTTGCGGGTGCTCGTGGGGATGAGGATCTGTGGACCATCAGAGGGCCCACAGTCAGTCCGGGGAAGCCCAGGTTGGTGGGAGCTTGCATCCAGGCCCCCTCTCCAGGGCGTGGCCGAGCGTCTGCGGAGGCGCAGGGTCGTCAGACGTCCACGTGGGTCCAACCCCACTGTGATTTGCGGCCTCTGATCGCCTCACAGTCTCATGTTCCTGGGGGCCCCCAGGACACGTGTTGGGTCTTTCCTTCCACAAGTCACGAGTGGGAGAAAAGTGGAGGAGTCCCAGTTGTGGAGCCTTCGCATTTCTATTCCCTGCCTGCAAAGCGACCCTCTCCTGCTCAGCAAATGTGGGCAAAGCTGGACCCCAGCAGGTTGGAGCGCTAGTGGGTAGTCAGGGCCAAGGGCGGCGTCCTAGAGTCCTAGGGGAGTAAATGAACTTCTGGGACAGCACCGCGTAGCAAATAGGTGCTTCATGAATGCCTTTGGATGGTGAAGAGAATTTAACCCTTTCCCCCTACAGGTCAGAGGATTTCTATCTCTGGGATCCCTTTCAAGAATTCTTGACTCTGAGGGTAATGATAATACTTTTGTTTGGTCCTTGACTGTTTGCAAAGTGCTTTTGGGCACATCAGTCCGGATGTGTGTGAGGGATAGAGAGTGTTCCAGATCTACCAATATTGAGCGAGATGTCTCCTGTGGGACTGGATGTCTCCCTTGAGGGTCAGGCAAGAGCCAGATCCAGAAAAGGAGCGAGTTTTTTATGAACTCCCAGGCCAGGATTTGGGGGTGGAAGCGGACAGAACTAGGTAGGGCTGGATGCCGGCTCAGAGGAAAGCGAGGGGCACTCTTTGGCACCCTAGGCAGGACTAAGGGATCCGTAGAGGATGGGCAGAGAACCCACTGGTCAGGATCGCTGGGAGGCAAGTCCTGGGCTCCTCCTCCCTCGGGCCTGGGGACTCCGCCTGTCCATAACCTACATTAACTCTGGAGCGCAGCCTGGGCCCATCTGCCGGCCCCCGCCCCACGTCGGTTCCCCACGCCAACCCGTTCGCGCCAGATGGTGGCTGGGAGGGGTGGCCATGCGTGGGGGACCCCGGAGCCCGTCTCCTCACCTCACCCCTCCCCCAACCCACGCTCCCAACCTCTTGTTTCTCATGCTTCTCCCCCAATCCTTCACCACCACCAAGTTAAAAAAAAAAAAAAATCAGACCATGCTCGGCCTAGGCAGCTGTTGGGCTCCGCGCCGTGTCCCCCGCCCCCCGCAAGACTCCCCCGGGCCCGCGCCGCGTCCCTTCTCCCCCCAGCGCCGATCTTATCGCCCGACGACAGCCATCGCTGTGCGGGCGGGCTGACAGCTGAAGCCACAAGGCCCCCGCCGCCCTCAGCGTCGCGGAGAGAGACCGCTCCTCTGCACCCCCGACACTGAGAGAAGCCGGCCCTCCCCGGTCTAAAGCCTCCGGGGATCACGCCGGTTCCGGGAAAGCAGCTGCACTGCCGCCGCTCGGAGAAGTGGGGCCACCCGGGGGAGCCGAGAAGGCGAGACGGGTGAAGCCGCCTGAAACACATACGAGTCCGCGCGCTTCCAGTTCCACCCTACATTTTGCCCTATGAGGAGAGGACCCGGGTCTGCCCGGCCTCAGCCCCTGGACTCTCTGGTGGCTCGAGCCAACTCTGCAGTCAGGAGAGTTCCTCCCTGCCCCAACGGAGCGACAGGACGCGGGCCGAGGCTTGAGGCTGCTGGGGGTGGAGAAGGTGGGCTCTGGAGCTGAGGCTAAACCCAGGTGAGGAGAGGCGCCGAAGGCGGGGCCAGACCCTTATTACCATACAGCTGAGGACGCGCCCCCCTTCTTCTACCTCGGGGACCACGCCCTCCTACCCCCAGCACGGGTACCACGCGTCTGGGGACTGGCACGCGCGGAGCCCAGGCGGGAGGCAGAAGGGAGGAGGCACGCGCTGGACACGCCCCCCATAACTGGGGAGGGAGATGCCCACCAGGTGGAGGGGCCGAGCCCCCGAGTCTTAGATGCTTGGCCCCTCGCCCAGCACGGAGTGTCCACAGAGAGGTTAATGCGTCCTCTGGCTTCCCTGCTGCGCGCGGGGGGGGCGGGCGGGGGGGTGGACGCTCACAGGTTGGGGGCCGACGACGCCAGGGCTCCCTAAGTTCCGGGAAGGTGAAGGAGACCGGAGTCCTTTAGCACTGGTTTCGCTTTCTGAGCTTAAGTTCTTTTTACCTGCTCGAGGGCTGCAGGTAACTAACGCCGGCCGTGGTCACACCGCCGACGGGGACTCCCCCGTGTCTCCGCCCCCACGACCATCCGGGAACCACTCGCTCACCTCCCGCCCCATTCCCCCTGGCCCTCCTCCTGTCCTCCCACAGCCGGGGTCTCGGCCTGTATCCACGCGATTGCGGAGAACTGGTCACCTCGGCACGCGCTGAGCTGGGGGACCCAGGGGCTGAGAGCGGCACAGAGGGGCGGGGACCAGTGCCTGACTGGCTGGCTGGGAGGGGGGAAGGCGCGGGCGGAGGCCCCCTCCGGGCGGCGCTGGGGCTGTAGCAGCTAGAGGCCCGAGGGGAGGGGAGAGTGACCACGAGTCTGAGTGACAGGCGGGTGAAGAGAGGAGCCAATATATATAAGGAAAGCTCCCGAGAGCGCAGGTTTCAGTAGCGGCGCTGAGCGCAGGCTGGGAACTCGAGGCCAAGAGCTGCAGCTCAAGCCGCCTCAGTGCAGTGTACCCGGACACTAGCCTGCTTACAGCTCCAGGATTAGCCCGAGGACACGTCCTCAGCGCAGCCGCCACCCAGCCGCCCTCACCTGGATTACCTACCGCGGCAGTTGGAGCGGAGCTAGCGAGAAGGAGAGACGGGAGGAAAACCCCGAGCGGAGCCTGGCTTTTCAGGGACCCCTCCGGCGGTTGGACGCGTGGGAAAGGTTCACAACCGGCGGGTGGAGAGAGCGACGCCCCAGGGAATGGCAGCCGCAACCCGTAGCGCCTCTGGCTGGGCGCTACTGCTGCTGGTGGCACTTTGGCAGGAGGTAACTTCCCGCGCCCCCTCCGCCCTCTCCCACCGTGCCCTGGGCCTGAGCCCCTGGCGTCCACCGAGCTGACCGCTCTCCTTCTTCCTTCCCTCGGTCCCTGTGCAATAGCGCGCGGCCGGCTCGGGAGTCTTCCAGCTGCAGCTGCAGGAGTTTGCCAACGAGCGCGGCGTACTCGCCAGCGGGCGGCCGTGCGAACCCGGCTGCCGGACCTTCTTCCGCGTCTGCCTTAAGCACTTCCAGGCGGTCGTCTCGCCCGGGCACTGCACCTTCGGCAGCGTCTCCACGCCTGTGCTGGGCACCAACTCCTTCGCCGTCGGCGACGACAGTAGCGGCGGGGGACGCAACCCTCTCCAACTGCCCTTCAATTTCACCTGGCCGGTGAGCACAGCCTGGGCGCCCTGGGAGGTCACGAAAGCCGAGAGAAGGGGTTTCCCTGGGACCAAAGCCTTCTCCCTAGATTGCCTCGCTCGCCTCCAACAAAAGGGGGGGCACTCTTCTGATCCTTCTTTCCGACTCTTTCCTGGGACCTCACCCTCCTGTAGGCTCTCACCAGTCTATCTCTTCCCAGTTCTACGCTCTATCTTCTCCCAGCGCTAGGGATACGATTTTCATCACCTACAACCCCGGCGCGTGCTCCATCTCAGAAAGACTCCCGCGTACATTCCCTCATCCCTCAACTCTCCTCCTACCCGGGGTTCTCTCGCCTTCCTAGCTCGCGCGCGATGCTGAGTGCAGACCCGTTACATAGACCCGGGCGCAGTAACTGTATCCTGCAATTAGATTAATTAAACCGGCTGCCGAAAGGCACCCCCACCATCCCCTGTTCATCTCGCTCTC
Source organism: Balaenoptera borealis (assembly GCF_965194805.1). Taxonomy (NCBI): domain Eukaryota; kingdom Metazoa; phylum Chordata; class Mammalia; order Artiodactyla; family Balaenopteridae; genus Balaenoptera; species Balaenoptera borealis. The sequence goes on from NC_138866.1 coordinate 83,947,220, forward strand.
TCTGTCTTTCCCCGCCCCCTCCTTTCCGTTCCCAGGGTACCTTCTCACTCATCATTGAAGCTTGGCACGCGCCAGGAGACGACCTGCGGCCAGGTGAGTAGCTCGCTCCGCGGCCACAGGGGGGCGACACGGCGCAGCGCCGAAAGAGTTAATCTGTAATAGGCGGGGGAAGTGCGGGGTGGGGGCGTGGGGGGCAGGACGCTTAGCTAGGCCGGGAGCTGCGCCCCGCGCTGGACGCTCGGATTCCGCCCGCTGCCTGGACTCTGAGCACAATTGCGTTTCCTGCGGGTTATTTTTGGCGTGGGAACGCGGGGAGCACGGCGGTGAGAAAGGCCGAAGCTGCCAGCGCCGCTGACGGGCCCCTTCCTGTATTTTACACCTTTCGCGAATTCCGCTCCTTTGGAAAGGGAATAATGGCTTTGGGATGTTGTTCTGACACAGAGGAAAAGGATATTTCAGCAGCACAACAATTCTCACTTTGCAAAGGAAAAAGAAAAGCATTACCCATCTCTGAGGGCAGAACCCCTGAATGGGCACCAGAGGACCCCTTGCTCCCAGGGTCCTCAAAGGCCTGGAGAGCTTTTCTTTTTCTTTTTTCTGCCCCCCCCCCCCCGATTTTGACCTCTTTTCCTCTTTCCCCTGCCTATCTGCCTCCAGAACATTGGGATATCTTAACATCCTTCTATTGTCCCCTTTTTGAATGGTATCAGGCCCTCTGCACATGCACACACAGAGCAGCTAAGCAGTGGGACACTTGGGTTCCTCTGGCCTGCATTTGCTGGCAGGTGGGGTCATCTGGACAACTGGTTTGATCCAGCAGTTGCTGGCACTCTTGGGGACTGGCTGCCCTTCCTTGACCTGGCCCTCTGCCCCTTCAGAGGCCTTGCCACCAGACGCGCTCATCAGCAAGATCGCCATCCAGGGCTCCCTAGCTGTGGGCCAGAACTGGTTACTGGATGAGCAGACCAGCCCTCTCACAAGGCTGCGCTACTCTTACCGGGTCATCTGCAGTGACAACTACTATGGGGACAGCTGCTCACGGCTATGCAAGAAGCGCAATGACCACTTCGGCCACTACGTGTGCCAGCCAGATGGCAGCCTGTCCTGCCTGCCCGGCTGGACTGGGGAGTACTGCGAACAGCGTAAGCAGCCAAGCTCCCACCTGCCTGGAGGGGGGTCCCCGGAACAAACACAGTGGCATCTTTTCGGCTGCAGCCTGCCTCCCTTGGAGAGCGGGTCTGGGCTGTCCACTAACTGGGCCTCAGTAACAGCTGGGGATGCTTAGGATGGGCTTGGACTCTGCCCTCCCTCTTCTTAGTGCTCCTCCCCGTCGTGCTAAAGCCCACAAAGACCCCATAATTGCATTCCATCCAGCCTGGATTCTCCTTCCCTGTGCCATCATTTCTCTTTAAGACATCCATGGCTCCTCTGGGAAGCCAGGAGTGGGAATTGAGCCCAGGAGAGCTGGGGGGCACCCCCAGGGCCAGGAGAGGGAGAGTGGGACTTCAGAGTCGTTGTCATCCCACTCTCACCCAGTGCCACTTTCTCTCCTCAGCTGTCTGTCTTTCGGGCTGTCATGAACAGAATGGCTACTGCAGCAAGCCAGCAGAGTGCATGTGAGTAGCGGACAGGAAGCGGTGACGGGGGAGCCGTCCCCTGTCCAGGCCCTCACCTCACCCTCAGCTTTTCTTTTGTTCTACAGCTGCCGCCCAGGCTGGCAGGGCCGCCTGTGCAATGAATGCATCCCCCACAACGGCTGTCGCCATGGCACCTGCAGCACCCCCTGGCAATGCACTTGTGATGAGGGGTGGGGAGGCCTATTCTGTGACCAAGGTGAGTCAGGGCAAAGAGAGGGGACGGAGAGCTGGGCAGGGCATGGGAACCAGAGTTGTCACCTGGACCCTTCCTACTCAATGACTGCTGAGTCGGCTTTCCCATTATCCTTCAAGGAATTTGGGATTGTAAGGATCTTAACAACTGGCTTAGAACAAGATGGTGGGTCCTTCTTCCTTAGGTGCTGGGAAGGAAGGGTGGCTGGAGAAGCCAGGAGGGTGACATGTTGGCAACCTGAAGGTTGCACTCATAAATTCCAGCAAGGCCAGAGAGAGGGATGCCGGGCTCAGTTCCTCTTTCTACCTTGTAGTTACCTATTAACCCCCTAAGTGTTTGCTTACCTACCAGGGCTGTTTGAGCAGCTCTCCCCTAAACAGCTGTCTGGTGGGGTGTGCCCACTGGCTGCCCTGAGGCTGTGGGTGAGCTGGGCCTCTGGGCGGAGTGACATCTAACCGCCTTCTCGGTGGGGCAGAAACAGCCTCCCTTGTTTTCCCCAGTAGCACTTGCCAGGCAGCTGCCCAAGCCCACACTGTCTTCCTGGTGTTCAGGGGGCTGGTCACTCTTTTGGCTGCACAGGGGTCTGCCAGCCCCAATGATGGGGGAGGGGGCCTTTTTTCCTTCATCCTCATAGCCAGCTGCAGCGCGTGCCTCCCATTTTCAGGGTCAAATGGGGTGGCTGCTGCCATGGAGACACCAGCACAGGCCTGGGTAGGGTGGGCAGGACGCTTGCCAGGATAGAAAGGACTTGCCTGGGCCCTGACTTGCTGGCAACAAGGGGCTTGGAATTCAGCCCCTGTGTTCTTCGTATGTGTGTGTGTGTGTGTCACTTTCTCCCCACTCCAGTCGCCCCAAACACACACACACACACACACACACACACACACACACACACCTGGCTCCTGCCCTCTCTCTTTCCTCTTCCCACATTTGCTCCCAGGTGACACAGTCATATACTCATCTTATTCAAACAGAGCCCTTACAGTCCCTGTATTTGCTCTGTCTGGTTTTCCTTCCCTGTCCTTCCCAAATAAGAAAACAAATACTTATATTTCAAAATACCCTCGTAACGCATTTCGCTGTAAAAAACGCCTGGCAACCACTTATCGTGGCTCTCGCCTCCCCTCTACTCTTACCACCTGTTAAAATTGTAGCCCCTTTCCAGGCTTACCTCAGCTGCCCCTCCTCCACGAAGCCTTTTCTGACTTCCTCCTCAACATGTGGCCTTGCTGTGCCTCCTCTTCTTTACCTTTATTCTCCCCTGGCTGCAGTGCTTGTGAGCTTACCTGTGGGCAGTTAACTGTCCAACTGTGTTTTTTCAACTTTGATTGATTGCACTTCTCAGATATGGTTCTAGGTGCTTCAATATACCCGGTTTCACTGGGGGAAGAGGAAGGGTATTTGGGCCCGGAAGACTTTGAGTTGAAGCCTCTGGGCCAAAAACATGGACAGTGAACTTGAACTCCAAGGAGCCTGGAGGTTGGGACCACTCTTTGGCTCTGCTCAGCCAGTCGGTTCCTGTCTCCGCAGATCTCAACTACTGCACCCATCATTCCCCGTGCAAGAATGGGGCGACGTGCTCCAACAGTGGGCAGCGGAGCTATACCTGCACCTGTCGCCCAGGCTACACTGGCGTGGACTGTGAGCTGGAGCTCAGCGAGTGTGACAGCAACCCCTGTCGCAATGGAGGCAGCTGTAAGGTGAGGCCTAGGCCAACGCAGGAAGGCAGAGTTCTGGCCAGGCGGCACCCAGGCATCCCCACCCCAGGCGGCCAGTGGATGTGCACCCATGGGCAGGCATTGTGGGCAGGTGGGGCCTAGCCCCCTGCCAGGAATCCCTGCCCCCAAAGGTCTGACTTTGGCCCCTTTCTGCTCTCTTTCCAGGACCAGGAGGACAGCTACCGCTGCCTGTGTCCCCCGGGCTACTATGGCCTGCACTGCGAACACAGCACCTTGAGTTGTGCCGACTCTCCCTGCTTCAATGGGGGCTCCTGTCGGGAGCGCAACCAGGGGACCAGCTATGCCTGTGAATGTCCCCCCAACTTCACTGGCTCCAACTGCGAGAAGAAAGTGGACAGGTGTACCAGCAATCCATGTGCCAATGGTGCGTCCTGTTGCCTTGCTAACCTGGTGGACTGGCCCTGGGGCCAAGAGAACTTTCTGGTGAGGGAGGGTCGAGAGAGGAGAGAGGCCTTGTCTGTCACTCTGGGCAGGCTGAGACGGATCCCCATCTGCTCTGGATGGTGAAGAGCTTGCTTGATCATCTGGGTGGCTTTGGAAGAGGAGCAGGTTAGCAGTGGGTGCAGGCCTTTGGAGACGGAGCGGTATGCACCCTGCCTGGCTTCCATTCCTAGTCCCATGTCCTGACCTGGCTGGGGTGGCCTCTGACCCTCCCCAGGAAGTCCTGGGCTAGAGAGAGGGATCTTGGAGGCCTCGTGTCCGTCCTTGAAAGAGGCTAGCACGGTGAGGGCCCTGCTCCTGGAGGCCTCACCTCGCCCCACGGCTACAGTGAGCCTGGCACAGCATAAGGCGTCTGGAATGTTCAGCATTTTGGGGGGCACCAAGCATGTTGGTTATCTTTGTCTCCTTGGTCTTCTGGTGACCCTCTGTGAGGCAGGCAGACAGCACCGTGCAGGAGAGAAGCCTTAGGAGCTGCAGAGGGATTGGAAGGGCTGAGATGGAATCTGCTCTCTGGCTAATCACTTAGTTAACTCCCTGGAGCCAGTTTCTTCATCACTGAATGGGAAAATATAGAACCCGTCCTCTGTCTCTCATGTTGCGAAGATTAAATGAAACAGTAATAGATCTATTTGAGCATTTACTGTACACCAGGTATGTGCTCCTGCCTTCATGCATCACCTTACCTAACCTTCAAAGATCTCCTATAGAGGAGACAGCATTCTACTCCAATTTAACAAATGAGGAAATGAGGCTTAGAAATAAAATAAAGCAACGGGTGCCAAATCCCCAGCTAGAGAGAGACAGCTGAGATTCAAACCCAAGCATACCTGTTCGATTCTACTGTAAAACTCTGTAAGATGCTGGTAGTTCTTATACACGAGCCAACTGAGGCGTAGAGGACCAGGCTCACCCTCAACTGCAGGTCTCCTGACTCTTTGTGCAGAGCTCTTTGTATTGGGATCTGTGAATGCTGGCCGAGTTCCTGGACAACCTCGGTTCTCGGGATGGGGCACCCTCTGCACCGGGGGGGGGGGCGGGGGGGTCCAAGGAGGTTGCTGACTTGTGGCCCATGTGTACCCACAGGGGGCCAGTGCCTGAACCGAGGTCCAAACCGCATGTGCCGCTGCCGTCCTGGATTCACAGGCGCCCACTGTGAAATCCACATCAGCGACTGTGGCCGCAGCCCTTGTGTCCACGGCGGCACTTGCCGCAACCTGGAGAACGGGTTCGCGTGCACCTGCCCTGCTGGCTTCTCTGGCCGGCGCTGCGAGGTGCGGATGCCCACCGACGCCTGTGCCTCGGGACCCTGCTTCAACGGGGCCACCTGCTACGCCGGCCTCCCCCCGGACAACTTCGTCTGCAACTGCCCCTACGGCTTTGTGGGCAGCCGCTGCGAGTTCCCCATGAGCATGCCCCCCAGCTTCCCCTGGGTGGCTGTCTCCCTGGGCGTGGGACTGGTGGTGCTGCTGGTGCTACTGTGCATGGTGGCAGTGGCGGTGCGGCAGCTGCGGCTCAGGCGGCCCGACGACGGCAGCAGGGAGGCCATGAACAACCTGTCGGACTTCCAGAAGGACAACCTGATCCCCGCCGCCCAGCTCAAGAACACAAACCAGAAGAAGGAGCTGGAAGTGGACTGTGGCCTGGACAAGTCCAACTGTGGCAAACAACAGAACCACACATTGGACTATAATCTGGCCCCAGGGCCCCTGGGGCGGGGGATCCTGCCCGGGAAGTATCCCCACAGTGACAAGAGCTTAGGGGAGAAGGCGCCACTGCGGATACACAGGTGAGCAGCACCCGGAGGCCCAGGGCTCACCAGCGACCCCCTCACGGTACTGCCTGGGCTCCCCCAGGACAGGTGGGAGGCTAGCACCAGGCCCTTGACTGCTGCTAAGCAAACAGGGGCTCTTGCTGCTGACAGGAGGATCCTCCGACAAGATTTCTGCCAGGTTCCCTTTGTCCCTCCTTCCCATTCACTCGTTCATTCATTCACAGATGTCAAGTGTCCACACTGTGTCACTTGTGACCCCCATCTTCCCACGGCATGGCTTGCCTCCAGTGGCAAACTGGCCTTTTCCAGGCCTGAGACCCTCTGGGAAGGTTGGGGTCCTGTGGCTCTCTTAAGGCCTGTAGCTAACTGCCCGCCAGGCTAGCACTGGGCATCCCCAGTCCCCGTGTCTTCTCCCAGAGCCACCTCTGCCAGTTCCCTTTGGCTCTCCGGGGTCCAGGTTAGCGCCCCACCTCCCTCCAGCCCTCTCTCCATCTCTCCCTCACCGGCCTGTCTTGTGTTCCCTCAGTGAAAAGCCAGAGTGTCGGATATCAGCGATATGCTCCCCCAGGGACTCCATGTACCAGTCTGTGTGTTTGATATCAGAAGAGAGGAACGAATGTGTCATTGCCACAGAGGTGAGTGCTAGGCTCTCCTTCCCTTCTAGCATGTTCCCTCCTGCCTTTAGGGGATGAGAAAGTGGTCTGGTTACTCTTGACCTTAGGGGCCGCTCCTGAAGGGTGGGTCGGAACCCCTCCTTGGCAGGCTGGGTTCAGTGGCTCTCGGATCCCTGCTGGCCTCGTTGCCACAGAGGGTGTGAAACAGGAGCCGTGGTGGTGAGCCAGCCCGGTCTCTTCCTGCTGTGTTAGTGCTGGGCTGGGCGGCCATGGCACCCGGCCAGCTCTCAGGCGCTGCTTCCCAGCTGCTGGTGGGTGAGGGTGGTTGCCTTGTGCCCCTCCTGCCCCTACTCACTGGCTTCCTTCACTGGCCCACCTCATGAGCACAGTCTTCCAGGCATGTGTATGTGCTGGGGCAGAAGACTGGGAAGGCTTTCCCACCTCCTCTTCACCCCACCTGCCTCACTGGCTTCTCTCAGGGAGGCCCAGGGCAACCATGGAGGGAGTGCTTGTACCCCAGGGTAACCCACTTTCCTGCTCTCCACATGCTCCCCAGGTATAAGGCAGGAGCCTCCCCAGGACATCCCAGCTTTGCCCCAGCAGCTGGACCTTCCTTCTGCATTGTTTACATTGCATCCTGGATGGGACATTTTTAATATGCAACGTGCTGCTCTCAGGAGGAAGAGGGAATGGCATGAACTGGACAGACTGTGAACTTGCCAAGAGATGCAGTACCCTTCCACATCTTTGGGTGTTTGTCTGGCATCAGATTGGCAGCCACGCCAGCCAGGGGAACAGAGGAGAGGAGAGGTGCCACTTGGACCCGCCCTGCCAGCAGTGGCCTTCAGAGGGCTCCTTTGGGGCTCTGGCCTATTTTCCAGAGAGAGTGGCAGTGGCCCCGTGGGGCCCGGAGCTGCTGTGGCCTCCACTGGCATCTGTGTTTCCAAAAGTGCCTTGGCCCAGGCTCCATGGTGACAGCTGGGTCCAAATCAGAGAGGAGAGAGGAGGCCAGTAAGGGCAGGGCCGTCTGTGGGCCAGGAAACCATCTGGTGCGGCTCTTGGCAGGAGTGTCCCTGCAGGTGAGGTGAGCGCCCTGAGAGGAGCGGGAGGAGCGTTTTCTGCCCCGTGCCTCCAACCGCTGCATGTGGGCCTTGCTCCTAACACCATCCCTGCCTCTCCCTGGCCCAGGCTCTCTGGGGAAGGATACTGGTAAGCCTTACCTGGCTTCCACAGCCTCTGGCTGTGGGTGCCTTGGGCTCCTGTGAGCAGATATGTGGAGGGCCTGCCCCTCTTCCCAGCCAGAGGCAACAGGCCTAACTGGGGAGCTCAGGGCAGTGATGATGGAAATTCCAGTGAGGGAGAAATTGGGTGCTGTCGCCACCTAGGACCTTTCCTCCCTCAAGCCCATTCCTAAGGCCTCGAGCCTGGGCTCTGCCCACACCCACTACTGCCCCCAGACTACCCTTGAAGCCGATCTTCAGAAATCAATAATATGAGTTTTTATTTTGTTTGTTTTTTTTTTTTTGTAGTTTATTTTGGAGTCTAGTATTTCGATAATTTAAGAATCAGAAGCACTGACCTTTCTACATTTTATAACATTATTTTGTATATAATGTGTATTTATAATATGGAACAGATGTGTACAGGAGTTTAGTACTTCTTGGGTCCTGTCTTTGTGATGGCAGAGTGGGAATCCTTCTGACTCCCCTTCTCATATTGCTGCCGGCTGCCCCCCCGCACCCCTGGCACCTGGGTGCACTTGGACTTGGCCTGCTGTGCTCTAGGCCCTTGTCCTCTTCTAGTTCTTGGGGAACCTGGCCTCACCCATTTCGTCCCCAGCCTGGGCCAGCCTCCTCTGTCTTATGGCTTGAGGTTGGCTGCAGCCCCCCTTCCCCCTCATGCTCCCACCATTCCTTGGGGGTTATGCCCCCTGACCTGAATCTATCCCCCTTTTCTCTCTTCAAGTCTGAAAAAGCTTATGGACACCCTAGTCAGCCTGGGGGATACAGGAATTTGGGGGAAGGAGACAAACCTGCCTGTTTTCCTCTTTTCGAAAGGATTCTCTTGTCAGAGAGCGGGGTCTCCGACCATGATGACATCTGGGCTCTTCCTCCTGCTATTGCAGGGTTTTAGATGGACTGGCAGCCTGCTCATTTTTAAGCCCCGGCAGGGCACTGGTCTTTGTGCCAGGGGGATCTGCCTTGGGTCTGTCCTCCTTGCAGCTGGGCAAGAGAGCTGGCTCTGGGCGCCTGGTCTGCCCAGAGCTGCTAGAGTTGATTGGAGACTGTAGAGAGGGGAGGAGGAAGAAGAGGGAGGCTTGCCTGAGCCCGGGTTTCTCTGGCTGAGGCACTATTGAGAGAGTTTCCAGTCTCTACTTCATGGCTAGCTTCCTCTAAGGCGTAAGATGGTCCCTATGGTGCCACAGTCTTCCCTCTACAGCCACAAAAATACCCCATGGAGAGCAAGTGATGAAAAAATGAGCCATCGACAAAAAGCTGAGCAGATGCTCCCAGCTCTCAGCCCATCCAGTAAAGCAAAATAGACCCAGCAGATGCCCCCAGTGGAGTCCAAGTATATGCAGTGCTACTTGCCTCCCTTTTCCTTTCTCCCTGACACATAGAGCATGCCCGCCCCTAATCTGGGTGCTTATGCCAGAGACAAGGGAGCAAGAGACCTAGGGTCATCCACACTCACCCAAGTGCACACGTTCCACGCCTCACCCATTGCTCCCTGTTCCCCTCACTGCACACACAGGGTATCAAACAGGAAAGCATTCAGGGAACCGTTCCCACAGCCTGAGCCGGCAGCAGGGGGAAGAACAACACGACCTCACTCTTCCTGCCCAAAATGAAACAGGAAAGCAGCTCCCGGGCCCTGGGGGGCGGGGGAAACTGGGCTGGGACACGAAGGCGAGATGACGAGGCTCCCATGTGGGGGACAGGTAGGACACCCGCGGGCCTGCACGTCCACACCACCACCAGGCTGTGCTGGGCTGCACGGGCTGCCAGCTCCTCAGAGAAGAGAGCCCTGGAGGGGAGCTGGCTGGCTAAACCCACTCACCGGCTCTGATACCACGCCAGCTGTCTGGGAAAAGAGGGGATCCCTTCATGGACTTGGTCTGGGCAGCTCCAACCTGTAGCTTGCACCAGGTTCCACCTCTAGTGACATGGCAAAAGCTGGGCCAGGCACTTGGGGTGTGAACAGGCCACAGTGGAAGCCCTTCTCTCTCCAGGATTTCCAGGTCACTCCCTGAGGGTCCAGCCCCTTCTCATAGGTAAGGTACCCAAGACTTTCCTGATAGAGTGTTCAGGTGTACAGGAGAGGTCCTAGGCTTGGCAGAAACAAGGCCAGATGATAGCTCTAGACTCACTGTGAAGTGCTCTCCCTGGCTTAGCAAATACACATGTTTAATCTGCACTGGTATTTCATAAGAGAATTCAGAGCATAGCAGTTCCTTAGCCTGGAAGCAGTGCCCTGTCTAAAGGACAAGTCTGACCCCACGGTGACCGCCAGCTCTGAGGACAGCTGCTTTTCCAGAGCCCACTGGCTGGTAACCACCTGGATATCATCGTGGGGCGTGAGGCAGGGAGAGGCTGTGAAGAATGCCTTTATGCTGCTGGCTCAGCTAGGGGTCCCTCTCCTGCCTCACGGCCAGACTGGTCAGGGGATAGAAAAAAAAGGACAGTGGTTCCTACCTCCCCCCATCCCGGGCTAGATAAGGCCACTAGGTCATTAAACTCAGGTCGGCGCAGACGCTCCACCTCTCACGGGGACCCACAGGGCTCTCCCCTCCCTGCCGCTTTCCCCGCCTCTCCCCGCGGGTCCGCAGGATGGCGACCCAGCCCTCCACCCCACGTGGCCCGCCGCATTCCGGGAAGGGATGGAAGTGATTCACTCAGGGAACTGTGAGTGTCCCTTCCCGGGGAGAGGATGCGCCTGGGAGGTCCCAGTGGCCTCCCTCAAGCGGCCGCGCCCTCCCTCGCGCCCAGGGCGCACGGCACAGCCGGATCCCGGCGGGCCTGGAACCCCCAGCGGCGGCGGAAGAGGCAGGTGCGACGCGCTGGCCCCGGTCAGCCCTCCACCTGCCGTCGCCCCGGGCGCCCCGGAGGTCCCGCGGCTCCCCGCCCCCCCGAGCTCTTTGTTACAGCCCGACTTCCTGTTTGCGGCCTCCCGACCCCGGCTCACTTCCCGGGCCGGGAAGCCGCCGAAGGCCGCGAGTTTCTCGGAGACTCCGCGCCCGCTCGGCTCCGCCTCCTGCAGCCCCGAATCCCGCCCCCGGCCTGGGAGCCCGCGCCGGGCCGCGGCCGCGGGAAGCCGGCGTCGCTGGCGGGCCAGCGGGCGGGACCGCCCGGGCCCCGTTGCCCAGCACCAGGGGGCGCTGCGCGGCCGCGGGGCTGCTCTCGGACAGGGGCCGCCGTCACCCCGCAAGGCACGGGGTCAGCCCTTCTTGGCCCTGGGGGCACCGGGACGATCCGGAGAGGGAGCAGCCGGACGCGAGTTCAGTGATAGTCTTTGTCGCGCAGAGCTCTCTCCGGCCCCCGGTCCCCCAAGTAGAGGGAGTAAACTGGAGAAAGCTCAGAGCGATGCTTTCCCCTAAATATGTTAGAGGGTGTCCGGAGAAGCGGCCCATTACCAAACTCTGAGCTGTCCGTGCAGCCAGCGCCCTCCTCACCTTGCGGTCCTCTGCGCCCTCCCATCCCAGACCGCACCTTGAATGGAAGGGAACGGGGACGGGCTGGAAAGGGCACCGGGTTTGAGTTGGGAGGCTGAAGCTCCCTTCCAGCACCACCTCTCATTGCCAGGTGACCTGGGACAAGTTCATCCATTTCTTCATTCCTTCCACACTGATTGAGCACCTTTTATATGTCAGGCATAGGCGATGAAACATGGTCTCTGCCCAAGGAAGCTGGCCGTCTAGTTAATTATCTTTAACCTCTCAGAGGATCATAATACTTCTTGCACATTACTATGAGGTTGAAATGAGTTAGTGTATGAAAAACTATTTGTGAGCAACGAGTCCCCCCCCACAGGTTGTTTAATCCTTAAATTTATGCCAGCAAACCACTTTCGGGAGCTTTCACAATCCAGCTCACAGGATGGGGGTGGGCTAGAGAGGAGCTTGGAGTCTGGCTGGATAGTCCCAGCAGTAGCCCTAGAACCTAGAAGGCAGCTGAGATGCCGGCTTGCCTCCACCATTTCTTCTCTTTGTGTCCCTGTCATTAAGGAGCACCACTAGTCTAGGTCAACCTCCTCTGATGTGGGGAGTAGTGGAAGGGGGACCCAGGCTGTGGGAAGTGACAGCAGGACCCCAAGTCCTCAAGAGTCCCCGTCCCCTTGGAGATCCGCCACAAGTGGCTTTTGGCCCTAGTGGGCTCAGCACGTTCCCTTCATCCCCAAAGACCCTCTCAGGCCATGACACAGGGTCCAAAAAAAGCCAGCTGCGGCTACGGTCAGACACAGGGTAACTAGCATCTCAGGAGTCTGGATTTAGCAACAGGTCGGCTCTGGGCCCAAGGCTGTCCTGTGTCATGGCACCCCCTGCAGGGCAGAGCCAAAGCCCTGCCAGGCATGTCCAGCTGTCTATCTCCAGTGATCCCTCCTCCTGACTCAGGTTGGAGGCAAAGAAGGTCCTGGCGGTAGGCAGACAGGTGCATGCCACTGCACCTGTCGGAGGATTGTTTTCCCTTTCCCACAGGGGCAGATGTCTGGGCCAGGCCCGTCCTACTATGCCTGGACTGTTCAGTTTCACCTCCACCAGTGACTCCCTTCACTCAGGGCGTCCTCTTCTAACTCTCTGATAAAAGAGATCTAAAAGGTTCTGGGATCTGCCCATTTGCAGTAGGCCCCTGGGGATGGTGTCCTAGCTGCTGTCATTTAAGGGGCTTTACCGCCTTGGCTCTCAGAGTCTGCCTCCACAGTCAGGCCCATTTTGTGCAGTCATACTTCTCCACATGGGCTGTTTCTCTAGTTTCTCTTCTAAAGCCAGGTCCTACTACACTCCAGCATTTCTGTGGGGTCTGATGTTCGACTTTGACTCCATGGGTCTCCCCTCTGTGCAGCCCTGTCACTCCACGGAAGTGCTCCCCACTGCAGTTCTCAGCCCTGAGCCAGCCCCTTCCTGCCCCCACAGACTACACCTTTCTTTCTCCCTGGAATTGGGAGAGGGGCCCCACCATTCCAATGCTCTGTTGGAGCCCTGGCCCCTCACCTTCCAGGACCAGGCCTGAGGTCAGGGCGCCCTATCAGCTGTGTCTTCCTCCCTCCTTGGCAACTAGAAATGGGCAAGGAGCCAGATTTTCCCACTATCCCACGCACCCCTCTGCCAGGACGTGAGTGAACCCTTACAGTCCCTGCTTTTGTGGGCAGGGGACCAAGTAGTCTTCCCCCCCTTGGCTCTGGATTCAGTTGGTATAACCAGCAGAGCAGCTGTCTTCTCTTCTCTCCCTCTTCTGAGGTGGACTGTATCAAGGCATTCAGCTACTCCTTCCCATACTTTTGCCAGAGAATTGGTGAGACCTATGTCCCTTTTGCACATGGGCCAAGGACCTGAGGATACATTTATTTCTCAGTGGTTTGCAGGAGATATAGCCCCTCATAGATGGGGATTGTTTTATTTATTTGTTTGTTTATTTTAGCAACCCCCCAAGCACACAAAGAAAATCCCTCTCTTCGCTCAAGCAACTATTCTATTAATAGTGTGCTTGGATTTCTTTACACTAACAATGAAATATCAGAAAGGGAAAGTTAAAAAAAAAATCCTCTTTAAAATTGTGTCAAAAAAATACCTAGGAATTGGACTTCCCTGGTGGTGCAGTGGTTAAGAATCCGCCTGCCAACGCAGGGGATACGGGTTCGAGCCCTGGTCTGGGAAGATCCCACATGCCACGGAACAACTAAGCCCGTGCTCCACAACTACTGAGCCTGCGTTCTAGAGCCCGTGAACCACAACTACTGAAGCCCACATGCCACAACTACTGAAGCCCATGAGCTTAGAGCCCGTGCTCCACAACAAGAGAAGCCACCACAATGAGAAGCCCACACACTGCAATGAAGAGTAGCCCCTGCTCACCGCAACTAGAGAAAGCCTGCGCGCAGCAACGAAGACCCAACACAGCCAAAAAAAAAATTTATAAAAAGCTTTTGCACAGCAAAGGAAACCATCAACAAAACAAAAAGACAACCTATGGAATGGGAGAAAATATTTGCAAACAGTGCAACTGACAAAGGGTTAATATCCAAAATATACAAACAGCTCATATAACACAATATCAAGAAAACAAACGACCCAAACAATAAATGGGCAGAAGACCTAAATAGACATTTTTCCAAAGAAGATATACAGATGGCCAACAAGCACATGAAAAGATGCTCAACGTCTCTAATTATTAGAGAAATGCAAATCAAAACCACAATGAGGTATCACCTCACACTGGTCAGAATGGCCATCATCAAAAAGTCTACAAATAAATGCTGGAGAGGGTGTGGAGTAAAGGAAACCCTCCTACACTGTGGGTGGCAATGTAAATTGGTGCAGCCACTACGGAAAACAGTATGGAAGTTCCTTAAAAAACTAAAAATAGAGCTACCATATGATCCAGCAATCCCACTCCTGGGCATATATCCGGAAAAAACGAAAACTGTAATTCGAAAGGATACATGCACTCCAATGTTCATAGCAGCTCTATTTATAATAGCTAAGACATGGAAACAACCCAAGTGCCCATCAACAGACAACTGGTTTAAGAAGATGTGAGCTATAAACATATATATAACACAATGGCATAACAGCCATAAAGAGAATAAAATATTGCCATTTGCAGCAACATGGATGGACCTAGAGATTATAAGTAAGTCAGATAGAGAAAGTAAGTAATTCAGATAGAGAAAGACATATTATATGATATCACTTATATGTGGAATATAAAAAATAATATAAATGAATCTATATACAAAACAGAAACAGACTCACAGACATAGAAAGCAAACTTATGGTTCCCTAAGGGGAAAGAAGAGAAATTAGGAGTATGGGATTAAAAGATACAAACTACTATACATAAAATAGGTAACCAACAAGGATTTACTGTATAGCACAAGGAACTATATTCAGTATCTTGTAATAACCTATAATGGAAAATAATCTGATATATATATATATATATATATATATATATATATATATATATACACACACACATAAATAAAACTGAATCACTTTGTTGTACGCCTGAAACTAATACAGTATTGCAAATTAACTATACTTCAATTAAAAAAATAGTGTGCTCGGGGCACACTATCACCTATTCTGCCTTTTAAAAACTCTCATTTAACATCCTATTTGCTGGTACAATCTGTGAATTGTATGGTAAGAATGGAGGGTGAGAGAGCTGGAGGTTTCCACCACTGAATCAAAAATACTTACCCTGGGGGACTTCCCTGGTGGTCTAGTGGTTAAGAATCCGCCTTCCAATGCAGGGGACGCGAGTTCGATCCCTGGTCCGGGAACTAAGATCCCACATGCTGCCGGGCAACTGAGCCCATATGCAGCAACTATTGAGCACTCAAGCCACAACTAGAGAGAAGCCCGCGTGCTGCGACTGAGACCCAATGCAGCCGAAAATAAATAAATAAATATTTAAAAAAAGAAATTGAATAAAATGTTTAATACTAAAAAAAAAAAAAAAACTTACCCTGGTCGCTTTCCTGACCCACTCAGTTCTTCTGAGCTGTGTCAGACCGAGAGGTCGGGCAAAGGAAAACATGCTCTTCTGTGCATCTCCTCCACTCTCAATCCCCTACCAGCACTACTTCATTTCTGATACCAGACCTGGGGGTTTTCCACACAGCAAGCACTTCTGCAACACCAGCTGGGTGTCCTACAATTTAACTCAAGCCTGGCACTATCTGCCTGGAGATAGCATCAGATCCCACAGATCAATCCCACAAGACTGCCCCCACTTCAGATGCCGATTGCAAGTCCAGGTGTTACCTGTCTTTCTAACTGAATGGCTGTAGATCACAGGTTCCTATGACCCTCTCTTTGGGTTAGATTAATTTGCTAGAGTGGATCACAGAACTCAGGAACACAGTTTACTACTAGATTACCTGCTTATTAAGAATGATATAACAAAACCCAAATATATACTTATTATAAATCACCATATCACCATAGACCACGGTTATACCCTGGATAAAATGGAAAGTGAAAAATTTGGAGTAAAAATAATATGGAGCAACATGTATTGAGTGCTCACACAAGCCAGGTGCTGGCTAAGGTTTTATTTCCGTCAATCCTCATCAGAACCTACAAAGTAGGTACTGTTATTCCCAATTTGACAGTTAAGAAAACTGAGGACCAGAGACAGGATGCCTGGGGTCACCCAGATGGTATATGGTGGAACTAGGCTCAAATCTGGACAAGCTGGGCTTAGAGCCCATGTCTGAGAAGGTTTTCATCCCTCTGGAACCAGCAGCTTCATGAAGCAACTTCATCAGTTAGCTTAATAAATTCGCATGATCCCCTGGCTCCTAAAATGCACCCTTCCCTTGTTTCAGATAGTGGTGCCCACTAACACAAGGAGTTGATTACAGTGACTGGAATGAGGAGGAGGAACAGATCATAAGGAAGTTAGAAGTGACCACCTGGGGCTTCCCTGGTGACGCAGTGGTTGAGAATCTGCCTGCCAATGCAGGGGACACAGGTTCGAGCCCTGGTCTGGGAAGATCCCACATGCCGCGGAGCAACTAAGCCCATGAGCCACAACTACTGAGCCTGCGCGTCTGGAGCCTGTGCTCCGCAACAAGAGAGGCCGATAGTGAGAGGCCCGCGCACCGCGATGAAGAGTGGCCCCCACCTGCCACAACTAGAGAAAGCCCTCACACAGAAACGAAGACCCAACACAGCCAAAAATAAAAAAAGAAAAAAAGTGACTACCTGAAGGAACAATGGGAAAGATTAATTTGGGGAAGTTTCACAGAAGGAAGACGCCATGTGTACATCATGTGCAAATCATGTGCAACTCTGCAAGGTGGAAATGATACTCTCTCATCACCTCTTGTGAGCTGGTACCTCTGTGGGCATGACATCTGCAGCCCCTCCCTGAGGGAATTTTAGGAGGAAAGATGGGATGGTTGCTGCTGATGTTGGAGAGGAACTGGCTGAGGTGGGTGGTTTACTTCCTGGGAGTGTCCCACTGGGAGGGAAGGAGATAGATGTTGGCAAGGATAAGCAAGGAATGGGAACAGGTGAGACAAGTTCCTGGGAAGGTGGCCGAGACCTCAGGGCCAACTTTTGTGCAGATTCTTACTTTGAGATGGTCAAGGTTGAGCCCTTGTCTTGCAGGATTCCTCCTCCTCTGAACCCCAGGGTGCCCTGGCCTTTTCCAAGAGTTTTACTTCTTCTACCTACCTTTGCAGAGAACCTTCCATGAGCCAGGACTGTGTTGGTTCCCCTGGGCCTTCAAAGATGAAGTCTGCTCTCTGGGAGCTCTCAAGTTCGTGGGAGGTAGGATGTCAAATGCTCAGTAACAAGGAGGCTCTGGGGTTGGACTGCCTGCCTTGGGCCCCAGGCTATACAACTTGCTGCTGCGTCACTGTGGCAGGTTACCTAAATTTCCTTTGTTCCAGTCTGTTCATCTGTGAAATGATATTTACCTCACAAAGCAGCAGAGAAGTTTATAATTAGAATGGATGTAAAAGCACTTAGCAAACTGCCTAGCTCATGGTAAGCACTCGATAAATGTTTCTGTTATAAGCATGAAGTGGAAGGGACAGAAGTGAGGTAAGCCGTCTGGGAGCACACAGGAAGGAGTGCCTAACTCTGCCTGGAGCAAGAGCTGGTTACTGATGACCTCACCAAAGGAGTTATTTAAACCTGGGGCTTTGGTCTAGTTGGGAGGAAGTCAGAGAATGGGCATTTTGAAGATGTTGCCCAGGTGATTCTGATATGCTATCTGTTCCTGAGCCACCAAGAACTATTAACTACTCTTTAAAAGTAACTTTATTGTTAAAAATTACATTTCATAAGCCTTGCAAAATACAGAAGAGTCACCATACCCCAATCCATCTATCATTAGTATATGATGCCCCCTCTTTTTCCTCATGAATCTTGTTTTTGTTGTTTTAATCGTTTTTAAAAAAAATAATTTATTTATTTATTTATTTATGGCTGCATTGGGTCTTCGTTACTGCACGAGGTCTTTTCTCTAGTTGCGGCGAGTGGGGGCTACTCTTTGTTGCGGTGCACGTGCTTCTCATTGCGGTGGCTTCTCTCGTCGCAGAGCACAGGATCTAGGCGCTTGGGCTTCAGTAGTTGCGGCACGCAGGCTCAGCAGTTGTGGCTCACGGGCTCCAGAATGCAGGCTCAGTAGTTGTGGTGCATGGGCTCAGCTACTCCACGGCCTGTGGGATCTTCCCAGACCAGGGCTCGAACTCATGTCCCCTGCATTGGCAGGCGGATTCTTAACTACCGTGCCACCATGGAAATCCCAATCGTTTTAATCATAGTGCATGTGATAGTTCCTGTTTTGCATGTTTGTCTTACTATGCAATCATAAGCATGTTCACTACATTGTTTTCCTAATGGATTTTTACTTTAAACTGTTTTTCCTAAATATAAGTGGTTTATGTTCTCTTAAAAAATTCCCAGTCTGAATTGGTATTAAAAATAAAGTGCAAGTCTCAATAGTCCTACTACTCAGAGATAATCACTGAGCATTTTTACGTGTTCTTCTAGATTTCTTTTTTTTTTTGGAAATAAACACATATATACTTTTTAAGTTTAAAAAGTTATTTTAGGTTATTTTATAACCTGTTTTTCATTTAATTATATATGCATCGTAGATAGGTTTCCAAGTCAATAAGTATAGTCATACATAATTTTTTCTAATGACTGCACAGATTTAATTTTATGTCTATATCAAATTTATGTAACTAATCATTTATTGCAGGATTTTTAAGTCGTGTATACATGTGTGTGTGTACTTCTCCACCATGTGGATAATTTACTTAAATATTTAGCTATTTTTGGACATTTAAGTAGCTTTTCTTCTTTTGTTTTGGCTATAATAAGTAACAATACATTGAAAAATCTTGAGGAATATGGCTTTTCCCATATTTTGAATAATTTCATGGAGTGGAAGTATTGGGTCAAAGGGCAGGGACATTTTATGATTCTTGATTTGTATCACCAAGCTGCTTTTTCAAAGGGTTGTTTGTGCCAATTCAGATACTTTCAGCAATGTGTTAGTACCAGTTTCTCACCTCCCACCCCACTATCAAAGGTGGTAGGTGGAGGGGGGATATTTTCCCTAAGCAGCAGAGGAGGTGGACTAAAAGAGACAGGATAGAGAGAGGAGAAGAGGGGACAGTGAACATGGAGAATGGAGGGAAGGAGAAAGGAATAACCAGAAACAACCATGTGCCTGTAACTTTTTCCAGTGGGAAAAGTAATTCATGCTCCTTGTAAAAAACCCAAACTTTTCCATAAATATTTACATTTAATATGGAAAGTCCTCCTCTGGTGACAGGCTCTGCTAACAGTTTATGTATATTATTCCATATTATTTCTTTTACTAATATTAATGTATAACTTGTTTTTAAAGATCTAGCTTCATACTATACACAACATAGTGAAGCATTCCTACTGGAGATTATATCTTAGGCACCTTTGGAATGATTACTTTAAGTGTGCAGATAATTTTTAGTTTAAATATCTAATTAGAATCGAATGAGAAGCAATACTGCCCCTTTTCCCTGCCAGAGGGCTCTCCCTGTTCCTCGTCAGCAGTCCCCTGACCTCAGGAGCAGTCCCTCGGAGCCAGTTCTGCGAGGTGCAAGCCTTCTGCTGCCTCTGTTTCCCTTTCCCCTGGCCGCTGCTTAGGGGGTCAACCCCAGGCGACCTGCGGACCTTCTGTGGGTCGGGAAGCCAGTAGCCAAGGGCGAAGGCCGGTAAGGGCCCTCCTTGCCCTCCACTCCCAGAACCTCGGTGCCTAAGATTAACCCAACCATTGTTGCAAAACTCTCCTGTCCGGGCAGAACTAAACCCATCGCCTTGGGGCAGGACTGACCTGACTTTCCGGTCTTTATGGCTTCTCTCCGCAGGTCGGGCCACCACTGCCAAAGTGACAACGGCAGTTCCAAGCGCTCTGACCGGCTTTTCCTGGAGCCTATTTGGGCTCAGGCAGTCCCACACCTGGCCTGGGGCGTAGCCCTTACGTGACCCGCAGGCTCTGAACGCCCGGTCTGACTCAATCTCTCAGCTTCTGCAGAACACCTTGTCAGCCCCGTGACTCAGTTTCTCCATTTGCTCACGCGCGCCAACAGCGTGAGGCACCTGTATGGAAGGCGGAGGTGCCTCGGACAGCTTCTCCAGAGTATGTGCTCCCAGGAGAAACCCCAGAGACGGGCATTTACGCCGCCCAGAGCCCTCCTTCTGGACGTGTCCTGCACTGGACCTGGTAAAGAGTCCGTGCTGCCTGGGGTGGCAGTGACTCGGCCAGGTGCACTGGCAGGACTGCTTGAGAGACACCCTCCTGGGGCCCGCCAACCATGGTTCTTGAAGGGCCCAGGCCGTAAAGGGGCTGATGGGGAGACGACCGGTGCCCTCGTCCGTGTCCACTGCCGGCCGCCTGACGCAATCTGAGGCGTCCTTGCTGCACGCCTGAGCTGGGGAAGCCTCCCCAGCCGTTGCATCACTCCTGCCAGGTTTGCTACAGAGGTGGAGCCGAACCAATCAGCGGGCGCGCTGGGCCCGGCGCAGGACGCGCAGTTACCCATTCAGGCGGCGGCGCGGTTAACCGGGCAGCAAAATCCGAAGATGATTGGCCAAAAGGGAATTTGCCCCGCCCCAATAACCGCGGCAGCTGGCCGCGGTGGGTGGGGCTTCCCGGCCGGAGGGTTTAAAGGGGACCTCGGACCGGGCGGCGCAGCTGGAGCAGCCAAGCGGTGCCAGGCCAGGTGGGTACGTCTGTGGTCCTTCCGTGCCCGCGCCGGAGACCAGCCCCGGAAGCCGCCCGGGCCCGTCCCTGTGTCCGGCACCATGAAGCAGGAGTTTGCAGCTCAGAACACCCCGCCCGCCTCACCGCCTCCCTCGCAGCCCCCCCAGGACGACTGCGACCCCCAAGCGTTGTGGATTTTCGGGTACGGCTCCCTGGTGTGGAGGCCCGACTTCACCTACAGCGACAGCCGTGTGGGCTTCGTGCGCGGCTACAGCCGCCGCTTCTGGCAGGGAGACACCTTCCATCGGGGCAGCGACAAGATGGTGAGCATCTGCCCATGCCCGGGTGAATGACGGGGGTGGGGACAGGATAGTGGGCACCGTGCTGGTGCCCTGGAATGTCAGGGTCTACCTGGGCAGACGGTGACTCCGTCGCGATGGGGGAAATGTGTAAACCTTGCTTACATATTTTGGCTTAAATTTGTGTGCCCAGTGGGTCACTGTGTGATGGCTATAGGCTGATCCTGTGGATCACCGTGTTGATGAATATTTCTGATTATCAATCTGGGCCACTGCCATGTGTCTACTTCTGTTACATCTATGCATCATCCCCCTGGATGAGTGGGGCTCTCTGAGGCCTGGGACAGAAGGGTTACTAAGAGTTTTCTCTACCAATGATGGCAGAGCTCATTTCTAATTTGTTTTTTTTCAAAATCTCTCTTCCCTCCCTAGCCTGGTCGTGTGGTGACCCTCCTTGAAGATCGTGAGGTAAGTGCCAGAGTCAAGAAAGAGACCCAGCATGGAGGGGTGCAGACAGACAGAGCTTGTGGATCCTTGGCTGCAGGATAGATTAGATGCCCCGCTGGCTGAGGGGAAGGGTGGGTCTAGCTAAGTGCTTCTCATAAGAATCACCTGAGGATCTTGTTAAAATACAGATTTTAATAAGATTTAGAGTGGCCTGAAACTCATTCTTAACAAGCTTACAGGTGATGCCGTTGTTTCTCAGACCATACTCTGAGTAGGATTTCTGTTCTTTCTGGGGCTAGACCACCTTACCAACCCGTGTTAAGGGAGGATGAGGGCTTGATATATTGCTACTAGAGGGCTCATCAGCGCTCTGCCCACCTCCCTTACAAACACAGTACTGGGGTGGGACCAGAAGGAGCTGTGTGACTGACCCCAGTGCCCATGTTTTCTCCTAGGGCTGCACTTGGGGTGTGGCGTACCAGGTGCAAGGTGAGCAGGTGAATGAGGCCCTGAAGTACCTGAATGTGCGGGAGGCAGTGCTTGGCAGCTATGATACCAAGGAGGTCACCTTCTACCCTCAAGATACCCCTGACCAACCACTCAAGGCATTGGCCTACGTGGCCACCCCGCAGAACCCTGGTTACCTGGGCCCTGCGCCTGAGGAGGCCATCGCTACGCAGATCCTGGCCTGCCGAGGCTTCTCTGGCCACAACCTTGAGTACTTGCTGCGCCTGGCAGACTTCATGCAGCTTTGTGGGCCCCAGGCACAGGACGAGCACCTAGCAGCCATCGTGGATGCTGTAGGCACCATGCTGCCCTGCTTCTGCCCCACTGAGCAGGCTTTGGCACTGGTCTGA
Source organism: Balaenoptera borealis (assembly GCF_965194805.1). NCBI lineage: Eukaryota > Metazoa > Chordata > Mammalia > Artiodactyla > Balaenopteridae > Balaenoptera > Balaenoptera borealis. Next base: position 83,969,152 of record NC_138866.1, read on the forward strand.
GGGCCTGAGCCCCTACATGGACACAGGGGCCAGGTCCCCACTCCAGTGCACACAGACAGACTTGATAATAGCTGGAGCCCACTGAGAAGACTTGGTGGGCCGACAGGGGCCTCTTTTAAGCCCCTGCCTGTCCGCCAGCCCCCAGATCTCCTACCTGACACTGACTTACTACTTGAAACTTTATTTATTGCACCATGTTGGTGTGGTGGGCAGGGTGGGGGGCCTGCCCTAGTTATAGGGGCCCTGCTGAGCGGTGCCCCACCCCAGGCGCCTGGTGCCTGACCAGATTCCCCCCAGTGCTGCTGCTATCCCCATACTACCCAGGCCTCCACCTCCCCAGGGAGCCTCCAAGAGCCTTGACCCTCTGGCCCCCACTCCAGACCAACCATTCCCTAGCCCCAGAAACAACACCCGCCAAAGGTCCCAGCTTGCTGGTGAGGGTAGGAGGGAGTGAGGAGAGGGGGCCCTACAAGAACTGAGGCCCCTGCCAGCCCTGCTCATCCCCCAGGTCCCCAGGGCAGAGCTGGATCTGGAAGCCAGACACAGCTGCTGAGGCTGGGCCTAGGCCTCTTACCCATTTGGCTTTGTTTCCCTGTCCTGTCTGTCTCCTGTCTGTCGGTCTGTTTCTGGGAAGCTCATCGGTATAGGCCCTGGCACCTTCCCAGTCTGTCCCATACTATAACCCATAAACTGATCTCATTATCAGTGCTGTGCCGGAATGTGGTTCTTTCTTCAGATGGGGGTTTGGGGGTGAGTGAGGTGCTGAAGCCCTGGAAGGCTCATAAGAGGGGAAAGGGCTCCCTCTTCATCCCCATGCCTCTGTCCCAGAGAGGGGGCAGCTGAGCAGGCAGGACTACCAGGTTACATCGCTCCTGTGATCACGATTCACATCTTAGTGCACACAAAGAATGCCCCCCGCCCCGAGGCATGCAAATTCAGCCTGGGCAGCTCCACTTGGCAGCCCTGTGAGGAGTCCTTGCCACCGACTTGGTGCCCTGTGTCTCCTCCCAGCTGCCTTGAAGGGGCTGCCGGGCTTGCAGTTCAGACCAGGTCTTCCTCCAGTTGCGGGGTCAGCAGCTGCCTCTTCCTGACAGTGAGGCTAGACCTCTGGCTTCCTGCTAAAGGAGCCATGTGGGTTAAAGGAGCTTAAATGGTAAGGTGATGACGACTTGTGAGACCATGCTGACAGTGCAGGCCTGGAGGACCTGGTGGCCCTTTGACTTCCGAGGTCCGGGTGCTCATTCTTGCCTCCTGGGCCTGTGGTGTGGGCTGTGCCTTCTCCGTTACCCTGACCCACCAGGACTCAAGCCCATGATGGGATGAGTTGCCGGGCACCCTCTGGACTGCTGCTTGTTCACCATCTGCCTGCCCCTGGCTACTCTTCCCTCACCCTGGCCCTGCAGGTGCAAATCCCAGCCCCCAAGTTCTCAGTCTGGCCCTGGGCTCCTCAACTGGGAGTGGCCCCTCAGTGGATTCAGCCTTTACTCCTGGACCTGCAGAATGGGTGCAAGGCTTTTGCAGCAGTAGAGCCTGGCTCCAATCCAGCCCATCCCTCACTTGCCCAGTGACCTCCAGAAAAGTATTCAGCCTCTGAGACTCAGTTTACACTGGGACGCTGTGTGGTATGTGTTGCTGCCCCTCTTGTTGTGGCTGGTGCCCTGGTTTGGTCCGGGTGTCCCCAGCAGGGTCAGCTCCGACCAAGCTGGGTGGCCCTTGTGCCTGGGGAGGGTGCCCATGTGTTGGCAGCCTCGTGTCTTGGCCATTGATGGGAGAAGTGTGGAGTCCAGCCAGGTTCCTCTGGGAGCTCGGTCAGGACAACACATCCGGAGGAGGCAGCGGGTGGCAGGGAGCCCTGGACAGCCGCCTCCTATGCCAGGGTAGGGCCAGACAGCCAGTCTGGGTGCTCAGAGCAGAGCCATGCTCTATATGAATGGCGTTGGGGGTTCGGAAGGTTGCTTGCCAGCTGCACATGGGCTCGCATACTTCAAGCCATTCATTCAGCAGGTATTTACTAAGCTGCTGCTACGTGCCAGGCACTGATCTAGGCACTGGGGATAGAGCAGAGAAGAAATCCTCCTCCTCAAGGAACTTTGAATCGTGACCATTCAGCATGAAAAGTGTCATGGTGGGAATAGGGCACTCAGCTTAGAAAGGGCTCTTGACCCTGAGGGGTTGAGGGAGGTCAGCGTAGGCTTTCCAGGGGAGGGAATGATGGGGCTGAGAGGAGGTCTCTAGTGAACAGAGGCACGGAACAACTTGTACCAGAGGCGGGGTGCAAGGTCAGACCAGCTGGGACAGAGTGGCATGGGGAAGGGGACATGGGGCGGGACAGGTGGCAGGACCTCAGCCTGCTGGCTGCTCTGGTGAGCTGTGCTGTGGAGGAGGCACTCCTCCTGGGTCGCTGGGGGCCCCTGTGGATTCTGAGTGGGGAAGAGACTGCTTAAAAAGGAATACTGGCTGCTGTGTCAAAGGCCAGGGAGAGGGAAGGTGGCCTGAGCTGAGGGGTGCAGTGGGAATGGACAGGAGGATGGATTTGAGAGCAATTTAGGGAGTGAGGTCGGCAGGATTGGTTGTGGCTGGTTGATGAGGAGAGTGAGGAAGAGGATAGAGGGCCAGGGCTCCTGGTGCAGAGGCAGAGTTGGAAAGGGTGCGGGTGGAGATCTGCCCTGTGTGAGAGTGTTTGCCCTGCGGGGGCCTGTGGGGCGGTGGCATCCACATGGATGTTCAGGAGCAGCTGGATACGTGGGTCTGGGACTCGGAAGAGTACTATGGGCTGGAGTTAGAGATTTGGGAGGCACACCCATCAAGACAGTCCTCAAAGCCCTGGGAGTGGAGAGAAAAGAGAACGAGGCCCAGTCCAACCCTGAGGCCCCCCAGCCCTGGTGGGGTGAGCAAAGCAAGAAGAGTTGGGAACAAGCAGCTGGAGAGGCAGGAGGAGAATCAGGAGAGCGTGGTTTTCTATGAGCCAGGGTCATGCTGCTGAGATGCTAAGGAAAACGAGGACACAGGAGTGTCCACTGGATGAAATGCCAGGCGGTCCTCAGTGGCCTCAGTGAGAGCAATTTCAGGATCAGTGGTGGGAAACCACAAGGTAGGGCTGAGAAGCTAGTGGGAGGAAAGTAGCTCTCAAGAAAGTTGGCTGCTAAGAGGAGAGAGAAGCAAAGAGGTAACTGAAGTTGTGGGGAGGGCGTAGGAGTCTCAGGACCCCAAGAGCTTTTGTTGATGTGTGATATAGCAATTGACAACATTTAGTGTATTAGGAATTAAGAAGTTTAAAACATATTTATCAATTAAATTTAAAAAATAAATCCATTATATGTTAACATATTTTAAAGGAAAAATGATTCTATTTTCCAGAACAAATTTAGTGAAAGGAGTGGCATTGTTTTATATTTTTAATGTCTGCCTTTAATAGAAGCAGTTGGATTCTCAGCTGTTTCTGCATTCCTTCTGTTGCAAATATATAGTTCTGGAATACTCCATTGTACACTTGGAGTCAGTTCTTGGAGGAAGTGTTAGACTTTATCTTGTAGGGAAGTTGAGTTCTGTGGTGATGTTTTTATTTTTTCATGTGTTTTTCCTCCCACAAAAGGGTCTTTGTTTGTTTTTGTTCTTTTTGTTTTGTCTGCTTGTCAAGCAGACAAGTGTTGTGTTCAGGTCTGGGCTTAAGGAGGCTTGTGCTGGTGGCAGGGGAAGGCTGCAAGATGGGCAGGTGCTGGGGAGGCATGAACTAAAAGCCGGAGCAGGGAATGTGGGGACATCGCCTGGCAGCCAGTTGAAAACGGGGGACAGGCAGGAGGGAGGAGACTGGGGAACCCCAGGGTTTTGCCAAGACGGGGCACGAACAGTTCAGGGGCATGTGGGCAAACACCACTCCGGCCTCTGAGCACCTTTCTAGGGCTGACAGGCTCTTAGGGGTTCTCCAGGTTGCCCCCCACTGGGTTCCAGGAAGGACCACGTTCCTCTGAGGGCTGTCGTTCCCCTGAAGACAGTGGTGGCAGAGGAGCAAAGGGTGTGGGAAGATGGACCTCAAAAGGGGGAGACCTTGTCTTTCCCCAGGCCTGGCTCTGAGGAGGGTCAGGGTGCTCCAGGGCCAGGTTGGGGGTGGGGGGGCCTGTCACAAGGAGAGTGTCCCTGAGGGCCAGGGTCAAAGCAGGAGGGCCAGCCTCCTGCCCCACAGCTAGGGTGACCATATATCCCACTGTGCCCAGGACGGGCCTAGTTTACTCCTGTTGTCCTGAGGTAATTATTACTTTCACTCTCAAAAGCCTCGAGGTTTGGAGTGTTTAAATGGCATAGTGTCTGTGGAAACTGGGACCGAGCAGGATTGTTTGTTTTTTTTTTGGCCGTGCCATGCGTCATGCGGGGTCTCAATTCCCCGACCAGGGATCGAACCCCTGATCCCTGCGGTAGAAGCGTGGAGTCTTAACCACTGGACCGCCAGGGAAGAGGGCCAGGGAAGTCCCCAAGCAGGATTGCTTTACCTGGCGCCTGTCAGAAGAGGTTGACCGAAGCCCCTGACCACACCTGCCCTCTGCCCTCCTTGCCCTGTTCCTGGACCCTCAACCCCTGCCCAGGGGCCCGTGGAGGCCGCTTTCCTCTGCCCTTCCCGGGTGCCCTTGGAGAGTCCCGCCAGGCCTGCCCTTCCCGGTTCAGGCCCGTCCGGGGCATTTCCCTGGGCCGTGAGGGAGAGCGGACACACCCTTAAGTCTCCGCCACCTTGCTGCTCTCCCGTCACCGGCCCAACCCCTCCTGGAAGGAGAGGGCACCGCACGCGTCCGCGCCCGCCCCTCCCGCTTCATCCGGGGACCCTGCCCCGCAGGCGCCCCTCCGGCTCGGCGACTCCCCGGTCCTTCCCGCCCCCCAGGAAGATAGAGCCCGGAGTGAGCGCTCCCCTCACCAAACCTTAAACGTGGGCCCAGTCTCCTTCCTCAAACCTTCAGGCGTTCCGCTGTCTGACCGGACCTTAGGGCTCCCTGTCCCGTCCTACCTCCCCCGCCCTGATGCTCGCCCTCTTTCCCTGGACGACAGTCATGCCCTCCAAAGTGATCCGCCTTCCCCAGTTTGGTGCCCTCCTGGATATTTATTTCCTACAAAATGTAAAATGCCAACTCTGGCCCCAGGGCCTGCTCTCCCCTCCCGCCTCGGCCTCGCGCTCCCCCCGCCACGCCCCTCCATCCCGCCGCCTTCCTGCTGTCTCCTCCCACCTGGGGCTATATTTGGTCACCAAGGCTTTGCTCCTACTCTTTTCCCCATGCTAACCACTTTACCCAACCCTCTCACATCCTTCTGAACTCAGCGCCGGCCTTGTGCCTGCAGAAGCTGCTGTGGACCTGGGCTGGGGCTGGCTGGTGCCCCACCTCGTGCCCAACAACCCTCCCCCCACCCCCGTTTTGAGCCCAGCACGTTGTATTGACGTGATCTGCTTGCAGATATGTCCCCGCTAGGCTCAGCACGCGCCCCCCCCTTCCCCAGGGCAGGAACTGAATGTAGCCCAGCTCTGGGGCCCCACCGGAACTCAGGGGACCTACGGGGAACCGGGTTTAAGGAGACACCCCTTCTGAACGCAATGTCACGCTTCCCCTTGAAGGGAAAGGACCCGTGAAAACCAGTCATCACCAAGGGAGAGTGCCAAGCCGCCTCCTCGGGCTAATATTCAAAGTGAATGTTTCTGTGCACAGCCCAGGAATGTGGGACTGGGAGCCACCGGGGGGGCGAGGGCAGACCCAGCACGTGCCTGACTGGGGCAGTACTGACCCACCCTGGGCTGCCCCCTCTCAGCCCCTCTGTTGGTCTGAGAGAGGTCAGGCCCTAAACACACACCAGAGGAAGGGCCGCCCTTCGGCAGGCCTGTCAGGGGCAGGGTCCGTGCCCTTGCTAGTCCTCCCTGCTCTGGGCGCTAAGTTGGAGGGCTGTTTGTGCCTGTCTCATGGGGTGGTGCTCCCTGTCCCCACGGGAGGGGAGCTGGACCCTCCTGGGAACAACCTGAGGGTGCTGGTGACTGGGGGAAGAAGGGGACAGTAATGTACCCACCTGCAGCTTCTCCCCTGCTGCAGTCAAAGACTCCTGCCAGGCACAGCCCCTCCTGGGGCTGTCATGTCCACACCAGGTCAGGAGGGTGGCTCTGGCTGGGAGGGTGCTGAGTCCGTGGTGGTGAAAGCTGCTCATGTGGGGTACCCGAGTCATCCATCCACAGGAGTAGGTCCTCACCCGTGGAAGTTTCCATAGGAAGGGAGACCAAGTTCCTGCTCACAGGCTACTTGTACGGACCTGACAGAAGCCTGCAAAATGCCTGCAACGTGCAGGGTGCCTTCTTGCTTTGTCTTGCACCCTCCATTCCCCAACCCTGAAAGCCTCTTCCCTGCCAGCTCTGGCCTGGCTAATTCATCACTCAGACTTAAGGGCTCAGTTGAGATGTCCCTCCTCCGGGAAGCCTTCCCTGAACCTTCTCTACCTGACCACCAAGGCCTGGCTTTGGGGCCCTGCTATGCAGCTCTGACATCTCTGCTTTTTATCTTGCAGATCTGATGGCACTGTGTTCCTTGTTGGCCTCCCCAGTGGACTGTGGGCCCTTGAGGTGCTTCCCAGAGCCTTCACACAGTAGGTGCTCACATTGTGTTTGTTGAACGAAAGCCCACACACTCAGCAAGCAGCAGGCACTGGCGAGGGGAGGATGGGGACTGCGGAGGGCATTCTGTGCTCTCTCCTCACAAAAGGGACTATGCAGCAGAGGTGGGTGGGGCTGGGGGGGTGCAGGGGAGGGGAGGAGGCGGACCTACGTGACTACCCCCACTCCAAATCTGCGAGGGCTTCATGCCCTGGTCAGGACATTGAACTGCTGTTCAGATGCAAAGAACGAGCACTGGGCTGGGATCCAGAGGTTCCAGTCCTGTTTTAAGCCTGTGTCTTAGACAAGGCACTTTTCTTCTCTTTGGGCCTCCGTCTCCTCAAATGTAAAATGAAGAGCTGCACCAGAAACCTGCTCCCATCCAGTTCCAGTGGCTCCTCTTTTTCAGGAGGGACATGAGCTTGGGGTTGGAGGGACTGAGCTCAAGAACCAGGGCTCCATGTACCCTGTGAGTCCTTGGCCAGGTTATTTAATATCTCTGAGCTGCAATTTCTTCATTTTTAAAGCAGGAATGATAACCATAACTATCTCTTAGACTCTTGGGATTAGATGTGCTATCAGGTGAAAGACCCTTATATACTTTATTTATTTTAAAATATTTATTTATTTATTTATTTTGGTTGTGCCAGGTCTTAGTTGCGGCATGTGGACTTCTTAGTTGTGGCATGTGGACTCTTAGTTGCGGCATGCATGCGGGATCTAGTTCCCCAACCAGGGATTGAAACCAGGCCCCCTGCATTGGGAGCGCAGAGTCTTACCCACTGGACCACCAGGGAAGTCCCTGTGTACTTTAAAGCACTATGTGAATGTTGGTTATTGTTTAACACTACTATTTTCACCAGCACCTAATTAGTTACTGGATTATCTCTAACCTCACTAGAGTGTAAGCTCCACGAGGGCCAGAGCCAGCACCTCCCTGTTCATTGCTGTGTCTTTGGTACCCAGCACTGAGCCTGGCTTATCTCAGGCCCTCAAAAAATATTTGCTGGCCAAATCAATGGATAAATGAAGTTGGCTGAATGACTGTATGAATGAACTCTATTCACTTAGCGGAGCACTGATGGCAAATCAGGTTGATGGGTAGAGGGAGAAAGGGAAAAGGAGGTGGAGGCAGAGGAGGAAGGGGGTGCTCCCTGGGCTGCCCCACTCTGCTGTGTTGGGGAGGGTGGGTGAAGAAAGGCAGGAGGGGAAATGACAGAAAAAAACAACAACTTGGGGCCATGAGAACAAGGCCACACAATTCTGCCGGGTGCCTTGCAGGTGGCCTCTCCAGACGAGCCCTCTCCCTGGTCAGTGCCCACCTCCACCTCTCACAGCCCCTGCCCTGCCAGCAAGTGGGGAAAGGGAGAAAGGAGGACTGACTGAAAGCCAGGCCATTGTGGTTTGTTTACCAATAGCACAGTCCTCCTGGGTCATGATACAGCCAGCAGCATCTGACCCAGCTAAATATATCTCCTCTGCTGGCCTGGACCACACAGCCAGCTCCTGAAGGCCAGGGACCACCCGCTCTTCCCTCTGGCTTGGGCCCTGGGCCTCCTCCTGACCTTTGAGCTCTGTGTCCCCAGGGAGCCAATGGCTAATCAGGTCCCAAACCAAATGCAATTGCTGGCTGAACCCAGGAGGACAGTTTCATTTGGACAGACTCAGAGGACTTAGGGGGAGAAAGTCCAAAATTTCCAGCAGTAGGACAACCAAATGGCCCATCTCCCTTCCATGGCATATTTGAGTAATTATGAATGTTTAGGAAGAATATTTATTAATGTTCAGAAACCATTTTACTCTTTTTACAGTATTCTCTTAACATTAGTGTGTAAGTGAAAAAAAAAAAGCATACAAAGTTAGAGACATAGTATGAATACAATCATGTATTTAAAAAGCATAGATATATGTCTGGAAGGAATCACCAGAAACTGTCAACACAGTTTGCCTCCCAGGAGGGGAACTGGGGGCCAGGGGAGGGGATGGAAGAGAGACTTTTTATTCTTATGCCCTTTTGTATGTTTTTGATTTTGAACTGTGCAAATTTATTACTTATTCATAAGTCAGTCAAATATGTAATAAAATGCAGATCTGAAAAAGAAAAGGCCTGGGCACAAAGAGGCTCTGGACATCCCTTCAGAGGTTAAGAGCACTGATTTGGGTGGTGGGCCATGCAGGGTGCTCCCTTTTCTTTTTTGTTTTGTTTTGTTTTTATAATTTATTTTATTTATGTATTTATTTATTTTTGGCTGTGTTGGGTCTTCGTTGTGGTGTGCGGGCTCCTCATTGCGGTGGCCTCCCTTGTTGCGGAGCACAGGCTCCAGGCGCGCGGGCCTCAGTAGCTGCGGCTTGTGGGCTCAGCAGTTGTGGCTCACAGGCTCTAGAGCGCAGGCTCAGTAGTTGTGGCGCACGGGCTTAGTTGCTCCGTGGCATGTGGGATCTTCCCGGACCAGGGCTTGAACCCGTGTCCCCTGCATTGGCAGGTGGATTCTTAACCACTGTGCCACCAGGGAAGCCCAGGGTGCTCCGTTTTCTACCCAGAGGAAAAGCTGGCCCCAGGCCCAGGTAAACCGGAACACCAGGCTTGCAAACTGGAGCAGATATTGATGCTCAGAAAAGACATACCTGCCTTAAAATATCTCTCCATGGTGTCTGAAATTCCAGCCCATGCCTTTCCCTGAAGTACAGCTTCTCTAAAGTCCCCTTGAAATTATTAAGGTGTATTGGGGGGATGCTACCATGTTATCATTTTATCATGAGAACTGATTTGAAATCAGAAGACACATTGTAAGAAAGCTTTCGTTGTGGGAAATATCTTACCTTCTTGCTTTTCAGTGTTTTCTAAATTTCCCTTAAAAGCATACTTCTTGGACTTCCCTGGTGACACAGTGGTTAAGAATCCGCCTGCCAGTGCAGGGGACACGGGTTCGATCCCTGGTCCAGGAAGATCCCACATGCCAGAGAGCAACTAAGCCCGTGAGCCACAGCTACTGAGCCTGCGCTCTAGAGCACGCGAGCCACAACTACTGAGCCCGCGTTCTGCAACTACTGAAGCCCATGCGCCTAGAGCCCCTGCTCCGCAACAAGAGAAGCCACCGCAGTGAGAAGCCTGCGCACTGCAACAAAGAGTAGCCCCCTCTTGCCCCAACTAGAAAAAGCCTGTGTGAAGCAAGAAGACCCAACTCAGCCAAAAAATACCCCATGCTTCTGTTCCTAAAGTGCTTGTTGCAATTATATATCAAATAACACATGATCGTAGTAGAAAGTTTGGAAAATACAGAATGGTATAAAGAATTAAAATTCATTCATAATTCATCCAGGAAAGTTTGCTTCCTTCTAGTCCTCTTTCTTATTACTCTATTAAAAAACCTACATATATACATATGTAGGTAAAAAATAAACTTCATCACTTATTTTGTGTCCTACTTTTTCACCTAAGATTAAATTGTGAGCATTTTTTCCTATGTCATCAGATATTCTTAAAGATATGATTTTTAATGGCCACCTAATAGTTCAACATAGTGATGTACAAAATTGATTTAACCAATCCTATATTGTTTCCATTTGGGTTGTTTCCAATTTTTCGCTAGGTTCAGTTATGCTGCCATGAAACCTTTGTTTTAGTTGCGTATAACAGAAAATCCAGTTCCAATGGGCTCAAGCCAAGGAGTTATTGGTGAAACTCAAAAGTTATGAGGAATGGAACTTCTGACAAGGCTCAGTCTGGGCTCCTGCTCCATTATCCAAGGTTCAAAGTTGAGAAGCCTTGCCCTACAGCAAACTTGATTATTCCCTGAAAATAGATCCCTGAAAGTAGAGTGGCTGGGTCAAAGGCATGGATATTTCTAAAATTCCTGACACAGATTGTCAGATTGTCCTACACAAGGCCCTAACACTTTACATTCCCACCCTGGATCTGGGTGTGTGAGGCCTAAATCTTATACAATTTGGGAAAGCCCTCTTTAAGAATACAAAATTAAGCACAAAAGTGAATATTTAGAATAGAAAAAGAAAAAGCTTACAACCACCTCAAAAATCATAAAATAACATTATTATTTATCAATAGATTGAAACATATGAAACTGCCATATTTGTAGGTTAAAAAGCAATTTTATGTTGTTCAACCTAAAACTTTTCTTCTACATTTTTGGCCGCATCTTCTTTTTTTTCTTAACAACTTAATTGAAATATAATTCATGTACCATACAATTCACCTTTTAAAGTGTACAATTCAATGGCTTTTACTACATATTCACAGAGGTATGCAACTATCACCACAATCAATTTTATAACATTTTTATTAGTCCACAAAGAAACCTCACACCCTTTACTTATTACCCAATCCCCCAACCCTATGCAACCACTAATTTACTTTCTGTCTCTATAGATTTGCCCATTCTAGACATTTCATAATCATATAATACCTGGTCTTTTGGTGTTTGGGTTCTTTCACTTAACATAATGTTTCCAAGCTTCATCCTATTTGTAGCACAAATCAGTACTTCATTCCTTTCTATTGCTGAATAATATTCCATTGTATGGATATACCACATTTTATCTGTCCATTCATCAGTTGATGGACATTTGCATTGTTTCCGCCTTTTGACTCTTGTGAATACTGCTATGAAGATTCATGTCTAAGTTTTTTTGTAGACATATGTTTTCATTTCTCTTGGGTACACCTGGAAGTGGAATTGCTGGGTCGTATTTTTAGGGTTCTCCAGAGGTACAAAACCAATAGGAGATATAGATAGATAGATAGGTAGAAGACAGATAGATAGATAGATAGATAGATAGATAGATAGATAGATAGATATTTAGATAGAAGTAAATTGGTTCATGTGACTATGGAGGCTGACAGGTCCCAAGGTCTGCAGACCTGCAGGATGAGTCTGCAAGCTGGAGAACCAGGAGAGCCAGTGGTGTAGTTTGGTCCAAAGGCTAGCAGGAAGAGCTGCTGTTTCAATTCCAGCTTGAAGGCAGGAGAAAGCCAGTGTTCCAGTTCGAAGGCAGTCAGGCAGGAGGACTTCTCTCTTACTGGAGGGAGCATCAGCCATTTTATTCTATTCAGGTCTTCAATTGATTGGAGGAGGCCCACTAGCATTAGGGAGAGCGATCTGCTTTACTCAGTCTACTGACTTAAGTGTTAATCTGATCCAAAAAAACTCACGGAAACACCCAGAATAATGTTTGACCAAATGTCTGGATACTCTGTGGCCCACTTAAGTTGATACATAAAATTAACCATCACAGTAACAGTATACGTTTAGCTTTTTCAGGGACTGCCAAACTGTTTTCCCAGGCACCTGCAGCATTTTACGTTACCACCAGCAACGAATGATTGCAATTTCTCCATATCCTCATTAACACTTACTATTACCGTTTTTTTTAAAAATAAATTTATTTATTCATTTATTTAATTTTTGGCTGCATTGGGTCTTCGCTGCTGCGTGCAGGCTTTCTCTAGTTGCTGAGAACGGGGGCTACTCTTCGTTGCGGTGCGCGGGCTTCATTGTGGTGGCTTCTCTTGTTGCGGAGCACGGGCTCTAGGTGCGTGGGCTTCAGTAGTTACGGCACATGGGCTTCAGTAGTTGTGGCTCACCTGCTCTAGAGCGCACGCTCAGTAGTTGTGGCACATGGGCTTAGTTGCTCCACGGCATGTGGGATCTTCCCGGACCAGGGCTCGAACCCGTGTCCCCTGCATTGGCAGGCAGATTCTTAACCACTGTGCCACCAGGGAAGCCCTATTACCATTTTTATTGTAGCCATCCTAGTGGGTGTGAAGGGCTTCAAGAAATAATATTGCAATTTCACTTTCTATAGAAAGAATATAAAGAAAATGTTGTATAGTCTTTTTAAAATAGTGTATTTGATATAAATTTTTCATTACTGATAGTTTTAGAAAGTGCCCTATTGCCATCTCTGTAACTTCCTCAGAGAGGCCTGTTCAGGCTAGGTCTTGCTCACTGATCTCAGGAGGCATGGTCTCCCATGGCAGCTGGTCCAGCCAGCCAGGTCCTCACTGATCTGGTGATCCCACCATGCCAGTCTTTGGGGGTTTATTAGCGATGAAGCCTGGGCCATGGTGGGACAGTGTCTTGTTTAGATCATTCTCCTTGGGGTCAACAATGGGGTCCGGTTGCTGGATGAGGGCCACCAAGGGCAAATTGTCACTGGAGGTAGAGGAACAGCCCCAGGACCACCTCTTCCAAGGCACAGAGGGGGTCCCCCAGACTGGAACAGTGTTCCATGCCATCCGGTGCAAAGGAGGCCTACAAAGTGAGGAGTCCGGAAGCTTAAACTACAGTGTTTCACAGTAAATCAGCTTTTGATTCCACCAGGAGTTGGTGCTAAAGCCTATTTTTGTGTATCTTCCCCAACTCTAGCAACTGTTTTTTGTTTTTGTTTTTCTTAATTCATTATTTGGCCGTGACGGGTCTTAGTTGCGGTATGCGGGATCTTTTGTTGTGGCGCATGGGCCTCTCTCTAGTTGTGGTGCGCAGGCTCCAGAGCACGTGGGCTCAGTAGTTGCAGCACGTGGGTTGCCCCGCGGCACGTGGGATCTTAGTTCCCCCACCAGGGATCGAACCTGCATCCCCTGCATTGGAAGGTGGATTCTTAACGACTGGACCACCAGGGAAGTCCCTGGCAATTGTTATTTAAAAGCAAACTTCAGCCAATCTGATAGGAGAAGCTTGGAATCTCATTGTTTTAGCTCTCATTTCTTTGATTATTAATGAGGGTAAACATTTCCCCATATGATTATTACCCATTTGCGTGTTTGTGTGCATTTTCTATGCATGTACGATGCCTAGCACACAGAAAGTGTTTATAAATAGACCTCAAATAAGTGGTTTTGCCCATTTTCCTTTGGGGCATTGTGTCCAAGACTAAGAGCTGTCCGTTCAAAATCTGTTCTCTTCTTCCTTAATTGTATGGCAGCCTCCTTTGCAGTTGGATGGGTCTTTGCATCTAGAGCTCTCTCTGATACAATGTGAGCCAAAGTACTGTGAGCCATTTAAGGGTCTAACTTTTAAGACAGCAGGGGCACCTCCTCTCCAGACTTTCCCCTTCCTATCAGATGTTTCTGCAAACCAGCACTAACCATGCAGATGAGAACAAAGCATGGAGATGGCAGAGAAACAGGATGACAATAAACTGGGACCTAAAATGACTGTGTAGAATAAATTCAAATTCTTAAGGGAGACATATGTGGATTTACATCTTACTTGAGCAGTTGCATTTTGGAGTCTCTCTTACAGAGTGTGTGCTGCCCTAACCAATGTAAGCAGTGACATTATTTGATCAGAGGATTTATGGCCCAACCCATGGAGATCTGTGATTGGACAGTCCCTAGGGATGACCAGCCTGTCCCCATAAAGGTGAAGCATTGGGGAGTGGAGATCAGGAGATCAGGTTCAGTGACACTGGCCTTTGAGATCACACAGTTCGTTTTCCTTGCTCTCACTGAACCCTGATGATGGGCTACATTTGCTTACATTGCCTTCAGATTGCCTCCAGCTCTTCCTTGGCAGAACTGTTCCTAGGTACTTGAGTTAATCAACACACTTTTTGGTTTTTAAAAAAAGAGAGAGTAAAATAAAATCCATAAGCTTTAGTGAACTGGTTCAAACCAGAACACGCCTATCTAGAACACTGGGCTTATCCAGAACTCAGGTACTGGAGCCCAGCAGAGGCCAGAGGCATGCACTGAAGCTCAATCACTTTATTCCTAGGAGAGCCCGCAGTTCCTCCTTCGGAGTAGTTTTCTCTGGTTCAGAAGTTCTGAATCAGGATAAATGGTTTTCAAGCCCCCAAGAATTTGGAAAAGGTAAGTTAGAAGAGGGAGGTAAGTTAGATATCAGCACAAAAACACTAAGGGGACACAGGTCCTACTCAAAGCAGACTTGAGACGCATACAAGTGTACCTGCCCGTGTGGTTTAGTATCAGGCACTCGGTAGTCATGGCGCAGGGGCCTGAGCACCAGATGCTCATGTGACCCAGGTTCTCAGGAAAGGTTAAGATATGTTCAGTAGGGTCTGTTTAAGCTGTGATCTTCATAAAATCTCTTCAAAAGAGTCCTAACCAAGATAAATTCTGGTGCTTCAAAGGGTTAACTATCAGCTCTCTGACATAGCTATTCAGAAAGATTCTGCATGATCGAGTTCATGCTGCCCTTTCCAAATCCACGGGGCTGAGGACAAACTGAGACCACTGAAGCCGCGTGGCCCTTACAACCCACTGGATTCAACCCCTAACCCCCGACACTCCCCCACTGCCCTCCTCAGACATTCCTAGGCAAGTGACTTCAAGGGTGCAAGGCATGAAGCTGCCTGGGGTCTTCCAGGACCCGTCACCTGGGAAATGTGAAGGGAGTCCCTTCCCTCTTCCCTGGTAGCAGGAACAGCTGCAAGTAGGCCTGATTCAGGGTGGGGCTTGGGGTTATGTGGTGGTGATGGAGGGCATGAGATGTTCTGAGTGCCCCGGGCGTTCTCCCAGAGAGCGGCTCTCAGGACCATCAGCTGGGCTGGGGGAGCTTAGAAAACGCCCCACCATCTCCTGCAACTGTGACCCTCTGTGCCCCTGCTTCCTTTTCCCTTCAGAGGCTGTGCAGCCTAGTCCACAGTCCAGGTCAGACCCAGAGAGGTCACCCCAGCCCTTGGTCTAGGCATTCATTCTTGGGCTTTGGGTCCCAGGACCTCAAAATCCCAAAGGGCAGGAGAGGAGAGAGGCATGGGACGTGCAGGGGTGCTCACTAGAGCCCGTTCCCTGGCCTTTGGGGAGAAACTCTTACCTCTCTAAGAGAGAGCCTCTCACTCAGGAATCCTTGTTTCTCTTAACCAAGGTGCCAGGAACTGTAGACCAGGGACTCGGAGAACTGTGAAAAAGATCTTGAGCTTTGTAACTCCCTATGTCCTGTTCTGCTTTTACCTGGCGTCTTTGTTTTGATGAGCAAGAAAACCCTTAATATAAAAAAAAAAGCAAGACGCTCATTTGGCAGCAGTTAGGAGAGGACCAGGGGTACATCTCCCAGCAGCTTGCAGTAAACAGGGGAAACTGGAATGAGAGTGGATGGTGGCTGTTTTAAAGAGGAAGGGGAAGCCAGCTGAGTCTCAGGACCTGAAGCAAGGAAGAAATGGGAGCACATGAAGAGTTCAGGGGCCTGGTGACAAGGGAGGCGCCCAGCTTCCTCAGGGACCCAGGAAGTGGGCCTCAGGCTTGTCCTCCCTCCTCTTACCCTTTCCTTCTACCTCCCCCTACACCCAGCCCTGGGGACTGTCACCAGGGATTGGCATCTCCGTAGTCCAGCCATGGCACTGTTTGCCCCAGACACTTCCAGGATGACAAAAGGGGTTGTTCCCACGAGGGCTGACATAGCTCAAGCTCCTGCCACCCCAGAGTCCTCAGGAGCCTCCATGCAGGGGCCTCCCCTCCAGGCAGATGCCTTTCTTAGCAGCACCATTTGCTACCATAGAGCGAGTACCTGGGCACACAGTTTTATGACAGCCAGAGGCCCTGCTTTCTCTAGAACAGAGCCTGCCCTCCGCTACGCCTTCCACATCCAAGTGGTTTGAAGGCACCATGAAGATGGCTGATTTGGGCAGCCAGCAGTGGCCACGGCTGCCTCCCAAACCGCACGGCTTCCCACACTCTGGCAGTCTCGGAGAAGCATGGGAGACCTGCCAAACTTCACCATGCCCCTGGAAAGGGCTTAGGAATTAGTTCAGAAAGCTGACTGGCCCTGAGGAGTCTGGTAGTCACGAGAAGGAGACACATGCAGCAGAGAAAATAGCGAGTCCGGGGATCGCAGACCCTCTAGCAATTAAAGAGGCTACAACTTGGTGGAGGCTACACAGGACAGAGGGGCAGCAGCAGATCAGAGATCTTCTCTCATACCTAACATGTTAACAGAGGTCTACCCAGGGGAAAAAGGCGATGGAGAAAATCATGAATTGATAGGTTTAAAATGAAAAAAGTGAGAAAACATGTATGGGACCTAATTTTCCTGGAAATGTTAGTTTTTCATTTTCTTTCATCAGGTGGATTGAGTAACCTAAAAAATCAAGTTGTATTTCCTGCACAGAGCTTCCTGGCTGGAGTGGGGGCATACAAGAAGAGATCAGAGTTTATTCTGACTGACATGGCTGGAGGGTGCCCAAGGCCTTGTTATGCCAGGTGTGGTCCAAGGCGAAGCAGCCATCACCTGAGGTGTGTTTGTTAGAGGTTCAGTTTCAGGTCTCACCCTAGACCTTCTGAAATTCAACCTGCATTTTAAGAAGATCCGAGGTGATTCATATGTGTACTAAAGTTTGATAAGCATTACTTAAGGGGATGATTCAGAAGTTTCAAAAAAAAAAATTTAACTTAAACTTAGTTTAACTCCACACAAAATCTTTAGCTCGCAGTAAAAGCAGAGCTGCTCTGTTTAATTTGGGTGGCCCATATCCCTTTTTGTTTATCACTCACAACAGCCCTTGAGGCACATCTGGGGATCTCTAAAACTCCAGGTCCAGGGGGTCTCCAGAGACTCCTGAGTGCTTCAACAAAGCCCTAGGAATGGAAACTGTGATAGTAAGCCCAGTGCAGACTCCACATTTCCAGGGCTCCTCATGGGGCAGCCCACAATCTTAAAATCTACTT
This sequence comes from Balaenoptera borealis, assembly GCF_965194805.1. Taxonomy (NCBI): domain Eukaryota; kingdom Metazoa; phylum Chordata; class Mammalia; order Artiodactyla; family Balaenopteridae; genus Balaenoptera; species Balaenoptera borealis. The sequence continues at coordinate 83,986,401 of NC_138866.1, forward strand.
ACCTAGGGCCCCAGAGCTGGTTCATGTGGCAAGGGAAACCTGGTCGAAAAGATGGCCTCACTGTGATCCAGTGAGATCTGCACTGGAGGACTGGACCTCCAGGCTCCCTGAGGGACGCTCCTTTTAGCAGGCAGGAGCCCTCCCCAGTCTTTTTCTACGTTAAGGGACTGGCTCTTTGGGTTCATAGGTGAAAGCTGTCCATCTCCCACATGAGAGCCGCAGTCTTCAGAGAGTGGACAGACTAGCATGAGTCATAACTTGGGGACAGGACTCAAGCTGTTAATGAGTTTGAAGCTTTCGCTTTTAAGATTCAAGCCCCATCTATGAACCCTCAGGTAAGGGAGGGACAGGTGAGGAGGAACATTAAGGCTGCGAGCACCCCTCAATAGGAAATGTTAGCTGTGTTTCTTCAGGGACTGGATTGAAAATGGGTAAAAGGGGGGTATGGTACCACGTCTGGGGACACAGAAGACTGGAGAGCTCTGATCCAAGACTTACATGCTTTTCAGGAGAGGATACTAGCCTATCCGCATCCGGGTGAAGCTACCCGAGGATCTGAGTTGTCAGGTCCCTACAGAGGCGACCACTGCTGACCTTGACAAGGTTCTAGAGTCTTGTCACTGGGGTGGGGGGTGGGGGGCGGCAAGCTGGGTAATGAGAAGTGGAGAGGATCCATCCTAGTGGGCTTGTTGACCAGGAGCCACAGTGGTGACAATAGGGCATGGCTAATTGGGAAACTGACACTGGTTTGCTCTGTGTGAGGCCTTGGTCAAGTTTACCAGCAAGAAAAACAAGACCCAGCACATATGACAGTGCTACTTAAGATCAGCAAAATGAAGACACGGCTTTACCCTTGTGACGGGGTGAGCAGCAGCTTCCAAGGAGCCAGCCCACCCCGCTCAAGGGTGTGCAGGGTAAGCCACGGCTTGGGCGGCCACACAGCCAGCACATTCGGAACAGCACGAGCCCTGCTCAAAGGTGACACAAGAGCATACATGAGTGTTTTAACTCAATCAGAGAAACACTGCCAGTGCAGGCTGGGAACTCATTCTTTTTCCAACTGATCAGAGAGCTAAGTTTTCAAAGCCTGGATGTCTTTGGAATCCCTAGTAACATATTTCACTGTTTTCCTTCATGATTCTTACAAGTACAGCTAACTTTGATAACACTGAGTTCGTTTCACAGTTCCTTAGTATTTCTGCTGGCTTAACTGATTGACAGTGGGTACTGGAACTGCAAACGGGGTAGGTTTCTGGGGTTTATATGCACACGTTTGTACACATATCACAGTTTTAGAAATTGGGACAATACAGTTTCTATTAGTTGGGGATTTTATATATTACACACTGCCAGGATAATCTCTCACTTGTGGTATTTGGGGAAAGAATCCGTCAGTGTTAAGATTACCACTATGTAACTGCCTAATGGTGGACCAGGTCAAGCTGCCTACGCCTAAGTCCTGGAGGCAAGGTCTGGAGTCATAAGGAGCCCACACCCTGAAGGCCGAGGCCCTGGCCCGCCAGGAACTTGGTTAAGCCTCCTCTCTGACGGCTGGAGGCGAACTCCTATGCCCAATTAACGCCCACAGGGCACTCCTCGTCACACTGACCACGTGTCCTGACCACAAGAACGATGACAACGTTGGGGCTCTGCTTCCCCTTCATCCTGCCACACTCCCCCAAGAGCCTTACAATGCCCCCAAGGAGAGGCGGCTGCAAAGACCACAGACACCTCAATTTACATAAAATTATCTCACTCCATTTTATTTAAGATTTTTTTTCTCCAGTTAGTAAAAGAAAGATGTGTCTCTCTTTATACATATGTACAAGTTCAGTTATAAAAATAGACAGCACATTCAAAGAGAAAAAAGGCTTGGCATTTTTCTGATTCCCTCTAAACAGCATCTGTACACAGGAGTCTGGGTTTGGGCAGGGGAATCTTAATGATTTAAATTAAATGATTCCCCTACCACTCCTACTCCAAAAAAAAAGTTTTAAAAATCAATCTATCTAAACTCAATTCCGCGATTTTCAGGTGTGCAAATTAGAGGCTGGCCCGCCCAGAAGCACCTGCTCCACCAGGGACATCAGGCTGGGGGCAAGCAGAAACACCACCAGTGCCAACACCACCCCTTTGCCTCTCCTGGAGGGAAGCAAGCTCAGGCTGGTGGGGTCAGGCTGGGAGGGTGGGTGCTGAGCCTGCCCTCTCTCCATCCTCTCCAGCTCACTCCGCCATCCCTTCCTTTCTCAGTGCAATACAGACAGTGCATACAGCCAAGCAGGGGGCTGAAGGGCAAGGGTGGGGAGACTGTGCATTCAGGAAGGGCAAGGGGAGCCTGCAAGAGGGGCAGTGAGGATGTCCTGCTGATTGAGGTGGCTCCTGGTCTGTTTACTGGCGTCTGGGAGTCCCGGAGTGGGAGCTGCTGCTACTGTTGCTGGTGGGACCTGAAGGTTCTCTGGTGCGAACCGTGCAGGACAGGGGAGGAAATGCTGGGAAAACAACTGCCTCCAGGCATGCTTCCTCTAGCCTTCTGTCATCCTCACAGACCACTACCTTCTTTTGCGTTCGCTGCTCTCCTCAACCGTGACACTCTGGCAAATGGGGTTTGGAGACTTGGGGAGTTGCCCACGACTGAGGACGTCGCATACACGATTTCCTCCCTTCCTAGCCCCACAGGAAATCACAGCCCTAAGAGAAGTCTCCACTGTGGAAGGCTCTTCACAGCACTTGTAGAGCCTTTGCAAGGGACATGGCCAGAGCCCAAGAGTGGAATGGGGATGGAGACTGTGTGCCTGAGCATCTAAACAGGGTCTCTGTCAGGCCCTTCCCCAGTATGAGGTTTAAGACTTGCCTATAAATTCCTTTGAGATGCTGTGGGCCTGATCCCCGTCCTTGGGCCTTCTTCCTACAGGCAACCCCAGAGCATTCCTCTTGGGACACAGGTGATCAAAGTGCTCACGCCAACCACCTGCCTGTCTTTCCCTTGCTGCAGCTGGTCATCGCTGCCCTCTGGCTTGGGATGAAAGATGCTGCACTGGGCAAGCCATCCAAAGGCCATCTGCAGGCCAGGACTCTAGCCCCCGGTTTGGTTGAAGGAAGCTGGAGGGCCAGGTGGTTACCGTCCTCCAGAGGGGTTGGTGCCTTTGCCCTGTTTCCGGACCAGGGAGTCTGGGGCTAGGCTGCTGGTCAAGTGGAGGCTCTTGGGAGTCCCAGGAACACTATTTCCTTTGCTCAAAGGGGAGCTCAAGGGAGAAGAGGCGCTTGAAGGTCCAAAGTCAGCAAGGCCAGCAGGCCGAACAAGGGACGTCTGCAGAGGACTGCTGGCGGAGATTCCTGTGGGGAGGGAAAGAGAGGCAAAACGAGCATAAGCACCAGTGCTGTCCGAGTGCCTCAGTGCCTAACCTCGGTTGCTGGAGTCTGGTCTGGAGATGAGGTCGTGGGGAACCCCCTCCCTGCCACTCTTCTTAGCGTATTTGCTTGCGCTTCCTGTCAACTGTTTTTTCAGTAAGAGAAAAATGATACCTACCCAGCTCTCTCCACATTACCGCATCAAGAGGGAGTAAGATTGTCACCTTGGCACTCAAGAGCAGAGCACACATTATACAACATGGGAAAGCCAAGGCTGCAGGATGAGCTGTAACTTACAGGCACTAATGTATTTTCTTACACATTCCTTCTTCCTTTTTAGGACACCACTTGTGATTAGTTGCTTCCCTCTTTATTTTTTTAAAAATTTATTTATTTATTTATTTTTAAATTTTTGGCTGTGTTGGGTCTTCATTGCTGTGTGCCAGCTTTCTCTAGTTGCGGCGAGCTGGGGCTACTCTTTGTTGCGGTGCGCGGGCTTCTCACTGTGGTGGCTTCTCTTGTTGCGGAGCACGGGCTCTAGCCGCGAGGGCTTCAGTAGTTGTGGCACGTGGGCTAGGTAGTTGTGGCTCACAGGCTCTAGAGCGCAGGTTCGGTAGTTGTGGCTCACGGGCTTAGCTGCTCCGCGGCATGTGGGATCTTCCCGGACCAGGGCTCGAACCCACGTCCCCTGCATTGGCAGGCGGATTCTTAACCACTGGGCCACCAAGGAAGTCCCAGCTGCTTCCTTCTTAATTTCAGAAGATGTCCTCTACTCCCCAGTCTGGCCAGAGGACACAAGGCTGCCCACTCTATCCTGTGTCTACACTCATGCAGTTCTCCTTCTGTTGGACGCAGCTACCCCTGCTCTCCAAGCCCTGCCACTTTAAGGACCTGGTTCAAATCTCCCATCTCCAGTGATGGCTTCCTGGGCAACAACTCTTTTGAACATTCCTACGAATGAATTCTACGTGCTCAGCAGGCAGACTCGTGTCTCCTCTCATCCACAGTGGAGCTGTGGGTGATGTCCAGATCAGTCCTTTCCCTTGTTTTCCGTTCCCAGTCACCAAGCACTGTCAATTTTTCTTGTGACACTCTACCCCCTGTTGCCTCCGGGAGAAAGCCTGATGAGTGTCATGCTTTGCCCCATCCGTGGGTGAAATCCTGCCATGGCAGCCTTGACCACTGCCGTGACTGTTGTTTTCCAAGGGTGTGATGAGCTGGCAAGAGGTTAAGAAACACTGGGGTAGGCTATCATACTTCATATTTGTTGAATGAACAGATAAATGAAGGCCGCTATCCCTGCAGGAGGAGAAAGGGGAGGTAGCCTAACGCTTACTGAGAACTTTCTATCCAACAATGCCCGTACTTGCTGCAGCAACCCTAAATCCTAAGCCCGCATTTCCAATGGGGAGAGAGGTCTGTGCATGGTGAGGGTGCCCTTCTCACCGCTCTCAGATGTCCTACATTCCACCGCTACCATTATCCTCCACAGCTCATGGTCACAATAGCTACTTCCCTTCTCAAACTTCCCAGAGCCCCTGGTCACACACCGGGTAAGCTCTCGCCCAGCAGGTCTTTCCAACCCTGACTCCCGCAGCTCCTCTTCAGCACAGCCTGACTGACCTGCTCGGTGACCCACAACATGCCTTGGTCACGGTAAACTCTCTGTTGCCAGTTTAAATCCTTCACCATCCTTCTCTTTCCTTCTGAATTAGCCTGGCAACTTTGTCATCAAATCCACGGTTCCTCCTTCTTCTGATCTACAACCAGAATTAAGGCCTTCCCTCTCCCTTCATTCAGTACACACATACTGCCTTGTATTGCTGTTAAACAAATTCCATGCCCAACTTCCCCTTCTCATTTTCTTTATACACTCAGGCAAGGGGTTCATGTGTTATACTCCTATGCACACAGCAGGTGGTGTTTTTTTTGTTTTGTTTTGGTTTTGGTTTTTTTTGGCGCCACGCGGCTTGCGGGATCTTAGTTCCCTGACTAGGGATTGAACCTGGGCCCTCGGCAGTGAGAGCACAGAGTCCTAACCACTGGACCACCAGGGAATCCCCTACAGCAGGTGTTTAACCCTAAGGTGATGGAGCACAAGGCTGGGTAAAAGTTAACTATGCTAGCCTTGACTACTGAAATGTAATTATTAAAATGTGGGTCCGGGGGAAAAAAAATCAGTTCTCAAAGCAGGAGAAATTCTGTTTAAAATTCAGCTTTCTCTGTTTTCACAGTTCCTTCCACTTTGAAGGCAGTACTGTGCTAAGTCACAAGGGCAAGGAGAGAGTCAGGACCACTCAATGCTGAGGCAGAATCCAACATGGGCTTGGGAAGGAGCTTTGGGCCTGGGGGTGTCCTACTTGCTCTACCTGGTGGAATGCTCAATAGACCCTCCAGACTGTCCCCGACCAGAATGGAGCCCGCAGTCCCCTGGGGCCTCCGCACCTTTAGACACGTTGTACCCGTATGCAGCATAGGCAGCTGCAGAGGCCGCGGCTGCCCCTGCTTTGGCTCCTGCCATTGCAGCAGCACTGCCTGCGGTGGACTTTCGGCTCCGGCCCTTCCCTGCTCCTTTGGCTGTGCTTCCTGAACCTTTGGGGCGGCCTCGGCTTCGGGCTGAATGACCACGTCCTGCGGCTGGCATTTCCTGAATGGAAATTCCTGTGGGAACAAATGGGCCAAGAGGGAAAAAAGTTAATTTCTTCACATGTTAACAGAATCTTCTCCTGGACAGGGAAGATGGCTTTCAGGGTGTTTGTTTCAGGACTCCCAGGGAGGTCTACGCCTCAATTTAATGGCTGGGACACAGCGTCACACAGCGTTAGTAAGAACTGTAAATAGCTATAACAGCCTGACACCTCAAGCTGCTTTTCATTCTCTAAGAGTGGTGCCATTACTCCTGAATTTCTTCTTTCAACTAGATCATTACTAAATGAACTCCAGAGACGTGCACCTGTGATTCACCTGCACACTCCAATGTTTTCCTGCCTCGGAGAATCAACTTTTACTCCCAAGTTTTTTTTGTTTTTTGTTTGTTTTTTTTTTTTTTTAATTAATTAATTAATTAATGTTTTATTTTTGGCTGTGTTGGGTCTTCGTTGCTGCGCGCGGGCTTTCTCTAGTTGCAGCGAGCAGGGACTACTCTTCGTTGCGGTGCGCGGGCTACTCAGTACGGTGGCTTCTCTCATTGCGGAGCACAGGCTCTAGGCCACGCAGGCTTCAGTAGCTGCTGCACACCGGTTCAGTAGTTGTGGCTCGCGGGCTCCAGAACGCAGGCTCAGTAGTTGTGGTGCACGGGCTTAGCTGCTCCGCAGCATACGGGATCTTCCCGGACCAGGGCTCGAACCCGTGTCCCTGCATTGGCAGGCGGCTTCTTTTTTTTTTTTTTAATAAATCTATTTATTTATTTATTTTTGGCTGTGTTGGATCTTCATTGCTGCATGCGGGTTTTCTCTGGTTGCGTCGAGCGGGGGCTACTCTTTTGTTGGGGTGCGTGGACTTCTCATTGCTGTGGCTTCTTGTTGCGGAGCACGGGCTCTAGGCATGCGGGCTTCAGTAGTTGTGGCACGCAGGCTCTAGAGCGCAGGCTCATTCGTTGTGGCGCACGGGCTTAGTTGCTCCGCGGCATGTGGGATCTTCCCGGACCAGGGCTCGAACCCGCGTCCCCTGCATTGGCAGGCGGATTCTTAACCACTGCACCACCAGGGAAGTCCCTACTCCCAAGTTTTAAACTTAGAGGTCCTCAAGAAATAGCAGCAACACTGGGCCCCACAGAACAAAGTGAGGAAAGGCCTAGAAAAGCTAACTATAATTAAAAACTGGCAAAAATAAGGGTGAAATAGGAAAGACAGGAATGGCTAGAAAATAAAGACGTTTGTAATCTTTATGAAGTTCTTATTTTGCATTCCCTAAACCTTCTCATTCTCCCTTTCACTTGAATCGGCTAATGAAAGAATGAGGCTACAAATTCTTTTTACTCTACTCCACTCTTCTTTAAAGAAAGTAGAAAACGGCATTATCCTAGAAGGAATCAGGACCTCACCCAAGCTGTATGGGACAGCAGCATCACTTACCGTTCACAGTGTCCGACACGGAGCCCGTTATGGAAGCAGGAGAGTTGGTGGCTCGAGACTGAGGGGCTGAGGAGGCTGGGTCATCCACAATGACCAGCATGTCACTGCTGCTCTCGTCGGGGGGAATAGAGCCGGTGTGCAGCTCACTGCTGATGGAGATCTAGAGGCAAAAGGGTCATGATCACCCCCCCTCCTAGCGCCCGCGGCCCACGGCCCTCGTGCCTACATCAGGATGTGCTTCTCAGGTCTCACCACCATTTGCCTCTCCTGCCTGGCTTCACTCCTGAGAGTTAGACCCCCTGCTTTGGCTCCAAAGAAGGCAGCCTGTCCTCACTTGCTTTTCTTCCCATGGATTCCATATGTAACCCCTTCTACAAGGCAGGAGAACTCCTGGAAAAGCAAAGGCTACCAGGTCAGGACACAGTCCCCACTGCTGTGATGAAGGCATCTAAAAGGAGCCTCACCTCACTGAAAGGGCTGGGCATGGCTGAGTCCACACTAATGAAGGAGTCATCCCCGTCTGCAGAGAGGTTGGAGTTATCAGCCGAAGGAACAAATGGGATCACTAGGTTCACACCCTCCTTTCTCCTTTTCCCATCCAATTCATCTTCCTTTTTCTTCTGGGAACACACAAATCAAGAAATATGGAAAAAGGATGAGGACAGGCACCAAGAGAAGAGTAGGGCTGGAGAAGAAAGTGATGACAGAAATTTGACTCTTTGTAAACTTCTAAGTTTCATTTTATTCAATTAGCATATTATTAAAGGAAGAAAAAATCCTAAGGAAGGAGGAAAGGGATGGCTTAGTAAGAGTTTATGCATATTCTGGCACAATAATACAGAGTTGAAAGGCCAGTCACACTGAACTGGAGCTGTGCCAAACCTAATCCTCACAGGGCGGGGTGCACGGTCAGCTTCCAGCACGGCCAAGCTGCAGCACTTCTCAGGGGCGGAATTGATGCAGCCCCACAAGAGGGAGGGCCCGTGCTCTTAGTATATTTTCCGCACATCTGTTTTCACTCTGCCTTCTTTTTAAATATGTATAAGGGGAATGAAGGTTCTTATTACACACAAGGAATACTGAGGTGGCTTTTCATTATTTCCTCAATTTACGCTTAAGGATTGAGTGACTAAGCTACACTAAACAGTTCTAGAGCCAAGTTCAGTAGGGCTTTGTCACAGATGAGAGATGTGGAAGCACAGAAAGTGCTTAGAAAATTCTGGGGATCACACCCATCCACCGCACCTAACGGCATTTGTATCTAGACCTATATCAGGGTTAATAGGGTATGTCTTTGTGTAGTTTATATTATCACTGGGTATTTATCTGAAACTTCTTATTCAGAGTAGGGATGGCACCTGATGCAAACTCAGTAAACCCTACAATGTCCTGTTGAAGAAAACCACCCTTTCTTCTTTGATATTGTTCCTGAATAGTAGTAAGCAGTGGGTTAGAGATTTGAAAGTGGAGTCATAAAAGAGAACCTGAGAACATCGGTAGAAATAGCAGCCCAGACTATGAAGAACGTGAGCCTTCATTCCTGAGATTTTTTTCAACTCTGTAAATATAGTGAGTACCAAGGGCATCCTTCAGGCTAGAAATAGTTCTGCTTAGCAGGAGGTACAATTGAGGGTGTGGATTGAACTGGTGTGTGTATCAGAAGATGAACATATAATATAGACAGGCTCCTAGGCTGCTGACCATCAGGGCCATACAGACAAAGGGACACGAGGCCCTATACAAGCTTGCATAAGGGGAAGAAGTGGACCTCCACTTAAAACACAACCGGCTTTAACATGTGACTAGACAACATGCTTCAGACAAACCAAACAGTCCAGGGAAATGATACATGGACAAATGTCTGACTTGAGGGCCCAGAGCTATGGCAATGTCTGAAGTTCAGCACAACACAAAGGTAAGCCAAACCCACCAGAAGAAATTAGGAGTCACTTTCTGGAAGGTAATAAAATGGTTTCAAACCAACAGCCTTTATTTATTTATTTTTAAATTAATTAACTAATTATTTATTTGTTCAAACCAACAGTCTTTAGGCATGGTTAAGTCTGGGAACCTAGCCAGAACTAATGGGCTGACTCCTGAAACAAGAGTAAGTCCTGAAGACCTCATTTCTGATTTCCATATCAGTAAAGATCAGGGGTAAGGATTATTGATATACTTTGGTAGAAACAGCAAGACAGGGAGAAATGTAGGGGAACTACATCCCACTTTGCAGCTAGCCTGGTGGGCTCAAGTAGGAAATGTCAGAAGGGAGACAAAAACAGCTCAAATCCTTGGCATGAATTGGAGAAAAAGATGAACAGACTGGCCAACGATTTATTTTTCCAGTAGTAGATGACACTGAATGGTGCACTAGCAGAACTATGGCAGAAGGAATGGATCTAATGACCTCTTAGGTCCTTTCTAAGATTCTATGGAATCTAATAATGTAACATCCATCTTACATTTATTAGACTTATGCTTTTTAACAGTCCCAACAAATGGTTTCCATAATTACATGTAACCACAGACACATGTAATTATGTCTGTGTGGGGAGTACAGTTCTACCAAGGCTGCATTTCTCCTGCTTGATTCTCTATCAGGACAGAACTGCCGTATAGCACACGTAGATGGAGCTGGACACCAACCAGTAACCAAGACGACAAGCCTGTACCCTGAAGCCTCTTCTGTAAGGACCACTCCGCACGCCCATCAGTCCCTGTCCACCACCCCAAACTTGACATACCTTCTCTGCGTATTTTTCCCGCTTGCGCTTGCGCTCTTTAACTCGGTTGGTTTCCTCCTGCTGCCGTTTCTCTTCTTGTCGGAGTCTCACTGTCAGGAAAATTTTAAAAAGATCTGATGAAGTACCTGTGGCAATCCTAATCCTCATTCTCTGAAATTAAGGTGGCCATATTCTTTTATATTTATGATTGAAGGTATGACTTCTATCCATCTAAGGCAGATATCTGGTGGTCTTCTAACCTGGAGAACGAACAGAGTTCCTTGGATTCTTAACAGTTTTGGGGTTCAAACCACGATTCAGTGACACTGTCATGGGCCCTTCCTTGCCTTTTATTCTTTTTCCTTTTCTTTTCAGCCTTTTAATATCTCTGCATTGCACAGAGTCCTGAAAGGTTTTTAGAAGGTGGTGTGAGCCCCCATAAGAAAGGCGTTTCATCACATTTTCTGATGTGATGCTGTCGAAGTCCTCAGAGGTTTACAAGGTAAGTCTGAAACTGAAACCCATTGTTCTCAAAAGCCAGAAGTACTGGGAGAAGCATTTGTATGTTACATACAGCAGTGTGCTTTTCCAACTTTTCCATAAGAACATTTCTCTGGATAGAACAGAGTAAATTCATTACTGCTGAGGAGTCAAGGGATATAGCCTTCCTGGTACACATTTATTTGAAGTCATATTACTCTAACAATACACACGAATTTTTCCTTCTACTCCATAATACATCCTTCTTTGGGTTTTAATATAAAATATTAACCAAAAAAATGTTTCTCCCCAGACAGTCTTTGGTTTGCCTCCCCTTGGAACAGTCAAGGGCGCCTTCCATTTCCAGAAGTGTGGGGCTAAAGAAACATCTCTGTAAGGAGGAGAGAGCGTTAATAAGAGGTCTAGAGTACATACATTTCTTCTCCAATTCTTCATCGTCTAGAAGAAGGCTAACCACCTCTTTGGGTTTCAAGGTATCTGGTTTGAAGTTTCCACCAGAAATCACCATCCGCTGAATCTGTATCAAAGCAGATCAAAAATCACCATCCTAAGGCATCCATTCCCTTATGGCAAATATTCAGAAAGAAAGAAACATCTTTCTTAATCTGTTCTTCTGGTGAGGCCCCTGGATTTCCTTCTTCTTTTTCATTCGTGTGGCTGGCTCATCCAGGTCATTTGTCCAACAGAAAGGACAATGAGAACTTCTTTGCTTGCAACTGTTAATTGATAGCTATAAGGTCCAATAATACTGAATCAAGAAGGAAAAGAACCCAAAATGATCATTTCTTTAGAAACCAGCAAATTTGTCACACAACTCAGAGGACAATCACACCGAGAGTACTAGGGTGAGAGCAAACGCCATTCCTTCTTCCCCTGAATGTGAAACCACGTCAAACAGGAGGGCCACGACTTGGGGTCCTCTTCACATGAACAACAGCTGAATGTAGGTTGTAGACACCATTCTGGTAGAAAAGGAGTAAGGAATGGCCAGCGCAGTAGACTGCTTTTGTACAGGACCTCATTTTATTTTCTATTCACAAGAAATTTTAGTGCTTTCATGACCAACGAAAGCCAAGAGAGTCTTAGTCTCAGTCCAGGCAATGTGGCTGGACTATTTTCTTTACCAGCACAATACTTCCTTTGCCTTCTGCTTACCTCACTCTTCTCCTTGGCTCGCTGCAGAATGCGTTCTTCAATGGTGCCCTTACAGATGAGTCGGTACACGGTAACCTGCTTTGTCTGTCCCAAGCGGTGGGCCCTGTCCATGGCCTGCTGGTCCACAGTGGGGTTCCAATCGCTATCATAAAAAATCACCTGCATAGGCAGGACAAGAATACAGCAAAGATGAGGCACTCTCAGGGCAACACCAGGAATTCTGACAGCAACCCAGCCACTCATCTATTTCAATAGTCTGATGCCAGATTTTTTTCTACGATATAAAGATGAACAGGTATCTACTCATAAAACCAAGCCATTCCCTCATCTGCCCTGGGCAAAAGAGACATACTCTGAGCATTTTTCAGGGTTTTCATTTAAAAAGAGGGAGTGGCAACAATATTAATAGTTAACACTCAGGGCTTACTATTTGCCAGTCATTGTACTAGGTGCTTTATGTGTATTAACTCACTTAAATCCCAGTACCACTATGATTTAGGTACTATTTAAAAACCCCTTTTTATAGATGAGGAAACTGAGACACAGGAATAAGAGATTTTATCCAAGATCACACCACCTAAATAAGCAGTGGGCCTGGGATGTGAGGGATGTGAAAGTCTTCTCTTTAATCCTAGGCCTACCTTGTAAGAGACAGACATGGCTTTCCTGGCATTCTCAGGTTCCCATTAACAGGGTCATTTCCTGTCTCTTGAATTCCAGGCAAGAAATGTTTAAATGGTTCTCTGGAAGTTACTCCTAGTTTGCTAAACAGCAAACAAAAACAACAACAAAATGTACTCCCCCTTCCCCTGCCCCACCAGTGATCCTAAAACCAACAGACTCCTGGGTCCTCAGCCCTGAGGCTACTATCAATACAGTAGACCTCCTAAAAGAAAGCCAGTTCAAAATGACCCTCATCCCTCATGCGTCCTCCTCTACATTCAACCAAGTCATCAAATCCAGCCAGTGCTTCTTCAGAAACAAACCTATCCTTTCTACAGTCCACTGTCCTCCTTGACCAGGCCCTCACCACCTACAGCTGGCTCACTAATGTTTCTAGACCAGCAGGCTTCTGAGATCTCTTTCTTCTTCAGTCTACTTTGGGTACCACTAGAGACCACTCCATCTCTCTGTCGATTATGCTGTAACACACCGAGTCCAAACTCCCCTCAATAATCAGGTCCTGCCATACTAAGACAACTTCATTTTTATTCTTTCCTAATATAAAAGCACCCCTTCCCTTTTGTCAGATAGGTCTCTTCGGTATCCCTCACTTACATTATGTTTGTTTGTACTACTTCTTGCTTAAGCTGATTTTCTGACTAACAATCAATCCTTCAGCTCTTCTCTGTTGGTTAAAGTTCAGTTTAAGCTTCACCACTTTCAGGAAGACCTCCCTGATTTCTCTTGCCTGTAACAACGTCTCCTTTTCCTATTCCTCATGAATTCCTATTAGAAGTAACACCGGCTGAAAGCTTTTGAGCACTTAAAACAGATGTGCATACATATCTCACTAAATTTTCAAAAAAACCTTATATATTTCCTTCATCTTATAAATTAGGAAGAGACTGGCCTGAGTTCACAATCCTAATAGTCTCCTTCCGCAACGTGCACTATTAGCAAAATGTTGCACCACCTATCCTGGTCCAAGTTCCCACTTAACTGCTACCTTCTAAAGGTGTCCAATTATTTCGTGCGTATTACATATTTAAAAAATCTTCCTGTCTAGTCTTATTTGAGGACAGACACCATCCACCAGTACAAAGTAGAATTCTACAATTAGTCAATTGATACTAGAATCTCTAAGGTGTGATCAAAACTAGACAGAGCCTTAAAATGTAGGCTGAAGAGTGATTCATTTCTCTTGACACTGTTCCTCTAGATGCTTTTTCCCTTGCTTAACACCATTCCTAAGTAATTTATTTTCTCATTTAAAAATGGAAGCAATTCTTCTGCCATTTTCTGCAGAATTCACTTGAGGTGAAGATGGATAAAAGGCATCAGCATTTTCAATGCTCTTGCCTCTACTAATAAGGACCCCCACTGGCTCTTTCTTATGGTGCTCCTTTTGTCTTGCTTTCATATGACGTATAATCCCTCAGTTTTTATAGTGCAGGTTAGAATCCTTGAGGAAAAAATTACAAACTGCCTGCCAAAGAAAGAAAATCATTATGAAAGCTTATTGTTAATCCACAGTGTCCACAGATCTAGGATTTGGAAGTACACAGTGTTTGTCATTTGTAGAGGAGTATAGCCACAGGACATTCTGGAACTTCAACAGGATATGCAAAATTTTAGAAAATTCAGTTTAAACTTTCAGGGAGAACAAAGGAAGAGAAGACAGAGTTAATGAAAATGAGACCTCCGGACTTCCCTGGTGGTGCAGTGGATTCCGGGAAGATCCCACATGCCGTGGAGCAACTAAGCTCGTGTGCCACAACTACTGAGCCTGTGCTCCAGAGCCCGCAAGCCGCAACTACGGAGCCCACATGCCACAACTACTGAAGCCCATGCACCTAGAGCCTGTGCTCCGCAACAAGAGAAGCCCCCGCTTGCCACAACTAGAGAAAGCCTTTGCGCAGCAACGAAGACCCAATGTAGCCAAAAATAAAATTAATCTTTAAAAAAAAAAAGAAAAGGAGACCTCCAATTGGACTCGGGGGGAGGGTCATTATTTGCCCAACATACCTAACATGACCTACATATGTGGAAAATGAGAGTTGATGTCACACCCCAAAGATAGTACCTTAGTAGTCCAAGCCTAAGGCAATGGTTCAGCATGAATTCATAATGGGGAATCCTGTATTATGAATCATTTCATTGGTGTTTCCTCTATATTTACATTTTTTTATTTTTTTATTTTTTTTATTTTTGGCTGTGTTGGGTCTTCGTTTCTGTGCGAGGGCTTTCTCTAGTTGCTGAGAGCAGGGGCCACTCTTCATCGCGGTGTGCGGGCCTCTCACTGTCACGGCCTCTCTTGTTGCGGAGCACAGGCTTCAGACGCGCAAGCTCAGTAGTTGTGGCACACGGGCTTAGCTGCTCCGCGGTATGTGGGATCTTCCCAGACCAGGGCTCGAACCCGTGTCCCCTGCATTGGCAGGCAGATTCTCAACCACTTCGCCACCAGGGAAGCCCTATATTTACATTTTTTAAAAAAATTTATTTATTTATTTATTTATTTTTGGCTGTGTTGGGTCTTCGTTTCTGTGCGAGGGCTTTCTCTAGTTGCGGCAAGTGGGGGCCACTCTTCATCGCAGTGCGGGGGCCACTCTTCAGCGCGGTGTGCGGGCCTCTCACTATCGCGGCCTCTCTTGTTGCGGAGCACAGGTTCCAGACGCGCAGGCTCAGTAGTTGTGGCTCACGGGCCTAGTTGCTCCACGGCATGTGGGATCTTCCCAGACCAGGGCTCGAACCCGTGTCCCCTGCACTGGCAGGCAGATTCTCAACCACTGCGCCACCAGGGAAGCCCATATTTACATTTTTTTTCCTGGAAGTCTCAGTGGCAACCAAACCTGATTCAACTTGGGTTCTTTTGAGATCATAAACAATAAGATTAAAGCCTAAGAGACAGGCTTGCAATTTAACTTTAAAGTCTCCCCTTCCCCCAATTTAGTGGCTATGTATCATTCAAATGGATTAAAAGAGGTGAGGAACTGGGGAGAAAGAGAGAATAAAGTAAGATTCTACTTAGCCCTATCCAATAAGCTCTTGATGTTCAAAAAAAAAAAAAAAAGATTCTACTTAGAAAAAGACCCAGGGAAAAAGAATATGAAATATGTGTAAGCTAGTGGGTTAAGACAAGAACTGAGAGAACTAAAAACCAAGTTAGATGATATGAACTCAGGGAGAGGGGGTCAGGGGAGACCATGTCCATTAGAATAGGACAGAGATGACATCTTTGTTTATGGAGCTCAGTGAGACATTCTAGAGAAAATAACAATTAAAGAACTACAACAGCTGACTTAACTAGGAAAGATTAAAGCTAGTCAATCCACAATGTGTGGCCCAACAATGACTAAGGGGAAATATATTACTTGTCAGCACCTTTATGAAGTTGTAACACCAAGCTGGGCGGGCACTGGGAGGGGAAGCAAGGGAAGAAGGTGAGAGCTGAGATGGGGTGGAGGCGCCTGGCTACACAGGTCAATGAGAGGGAGTTTCAGGGTATGAGGGAGTGAAATGGAGAACAGGAAAATTTAGAGGAACAACTGGAAAAAGCTGACCAACACTTGGAGGGTGGAACTCACTCTTTTTTCCCCCAAGAGAACAGGTGGAAGTTCAGTCACTTGGGAGGGCTGAAAGCTGCCCCATGTTGTCTCACGGGACATAAGACCTCTCACACTGTTACTACGGGACAAAAGCTCTTCAATCTCTCTCTACACATAAACATTTAAAACAGATCTGACACAAACAAAACCAACAATGCAGTTTATAACAGTCCCTCACTAAACAATGTCAAATGCAAAGAGATCCCTACTCCAAGAAGAATACACAAAGAACAACACAGGCAGTGAGGGGCAGTTGCCATTAATTTCATGCTAAAATCATGTTTTTACTAACAGAGTGAGCCAGACAGAATCCCAATGTTTACAAATGCACGTTTATAAATGCACTCTCAATCATAAAACATTAAGTTTTTCCTGACATTTTAGGCACACTAACCTCTTCCCTGTCCATAAATGGTTCTGGGGATCTTCCAAAGCTGAACAAATCTCAGGACAAAGGAAAAATACCAGGCAAGCAATTAAGCTTATTGTTTCTCTAATAATCCACACACAGCGAGTATAACTTAACTCCACACAAAGCTTTACCTAGCAACTCATTTAAATCTTTTATTTTATTTACTTATTTTTGGCTACATTGGGTCTTCGTTGCCGTGCGCAGGCTTTCTCTAGTTGCGGCGAGCGGGGGCTACTCTTCGTTGTGGTGCGCAGGCTTCTCATCGTGGTATCTTCTCTTGTTGCAGTGCGCGGGCTTCAGTAGTTGTGGCACGCGGGCTCTAGAGCGCAGGCTCAGTAGTTGTGGCGCACGGACTTAGTTGCTCTGCGGCATGTGGGATCTTCCCGGACCAGGGCTCGAACCCGTGTCCCCTGCATTGGCAGGCGGATTCTTAACCACTGTGCCACCAGGGAAGCCCACTCATTTCAATCCTGTGGTCTCATTTTTTCTGAGTATTCCAGGAGGTTCTAATTTGTAAGTCCCTCAGCCCTCCCCTCAAAATTAAATGTAAATTATTTTGGAATTGGGGACTCAGAATATTCAGAGTCTCTCTCTATGCCCCAGGATATAAAAAGAATTCCTACTTCTACTCCTCTAGCTATGGGGTTAGGGGCCTACTTTGGTTCTTTCTGACTGGCAGGAGCAGCTTACCTGCATAAGGCAAACTGTGAAAACCAGAAGCATGATGCAGATCTGCCCCCCTCAAACCTGCTTATTTTTTGGCCATTCAAATGAATGACTAGGCGAACTATTCCTTAAGAAACCATAGGCCAAACCTGACATAGGCAGGCTGAGAAGAAGGGAAAGATATTTTAATCAAATGAACCAATGCTAGGCCTCCCCAGGTGACCTCATCCAGCTTCATGGCCTTAAATGTTATCTATGACATGATGATTCCAAAATACATCTTGAGCCTCAAACTTTCTCCTAAATTCCACACTCTACCACCTGGGTGACAATGCCACTTAATGTCTGGCTAAGAGTCTTGAACTTAACAAACCCTAAACCAAACTCTTGATTTCCCCTCTCAAACCCGTTCTTCCCCACACCTTCCCCTTAACCAGTAGTTGGTATCTCCATCATTCCAGTTGCTCAGGTTGAACACCTTGGAGTTCTCCTTGATCCACATGATCCACATCCAATCTAGTAGTAAACCCCATTGGCTGTGCCTTCAAAATACATGCAGATTCCAATTATTTCTCATCACCTCCACTGCTTCAATCCTTGTCCAAGTCACCATCGTCTTGTGTCTAATTCCTAACTGAACTTCCTGCTTCTACGTCTCTCCCTATAGTCTTCTCCACCCCACCCCCCTGAAGCCAGAAGGACACATTTAAACTCAAGCTAAAGTTCTTCCTCTGTTCAAGTTCTTCCAGTAGCCTCCCACCTCAAAATCCTAACCATGGCCTATTAAGCCCCACACAATCTGCTTCTGACACTCACTTTATACCACCCTGCCCTCATTCATTCTGTTACACCTACAAAGGGCTTGCTTCATTGCTTCATTGTGCCAAGGATGTTCTCACCTCAGGGCTTTGTTCTGTACTTATCTCCTTTCCCTGGAATGCTATTCTTTTCTGCCAGATACATAACTGGCTTGTTTTTCTCACTTTCTTCAGATCTTGGTTCAAATGTCACTTTATCAGAGAGGCTTTACCAGCCCATATAAAACAGCAACCCCTGACCCTGAACTGGGTTTTGAAAAACAATCAGAAGTTTACCAGGTGGAAGAAGACAAAGTGCCCAGGACAAAGATCTATGATGAGGGAGCTGTTAATGTAACATTATGATACAGTATGGTGGGTTCAGGAAACAAGTCAATCGTTATTACCGGAACATAAATTTTTTTGTTTTTTTCCTTGAAAAAGGACGTCTTTGTTTCTGGACAATGCACGCTTTTCTTTAACGATTAAAGCACATGTATAATGTATGCTTGAGGCCACAAAACAGGCTGTTGTAGTTAGCATAGAAATCATGTCAGAGCCAGAATGATTTCCCTGTACCCCAATATGGGAACACTTCTTTCATCCCATCCAACCGTCTGTCCATCCATCCATCCATCCATCCATCCACTGGACCACTGGAAGTCACAGGCCACAGGCCCTTCAGAGAGCACCAGACACAGCTTTCACCTGTACCTGCCAAGAGCCAAAGGGCGCTCCGGATCCCTAGAGCCTAACAGACCCAACCCTTAGCAAACCTGCTACTCATTGTGAGGTCAGCCCCCCAACCTACCCCCACCCCACCCCCAGCCCGTGCCCCACGCTCATGCAGTTGGAGGGCTGGCTTCAACTCCGGTGAGCTGGTTTGGGACTGGAAAGGAGGGAGAGAACAGAGGGAGATGGTGGGAAGTAGGGAGGGTGCGCCAGCCTTCCTCTCCTCAGGTTACCCATGTCCCGGATCTCAGAGTCTGTGTCGCCATCTTTGACCCACTGCCTCCACACTGATGGCTGGAACTGGTGGCAAGATGCCAAGTGGACCCAAATTCGGATCTAGGTGGGAGGTGATGGAGTTCACCGTATGGAGGAAGGGGGGTGGGTTGGCATCTGGTGCCTGGTGAGGCGGCGAGTGGCAATGAAGATCCCCGAGTCCCCCCTCAAAACAATGGTCACGTTGCCGGGAAATCCATTGACCCCGAGAGAGAGCAGTACCTCCCCTAGACATGGGGAGAGGCGGCCCATGCCCTGGCGCCACAGTGGGCGGGTTCTCACTCTCCCAGTGCCTTGCAGGCAACTGTTGAAAGCCCCTTCTTTCCACCATTCTTCCACGCTAGGCCCCCAACCTCTCCCCGCCTCTGGAACATAAATTTTGGAAGGAGTAATAGTATGGCAATTAGGCTGGAAAGGGAGATAAAGGCCACAAAATGAAGGGCCTTGTATGTGTAAAAGAGCTTATACTTTATCTTGCAGATGACAGAGACTCCCTGAAGAGTTTTAAGCCAGGGAGTAGCATGGTTAATAAAGAAGGGTATAAAAACTAACAGAGGAGGTATGGGGCTAGGGACTCAGACTGGAGTCCAAAAGATCAGCTAGCAGAAAGTGATGAATCTTGTACTCATATTAAGAGTAAGACTAATTGGGCCCACTGCTGCCAACTCCTAGGCAGCTGTCAGAGAGTCCCCTTTAACCTGGGAGAGAACTTTCACTTTGCTGAATTGAATCTGTGTCTGGGTCAGTTCCTACGTGCTCCTCCCTCTATTTCACATATGCACTGGTGGGACTTCCCTGGTGGCGCAGTGGTTAAGAATCTGCCTGCCAATGCAGGGGACACGGGTTCGATCCTTGGTCCAGAAAGATTCCACATGCCACGGAGCAACTAAGCCCGTGTGCCACAACTACTGAGCCTGAGCTCTAGAACCCACGAGCCACAATTACTGAGCCCGCGCACCACGACTACTGAAGCCTGCACACCTAGAGCCCGTGCTCTGCAACAAGAGAAGCCACCGCAATGAGAAGCCCACGCACCACAATGAAGAGTAGCCCCTGCTCGCCGCAACTAGGGAAAGCCTGCACGCATCAACGAAGACCCAACACAGCCAAAAAACAAAACAAAAAATATGCATTGGCTTTACTCAGCTGGAGCAAAGCTTGGGATGTGGAGGGGGGTGCCATGGGGCCTTCCAGACTAGATAATTGTAAAGACTGAGACCACCCACATGCTAAACAGTGTCTCAAGACCCCTCCAGGAACCAAATAACTTGTCCTCCAATATGCCCAACTTCCCCCATTGGTCACCTCTTGGTATGAAGGAAGCACCCTGGTGCGGCAGGACTACCAGTCTTCACTCCTGGGTTCACGTCCTAGCTTGATCACCACCTGCCTGGCGTTCTCACACAGGTACCTGGGCCTCTCTAAGGATAACTGTGGTTGGGATGTTGAGACAAAGGCTTCCCGGGGTCGGGGGTGGAGAGGAGGGGAAGCAGGAGACCCAGAGATAAACTCAGGCCCAGTTCCTGGGGGCTGTGCAGAGACACAGGAGAGGCATATCAACCAACCCTGGAGGGGAACAAAGGTGCCGGAGAAGAAGCTACTGCCCCCTGGGAAGCCCCTAAGAGTTTCCACCCCTCTTCCAGCGATGCCTCCAGGACACAGCAGGGCTGAACCAGTACAAGGCTCTGGAGTAGTTCCTCCACAATCGGCTCTCTTTCTCCTCTGAGGCTCCCAATCCCCAACTCTGGCCCTTCAATCCACATCATGTGTGAATTTGTTTTCACCTGCCCTGGGAATCCAGAACCTTCCCTGGACTCCCATCCCTAGCTTTCCCATAGCAGCAGAGCTGAGCACAGAGCCAGGCAGACAAGGCCTAGGGGAAAGGAGGGGTATTTGGGGCCCGGTATAAATAATGAAGTCCTGGACCTGGCTCTCTCATTTGGGGCTACAAGGGTCACAGGATCCCTGAGGGCTATTAATGTGCAGGCACTGGGGTCACACGTTTCTAGGTAGCATTTCACAACCATGAGAGAAGAAAGAATTATTATATTCATTTTATTGAGGAGGAAACTATGGTTTAGAGCAGTCAAGCAACTGTTTCACTTTCACATAGTGAACAGCAGAGCTGGGATTCAAACCCAGGTCTCATTTCTCTAATTTGAAGAAACCCAAAAACTATGGAATCTGCCCTCTACCACACACAAACTGACAACCAAAATAATTCATCAAAAAAAAAAAAAAAAAGAGTATGACTAACTGGGACAGTATGCTTGAAAACTAGAGCAGAGAACCAAGGGGCAAAGAGAAAGGTTGCTGATATGACACCAAGTGAGCTACCTCATCAGAGAACCCACAAGAACAACACTACCACCAATGACTGCCTTCTCTTAAGATGACTGAGGCTGATGATGTGCACATAAGATACAGAATCTAGCCAGTTATGCCTCCAGCAGTCCCTAGGCCCTGGAACCCTGTCCCAGCACGGTTAATTGGCTGAAGTGGTTTAGATGCCGAGGAAGGTACAGCTGAGTCCTATGGTTGATATTCTACTTGGTGATGTTACAGAATCTGTTTTTCATTCTTGAAGGCAGGCAGTTCTACAGCGTAGCAGTTAACAAGGAGAAAGAATGAACACAGCCTAGAAGTGGAACCTGGGAAACATGGGATCTAGTTCCAGCTCTACTGTTGTGAATTTATTCAAGCTTCTTCACCTTTGTACCTCATTCATTTCTCCATGACCCTCCAGAGTTGGCATCCTCCTCGTATTTGTGGGGATTCTGATGCTCTGTATTTCACAGAGAGGTACCACAACGATCACATTAAATGACATTTGCAGAATCATGCCTTCTACAAAACAATTTCCCATTTATGCATTTTTATGTCTCAGGGTTACTGATATTGTTTTTAAATATACTTGTAACCTGGGAATAAATCTGAGATACAAAAGGAATGCTCTTTTCTTCTCCCTTTCAGATGCTGAAGTATTCCTCCAAGGAGACTGGGCATAAAAGGATAGATAATTTGATGGGATGTCTTTTTATTTTATTTTTTAAATCACCAATTTCATTGCTCTCCAACCATGTTTATAAGTTCGGGATACAAAAATATGAGTTTTTCCTATGATGGAATAATGCATAAGAGTAATAAAACAACTTTTTGATTTGTTCAGTTATAGCTCCTAAAACAAACACATCTGGTTAGTTGAGCTGACTGATTTTTTTTTCCAGTTTGTTTATTCACTGACATATTCCAAGTGTTTAAAACACTATCAGACACATAGGAGTCATTTACTAAATATGTGTTGAATGAATGTGTAAGAAACTTAGAATAAGAGAATGGAGAGAAAAGCCCAAAAGGAAAGCTAAAATGTTCCAGTTCCAGGCAAAGTGCCACTATTGTCTTTTAACACAACAAGAGACAAAGAAATAAAAAGTCTGTGACACATAATAAAGGATAATGCAAACCGAACAACATATAGTAGAAAAACCGCATATCCAGTGTATTTTTGTGCTCTTGTTACTTACTGTATCTGCCGCAGTCAGATTGATACCCAGTCCTCCAGCTCGTGTACTTAGCAGGAACACAAAAATGTCATTCCTGCAGAAGAGGGAGGGATATTTTAAGAGGAAAAAATGAAAAAGAAAAACGGCATGTGGCAAAAGAGAGGGATCTCTGGACAAAGAACAGTGTCTAGGCCTAGAAAGAAGTTTTGGTGGTTACCCAGACCTGACCCAGGTTTCTCTGACACACTGTACAAAGGTGCTCTGTTGCTAAAATCAAACCATGGCAGTCACCTTCCAATCTGCAGATAAACTTTTGCTGCCCATTAATATTGACTGATAGGCAATATAATTACAAACATTTGGCAAATGTAACAGAAAAATATGCTATGGAAGTAGAGACCTCTCTTTCTGTAATAGTCATATTTTTAGCAAGTCAAACTATTCCCAGTTCATACAGAGGGGACAAATAAGTCAGTATTTCCTGGTGTTTCCCCAAAGAATCATGACTTCCAACAATCTGGGAACTAATGATTTTAACTCCAAAGCACTCAAATTCATATGAAGAAAGTTAGTCCCAGAAAAATGACCTGCGGTCAGGATTAAGACTCAGGTTATGACTTCTAAGTATTAAGTTGAAGTTAGGATCAATCCATGAAGACAGGCTGAAATGAAAGTACTTTTTGACAAATGCCAACATAACCCTTAACAGAAACAAGACATAGTTTTCTCATTTTCCCTCTACATCCTACATCCTATTAAAGAAACCCAGAATTACAAATAAATCAGTAGGTGCCACCGTCATTCATTCAGGCAGCAAATATTCACTGAATATCTTCTAGGAACAAGGGCCATTCCAGATCACAAAGAGCAGTCTTCGACTCTAAGATTTATCTATGTATACACATACAACTAGGGGCTCGGTTTGAGCCCAGTTCCTGCAGATAACATAAATATATTTCAAGACTATCTTGCATTTTCATGTTCCTGCCACCTCAGGTTATTTTCCAGAACACTTCTAAGGGAAAGGGACTGCATTATACTGGTGAACAAACTTTACAGCCCTCTAAATCAAGCTGCTCACCCCCTTTCTCCATAACTATAATGAGGAATAAAAGTAGAAATTCATTTATATCAGTGTTATTCAAATTGCAGGTCACACCTATCATTGGTCATGAAATCAGTTTGGTGGGTCTGGACCACATAAATTAAAGAAATAAATAGAACAGATTAGAAAATATTATAATACAACAAAGGTCATAAGGATAAGTATTGTTTTGTGATTTCAGATATGGTAGATATGTATTAAATCCCAATGTAAGATGAATTTTATTCTGTGGGTTCCAGTTAAAAAAAAAAAAAGAAAGAAAAAAGAAACACACTGACATCAGGATGCTCTCATCCCTTGATGCTGTTCTTCCTTGGTAAAGTCACTTGGCTGCTAAAGGTCTGTTTCCTGTGCTATAAAATGAGGATGCTCTGAATATAGTTGAAGTGACTAAATGATGACATATCAATGGCAAACATGAATACCAGTGAAGGAACTATTCTGAAATAAGTATCCTGGTTAAGCCCTAAGCTGGGTAGGTCCTAGTAGAAATCTGTCCATTAATTTGCTTTCAATTAAACACAGCTTTCCTAGAGGCAGACATGGACAACAGATCATGTTTGGAGGCCTCTTGTAGGGCATAATTCCAAAAGTATTGTACTCTCATGAAAGTTCTGCTCGTTTATCCTTGAATTTTATCATAAAGTTTAATATTTCAGAATTTTATTTATAAGATGTCATCTTTCACGGTTAAATCATAAAGGGCAAACCAAAAAGTTAAAAGGCATCTGCCAGTTTACAAACACATTTTCCCATAGATATGGGATGATATAAATGGAAGCTTGATACCTCACAGCCCATGGGAGAATATTTAACCACAATAAGGCTTCAAATAAAAACTGATGTAGCCTTCCAGGGCCATACTAATCTCTATAGAATAATCCTTCCCACTCTGGCCTTAGGAAGATTGCTCAGTCCCGTACACCTCTCTCTTTCCTGCTCTGTGGACACAGAGGCAGGGGTCAGAGGCTTCTCTCCGATATCTGAGATAGAGCTGATGGAGTCACCCGATGCCTAGGACTTTTTGTTGGTGTGGGGATGGGGGAACAGGGATGGGACAGGGAGGGAGACAGAAGGCAGCTGGGATTTATAGTAAAAGAGTAGAGGTGAAAAGATGGGTCATTTCCATAGTCTGGACAGTCAGAGAGATAAGTCCCCAGATGTGGTAATCATTCACAAACAAGGACTATATATAGAAAAAAACACCAGAGAAAGGAATATAGGTAAAAATAAATTAGTAGCAAAACTTAGAAACATTAACGGTGGAAAATGTTTTTTTTGGGATATTAACTATTTATTGAGAAGATGCTTTTAACGATGAGGTAGATGGTAAGTAGCAACGTTTGGCTGCGTTCAGTGTAATTTCATCATACTATAATGGAAAAATAAGGATTATGGGAACCCTGGGTGATTAAAAATCAAAGAAATTAGTGTCCATCCTGGATCACACTGTTGGATCATATGTAAACAAAAACATCTAAACTGAACTGTTGAGAAGTTCTTTTCTACTTAATAAATCTAGTATTGATAATGTGAGAATTAATGTTTTGGGAGCTGACTAAGAGGAAGAAAACAGAATCCCAGAAGGCAACATGATGGTTTGGGTGCCCTCTAGGGGGCTATACAGGAATCTCAACTCAGGGTCTCTATTGGAAGGGGCCATAGAGAACAGGTTTCAGGAGGGTCTGTGAAGGAGCCTATGAAATCATGTAGCAAAGACATGCCTATGTCTCACTCTTACTCTTCTTTAGTTAATGGCCCCTGAGGCTACTATGCACCAAAATACTCAAATAGTGCTGGGTACATAGCTGACTGCAGTAAAGACTTGCTGAATGAAAAAGAGCCAGAATTAAAGATACTGGAGCTTTATATACTCTCACCAAGAAGGAAAAATCCACACTACACTCATTTTTTCTCATGTTTTCCAAATGGTCACCCGAGTAATCAGATAATCAGGGGGATCCATTTGGCAAACGTCATGGGGTAGGAGGAAGGGAAGCAAAGGCCAAGGCAACCCAGAGCAAAGACCTTGTGAATGGCTTCTAGGATCACGCACTGGTCACGTGTTCTGAATGTTGCCCAGTCAGGACATCCTGGCCAAACAGTCTTTAGTCTCAGTCAGACTCTTTCCTGGAAGGATCCCTCATAAATAAATCTTGTATAAAGGGAATGTAAATGGCTTTTTATAGGAGTTCTTGTTTACTCTGGCTGACCTTTGAGCCACAGGGCTTTCCAGTTGAAACTACAATTTTTTCTTTTGATGTCTTTTCATTAATAATAATGAAAATATTTGGCAAGTCATGCTTTTTTTGTTTTCAAAAACACCTGTCTTTTTCTCTATATTGGGCTACTGTTGCCATTCAAATTTGTAAATTTAGATCCCATTTGGAGGGACCTGCCTGACAAGCTTCTAATCAGCATAGGCACAGTTCAGATTCTATACATGAGAGGTAGGAGATTATTTCCTAGCCACAATCCTAACTCTACCATCTAGCTCATATGTAGGAAGGGAAGGAGACTTTAGTCTGTTTTTTCATTTTACCTAATATTAGATGCAGATGCAGGTGTTAAAATGATTGTTACTCGTTATCTAAATAAAACTCATTGCTCCCTAAGTAATTCTTAGTTGTAGAATTTGGATGCTCAAGTAAGGTTTTCCAGGAAAGCATAAAAACAAGATATTTACTAAGTAGATCTAGTATAATTTAATGGTGAAAATACCCTTCTTTTAAAGCTAAGCTTTTCAAGACTAATGTGTGCCACTGTGATTGCCCAAGTAATCACAAGTTAAATAAGAGATTTTCGAAGTAGTAAATTAGATACATCTACTGATTTTTTCCACTAAAAGGTCACTGTAAAATGTAGTGAGCCCTGGATCTCACAGTCCAGTTTTCTGGGAATTGGTTCAGCTAGAAGAAAAATTGTAGCTCTACCATTCAGAAGCCCAAACTGTTAGAAGTCAACATAATACAGCTCTGATTGGAATCTAAACCAGTAGAATTTTCTACAAAGCAATATGACAATATGCACAGTCTTAAACATTCATATTCCTTTACTCAATAATTTCTCTTGTTTGAATCTATATTAAGAAAATAATCTAAAATGATGACAAAGCTTTGTAACAAAGATACTCAACATTTTAACAACAGAAAGGTGGTATATCCAATGTAATGGAATACTGATCATTAAAAATAATGATTACAATGACTCTTTTTTAATGATATGTGAAGACCTTTATGATATACTGTTAAGTGGAAGAAATGAGGACACAGTCATCTCTACAATATGGTATCAACATATAAATCTAACTACATAACACACATCAAAGACAAGAGGAATAAACCAAA
The DNA here is from genome assembly GCF_965194805.1 of Balaenoptera borealis. Lineage (NCBI taxonomy): Eukaryota > Metazoa > Chordata > Mammalia > Artiodactyla > Balaenopteridae > Balaenoptera > Balaenoptera borealis. Next base: position 84,013,304 of record NC_138866.1, read on the forward strand.
ATGTTAACAGTGATGGGATTGTGGGTGATTTTTACTTTCTTCATCAAATATTTCTCAAATTTTCCTCAATAGGCATTTTATATAATATACAATGGCCCCAACTGTTACTGGAAAAAAAAAATTAGCTTTGCTATAAATGAGATTCTCAAATGTACAATATCGAACATATTAGTGGAAAAAAATCACAAACAGTAATAGGCAAAAGATCTATTACTTAATGGCTTTTCTTCTAACACACAACTCATGCTGCCTCATACCAATGTGCCCAAATCACTGAAGTGCTGGTATTCCTGGAGAAAACATAGGCACCCTGGGGAAAACATACAGTCTATAGATCTTGTATGTAAGATTCTTGTCATTTGGAGCTCTGAAGGTTGGACTAGATAAGGACATAGTGAAATGTATTTCATTTGATTTCAAAATCAAGAAAAGATAAAGATCAGCTGGTAAACTTTTTTTGGGGGTGGGGAGAGGTGCACAGCAGTATGGAGTGCTAGGAGGCACTACTATGATTATACATGTCTCAGTCAAATAATCAATTTAAGAATCAGTCAAAAGCTTCTGCTAGGTAAGAAGCTAAGTTAGGTCATCTACAAGCTGCTTCAGGTAACAAACTAAAAGAGGTCCAAAGCAGCTCTTCCCCTCCATTGTTGGTCAAACAGGCACCCGAACGCAGAAGTAGTTTCAACCTAGGAGTTATTGGTCTGAGTATATACTGTAAACCAAAATATCAGGATGTATCTCCTTACCCATGCTGTGTTATAAAGGACCGTGCAACAGCAAAAATTCTCAATCAGAGGACATTCTATGTTGAACTACGGATTTGTTTTATGCTGAAGTAAAACATGCTTTAAAACTGAAATGAAAGAAACTAAAAATTGCAACCTAAATACAAATGGCTATGTGCTTAATTTTCTACCCAAGAATTCGAAAGTTAAATATTAACAGACTACACAATTAAAGGCCAAAAATTCAGAACTGTTCTGACTTACAGAACATTAAGATCTACTCTATTCCTTAGTTCTCCAGGTCTAAGGAAAATTAAGGGTGGAGTTCAGGAGACCTGTCACTAGCGGACCCTGGCTTTCTCCTTGGAGAGAGCAGTAAGCAGACCCTGCTTATTACAATGAGAACCTGCACTTGGGATAATTATGGCTCTGTAGGCCATCAGCATCCAGCAGGCAGTATTTGAAATTTCATAGGCTCATTATCAGGTGGGAGAAGTACTATAACTGAGAGCTGCCAGATGAATAGATTGCACACTACTGCAATTTGTCATACTGCACTGTACTACTACAATATTAGAGGGAAAGCAGGAAAAAGGAGGTATTTTTCTTTAAACTTATACAAAATGAAATAGGTAAGCAAAAACAAAAAGAAAATCCACTGTTAAGTCAATACCCAGAGATAGCCATTGTTAACATTTAGGAATATAGCCTTGTGGACTTTTTTCTATGTACATATTATTCACATAAGGATCCTGGTTCATACTCAGAAATCATTTCTTTTATTGCCCAAAGAAACGGGCACTGATTTGGCAATAAAATTACCAACTATTCATTTCCTCTCTCTTTCACAGACACACAGGTCTAAACCACTATAAGCAGATCTAGCTACCTCATAAAATAGCAGAGATTATATCATGATTGCTTAACAATCTGAGATGTGTTGGTATTTCTTTTAACTCACCATCTCAACTAGAAGAAAATCAAATGACCATTTTTATAATTCCTATTAACATTACCTGGTCTGAAAATCAGCAACCATGTCCCGCCTCTCTGAGATCTTGGATGAGCCATCAAGCCTCATGTAGGTATGCTTCCTGTAAACCACATATTCCTGCCAATCAGAGTAAAAAGATATAGTAAGTTTGATGCAAATTACTGCATTCTAATTTCCACAAGCATCTACCCACCTCATCCATACTGGGGGCAAGTCATTCTATCCAGAATGAGGAGAAAGCAATCTCAGAAGTACAGGAATTTGACTCGTAAATGAGTTTATTATCAGTGTGCAAAAATAGAGGGTACCCTAAAGATTACAACGACTCTCAATTTCAACTTAGAAACTAATCTTATTCCTGCAGATTTCTGTAGGTTTTGTAAAAAAACAAACTAAACAAAATGAAATCTGTAAACCAAAATGGCTTTTCAGTCACCAACCAGATGTCTCTCATGGCTATGGAATGGCCAGTTTTCTTTCAGCAACACCCACCCCAATGGGTTTCCCTCCAGCAAATTCTTTCTGACCAAAGTCCTTGAATTTACAACCTAAGCTCCCTTCTCCCAGCACAGCATACATCACTGTTAAGGGAGGCCTAAGCATCAGAATGAACAGAAGGCAAGGTAACTTTCCACGGCAGAGAATGTTCTTGGCATTATCTGTAAGAGGAATTAAAACTTTTAAGAACGGAGAAGAGATTTCAAGAGATGCAACAGAGGGGATGTATCTCCATTCTTGGAAGTTGCAATTCCTCTTACAGATATGTCCAAATGAGCACTGATTTCCTTTCTTTACCCCGATTATATGGATTATGTTTCAAAAAGTCCACTTGCAGAGGGACTGTTACCAAAACCTAATACAGGGACTTCCCTGGTGGCGCAGTGGTTAAGAATCCGCCTGCCAATGCAGGGGACACAGGTTCTAGCCCCAGTCCGGGAAGATCCCACATGCCGCGGAGCAACTAAGCCCATGTGCCACAACTACTGAGCCTGCGCTCTAGAGCCCGTGAGCCACAACTACTGAGCCCACATGCCTAGAGCCCGTGCTCCACGACAAGAGAAGCCACTGCAATTAGCAGCCCGTGCACTGCAATGAAGAGTAGCCCCCGCTCGCCGCAACTAGAGAAAGCCCATGCGCAGCAACGAAGACCCAAGGCAACCAAAAAATAAAAAGTGAATACAGCTGCCTATTTATAAGAAACACCATGAAGCAGTTTTTCCAGTTCAAAAAAACCTTTTTCCTACTGAAAAAGACTAATCATTTCTACATTTGGGAGATGTTTCTATTAATTAATTTTCTGCGGTCGAATGTTCTTTCATTGTAATCGTCTCATTATGGACCTCTTATACCTGCCTGGGTACTTCAGCACAGAAGGTTGTTACAGTTTGGTATGACTGGTGCAGTGTATGTGGCAGCACTCTTAGAGCAAGTTGAGATATATATATATATATATATATATATATATATATATATATATATAAAATATATATATGTGTGTGTGTGTGTGTAGGTATGTATGTATGTGTGTGTGTGTATATATATATATTTTTTTTTTTCTTCTTCTTTTTTCTTTCTGTCTCCAGGTGGTTCTTTAAGGGCTTTGGTAATCACAGGGGGGGCAGAAAATATTCAGTCAAAGCAAGCTTCACATTTAGTGGTAGAGCCCTATAATGGGAATGGGTTAATGGCAGAAGAGTAGGGGGTGTTTTGGATGAGGAATTCAGGAAAGAAGATGAAAAATGACAGCATGATGATGGTCTTTAGAGGCTCACTATACCTGGGCAGCTAATCCAATCAGGAGATGTTGCCATCCAGAACAATAAAATACCTAGATTATAGAGAGACAGCCCACAGATTTGAACTTTAACCAAAAGGTGGGCTTCCTGCATAGGCACTGCACTCTTCTGCCTTTTGAACCAGAACTTCCAACTTTAGTGACAGGACTGATAAATGAATCTTCTTGTAGATCTTGCTGTTCACATCCTTTATATATCAAGGTCAGAACAACATTAGAGATATTAATCCCAGGCCATAATCAAACCAACACTGATCATAGACAACCTGTTACTGAGGCAACGGAAGTGAATCTTTCCCATTTGCTGCTTTAAGCCTTTGCTCTCTCACCCAGGGGAATAGTGGGATTTCAGAAGGCTTAGTTGAGTTTAGATCCTATTTCAGTAAATAGCTTCAAAACAACAAGTAAATGGACATGGAAACAGCAGTTAAAAGCAGGACAGAGGCATAGCTATATCCTGACAATACAGAAAAACATCTATAAGATAAAGACTGAGCTAAAAAGGCAATTCAATATTTCTTTCATTCACAAATTCTGGCTACACCAAAGCTATCCTAGACATCTCTCTAGAACTCTAGGCTATTTGGGAAAGATACTTAATTTAATCAAGTGCTCATCCGGAAAGAAAAGCCTTATTTTTTCCAATTGTTAATTTCAAGAACTGTTCCATTCTTAGTTCAGTTCTCCTATGATCCTAAAAACACCTAATGATTTAATATAAAATTTAATTCTATTTTTTAAAATAAAAAGACAAATTTACAACAACAAATGATTTGATAGTAGTCATAGCACTTTTTTTTAATTAATTAATTAATTAATTAATTTATTTATTTATTTAATTTTCGGCTGCATTGGGTCTTCGTGGCTGTGTGCGGGCTTTCTCTAGTTGAGACGAGCGGGGGCTCCTCTTGACTGCAGTGCATGGGCTTCTCATTGTGGTGGCTTCACTTGTTGTGCAGCATGGGCTCTAGGCACGCGGGCTTCAGTAGTTGTGGCATGCAGGCTCTAGAGTGCAGGCTCAGTAGTTGTGGCGCACAGGCCCAGTCGCTCCGTGGCATGTGGGATCTTCCCGGACCAGGGCTCGATCCGTGTCTCCTGCATTGGCAGGCGGATTCTTAACCCCTGCGCCACCAGGAGTGTCCCATAGCACTTTTGAAAAGTTTAAAAAATCTATTTAAAAAAACCTATCCCCACTTAACAATCTCTATATCAAAAAGGTTTTCTAATATCCGTCTTAAGAGTCTTTCTTAATATATTCTTTTCAAAGCCAGCAGCTGAGACTGGTTAATTAGTAACTATTTGCTGAGTTTTGCAGTTAAATGTCTTTTACTTTTATTTATTTTTTAAACGAACTTTATTTATCACTGCGTTGGGTCTTCTTTGCTGCGCACGGGGTTTCTCTAGTTGCGGCCAGTGGAGGTTGCTCTGTTGCGGTGCGCGGGCCTCTCATTGCAGTGGCTTCTCTTGCTGTGGAGCACAGGCTCTAGGCTCGCGGGCTCTAGAGCGCAGGCTCAGTAGTTGTGCTGCATGTGCTTAATTGCTCCGCAGCATGTGGGATCTTCCCGGACCAGGGCTTGAACCGGTGTCCCCTGCATTGGCAGGCGGATTCTTAACCATTGAGCCACCACTGAAGTCCCTTAAATGTCTTTCAAGGATGGCACAGCGTTCTCATTCATCCCCCAATAGTCTGTAATTCACTCCCATGCCTGAGGACCACTGCTGGATGACTACTGCTTGCTGGATGACTTTACTGTGTTTTGTAGGAACCGTGTCATGTTAGCACTCCTGTGCATTAAGAAGGGCTTATGGTACAGAAAGGCCAACCGTTACCCAGTTCTTCCTGACACTTGGCACTCTGTAGAGACCAAGGGCATTTCTAACCCAAGTCTACTTGGGTTATTTAGGAAAAGCTCAGAAAATGATCCATCAGTATGATTAAATTTCTTGGAACCTTGTAAACCAAGAATTCCTTTCCACTTAAAGCAGTGAAGAGAAAAGAGAAACCAAATGTAGACCTTCCTCTCCCAGAAGTCTCATAATTTAGTATCCTCCCTTAATTAAATAAATATGAACACCAGTATTCTCAAGTGGATCAATAACCACTAACCAAAGTAAGCTCTAATTCTGCTTGAACTAATAAAATAAAAATTATGGCTTTTAACATTTAGGAAGTCTTTAGACCTATACAGTTCTCGTAGGTACTATTTTTAAAAATTATTGAAGAAGCCAAAGGGGTTATGGACAAGATGTACTCTTGGCATCTGAGTAGTGATTTTCAGCCGGGATTAAAATTCCTGGGTCCCACCCCCCCAGGAATTCTGACTCTGTAGGTCTGGGTTAGGGCCTAGACCGGTTTATTTTTAAAAAGCTCCAAAGATGATTGCAATAGACACCCTATTTCTAGAGCTGAGAACAACCACTCCAGAGGGAAGGCAGGGCAGGGTCCCTTAGAATCATGCTATCTCAGCATGGCTCTCAGATGAGCAACACATGAAGTTTTGTCAGAAATGCAGAACTGAGGGGCACACCCCATATCTAGTAAATCGAAATCTGCATTTAACAGGTGTGACTTGTAAGTACATTTACACTGTTATAGAACATACCCTTATGCTATTTCTAAAGCACTGGAACACTTTTTTCAAGAAAACTCTTATATGGAATCCCTCTAATATAAAATAGATTTTAAAAAAAAATTACTATTCTAGCTAACAAAGAAGGGTAGGGAGTCCAGGCCCCACCTGTTTAATGTCTACACCTAGGTCTCCTGTCCTGTACCCAACCCCATCAGTTGAAAAACCACTGTCTTAGAATACAAATTGAGAAGACAGGTCAGTTCTGGAACACGTCCCTAAGTCCTACCTTTTAAGCAGTAGCATGTGAACAGAGCTATTAGCATAACTCAAAATAGTTTCAGCAAGTGCCTCTCAATCCTTTAAAGTATACTAAATAAAAGCAAACATTCACACACCCAGGGGCGTAATACAAAGGGTCTAGGTTCATCTTGTAGTAGTGATAATGATGATGACTAGCATTTACTGAACATTTACTAAGTGACAATCACTATTCTGTGTATTTTACCTGGTTTTGCTTATCTAATCCTCACTACAGCCTTTCGGGTAGGTGTTATTATTGTCACTCCCATATCTTACAGATGTTAAGCAAGGTCTCTAAAGTGACACAGGCAGCAGGCATGGAGCTAGGATGTGAACTCAAGTAGACTAGATCCAGAGCCTTTAGCTTAACCCCTCCACCTACTGCTTCCCAGATAGAACAGAAGCTCACTACCACGAGCGGAAAAAAAGGGGAGGGAGAAGCCCCACAAGGTTCTTAATATATTATGACTATAACCCCCATCCATCATCATAAAGAAAGGGTAACTGGGCACTTGAAAAAATAAAGGCAAATGTTTATACATCCCTAACGCAAACCTTCCGTTCTGAGACTTCTTCTCTATTTCAAAGTTGTCTCTGATGTTCATTTTAACCCAATTTCACTGTCACAAAAAAATTTGAGGGGAAGACTCAGTATGATCCACAAACCTGCAGACCTAGTGTAACTTTATTTTCCTGGACATGCCCCTTTCCATCTTTGGTGTATATCACCGGCAAAAAGTGAGGCTCCTCTCAATGTCTATTACAACTTCTCTTTTGTCCAAGCAAATTGCACCAAGTAAGTGAAATATGATAGCTATCCTTCCCTTATCTAATATAGAGCCCTCTGGAGCAATCACAAAGCATTCATGGGCCCACCATAATCTGCCTTCACCCTACTTGTTATTCCCCTTTCTTCTATACCATATGCTCCAGTTACACTAAACTACTCCCCACTGCCCAATGTCTTGTACCTTCCCACGTCTGTGCCTTTTTACATCTGGCTTCCTTAGTCTGGAAATGCCCTTTTTCCTCATGGTTGAAATTCTATTTAAGTTCAGTTCATATGTCACCGTATGTGAAGCCTTCCTGAAGTGACCCAGTTGGAAATAAATGTATCATCCCTCTTGCTATCTTCAGCTCTGTTTATGCTTTATTTTTGGCATTAGTGTCAGGGTACACTTGACAGTTATTTGTGTGAGATATATATATACATACATACATAAATCCTTCACTAGATACATCTCTTAAAGTCAAAGACCACATTTAACTGGTATTTACCTCTGCCTAGCACAGTGCCTCGCTCATAGTAGGCATGAAAAAGAAATGAACTAAACAGAATAAATATAGTGTGGTTGTAAGCAAACACATTTCTTTCTATCACTTCTAAGACCTAATGAAAATGCTAGTTAACAGTGACCCCAATTTGCTTTTCATTCCACGGAGCAGTTTTAAAATACTCAGTTTCCCTGTATGTTCAGAATCACAGCTCCCAAAGGTTACTTGGAGTTCTAAGAAAAGCCAGCCCATAAATGATAGAATGTCTGTTTGGGATGAATCCTTCCCCAGTGAGGCACTTGCTGACTAGGCAAGTTACACAACCCAGTGTCTCATATATCATCATTAGCTATGGATTATCTGTATTTAATTCTGTGTTGCATTATTTTCATATATTGGTGCAGTGCAAGATTTGTCTGGGTTTCAGTACTTAACAATCACACATACAGCACCAGTTGGCTGACCCTTTCCAAGTATTTCTATATTGCACAGAAAATACTTAGGCTTATTTCCTTGAACTACAGACTCAGTTGCTTGATGCAATAGGAATGAATCTCAAAAGAGATGACTCAGAGATAATGTAAGTCATCTGTAGTGAGTTAAAAGCTCTCTGCAACTACTAAACTATGGGGAGGGACGGGGAGTATCCCAAACTATAGGGTAAAATGGTGGTGGTGGGAAAAGTTTTGTCTGACATCCAGCTGGATGCCACCATCCCAACAGCATAGGGGCTATGTATGTCTGTGTCCACAGTACCCCCATCAGGCAAGACCCTGTATGTGACTCAGGAAATAAAAAAATAAACTGATAACATAACTTAGTGACCTGTGATATCCTCCCTTATTTATGTCCTTGACTTCTACCCATGGCACACTAAAAATTCCTGGCCCTGGAAATTAAGTAGTCTCCTTTTTAAATCCCCTATCTGGAAATACTATTTGGATACCATGGGACAAGATGAAATATTTCTGAATATAGAATTCTATTTGGAAGAAGATCTGATATATTCACTTGAAATTTAAATTAAAGTCAGATTTTTGCCCAAGAGAAGGAGGCTATCAATCACTTTAGAAAATACTGAGCAAATACAAAGTGCTTAGAACTAGTATTTTTCACAAAATGGAATCCTGACCATACAAAAGTGTGTGAATTTTTACTATCTTTTAGTTCTTCTGAGTCCCAGAAACAGACAAACACATAGCCAAGGCTAAGGCACAGAACAAAAAAACCCCAAAAAGGCTGTTAGATAAAAGAGATGCTGACATGCTCCACAGCTACACAGCAGAGCTTCAACAGCCCCATGTGAGCTCAAATTCCTGCTCTATTGGAAGTTTTTCTTCCATCTTTGATATACAGGGTACAAGATGTCAAGGGAAAAAGAGAATCCTGAAAACATTTTTTTTTTAATCTAAAAATTCAAACAAGCAAACAAAAACCACAACACTCTGAGAATGAAGAAGCAAGGCCAAGGGTCAAGGTATTTTTTAAAATTAATACTAGGTCATGTTTTAAAGTGGAACATGGCTCTAATGAATGTTTACAATGAAAGCTTCCATCATGAAAGTGACTGAAAAACCCATAATACTCTTTGAAAAGATAATGAAAAGTAGATCTAATCCTGCACTGTCCTAAAATCCACAGTACATTTACATTTCTATAAATGATGAGACAAATATTAAACATTGTGGGCACTGTAATTCTATGCCCACAAAATATATTTGGAGGACTAAATTCTTGGAATACAAAATGTGGTTCGTTTGAATAAATAATATTAAAACAAATAAATAGACTGAAAAAGAAGAAACTTTAAAATTTAATGTTGAAGGAAGAATAGTATAGTAGTAAGGAAACTAGACAACAGTTTCATTTTAATTCTTCAGTACAAACAGTTGCAACATTTTCTGGCTTCAGCATCCTAGAAGCATGTTACACACATGGCTAAGGAATGTTAGCAGTTGTGAAATTCAGGCTTTGAATTTGCTTTTCCCTAATTTAGAATTCCCCATAGAGCGATGCAACTACATTTAGAGAAGATTCTCAAGCTGCCTTCATTGCTAAGCCTACCCACAAAGTCCACATCCCCTCTAAAAATCCTGCTGGATTATAGAGAGACAGGAAGTTACCCTGGTGGGTAGTGTTTACAGCACTCATCCTGAACAAAACTCATTATCATACTTTGAATTACTTATCTTAGTGATTCTTATGAGTACCTAGAAGTGTGCAATATACAGAATAAGGGACTAAAATGCAGGACTGTGTCACTTAACCTACTCACACTCACCTTCATCTACCAGAGCTAGCTTATTTTTTGGTGGCTCACCCCCTTTTCCTTGGAACTTCCCTTATAATGTGAATCAGCTTTTAGGACTCTATAATATACTGATATATAGCCTTGGGGAAAAAAAAAGATTATTAACTCCCTTACAATATCCTTAGCATATTACCTTTTCTATAATTCTTATCAGTGAAAGATTACTATTTCATCTATACTTTCCTGACTCTTCAGGAAAAGGCAGGTACACTTTATCTAAAAAGAGTCCCACTGAAAGAAAGTTACTCATACATATTGTTTTGGCTGTTGGCATCATTTAGTTTGAACAGAATTTTTTTTTTTTTTTTTTGGCTGCATTGGGTCTTCGTTGCTGCGCGGGCTTTCTCTAGTTGCGGCGAGCGGGGGCCACTCTTCATTGTGGTGCGTGGGCTTCTCATTGAGGTAGCTTCTCGTTGTGGAGCACGGGCTCTAGGTGCACAGGCTTCAGTTGTTGCAGCACACGGGCTCAGTAGTTGTGGCTCACGGGCTTTAGAGCGCAGGCTCAGTAGTTGTGGTGCACAGGCTTAGCTGCTCTGCAGTACGTGGGATCTTCCTGGACCAGGGCTCGAACCCAAGCCCCCTGCATTGGCAGGCGGATTCTTAACCACTCTGCTACCAGGGAAGTCCCTGAACAGAATATTAAGGATGCAGGCAGTCCTTTTATTTTGGATTATTGCTGTTAGGACCTTTAACATAGTCAAGATTTACATCAAACACAACGGCTTAATCGCCTCTTACGGTGACTCACAGTCACTTATAAGCATTTTTTCCATCATTTAGAAATAGATGACCTACTCACAATACAAAAAGGCAGAAACTTCTGCCTGTTGACAGCATTCCAGAGGCTAAACACTTTTTATTAAACATAAAACACAGTGATTAAATTGACCTCAAATATTATTTGTTATGTCTGTTGCTAAAAGAAGTTGCCTGATTATTTAAGAGCCTGCCACCGAATTCAGATAAACTCACTGCAAAATTCAGCGAGCCAGCCTTGGCTTCTGAAGAACCTAACGTTCTCCCCTATTGCTACCCTTCATTCCTTCTGTACTGATAGAATCTCTACTCCTTTATTCCTAGATAGGGATAATCATGGTCCAATTTCCACTTATTTATTACCAACTAGTCCCTGGAGTAGCAGGGTTAAAATTTAAAGCCTTAAATATGTAAAACACACACAAAAAAACATGAGAATATTTATACACTACTGACATCCAGATGCTTCAGCCTCTCAACAGATGGCTTTCCAACTTTCTTGCACGAAAAACTTACTCTAGTGGTCTGTGGTTATTTGTCCTCACTTTCACTCCTCTGTTTATATGTCCATGACTTTCTCTCCCTCAAATAATAAGCCACTACTTCAACAACAAGAAAGCAGAGAGAATGTCAACTCAGAAGTAATAAAAGAAACAAAATCTGCCCTGCACAGTAAGACAGAGCTGTATCTTTCACCATAACCCAATGGTTGTCAACTTTGGTTATATATTAGAATCACCTTGGGAGCTTTTTATCCTAATGCCTAGGCCTCATTCCATACTTCTTATATAAGTATCTCTAAGGATGGGACATCAGTATTTTTTAAAGCTCCCCCAAAAGACTGCAAAATGTAGTCAGGTTGAGAACCACTACACTAACTCAGGATGAATAGCTGCTCTCTAATAGAGAACTAATCCCAAATCTTGTTTTCCATACAGAATTTCAGAGGATTTTTCAAGAAATTCCTAGGATCTGATATGCTTTAAAATTCAGGAATTTCTTCACCAGTAAAGGAAGGGAGGAGGGGGATTCTATTTCACTGATATAAGGAAGGAGGAAGGAGGAAGAAGTCCTTTGCACACTTTCATATCCGCCAGGAGTTGCTTCTCCTCCCCATATAGATGGTCAAATCACGAAGACAAGTTTTGGGTTCCCATTAAGCAGGACTGACATCAGTCATACATCTATGATTCCTGCAATTTAAATGTCAAAGCGTCCTAGTCCCCAAGGTTCTTTCTCCTACCTCCAGCAGGTCTATCATCCTGGTCATCTGGGAGTAGATAAGGACCCTATGTCCTTGAGACTTGAGCCGAGTCAACAGGACATCAAGGGCATACAGCTTTCCACTGTCAGTGATGAGGCTCTCCTTGCCTAGGGAGAAGAAAAGGGGGGAAGTGGGAAATTGTATTTAATTGAAGCAGCAAAATCACTCACTGCAAAGCTGTATGCAGCCAAAATTACTGCAACCAGGATGCTTGTCATCATGAGACCAGGAAAGTACTCTAGAGAAGAATGCAAAGCACTGTTAAATCATATCCAGTAGTGCTCTGGGAAGAAACATCCTGAAGTAGGGAGGTGTAGGTCCCCTCCCAACTGACAGTTCCCAATCAGACATCTGCTGCTAAGGCATCTGAAAGTTTCCCTGCTTCACATTTTTATTCAAGAGACAGCAGGTATATGTGGACATCTAACAGTAATATCCATGCCAAACCTGCTGTTAAGTGACCTGAGAAATCTTTTTCCTTTGTTCATCTTATCTCTAGGTATCTGTTTCTACTAGTCCTGTGGCTATATGGTTTACCTCCCAAAGGCATGAGAATGTAGAGAAACAAGGGCTGCTCTTGCCTGCCCCTAAAGACACTTGAACACCAAGAAATGCACTAAAAAACAAAAACAAAAACAAAACAAAAAACCCCCCTCCCTCTTGGATGATTTCAAATAGGTTGGCTGGTAAATGTCATTATCCTAAGCTGTAATTTAATAAAGACACTAGGGCTTATTCAGCTTTTCAGAAAGACTGACTTTGGGTTTCTGTGAAATGGAAGCTGCTTTCACTCACTAATTTGTGCTTCCTCCTTCCTCTTCCCATTAAAAAAAAAAAAAAAAAAAAGGCATTTCAGCCAAAGATCTTTAGAGAACACTTAACTCACAAATTTTCATCTTATCCATTCAGTATCATTCAACTCCCATCACATTTCAGGAAGTAGAGTTTCCTGTTTGCAGACTGGTCCATAAACATACCCTAAACAATTGCTGCTACTAGGAGGGGAAGAGATGAAACTTAAGGGGCTGGGAGATGTAAGAGTATGTTTGCAAGTGGCTGTGGGATGCAAAAAGAGAGCCAGAAAGGCTAGAGAGTTCACATACACAGCTAACTACTAAAAGTAAAAAAAGAAAACTGTTAAGAAAAACATACTGTCTACCTTTAGTTTAGGGTTTGAACCTGTGGTTTTTCCTCTGAACTATAGACGCTGACTGTTGAGAGCAATCCAAGAGTTTTCAACGGTCATTTCTCTGTTCTCGCCACTATCTGCCAAGTGCACAATTAATTGTATAAACCGAGTGAGAACAGATGTGCTGACAGCACCACAACGACTCATCAGCCACTGTGTTTTTGCTACAACGCTACAGGTCCTGGATGTTTACTCCTCTGCTCTGCAGCCTGCCTTTTCCCACCTTCGGAACATTGCCAGGCCACAGTTCTTCCTCCACCACCCCCTCCCTGACGCTGTGGCACACACCTTTGTTCAGCCTCTTTGTTTGGTCCTGTTTAGATTATTGAAATGCTCTCCTTGTTGGTCTCCTTACCAACGCAATCAAATGACTGCAGCTGGGACAGAACCGATTGCTAAGCCCTCTTGCTGGCACCGGACAAGGAGGCCTATATAAATTCCCAGTCTGATCAGGCAGCAATGCTTTCGTAACAACTTCAAGGGTTTCTTCTTGCCAATTACCCTTCTCCTTTAATTGGGTTCCCTGGGGTCCCTCAATTTTGATAGCTCCTAAACATTCCCCAAAGAGGTACCAATCAGCTTCAGACAGTAAGTTTCTTTTTTTCTCATTAAAAGCACAGGAAAGTGAAAAAGAAGCCCATATATTTTTCAGTCACTGAGTGAGAGTGGGCAAGCTAAGCGCATCAGATTTCTGCAGCCTGCTTATCTCCTCTTTCCATTCGTATATAGTCCCTCAATGCAAATATTTAAGCATATACAAATCTGTCTTGTGTCTGAATATTCAGAAGCTTCAATTCATCTCAAAATCATGATTTAATGGTTTTCACACATTCCTGCTTCCCACATCTACTTTACTTTGCAAGCAGAACGAACTGATGCTAGGATTAGGAAAACTCAGAGATGAAGATGTACATTTAGAAGAGAACTCTGATGCACCTAAAAGAAGCAAGAAGTCGTACCTGTTGTTAGCTTGTTATTGTTTAGGTGGGGGAGGTGGAAGTGGATAGACAGAATTTCTTTGGACTTGCCTGAAGGAAAAGGTCTAAGAAGAAAGTGACATCAGCAACAGCCTTAAAGCACTTAAGCAGAAAAAAAGTTTTCTTTCACTGCACACTGTTGCCTTCTGGGCCTGGCATCCATTACCCAATTTTCAGGAGCTACCAAAGCTGCACTGGACAAGAGCACCACCTGTTGCTAAGCAGGGCGTAGAGCCAAGAAGAGCACAATTCCCTAGAAATTAGGCTGACTCTGCCAAGTCAAACCTGCGCCCAGCCCCTTCTTTCAAACAGAAGCTCAAAAAATGTTGAAACGAACAGATCTACGCTACTTTCTTGCAATCTTTCCTACAATCCTACAGTACAATCTTACAGTTATTTTCACTTAGATACAAGCTCTTACTGACCACAGTATAAGATCCTGGTCACGACAAAATGAATGTATCCAATGGCAGTAAAATTAGGGTAACAGATAAAATAATATCTCCTTTTTCCAAGGAGAGGACACTTTTGAAGGGATTGTACACACTTCTCTTGGTGAAACACAGAGAGACATTCAAGGTGTGAAATACAGAAGATTTTGGTCAGTCTCTCAAGGAATATAATAAAACCAACCCTTCCCAGGGAAACAGAAAATGTAAAAGTATAGAGGAAAAAGAGATAAAATACAGGTTCCAGTGACCCCTCCAACCCCCACTGCCCTGCCCAGCCAGTCTACCGAGCACAATGGGGTCAGTGAGGAGCTGGTTGGTTCTCACAGTAAACAGCCAGTGAGGCTGGTGCTTTTTATCGATGCAAAAAGAACTCAGACACTTCCTGCTATTTAAACAAGGTCCATTTTTCTTTCAAAGAACAGGAAAAGCCACAAGAGATTCCCACAGCGCCAGCAATAAGCCTTCTCCTTCTGTACTGGGAACTTAGGAGTCAAAATGAAAAAGGGAGAAAGAAGAAATAAGGTGTTATCTTGCTTCTTTTAACACCTGTGCTCATCTTCTGCCAGGGACTCTGTGGTTTCCAAACCTGCTGGCTTCTATTCCTCTATTCCTACTACTATTCAGGCCTGCTTTACACCTGGGCTTTCCCCTTATTTTCTAACAATATACCTTCATCCACTGCTTTCATCTGTTTTAAGTCAGATATGAGGCCACATACATATTGCTCTTGTACACAAAACGGTATCTTCCAGTTCAAAGCACCCCCAAAGCAACTAACAGGTTGACCCAAAGTCCCTCGACACTTGACAAAGTTAACATTAAATGGAAAAGCCAGGCCTTAAAGCCTAGAACCCAGTTATCTCTTAGAAATAGCAGAGCCTCTCTTTTGAACACTTAACTCTAGTTTACTTCCTTTATGTGCCAGTAAGATGAATATAATCAAAGCATCAGAGAATTTGGACAACTGAAACGAACATGGTAGCTTTAAGCTATCACTCCAGTGTGCCTGCAGGTGTAAGCAAGGAACATAAGCCTATGAACCCTGTGTTCGGTTTCCTTAAAAGTAGTCTCACTAAAGCAAAAATGAAAACCTAGTTTCCTTTCAACCCTCGACCTTGACTCTAGTAGGTCTGGGAATCCGCTAGCATTTTGGCACAAAACACTGTTTTTCTTCTGGTTATCATTCAGATCTCTAGTGCTTCGTGCAGGACACTGTTTATGCTACTTAAACTAGGCTTTCTGTGAGTGACGACATTCTCATTCATTCCACTGGCAATGGCACAAGACGACTGTACTCACTCGACCTGAAGCCTTTCCTACCAAGTTTATTTCCCTACACCCCCCGCCCCCACTCCTAAGAGTGGTATTCCTCTCTCAGCTGTAAGCTTGTCACAGGACAGCATTTAGGCAGAAATCTAAAAAAACATTTCTATTTCCACTCAAGTCACAAATTACTTAAGCATTCTTACCTACAATCACTAAGGGTAAAAGAGGAAATAGAAACCTCAAGAACTTTGAATTCTGAATATCTGAAACCACCACATGGAGTATTTTCCTGGTTCTTCCCTTGCCAAAGCTGGGAACATATGCCAAGAGAAAGGAGGACTCACCTGGAATCCTGATGAAAGACCAGCCATTCTGAGGCCTAATGCTCCACAGTCCTCCAGCTGGTTCTGGAAAGAACTGGGACCGTCGATTTAGCCAGTCTGCCGCCAGTTCAGGGGCCCCATTCAACAAACACTGCTTGGCTGCCAGACTCCCTCCTTCCTTCAGCACTCGCCGCTCATATTCTGCACTTCTGTCATTGCAGTAAGAATCCAATGGCACTGCGGTGACCTGCAGTGAAAGATTCACATGAGATGGCTCTTTCACATTTTCCACACCCACTAAGCCTTTTGGGAACTTTGACTCTGAAATCAGACTAATGTGGATAATTCTTAGACTAGCGGTTTTAACTTCCCTGCTCTGACAAACTAACCTGTCCTTAATAACTGACTTAGTGAGCTTCCCCAGGTAAAAAGCCAACCTCCATAACATGAATTTTCAACAAACTAAAGATCCAGAGAGTGCTGGAGTTTGCAGATAAACTGGGATACCAGTTTATACCAGTCAGGAATAATTCTATCACAAATATATATATATACACATATATATATATGTATCTGATCACTTTGTCATCTCCCTTCATTGCCAGACAGTGCTTTTGGCAAAGTTCTATTAGCCATACACAGGATGGTGAGGCCATAAAGGGAGCTGGAGATAGTCATTATTAAAGAACTAAAGAGTATCCTCCTGGTGCATCTGAAGCTATCTTTAAGGCTTCTGTGGCAAAGCTCCCAAGTTTGTCAACATTTCTTTTTCCTCTTCCCTGACCAGGTTACTGACTGACAAACCTAATGGAAGATAAGAGAATCTTTCTTTCAGGCCATAAGCTGCGGGGAGCATTATGGGGTAGGGATTAGAGAAAGCAATTGCCAGAGAGTAGTGAATTCATTTCCTGGCTAGGGCAGAGGCTTTGCACAAATTCTTATCTCACATTCAAATGCTGCCCCCCAAAGGAACAGAAGGCTCCTGCCAATTTAGAAACAGAGGTTTTATCCTTCTTTAATGACCTGGGTCTATTCCCCCTCTAATAAGCAGCTATGCATTCAGATGTCTGTGAAATCATCTGATAAGGAGTCTGAGGTTACCTTTTGTTAAAATTTGGAGGTTGTGATTACCTGTAAGCCCAGGTTGATAAAAATGCTAAGGTCCCATTATTAGCAGTGAATTGCTCAGAAGAACCATGGAGCTAGACCAGGAGATAGGAAGAATGTGGATATAAGGAGCAAGGGCAGAGGTATGGGAAAGATCAGAACATAAAGTACTGGCTGTATGTAGTTAGGTAGTTCTATTCCTTCTATTATTTATTGGAAGTTAGACATTTAGGAAAATCTACCTTGCTACTAACTTTTCTATTTTCATGCCCATCAATATTTAGGGCAATGGTTGTCAAGTTTTGGTGGGCATAAGAACCTTCTTAGGAGCTTATCTAATGTGCAGATTTTGATCCAGGCCTAAGGTAGGAGTCACTAGTTCTCGGTTTTTAACATGCACCCCAGCATCTCAGGCCAAGCCTTGAGAAATACTGCCTTGGGGTACATAAACAATCAGCTAGCTGACTGTGGGGCTACAGGTACCTCTGCTGGAAACTGGAGGATACCAAAACTGGAGAAAGAGCACCATTTACCAATAGCCAAAGACTACACTACTCTGGCTTACAGATGAAGCTAAATTCATTTTGCTAGGGAGCAGTGCCATCTATGGTCCAGATGCAAAACTACAGTGGGTCACAGCAAGCTGGGCCCCTGGCGCTCCAAAACCCAGAAAAGCTCACACATTAAATCACCTTACTTAGTACTAGGAATAGGTTTTGGTAATCTCATACCACATTTACCCACTCCAAAAGGAGTTTGTTCTCTTGCTTCCAAGTTATTCATCTTTCCCACCGAAAGCTGAGCACAGGCAAATAAAGACCGAAACACAAAGCAGGTGATTAAAAATTGGGTCACGACTTCCCTGGTGGTGCAGTGGTTAAGAATCACCCTCCAATGCAGGGGACTTGGGTTCGATCCCTGGTCAGGGAACTAGATCTCACATGCATGGTACAACTAAGGAGCACACATACCCCAAGTAAGACCTGGTGCAACCAGGATAAATTAAACAAATAAAAATGAAAATAAATAAGTTTTGTCTTTCACTCAGGCCCATGGCGCTGGCAGGATGGGCAAGTGTCGCAGTCTTCGTACTGCCAGGAAGCTCCATAGCCACCAACGAGACCAGAAGTGGCGTGATAAACAGTACAAGAAAGCCCATTTGGGCACAGCCCTGAAGGCCAACCCTTTTGGAGGTGCTTCTCATGCCAAGTGAATTGTGCTTGAAAAAGTAGGGGTTGAAGCCAAACAGCCAAATTCTGCCATCAGGAAGTGTGTCAGGGTTAAGCTCATCAAGAATGGCAAAAAAATCACAGCCTTTGTACCCAATGATGGTTGTTTGAATTTTATTCATCATTTAGGAAAATGATTAAGTTCTGGTTGCTGGATTTGGTCGCAAAGGTCATGCTCTTGGTGACATTCCTGGAGTCCGCTCTTAAGGTCATCAAAGTAGCCAATGTCTCCCTTTTGGCCTTATACAAAGGCAAGAAGGAAAGACCAAGATCATAAGTTTTGATGATGAAAGCAGGATAGCAATAAATTTCCATATGCCAAAAAAAAAAAAAAAAAAAAAATTAGGTCTCTCCCGCCATGGCTTGTCCTGGCAGTAGCCCAGTAGATACTAAACCAGAGCAGACATCTGCCACCTAGGATATGAGTTTCAGAATGTGACAATCAATAGTGGCTATACTTCCACAAAAATGGTTTGTGAAGCAGTGGTCTGAACCACAGAAGCATGACCAGTTCTATATAGCTCAAACAGCAAGCACACTCTTGGATGAGTAAGCATACTTAATCTTTTCTAATTAGAGACTCATATTGACCAATTTTACACTCAAAGATAACTGCTTTTTTTTTTTTTAATCTTATTGGAGTATAGTTGATCTACTATTGTTGTGTTAATTCCTGCTGCATAGCAAAGTAACTCAGTTTTACATATATATATTCTTTTCCATTACGGTTTATCGCAGGATATTGAATATAGTTCCCTATGCTATACAGTAGGACCTTGTTGTTTATCCATCCTATATATAAAATAGTTTGCATCTGCTAATCCCAAACTCTCAATCCTTCCCTCCCTCCCCCCTACCCCTTACTTTGATTTTTCTTTTCTTTTTTTTAAGAAAAGCAGAATATATACTGGAATTATATATAAAAACTTTGGGCCCATATTCTCGAGATGAAAAATCAAAAGCTAGAAAATCATGAAGGAATAGGGGGAGAACAGTGACACAGGAAAGAGTGTCATTTCTAGACACTTTTTTTAATGTTTTATTCTTAACAGCCATAGTTATGTCACCTCCCTGCAGCTAACTTTTTTTTTTTTTTTAATTTTATTTATTTATTTATGGCTGTGTTGGGTCTTCGTTTCTGTGCGAGGGCTTTCTCCAGTTGCGGCAAGTGGGGGCCACTCTTCACCGCGGTGCGCGGGCCTCTCACCATCGCGGCCTCTCCTGTTGCAGAGCACAGGCTCCAGACGCGCAGGCTCAGCAATTGTGGCTCACGGGCCTAGTTGCTCCACGGCATGTGGGATCTTCCCAGACCAGGGCTTGAACCCGTGTCCCCTGCATTGGCAGGCAGATTCTCAACCACTGCGCCACCAGGGAAGCCCCCAAGACACTCTTATAGTTTAAAAACAAAACAACTTTTTCCAGTTATAAACTTTCACCTATTTTCCAATTTCATTTTGCTGATAGCCTTCCAAGTCCAGGATTAAAAACTAGAAGGTTTGCAAGGCTCAGCTCTTAGTGAAATATTTTTTAATGTTTTGATAAGCTTATTTGGCAGGAGCCCTGGATCAAGATATATACAGAATCATACAGTGTCATGTTGTAAGTACGTAAGCAGTGAACTCATGAGGTCCAAAAGGAGGCAAACAAGTCCATTTCTACTTAAATTGTGCTTTCTAAGTCAGCTCTATCCTAAACAGCCTCCACGCATTCTGCTAACCCCAAGTGGTCTTCCTGATTGCTCAGAAGCAGGGGGAGATGAAGCATGACATACCCATTCTTGCCTCCCCACAAATGGAAATGCATACTCCCTTTAGTCCCACATGAGCAAACCCCTATTTCTTGCTTCATTAACTTCCTAAACTATAGTATCTTCAGGGGCTGCCTCCTGAAGCATTCAGAGCGTCCTTCCTGAGGACACGTATATTCCTGCTCTAGCTCTAGGAAGCGTGACCGCTCCAAGCGCTTCAGTTTCTTGGTGTGATGAATTCCCAGGCTCTTAGTTTATTAACCCTGCAGAATGATTTCTTAAGCTAATGATAATTCCTTCCTTAGTGACACAGTTCTTCCTGAATTGACCCTAAAGTTTTCACAGCATGTGCCACGGAAATTAATTTGTCTTAACTCAATGCCAGGGTTGAGGCGTCAAAGGAAATCAGTTTCTCTCCACCGCAGATGGGTTAGAAATCAACATATGATCATTAAAATACCTCATAAAATGTTGCCTTATTCACACCCCCGGCCTGATCTACAGATCTTGTGTGTGTATAAAACATTCAGATATGTTTAAAACTCTTCTTCCTGTCCTCCTAACTATGGGGTGATTACTCCCATTTCAGATTTAGCACATGCTACGTGAAGAAACTCTAGAGACAAACGTGGGGAGAGGGGCTGAACAGGAAAGGGTGCTGGGGAGGAGCCCCTCAGCCAGATGAGAAAAGCTTCCTCCTGCTTCCTGCCTGCCACCACACCTTTAGGCTAACAGTCTTCTTCAAGTTACTATTGTTTTTTAGGGAAACATCAGTACCAGGCATGATAGTTTAGACTTCAGGCTCCTCAGAAACAATACTTAAGTAGTACAGTGGGGGTCTGTATATGTAAGTATGTCAGAGAGTGGGGTTATTCTCCAGAGTGGTTGGCTATAGAGCTCTGAGTGGTATCAATGAAGAAATTTTATGTCCATAAATGCAGTTACAGTCCAGGGCAGTTCACTTTTTACTGGCTCCATAAAACACGGGGAATATGAGAAGTAAAAAATGTCTTGACATCCCTCTCTCAAAAATCTAGGCTTCCTCTTATAGGCCTCTCCATGTACATAACAGACTAGGAGAGTAAAAAGGAAACAACCATACAACTATGAAGCCTGAAGGCTGCTTTCTATGCAAGCACTTGGCTTTAGATGTTTTCTGGAAAAAGTGCTTTTCCCTAGATCAACTTAAGCTTCAAAGACCAAGAATGCTTTGGAAGAACTGGGTACCTACAAAACCCAAATACTTTCTGGAGAATCAATATAAATCAAACAAAGTTGATAGTGGTAAGAGAATCAAGTTTGTGTAGCACAGGACCAGCAGAGAAATCTACACAGGCAGGAATCAATGGGACTCTACTGTCATCTCATTTCCATTCATCATCTTTCTTTGGACCCTCTGCCAGATTCTGACCTTTGATAACTTAATAAAGTAAGGATGTAAGCTGAAATAAATAATGGTAGAGAAATATCATCACAAAGAAGATTTAAAAGTCCTCACCTTCTCTGAATGGAACTGTGAAAACAGTAGACTTGCTAGGATGAGTGAAGAAAACAAGACAGAAACACAGAAGGGTAAGAAAAGTCAACCTCTTAGAGTCTCCTGGCTAATTGAAAGTTGCCCTTAGAGCAAATGGAAACAAGCTGGGAAGACAAACTCATTTTTGCTCTAATTGCAGTCTGGCCACATCTTAGCCTCTCTCCCTTCATGTACTGCTTCATGTTTGTAAGAGAGTTTCTGTCTGGCTCTGATCAGAAAGACATGAAAGAGTGGAAGATGTAAGCGAAGTAAACAGCCGCAG
Organism: Balaenoptera borealis; assembly: GCF_965194805.1. Lineage (NCBI taxonomy): Eukaryota > Metazoa > Chordata > Mammalia > Artiodactyla > Balaenopteridae > Balaenoptera > Balaenoptera borealis. The sequence continues at coordinate 84,035,389 of NC_138866.1, forward strand.
CGTGCCAAGGGGAGCCTTTGCAGCGACACTGTGGGCAATCACCAGAGTGCCCTGTTTTGATAAACAGGGTATCAGGAAAGATCTAATAGCTGTCCAAAGTTGAAACCACAATAGAAACTACTCCCAATCTGCAAAGAAGACTACTACCACTGACTGGTGGATATGGCCCAAGAGTCACTTTTCAGAGGGAACATACTTGTGAACCACAGTCCAGGCAGAGCTGCTGAAGAAAGCGAGAGAATACCAGCTAAGAAGTTTCTTGATGCTGGAGTGTTATGTTTCCCTTTGTTATTTGGAGACTGTACTGAGGCAATAAGGCCAGATCAAATCTCCCTCCCAATCGGGCCCCCTCCTCTGAAAAACCCTCAAAAACCTCAACACAGGTGACAAATGGCTCCCTCTTCTATTCAAATATTCCACTGTTCCTGTCTCTGCTATTGGGTGATAATCTACCTCGTAACAGATGGCTTGCTCCCATGGTAGTTTAGAGCCCCAGGCTAAATGAGAGGAACTACATGGAAGCAACATCAGGGAAAGAAGTCACTTCTATCTACCATACAACTACTCTCAAACCAACACAATTCAAAGTGAGGAGTGCTGTCTTGGGAAAGCCAGGACCGCGGATGCCCTTTCTAAATAATGAGCATTTATATGTTTCTCAAGGTCCAAATAGCTTAAAACAGTTCTGGTTAAGAAATGGATGCCTTGAAAACTGGTTTATTTCTTCAAACACCATCTATTTTATCTCTTCCCTCCTGTGGCACTTACTCGTGGACTGGCCACACACAAAAAAGATGGCAGCTCAGTGAGCAGGCAGCAACGAAGCGAGGAGGTAGCTGATCTCCGCTGATGGATGACCTGGTCTGAGTAGCCACTCACTGCTTTACAGTGGCTGCTGAAAACCAGAGACTACAAAACAAAAATGCAAATTAGTGCTATTGACAATTATTTATTGTAAGCAAAATAGAAAAAATGTCACATATAGTCAAAGTTCATTCTAATTTCAAACTGTGCTTTTATTAATGTACCTTAGGTAAATGTCATCTCTAATTCTGCCTTTTTCTGGAAGAGATTCTGTTTATTATAAATAGTTACAGCAAAATTTTCATTAGACAAAACAACATTTTGTGTATGTCAGGGGAAGTTTGGTTCATTTGTTAAACCGTGGATACAAACCCATTTGTCTTGAGTTTAAAAAGATGACCAATAATATTTCCTCCTAAATTTTTCTTTTAGGCAGATCTGTTTAGTATTTCATGTGTGTATTAACAGTGCAGTATAGTTCTAGCAAGGTTGGAAGTTCTATCTATTTGGAGACATCAATAAAAGTGGTCAGGAACAGGAAACAATATCTCTTTAGTTCCTCTAACCTAACTACCATTTAAAAAATTAAATACATTACTGTATCAATTCATTTTAACAGACTTAAAGCTCATGTTAAAGCTTCAGTTTGCAGCCATTCACATGAAAGATTTTTAAGTATGGAATGTTCACATACAAAGAATTTGTCAGTGGGATTACAGTGTTGTATCAATATATTGCAGGTGCAGTTCTTTCTTCAGTTCAATATTAGACATTTTATCTTTGGATCTTCATTCTCGATTATTTCACTTATTTGTCTTACTGGTTTCTCAAGGCAGGTTGGTAACCTAAATAATCATATGAATGAAGATAATACAAAAAACTGCAAGATGAACAGTAACCAGGACCCTCTGCAGGAGAATAACAGTTATAACTCCAATACCGAAAGTGTCCAGTACCAAATCTCTTCAAAGCTTCTTTGTTTAGTATATATTTCCTCCTGAAGTACATGGGTTCTTCAGGATCACAGTTTGAAAGAAGCCATCTCAAGCTGTCTAGTAGGACAGGTGTATCATAATCTGCTTTCATGAAGCAATCAGCACCTTCTAAATAATGGGCATGAAAAAACTGAAAGGCTTTAAATGTTTCCCGCAGAGTTGGGACGTCTTCAGTGATTTCTAATCACACTCTATGGAAGTCTTTACAACACTTTAGTACAATGCTGGACTCATGTAGCTTTGATATGTTTGACATTTTTCTCTAGATGTTTAGGTCCCATCATTAACCAGAAAAGAACATTAATCTTCTGATATCGTTTTTCAACAATATCTGTGTTCTCATCTTTATGTTGGGTAGCATCTGCACTGAGATTTAACCACCTCTCTACATGTTTATCTCCATTATCATCTGAATGCCTAGTGTGAGGATCATTATGAAGATTAATAGACCAGGTGTCACCCTGTTCTTCCAATACTGATGAGCTAGGATCATTACTAAAAAAATCCTATTGCTGATACACAGATGAAAGTAAAAAAAAAAAACAAAAAACAAAATGTAGCCAATTTTCTTGTTTTCTGAAAGTTCACTTCTGATTATTAGTGATAGCTCTTCTTGCCCCTCCTGGGGGTGAAGAGATGACACAAGCCTAGCAACCGCTGCTCGTATCTGTCGTAGTTCAGGGCTGCTAGCTGGGGTGTCCACTGCCACCCAGGTGGCTGAGATAGCAGCAGTGGCTGGCCTAGAGACTTTTGAATTCTTTACTAACTTCTAAAGAGCAGTATCTAAACAATGCCTCAGGGAGGGATCTCTTAAAGTCAACCTCATTTTCAGTATTCTTAAATGGCAAAATCCAACAGATAAGAGCTGAAAGAATGACCAATTCCTTCAATAATTTTCTCTCCAACATTGTAGTTATTAATAAGGGATACAACAATCACGATAGGGAGTCTTTTTAACACAATATTTTGCTTGTGATACCTTTCTGGAAAAAGTCTAATGATAATTTTACTTCCGGGGTGGTCATTCCTAAGTTAGAACATGTTCACTTGTCTTATATCAGCTAGGTTAAGACAGGCTTCTCATTGGCAGTCACTAAATCAAGGTGATTTGTAGCTGATTCCAGATTTAAAAAATGATTCACTAGCTCAACATGCTCAACATACACAAGGCTTAGCTTTAGAGAAACCCTGACTACCCTCAGTATACTTCACTCAATCTATACTTTTCTAGATCATTTTCTCTTAACATTGGTTCCATCAAATCTTCCTTGGCACAGGTGGTCCTTGGTACCATACTATCCACATTCCCTTCACATAATGACATGAACTGCTAGGTACTGCTATATACAGAAAATTTTAATGCTTAATAGAGAAGAACACAAAGGACACCTCAGGCATCGTTGTGTAGGATGCAGGGGGCCGGGGCGGGGGGGGCGGTGCAGAAAAGAAGGTTCATTACTTCTTTAGTCTACTTTGGTCTAAAACAAATTAGAAAAAAAAGAAACAATGTCACACAATGAGAGATGTGACTTGGTAATAATGTGGTCACAGTTTTTGCTCTTCTGTTGTCCCTTCCTCATGTTCTTGAGTTATCTTACTACCCTGCAGGCAGTGGCAAATGTGTGTGTCTTGCTGCCAGTACTGCAATATACACACAGCAGCGAAGGAAGGCTTTTGTAGAATCTTTTGGCATCATGCAAAAGTCTCAAGTGAAAAATAACAGGGCAGTATGATAGGCCCCTCAGCTGTACACTACCTGCCACAGTGGAGCACAGAGAACACACAGATGTTTTCCCCTCAGATACATACTTGTCCACTCAACAAGGGGCCGTTCTTTGCTTTCCATGTCTTATTTAAAATTAAAAAGAATACGTATGCTAACGTTAGGTCTTCATTACTTAGAAATTAATTTTCTGTTTTTTTCTCTTAAAGAACACATCAAACTCAGATATAGAGAAAAGGTCTCACTTAAAATGAAAGGGTGTAATGTTTATAGATCAATTGCTAAGATTGCATGGATTCCATTTTCACAGATATTCTAAGTGACCAAACAAAAAGGGGGAAATAGGGGCTTCCCTGGTGGCGCAGTGGTTGAGAATCTGCCTGCCAATGCAGGGGACACGGGTTCGAGCCCTGGTCTGGGAAGATCCCACATGTCGCGGAGCAACTAGGCCCGTGAGCCACAATTACTGAGCCTGCGCGTCTGGAGCTTGTGCTCCGCAACAAGAGAGGCCGCGACAGTGAGAGGCCCGTGCACTGTGATGATGAGTGGCCCCCGCTCGCTGCAACTAGAGAAAGCCCTTGCACGGAAATGAAGACCCAACACAGCCAAAAATAAATAAATAAATTAATTTTTTTTTTTTTAAAAAAGGGGGAAATAAAATACAGAAAAACTCTGAAAACAATGGCTTCCCAGAGCTTTCCACAAAGGGTACTGGCAGCTCTCATGATCTCAGGAAATGATGATATAGATACTGCAGTTGCAAATTAACCTCTAGTGGAAGAGTTTTTGGAAACTTCCTGTTTGGGGGATTCTTCATCAATAGCCATTCTAAGCTCTCTAAGCATTTAATATAGTGTTTAAAACTTAAAACACACACCACTCTTTTCAAAATAACTCTTTATGTTTAGATTCTTTTGTATATATATTTTTATATCTTTTTTTTTTTTTGACTGTGCCATGTCTTAGTTACGGCCTGCAGGATCCTTTTTAGTTGAGGCATGCAGGATCTAGTTCCCTGACCAGGGATCGAACCTGGGACCCCTGCACTGGGAGCGCAGAGTCCTAACCACTGGACCACCAGGGAAGTCCTGTATATTTTAAATTGCAAAATCTGAAATGCCCTCAATTTCTATGAGTTAGTTGGTTCACTAGAGTTGTACAGCATATAAAGCTTTCCACACATATAATGCCTAAGCAGACCATAACCATGACAACAGTTTCACTAAGACTGGGACAGGAAATGAAATTAATGCTGGTACTGTTTCCGCCAATTATCATTTTTAACATAGTATTTAACTGGATACAGTATAAAATCTGTTCTGCCTCCCCCAAAAATGGCTAAATGGTGTATTTCCTACAGATTCTGGTTTTTGTCTTTATTCTTCTAAGCAAAATAAGATTAAAAAGAAAAAAAATTCATATGTGTGAGACTTGCACTCTAACCCTCGTAAAACTGTACAAGAAAGGAGCTCTGGTCAGAGCCTACAGTGGGGAGGGAGGTGTGTGAGAATGAATTCATAAAAATTTTTAACTAAATGCTATTCCTTCTTGAACTCATCACCAGTAAAGCAGGGTAGAGAACAATGAGGTTAAGAGGACAACACAGAATCATGCTGGCTTTTGTTTTACAAGCATTACAAGAAAAGGAAATATCAGAAAAGCATTCACGTCAAGTAAGAGATTTTAAAAGGCCCTAAACTTCGTTCAAAATACCCTAAGTGTCATCTGATCCATGTCCTTAGCCTAGTTCCTAGTTCCTTGATGTTTTTGTACCATCCCAAAGCCAGCATTATGAGAATGGTACTTCCCTGAACTCTGTAACACAGAATTCAAATTTAATATTCACTGCAGGGTAAGAAGAAGAGTTTTACAGGCACACTCAGTGGGGGGAAGAGCTTCTCACTGTTCAGATTCATTCACGTCCATGGGTGGCAAGGAAGATGAGAGGATTGGGTTAGACCGCTGAATATAACTCAGGTAGTATGTGATTTAAGATAGCTTACCAAGAACAAGATGACAACATGTAGGTAAGTCAACATGCATTAACTATCTCCTCAGAGGAATAAGAACAAAGCCTTCACCTTGATCTGATGATAGGAAGCTGTATTTAGGAGACAGACTGCTGGAACAATACCTACTACTTTTTATAAAACAAATGAAGGCACAGAAGAGAACAGAATGAAGGGTTTTCTGCAATAAGAGGATAAAGGCGAATATGGACAAATTAATTCAAAGTAGGTAGCTCCAAAGGAATTTTATTCAAAATTATTTTTGAATAGTACAAGAGAAAGAATCCTGGCACTCGCTTCCAATTTTAGCATTTCCCCTTGTCTCTTCTCTCAGGTTTGTCTGCTTGAGAATAATCCCCAACTTTACTTTTAAGACTGATCTTGAACATGGAAGCCAGATTCATGTTCTCCCATCAAAACACTGAAACATAAATTTGTGTCTACTTTGCATATTAAACAAGGCTACTCTACTTCACAGTATCACAAAACAAGGATTTGGAGAAACAGCATCTCTTCAGCATTATGTTTACAAATAATCAAAGTTACACAATCAGAACTAAGTTGGCATATCAAATGAAAATGCAAGATACAGAAAAAAACAGAGCTTGCTATGAAAAAAAATTTGCTCATAAGGAGTTAGGGCTTATGAGCAATGAATTCCGGTTGAAGATGAATGGCACGTATTATACTGCATTTGCAGTAGCTAATAAAACTGTGAACAGACAGGTAACATGGAGAACAAGGAGAGGTGATACCAGCATCCCTTCCAATTTAAGAACTTTCATAGTGTCACAGTCAGAACCCATCTGTCGCCTAAGCCAAAATCTCAGAACAGGGAATACCAAAACAAACGTGGTAATGAAGTAACTAATACAAAAGGCACTGAGGCTCCTCCTTGCTCTGTCTCTTGAATCACTCACTCCGGGGGAAGCCAGCTGCCATGCCATGAGGACACTGAAGCAGCCCCATGGAAAAGTCCACACATCGAGGAACAGAGTCCTCCACCCAACAGCCAGCACCATCTAACCAGGCATATAAGTGAGCTAACCTGGAAGCAGAAACTATGGCTCCAGTCAATCTTTCAGGGAACTGCAACCCTAGCTGATATCCTGACTGCAACTTCATAAGATTTTCTGAGTCGGAACCACCTACCTAAGCTGCTCGCGAGTTCTTAACCAACATAAACTATGAGATATTAAAAATGTTCATTGTTTTAAGTTGCTAGATTTGGGGGTAATTTGTTATATAGGTATAGATAACTACCACAGGGGCTAATAGGCTAATATCCACAACTGACACCCTTTTTGAAGATGTCTAAAAATTAGCTTCTTTCTGCTGGTATATTTCTCACTCCCAAGAAATGCCTCTAGTTCTCAGGTCAAATGCAGGGCAAAAATAACTAGTGTGCAATAAATTCAATGCATGATCAAACAAATTAGCAATGCCACCCATATTTCCCAACCTCCAAGGAAAAGTTAGAACTCTTCACAAAATTCTATTTTAAATACAGAGGAAGACTATACTTCTAATTTTAGGGTGGAGGACATTCCCTCAGATAACGAAACACAAAGTTCCAAAGGGAAAAACAACACTAATAACAATGCACCAAGACTTACTAAGTCATTCAGTAAACATTTATTTAACCTTGTAAGTGCAAGGTGCCTAAAATAACCCGACCACAAAGACAAGAGGGACTATGTCCAAACATCTAAATTCTGTTCTCACACTTGGGGGGAAAAAAGAAATGAAGAAAAAAAAGGAAGAAAAAAAATGACAGAATTGTGGGGGTTTTTTTGGCCATGCCACGCAGCATGTGGGATCTTAGTTCCCCGACCAGGGACTGAACCTGTGCCCCCTGCACTGGAAGCGTGGAGTCTTAACCACTGGACCACCAGGGAAGTCCAAAAATGACAGAACTGTTTGACAGCACTTTTTTTTTTTCACGTTAAGCTTGGTTTCAGTCTTTCTGGACATTGTAAAAAATTCTTTGTATTAGAGAAGTATCTTTCTATTAATTATAGAGTTTCTACCTGTATTCACTGGTTTTCTACCATACAAAAAGGGTAGTTAACCGGGCTTCCCTGGTGGCGCAGTGGTTGAGAATCTGCCTGCCAATGCAGGGGACACGGGTTCGAGCCCTGGTCTGGGAAGATCCCACATGCCGTGGAGCAGCTGGGCCCGTGAGCCACAACTACTGAGCCTGCGCGTCTGGAGCCTGTGCTCCGCAACAAGAGAGGCCGTGATAGTGAGAGGCCCGCGCACCGCGATGAAGAGTGGCCCCCGCTTGCCACAACTAGAGAAAGCCCTCGCACAGAAACGAAGACCCAACACAGCCAAAAATAAATAAATAAATAAATATTTTTTAAAAAAAAAAAAAAGGGTAGTTAACCACTTTTGCATCCCGTATCAATCCTTCTTGCATGTTTAATTTCCCTCTTAGCTGCCTTTTCTTCCTTTTTTGTCTTCAAATCTGAGTCTCCTCTCTCTTACAAACTCAGCTTTTAGTTAAAACCAACTGTCCCTCCTGAAATGTCTTCCTATTCTTTTTAACTGTCACACTTCATTACCTATTTCCTAACCAGAATCTTTCTCCTTGTAAATCCCTGCACCTGGGCCTTCTCTGTTATATCTGCACTCATAACATCAAAGAGCTCCTAATCTCATCCCTAAGTGTTCACTTTAAACTTGATGTAGAATTCAGCACTCCCTCTGAATCCTCTCTTGAACTCTGGGTTTTGGAAGCTATTCCTTCACTGCCAATGCTCATCCATATCCAAATCAATCAGAGTTCATTCACCCTTTCTTCACCATCTTTTGGTTACAACTATTTCTGTTGGGTCCTTTGTACCTGATACTTGGAACTTTAGTTTAATACCCTCCTTAACACGGATTCCCACATCCAATCTTTCCTGTTATCATACTCTTGAGATTAGTCATCAAGTATCAATGGCAGAGATCCCCACTGATGTGCTGTAATGACCTGAATGATTTAACAGCCTTCCTAAAACCAACTACCCGATTATTCCTTCCCATGGCTTGACAGTAGCCACCAAAACTTTATTCCCCCAGGATTACAACTATAGCATCTATTGAAGAAGGTGAGCCAAAAAAGGGCTGAAACTCCTGGTTTAGTATCTAAACCCCAATAGAATGGCATTCAAAGATTCCTTGGGAGAAAAGGTGACTTACCTTTCTGGACTTTTTTCTCATTACTGTTCTGTATTTTGGCTCAAATCTTCGACTTGGAATATCCTTCCTCCTACCCAGGTCCCTACCACTCAAGATTCAACTTAAACAATACCATTTCTATAAAAGAGTTTTTTGTCCATTTTAACCTGAAGTGATCTCCCATCCTGAACTTTACCACTAATCATCTACCATTATTTTGGCAGTTAATTATGTTTTCTTTCAACTCTGATCTTGAATCATTTTTATTTGTAAAGTCCTTTTAACTTTGTGCATGTCTTTTTACTATATGCATGAATGAGTTTTCAAACCAGAAAATAAGAGACCATGACTTTTAACACACCTTGCCCACAATAGGCACTGATGCGTGACAGGTTTGTAAATAGCATTAATTACATGTGCTTTTTCTCTGTGGGAGTAGACTGACACTGGCAGTAGGCTACTATGAAAGAACATTAGGAAAAACCCCAACCCTTAAGCCAAGATCACATTCACCCACTGCAGATTCATTCAATCAATAAGCTCTTCTGATATACATACAAATCAATGGACCCATTCACTCAATCCCATTGGCCCTTGGGATCAAACAAATGAAAACAGCAGGAGAGAAAGAGTGAAGAGTGTTTGGAAAAAAAAAGTACTTTCTCCAGTAAATAGTGTGTCCTCCCCTCTATTAACATTCCTTACTCAATTAGGCTTCTTGTACTGCCCAGATCAGTGGTCTCCAAAGAAATTACATGCAAGCTTCATAATGTAAATAATATTAATATGCTATTATTTGTGTATCATTTTAAATGAAATAATGCATAGGTATTGGCAAAATGGATAAAGAATGTTTTAATAATGGGGGACATAATCAAAAAACATGGGGCTACTGGCATTGCTGAGAAGAGTTTAAACTAAGATAGATAAGCTGATTCAAAATTTACATGAAAATGCAAAAGGCCAAGAACAGTGAAGGCAATACTGAAGAAAAACAAAGCTAGAGGACCTGTGCTACCCAGTTATCAAGCCTTATTATGAAGCTATAGTTATTAAGATAAAGTGGTACTGGTCAAGGATAGACAAATGGACTAATGGAATAGAACAGGGTCTAGAAACAGACCCACACATATACAGCCACCTGTTTGACAAAAGTGATGCTGCAGTGCAACAAGGATGGTCTTTTCATGGATATCTGTAAGTAAAAAAATGACAACCCGTAACACAGACTGAAAAACCAGTTTCTTGTAGATCTGAATGGTAAATCAAAACAACCTTTGGAGAAAAACAGAATTATCTTTATGACCTTGGTAAAGGCAAAGATTTCTTCAACAGGACACAAAAAATGCTAATGATTCAACAGAAGACAATATTTAGAGTGATAAAGTAAGCTACAGAGTAGAAGACATCTGCAATACATAAAGAACTACAAAACACCACGAAAAATACAGACAGACTAACAGAAAAATAAGCAAGGGTCTCAAATAAGCATTTCATAAAGGAGGTTATCCAAATGGCCAATGAGCATTAGAAAAGGTACTCAATATTCATAAGGCAAATATAATTTAAAGCCACAGTGAGATACTACCACATAGAAGGACTAAAATGAACAGACAAAACAATGTCACATTCTGGCAAGGACATGGAGCAACTAGAACCTCTTATACACTGTTAATGGGAATGAAAATGGGCACAACTGCTTTAGAAAACTGTCTGGCATAACCTATTATAGACGACCATACGCATACCCTATGACCCAGCAATTTGACTACTCGATATATATACCCCACAAAATACATATGAATTTTCATTAAAAGGTGTGTACAGTAATGTTCACAGCAGCACTACCTGTAATAATAAAAACTATAAGCCACCCAAATATTTGCCTACAGTAACTCTTGTGGGGAGGACACTGAGGAGGAACAATGAATGGAAGTGGGCACAAAGGGGCCTCTGAGGTACAGTTCTGACAGTGTTTTGTGAAGTTATCAAGCTGTATGTACACTTATGATTTGTGCACTCTCCTGTATGTATGTTAATATCTCTAGAAGAATAGCCAAGGCAATAAGAAAAAGGCTTACATTTTTTAATATATTATACCTATTATTTCTTTCTCTCTAATCTCCTTGGCCTGTTGTCTACTAAAGGAAAGCAAACGGTCATATTTTCAGAATCAACTTAGCTGCTTCTTAGGCTCATGAATTCAAACGGTTATTAATTAATTTCATTAGAAAAAAAATTTTAACTCTCTAATAAATGATTAGGGTACTGGTTATCATTTCCAAGTTTTCTTCCTACCCCCTCAAGCTTTAAAGATGGACCCACATTTATATGTCAGTCCTTTTCTAATCTTTCAAGACTTTTCTTGGTCTTCCTGTGGTTCTAATTCACCATATGAATGATAGCAAATACCTCTCAAGTCATATTCTCAGGACATTTGCTAAAACTAGTAAGCACAATTTTAACTTTGTTTTCTGTGAAAATAAAAAATTTTCTCTCTGATTCCACAGTATTAGCGTCCCTGTATAAGCAAAGGAATCTTCCAGAGGGTCTGTAAATTGTATTAATAATGCCAGAAGTATTTTTGTAGATTTCAATGACAACAAACAAGTCATGTCAGGAAAAGGCACAAAAGCACATACATGATGAGTTTATCCCACACAAAGCAACAAACAAAAAGAATCTAAGACCTTGTATCCAAATCCAACTGACAAATCCAAACATCAGCAAGACAGATAATTATTACATTTAAGTCTCACCACTGCTGTCCATACTTGAAGAGTTACCTTTGAAAAAAGACTCATTTTTGTCAATCATATTTTTGTGAAAAACTGTAAACTGGCAGGATTACAGCAGACTATGAAATCTGGAAGTGTGTTTCTGATGTGTGTATGTATGCTAAAATATCATGCATCTTAAGTTTTAGCTTTTACTTTATACTCTTAACAAAGGAATTTTGGAAATCTGTTACAAAGGATTAGGTGTTCAAAATTTCCTTCTCTATCCTTCTTTGCAAAACAGACAATGTAATATTCTCTAGAATACTTCTTAAATAAGAAAAACTCAGTTCGGGACTTCCCTGGTGGCACAGTGGTTAAGAATAAGCCTACCAGTGCAGGGGACACGGGTTTGAGCCCTGGTCCGGGAAGATCCCACATGCCGTGGAGCAGCTAAGCCCATGTGCCACAACTACTGAGCCTGTGTTCTAGAGCTCGCGAGCCACAACTTCTGAGCCCGCATGCCACAACTACTGAAGCCCACAAGCCTAGAGCCCGTGCTCCGCAACAAGAGAAGCCACCGCAATGAGAAACCCGTGCACCGCAATGAAGAGTAGCCCCCGCTCACCGCAACTAGAGAGAGACCATGCGCAGCAAGGAAGACCCAACACAGCCAGAAATGGAAGGGAGGAAGGGAAGGAGGGAGAAAGAAAGACTTAGTTTGGAGAAATCAGTGTGAGAAACAGTACAATAGTGGTAATAGCCATATTCTAACAAAGCCATTCTTGGGGGATAGTTCTCATAATAAACTACTTTGCTCAAGTTTGAATCAGGTTTTTTCAAAATTACTTAACTTTATTTATATTATCCCTGAATAGGAGGGATATAACAGGTACATGCCAAAATATACTAAGACAGAGATGGACCTTGATCACTAACTACATGTCAGGGTAACTCTGCAATGAAATGTGCATATTGCTCTCTCAGTGACTTCTGGTAGTCTCTTTCATATTCAGAAAGTGAGACCCTTCCTTAAGTCCCAAAATGTCAGTTTCTTTCCTTTCTTACTATTAAAAAGAATGATCCACAATCTTTCTATATGGTGACTTTCTTGACCTAGTCCCCTTGCTATTCTAATATCATGCAGTCACTGAATGCTGTATTTTTCAAACTGTGAGTAGTAGGGTCATGAAATCATTTTTTAGTAGGTTCCAACTAACATTAAGAAAAACAAATAAAAGGAAAAAACTCTGTGCACTGAAGGAGGGTAAATACTGTTTTGTGAATATTTTGTCTTAAAAATTTATGGATGTGTAATATTTATATATGTATGTAATATCTGATATGTCTACATAACTATAGGTGGTGTAAAATATTCTTGTGACTCATGGTCAGACTTCAAAAGCCACAGATATAATGGGCTTTATTATATTTTTATTGTTACACATGGAGCTTCAACAAAATGATTCTTCATTCAGAACCCAGTCTAACCTTTAAGGCTAGATATCATGTAAAGATTATTCTGCTTAGTTGAAAGCAAATATTTCTTAGAACAGATGTATCAACCAACTCTGGCAAGATACATTGGTATTTCAACATATGTATTTTGGAGATAAGGATGGTGAGACCAAAAGCAGAACAGCATCTCTACACATACATGATTAGCTTTCAGCTACCTGTGGCTCAGTAACTCGGTGTACATTCTAAGCCACTACAAGAGCAAAGGTCTATCTATAACACGAAATAAAAGTAAAGAGGACATGGACGTGAATCTAACTTTGGAAAAACCAGTTTCACATAAAGCATATTGCCCACATCTAAATTTCTCAGGAAATTAACTGATATAAGGACCTCACTGAACAGGTACTCTGAACACACTACTGTATTTTCATAAAGCAGAAGAATACAAATAAGTGATGCATATCTTTCAGTGTTAAGTAAGATGCAGGTATCTACATAATAGAGCATAAAAAACCCCTGGGAGAATGGTGCGCTCTGTACCAAAAATAAAACTAGTAAAAAAATTTTAACTGTAGTAATATAGAGTACCAAATGTAAGGAAATTGGTCTACAGAGGTTAAGCAACTCTTCATTAGACATATCAGTATTCACTAGTAGGAAGTCACCTTGCCACAACTGACTATATTATTCCAAACAGGCTGGAACACAATTCTATTCTCCTCCTGCATTAACGATCTTATCTTCAGAGTCCAAAAAAGTATATGGAGCAATGCTTGAGAAACCAACTGGGAAAACAGAAGAAAAGGAAATCATATGGGTTCTTCAGTATACAGGGGGCAAATAACCAGATGCAGCCAAAGAACATCCTACATTCGATAGCTGTATGACTGATGACACATTAAATTTTCTAGAGGATACAAAGAAAAAGTTCTACCTTCTAAACTTTTAATCTAGTTGAAGAACTATAACATAGAAACATAGAAGTCTCTTTTTAAAACTCTCCAGTGTTACACCCATTTCATTCAGAATAAAACCCAAATCCTCAGCATTAACTTATGAGGCTTCACATGATCTGAATCTGCACCTATCACCTATCACTTATTTCCTATCCCTTTTCCCCTTACCTACTATACAATGGCAAACAATTACATGAAAAAGTGCTCAACATCATTATTTTCCATGGAAATGCAACTGAAAATCACAAATTCAAAGAAAATGGGCTGACAATACCAGGGGTAGGCAAGATTTACAACAATAAATCTCTCACATTGCTGGTGGGAGTTTAACTTTGAAAAACCATGTTGGAAAAACGTTTGGCAGTGGGAACTAAACCTAAACATACGTATATGTGATGTTACAGCAATCCCATTTAATTGCGTGCCGCAACTAAGACCTGATGCAGCCAAATAAATAAATAAATAAATAAATAAAACAGTAGATTAATAAACTGTGATTAGAAACAGACAATGGAACACTTCATAGCATTAAAAAAGAATGCTACAGTGCAACATGGATGAATCTTACAGACATAATAATTGAGGGAAAGGAGCCAGACACAAAAGAGTACACACTGGATCATTCCATTTACATTAAGTTCAAAAACAGGGTAAAATAATCTGGGATGATAGCAGTAGAACGGTGATTACCCTTATTTGTTGGTTTGTTCTGAACTAGAGGGTTCAAATGGGAAGAAGTATGAGGGAGACTTCTGGGTGCTGGAAATATTCTATACCTTAATCTAGGCAGTTGTTACACAAGTGTATACACATGTATAAATTCAAAGAGTTGTACACTTAAGATCTGTGTACTTCACAGTAAAGTTATATACAAGACATATATTAAATATATATACATACACACACACACACACACACACACACACATAAAATGTCTATTAAGTGATATGTAATAAGCTATACCACTACACTGCTCCCACTCCTCTGGGAACTTTTTGGCTCCCTCAGATCATCATTTACTTTATTACTTTTATTGATTCAAAGAAAAGGGAAGGGAGTACTACACAGATAACTGATGCTGAAATAATTGCTTACCTTTAACAAAGGGCAGCTGGAAAGGTTGGGAAAGGAGAGTGGAAAATTAACCCCAAGAAGGAAATCCTTGTTTCTCAGATATTTCTGCTGGCTCTCCCCTTCTGGCTCTCCCCAGGAGCGCAGCTGATGGAGCCTGTAGGAGGCTTTCAGAGACAGGAAAAGAGCTAACCATCTGAAACAAACCACAGCAGACATGCTTATTCAGTGCTCCATGGAGGGCTGAGGGTAGTTCATAGCAGCGAGGAACCTTGTCTCTCATTAACATGTCTCTTTTGTAAATCTTGAACATTTTAGACACAGCTCTTTCCTACTTTCAGATAAAGCAATTTCATACTTTTGTTCTATAAATTCTATCTTTGGCATGAATTGGTTTGCTACTATGAAAACGAAAATCCTCTGTAAAGCTCCTCTCAGTATTAAGGAATATTCAACTCTATCACAAAAACTCTCATAAACACATCCTCATACTAAGGAGACAGCCTCTCCTAATGAGGTCACTATTTTTTACACAAATACAAAGTAATAAATTAAGTAAAAGCCATTATTCCAAAGAATAAGAAAAGAGAACTAAGTTTCCCTGAATACGTAAGGCAGGCTATATGCTGCAATCACTCTAACTAAAGGAATCATCAGTCATCATTTGCCCTGTGGAAACAAATAAAACAAAGTAGTCTACCTAGAAATTAAGAAGAATTGAAGACCTTCTGGTAGCATTTGGGAGAAGGGCCTAAATAGTTTTTATTTAAGGTATATCATGAAGCATCATGCAATTATTAAAGGATCAAAAGTATGATTTCCTTATAAAAATTTTAATTCTTAACAATACAAAAAGAATGAGAGGCTCTGTAAGATGATATAATATTAAATATTTAATTTCATAGTATTCAACCTTTGCCCCTGTTTATTCCCAACTGCTCTCTCATCAAACAATGAGCAAACTTCTCACCTGGCCAAAAGTCCCTGAAGCATGAGGTTTGCCATTTCAGCTGGAGATACATCAATAAAGCGAAGGAAAGAGAAACAGCTTTCTTCATTAACACCTGGAATATCAAAGGACAAAGTTAAACACAATAGAAAACCAAGAGGCAATACTCAACTAAAGCCTGCTGAACTGCTGAACTTTGACTTAAGAATCAAAAACTATTCTAAAGGTTCCAATACAGCCACTTTGATATAAGTCAGCGTGTCATATTTTTGTACTACAATCATAAGTAGAAGAGGCAGACCTATGAGATATGGCATATATGGGCCAGAGTGGAGTTGGCTCATCAGTTACCTCTGGGGTTTTGGATCCTTGGCTAACTGCCTTCCTCTTTTTATCGTGCCAGGAAAAAAAAAAAAGGAAAACACAGAGGTGAAAAATTCTGAACCTCTGCCTTAATACTTTGGACAATGCTCAAAGTTGAGCAGCTTCCTTTCCTTAAACTAAGGAGGAGGGACCTAGGAGTCCCACACTAACAAGAGTCCTGCATTGTCTCTATCACACCTCTATTCAAAGGGTGTAAGAAATTCTTAAGAGGCAGGTATAAAATAAAGTTGGAAGGTCAATCAAAATGGAAAACAATTAATCAAAAAAAAATTTTCATTGCTTCCTGTTATAGCCAAAAAGCCTAGCATCTATAGATGAAGACAACTAATTTACTTAAATCTTATCAAGACTTTATAAATAAAGGCCTAGCATTCAGGCAAAGCCACTAGTAGTTCCAACTCAGCAAAACAAAGAGCATCCTGATAAATCCTTGGCATACTTTCCTTCTCAAAGATCAAAACACCTACCTTTTCTGTGAAACAGAGACTGCTGGATATAGTCCGGTGCAAATGGAGAAAGAAGAACCCTTAACCACCTGTAAAGTAAATAAAATAAATCCAAACCCAAATATAAATATCAGGAACTTAACTAAACTGGAGGTTCCAAACTAAAAGAATCATTTAAGGTTTGAAACTGTTTCTACTTCTGAGAAGTTTGTTGCCAGACAAAATCATAACATATATGTCAGAAAGTAATAAGTACTTAATAGAGGTAGTAGATTACAAGTTCAAAGTGGTCTCATTTTATTTCAGAGAAGCACAATTCTAGCACTGCAAGTTGCTATATACTATACTAAACAAAAAGCACTACAACTCTGGTCTGTTTCCCCCTGCCCATCTAGTTAAGTATTAGCCTGGAGCTATCACAGACAAAGAATTCTTAAAATTAAACACAAGAAATGTGTCTCAATTTCAGTAACATTAGGCTAGATGTTGTTGATGATTATTTCGAAAGTACTGTTTATATTGTTTCTCTACAGAAGGAGCATTCTACATCTATAGTGCTCAAGTGCAGGTGTGCACAAGAATCCTTTAGGAGCTTGTTAAAAAATCCAGAAGCCAGGGCCACGCTCACTCGGAGGTGCAGAATGGACATACACAGCCATTTTCTGAATGGAAATGGTTTCTAGCATATTACCATTAACGATCACTTCACTTTTACCAAATCTGTGATTGCTGATTCTGGGAAGAAGATAAATTTGATTAATTTGAAATCCAATCAGTTCTTCCACAAGTGCTATTCCAAGTGTGAAATAAACCATCACAAAGCAATTTCAGTACTGAGGCATAGACATCTGCTGATCTCTCCTGGTACAAGTACATATTTGCACACAGGTGCACATTCCTCACTCAGAAAGGCAACTGGAAGTGCCAGTTAAACTCTTGATAGTGCACAGATCCTATCACAAGATCCCTCAACAAATAGTTGTCCACCCATTGCTTAAACACCTCGTTGTTGTGGAACTCACTCTCAATTAAATTTATCTACTAAGCCACAAAACCCTGAATTATACAAAAACACTCTTAGAGCAAACAGATATTAATATTTGCTCACCTGTCTCGTGAATGGTTGAAGACCCTGATCTGTCCATGACGGTAGATAAACTTTGAAATCTGGTATGGCTTTAGGGAAATATGAAATGGAGACCAAGTTTCTTGTCGTTCAAATAACTCTGGGTGATTACACACCTAACAGGAAAGGAAATGATAAGACAATATTGTCATGTGCAGACATCACTCTATGAAACGATGGAAGAATCCCAAACCCTGCATGTTTACCTTTATGAATATATACTTTCCCATTTTCATCCTTTTTTAACTGCCTTTGTTTGTTTGGCATCAAGGCAAGATAGAGCCTTTTTCTCGAAGTGGGTTAATAATAAAGACAACTCCAAGGCAGCTGACCTAAGCTCTTACCTTCCTGAACTGCATGACCAGATTCATGAGGCTGCTGGTGGTTGTCTGTGCTTGCTGGGTAGAGCCCATAGAAGACTGCAATAAATCTTCAATGGAGATTTTGTTCTTTAGTGCCTGATACAGCAGCTTCTGTCGGCTGGTCAGTTGGCAATACATTAGAATCTCAATCTAAAAATCAATAAGGACATTTATATTTTGAAAACAGTTTGTAAGAAAACTCAGTATCAGCGTAAAGTTGGAAACTCACGCAAGGCAGATTATGATTGGAAAAAACAATATACATATCTCTAGAAACTCAGTATCTCTATAAACCTGTGATATGGCTAATTATCCAGAAAAATGTGCCTTCTTTGACCCTCTTCCCTTGTCACTCACTCTACATGCTGTCCCTGGGCGACCTCTTCCATTTCTAATAACACCAACTACCGTCCATCACAGTGACTTGCAAAAATATGTTTCCCAACATCCCCAGCCCAATATTTCCAACTACCTACCATAATAGTATCACTCAGAGTTTGCAGCAATTGCATTTGTGACATATCAGAAAAAATATTCTCTTTCACAATTTACTTAATTCATTAACAGCATTATCACTCAGTTGCCCAAACAGAAACTTCAGTCAGCTCTGATTTTCTCTCTCTCATACCCCATGTTCTATCATTTCCTAAGTCCCTCAACTCAACCTGGAAATCTACCTCTAACCACCTTTTCTGACCATTCCCATTGCTTTAATACAGAATCTCATCATATCTAATCTTTACTGCTATTACCGTGGGAGCTTCCTGCCTCTAGTCTCTCCTGGTTCCAAGAAACTTTCCATACAAATCTTACAAGGTACTCAACTGCTGAAAAACCTTCAATGTAAGTTACTGCCTATAGTAAAATATTAAAAATTCTCCTGTAGGCAGAGGCCTGCCATAATCTAACTCACCATATTATCCCAATCTCATCAAGTCCTCCTATATATATTAGCTACAACAGTCTGAATAATGTTTGCCAAACATGCTGCCTATTTGAATATTGCTCTACCTTTGTTCACTCTTGTTGCTTAGCACCCCCCTCCCTATCATATTTTCCTAGTAAATGCCAACTCATTATTCCAGATTTAGCTCACATGTCATCTCTGCTTTGATGCCTTCTCTAACCTTCCCTAATAGAACTACTCCCTTATCTATGTTCCCATTGTATTTCACATAGATAATCATTGCATATCTTATGATACAGTACTAGCTATTTATGTATTCATCCCCCTTGGAAATCTGAACAGAACCTGGAAGCTGCATCTCTACGGACCAGTTGCTGGCAGACAGTAAGAGTTCAATAATACATATACTATTTAATAACAGATTAGAAACATTACTGATGTTTAAGAAATTTATACTCTGCACAGTGGTTAAGAACCATATGTCTTCTGATCACCTCCATAATGACCACTAAATAACAGACATTATGATATTGCTATTGTTTTTAAGCTGTTTCTGATATAAAAGACTCAAGGATCCATTTTTTTATAAAGTATTTTCTTTCTATCAGGTACACATCTGTGTGACACTGCTATTCAGTTAAAATCAGCCAGTTTCACAAAGCAGCCATAAAGATTTTTTTAAAAGGAATAAAAAAAAGGTACACTTCTATTCCTCTCTTTGAAGGTGTACATCTCCACCACAATCTTGTAAGAGTTACTAATTTCAAAATGATCCAGCCTTCTGGCAGTGACAGAGAGTATCACCTGATATTATCAAGAAGCTGGAAAGATACCTTTTATATAGAGAGCAGAACTGTGAGAAACAGGTGCAATCTATGGGAGATGGGAAAATACCCCAAAGGACTGGGAACTGGGTGAAAAAAGAAGGAAGGAGAATATGGGGAGGATTCACAAGAGATAATAGAAAACTACAGAAGTCTGGTAAGATCCAAAAAAAGATTATTTATAAACCAAAATTACTGACTTTTTATGAGAAAAAATATTACAACCCAAAGCACATTAAACTTCTAAATCTATCTCTCAGTCTGCAGAAATACAGGAGACAGAGGAACATGTTAGACAACACCACAATGATGCAACCAGCAAAATCCAGTATGTGGAAAAACTCTACACGACAAACAACTTGGCTTCTTCAACAAAGAATTGCAAGGGGAGAAAAAGTAAGGTGGGACTAAAAGATGCTTAAGAGACATAGCACCCAAATACTATGTGTGGACCTTGCTTGGATTCTGGTTTCAAAAACTGAATACTTTTTCAAAGAGAGAGAAAGAAAAAAGCATACACAAAGACAATGGGAATATCTGAGCACTGACTGGATATGTGATACTACCATGAAATAACTGCCTTTTTTTAGTAGAGGTGATAATGATATGTGAATATGTATTTTAAAAAACAGCAAATCTTTTAGAGACACCTATGAAAATATTTATAAATGAAACAAAAGGGCTTCCCTGGTGGCGCAGTGGTTGAGAATCTGCCTGCTAATGCAGGGGACACTAGTTCGAGCCCTGGTCCGGGAAGATCCCACATGCCGCAGAGCAACTAGACCCGTGAGCCACAACTACTGAGCCTGCGTGTCTGGAGCCTGTGCTCCGCAACAAGAGAGGCCGCGATGGTGAGAGGCCCACACACCGCGATGAAGAGTGGTCCCCACTTGCCGCAACTAGAGAAAGCCCTCGCACAGAAACGAAGACTCAACACAGTCATAAATAAATAAATAAATAAATAAAAGAACGTGAATTTCTTAAAAAAAAAAAAGGTGCTAATAATTTAAAAAAAAAAAAAAGAAAGAAACAAAAGACATCTGGGATCTGCTTCAGAATAATGTAGAGGGGTGAAAAATGGTCATGAGTTGATCATTTAAACTATATGGAGTTCATTATACTATTTTTTCTACTTTTGTAATGTTTCAAACTCTCCGTAATAAAAAGTATAAAACAAAAAGAAGAAAAAACTATTACTTGTCTTCATTATTTGACTCATTTTAAGTCTTCTTTGACCCTCTCAAGTTTAAAGGTCTCCTATCAATCAAACTAATTACCCTTCAACTAAACATTTACCAAGGAATTTCTTTTCACCCTGGAACCCTAGGTTGGTGCCTATTAAGGCATAAACTCACAAGGTCTTCTTTCCTTACCTTGTCAGACAATTCATTTTCCACATCTTTCTTGATTCTCCTCAGCATAAATGGCTTCAAGATCATGTGTAAGCGAGAGAGTTGATCTGAAATGCCAGGAGCCCCACCGACAAATAATACATTATATCAATTTAACACAAACAAAAGAAATATCATGACCACCCTTCATTAAACTGTTCTAACACCTTTTGGCTTAATGATTCTCTAAAAGAAGACTGAAACAATCGCAAGGAGGAAGCCAAGGGATCTGAACTTTCCACAGCACCTTCCTGGAGTCAATTGTGCAAATGCATTTTGCTCTCATTTACTCAAACCAGTAAGGATGTCTTTATTTTTATTAGAATTCACCTTTAGAGTGTTTTAGGAACATTCTATCAATAATAGGGTTCTCAGACAGGTCTAATGCAAGCTATCTGGGACTCCCAGTGTTCCCCCAAAATCATTTTTTCAAAGTATATCAGCAAATTAACAACATGTAGTATAAGAAATTATTTAAGGACTTTTCTAATAGTTACTAGCTGTCACTTCATGTTATGTAATAAATACCTCATAACTCTCTTAAAAGATATTAGTCAAGAGGTAAAAAAAATTGATAAGGTTAAAAAATGTTTACAGAAGAAACAAATCCTTATATATAGAGAAAATAACAAAAATTACCCTTCTAATATTTTCTGGTTTTATCACAGGCAAAAAGTCTTACCCCATCCCACAAAGAATATAAAATTTTTCAGGATCTACGTGGAAAATGAGGATTTCGTAAGCCAAAATGTGAATTTTGCCTGCTCTGCCTTGATTAGTCAACACTACAGGAGCATCACTTGAGTTAGTCCTTTTTGGACTCTTTTAAATATGCACAAAACACATAATTATTTTAAAAGAGAAAAAACTTTTCTCTCAGATCCTTCTATGCATACCAGAAGAAAAATTCTTCACATACAAGAAAATACAGAATTATGTAGTTGCCTACACTAATCGGCAGAAAGAATGAAAGTTCATAAAAGTACTCACTCTCATCTATGGCAGATTTGTTTTCGGCGTGGCTCTCAATGTCCTTGGAAAACCATTCATTAAATTCCTCATGTGAATCAAATAATGTTGGCATAATGAAATGCAGCAGAGCCCAGAGCTGGAAACAAACAAAAAGCGAAATAACTATAGAGCAACAAAATGACAGTATGTGAAGATACGATGAGAGTTTGGACAGAGAGAGAGAGTGAAGTTGTAGGTCTGTGTATCTGTGTCTAGGTGCATGTGTATGTGTGAGTAAGTGAGAGAGAATGAGTGTGTAAGCACACTGCCTCATCAACCAACTCTAATTTTATAAGGTACTATAGCAAAATGTGACTATTTTTCAATTAATTTCACACTGAAAGTCTGAAAGTGCAAGTCCTGCTCAGCTTGTGCAGTGAGATAGTTTTAAAGATCTTATATAAAGATCCATTCCACAACTGAACACAGTCTGAGGCAGCATAACTTGCTAATAATAACTCTAGATCAGGGGTCAGCAAATTACGCCTTGTGGTGCCAAGTCTGGTCTGCCATCTATTTTTATAAATCAAGTTTTATTGGAACATAGTCACACCTATTCATTTATATATCATCTATAGCTGCTTTCACATTACAATAGAAGGTTGAGTAGCTGTGCAGTGACTATACGGCCTATAAAGTCTAAATATTTATTATCTGGCTCTTTACAGAAAGTTTTCTGACCCCTATTCTAGAAGATAAAATTATCTTCCCTAAAGAAAGAATTTTAGCTCCTCTCAGTGTCAAAGAATATTACCTTTTTATTCTAGTATAAAAATATCTCTGCATTAGATGAGTAGCATTCTTAATGTGATCACGATTTATTATATAAGTAACCAAGGAATAAAGAAATTTATTTGCCTTTTGCCAGAGAATAAGAAAATAGTAATGATGTCCCCCCCCCCCAAAAAAAACCACTTAGGGCAAGCCATGGTCAAATTCTTCCTTTTATGTGGGGATTGTAATTTATACAAAGCCGTAACACTCCAGGTAGGCATGCGTAAAGAATTTTATTCTGTGTTGGAACCACTGTTTAATGCAGACATAAAACTGAGGTCTTTACTAGTGCCTACCTCTGCCATGGTGTTCTGAATGGGGGTCCCAGTTAGCAAAAGCCGATTCCGACACTGAAACTGCAAGAGTATCTTCCAACGAACACTGTCCAGTAAGATGAATTACAAATTCCAAGTTAGCAGTAAATATTCACCCTATTGAGACCCCTTATTTCTAAAACTGCTTTTCAAATAAATAACAAACACTCAAAATCAAGTATCAATACTCTACCATGAACACAATTGAAAAATATTACTCAACAAAGCTGACGACAGGAAATTTCAAAGGAACTGACTCTATACTGAAAACGTGGTATTAGGGTATATATAAAAAAAAAGCCCTCGAATAGCAGAGTAGGATCCTTTCTGGCTTGATAAAAGTCCTCTACTACCTTTGGTCAGTTTTGTTGATACAAACCATATAATTATAAAGTATTATCTACAGTAGTAGGTTTTAAAATTATTACTCTATACGCTTCCAGTGTGAGTTTGGAGGCAGCAATGGAGAAAAAGAAAGGGTGTGAGAAGAAAACGCAAAGTAAGTCTACTGCTCCTGGCCACAAGCATGCTCTACTTCAAAAGAGTAAACTATGAAATAATGCTCTTTAGAGGATGGAAAGTTCCATGGAAAATACCATCCTGCCAGTTAACATGGACTTCTAAGAAAGCCCTATGGGCTCACCAAGAGTTAATAAAAATCCATCAAACCCAAGGTCTAATACCACTGAGTAACACTTTACAGCCAAGCACTCATTTACTATTCAGTTTGGGAACTTAAAGGTATTAGAACATTTTAAACACGTAACTTCCAATAAAAGGATTCTTGGGCGTCTAATAACCATTCAGGGACTAGGATAACCTTCATAAAACAGTAGAAGCTATAATCCACATAATGTAACATTCTACTTCCTACTAAGACCTCCTGTCTAAAATAATCCCTGAAGCAAAGAGCAGACACCCGTTCCTCCACAGAAAATTTCCTTGAAGAACAAAAATCGGTTAAAATGCCATAATTACTGAATAGGGAGAAAAAAGTTGAGAAAAATCTTTATACTCTAAACATTAATATGTATATTCCATGAAAATGCAAAAGAGAATTTATGCCTTCTGGTCAGATATATGGCTTATGCAGAGACCATAAGCCATATACCATGTTTTGAAATCTCTCTGACCTTCATTCATATGTGTGTGTATATCATACACACATATCTATATATCTATATATCCTCAGTCCACAGACTTTATTTCTACTACTCATGTTACCTGGAACTACTCTTGAGCGCCTGAGCCTCATCCAATACCATGTACTGCCACTTGACTCGCTGGAAATACTTTACATCCTGCACCACCAGCTGGTAACTGGTGATAACCACATGGAAGGGGGCATCCTGAGTGTAGAGGGTCTTCTGTAAACATAAGAGGGCAAGGGTGAAAAGAGATACCTAACAAGTCATAATAAGACAATGAGGAATGGAATTTATTTTCTAAGGCCAAGAAGTTTAAGATAGCTCTAAAGATATACTTCTCCAATGTAGGAGATGTGCAGTGAATTAAAAGCATAACTGTTTTTAAGGTAGTTACCTTAACCACAAACCTTGTTAAAGACTAGTCTTCAAACCTAGGACGGGAATAAAGATGCAGACCTACTAGAGAATGGACTTGAGGACACGGGGAAGGGGAAGGGTAAGCTGGGACAATGTGAGAGAGTGGCATGGGCATATATACACTACCAAATGTAAAACCGATAGCTAGTGAGAAGCAGCCGCATAGCACAGGGAGATCAGCTCGGTGCTTTGGGACCACCTAGAGGGGTGGGATAGGGAGGGTGGGAGGGAGGGAGAGAGATGCAAGAGGGAAGAGATATGGGGATATATGTATATGTATAGCTGATTCACTTTGTTATAAAGCAGAAACTAACACACCATTTTAAAGCAATTTTACTCCAATAAAGATGTTAAAAAAACAACAACAACAACAAAAAAAACTAGTCTTCAGCTTATTAAAGAAAAAAGTTCTTACTTAATCCTGGACTTCAAGTCCAGCTGATTGTCTACAACAGGAAAAGCATTGTAAAAGAAAAAAAGTACACTTGCCTAGTGTCCAGAAACATATAAGAAGATTTTATGTAAGTGAAATTACTCAAATCACCTGGAGGAATAATGACTGCGCATATGTGTGAACATGTATATGTGTGTGTGCCTGCGTGTACAGTAAGCTGAAAGTTACCTGACTCCAGAACCTCCTGATAACTTTTCTATCATGAGGATTTCCCCAATATGGTAGCACCTGGAAAAAGGACCAATATACAGATTATTTCCTAGTGATAATCTTAAAAGTATCATCACAAATACATTATTCAGAATGATTTTTTAAAAACCTAATAGAATGAATATAGCAGTTCCTCTTCTGTCACTGCCGCACTAGGTGCTGGACTAGCACTCCTCCTACTGACCAAGTTAAAACACAGATACAAAACATTTGTTTGAAGGCATCAGAGAGCTACTGAGCCAGTGGAGAATTACAAAGCCCAGATCTAGAAAAGAGAGGAAAGCCTGGCATCTGGAACACGTTCCCCCTGTGGGTGCTGATCCTTCCCAAAAGTTCTAGTTGAGAGGCTAAGAAACTGAAAAGTTGTTTTTTGTTTTTGTTTGTATTTTTTTAAAAAGAGACACAGGACCCCCAAAACAAAAACTGTAGTTCAAGGAGGAGGGATTCTGATAACCACCCACCTCCCTGGCCTTAAGTTGGGAATCAAGAGATAGATACACACTGGTAGTAAAGGTAAACTATACATACACTTGCTTTATCAGGTACTGAATCCTGGTTTCAAATCATCTCAATTCCTGACTAGATTAAGGGGGCTTTGGATTATTATTGCCCCAGAAAAAAAATTACTATAGGCAAAAAAATCCACAACAAAACCCCAGACACACGTTAATCCTCTCTCAGGAAGAAGAAAACAGTATCCAGAGCCCACAATTATCTCTACAATTTTTCCTATACAATGTCTGGCATTAAAACAAAACTAAAACAAAACAAAAAAATCAGATATATGGAAAGACTAGACCACATAACTGAAAACCAACATGAAATATAGATAAAAGAAACAAACCCACAGGAGATCTACATAACGAAAATTTTAGAAACAGACTTTTAAAAAAATGCTAGTTTTGGGCTTCCCTGGTGGCTCAGTTAAGAATCTGCCTGCCAGTGCAGGGGACACGGGTTCGAGCCCTGATCCGGGAAGATCCCACATGCCGCGGAGCAACTAAACCCGTGTGCCACAACTACTGAGGCTGCGCTCTAGAGCCCGCGAGCCACAACTGCTGAGCCCGTGTGCCTACAGCTCGTGCTCCGCAGCAAGAGAAGCCACCCAATGAGAAGTTCATGCACCGCAATGTAGAGTAGCCCCTGCTCACCACAACTAGAGAGAGCCTGCGTGCAGCAACGAAGACCCAATGCTGCCAAAAAAAAAAAAAAAAAAAAAAGCAAGTTTGTTCATTGAATTAAAAGATTGAGAATTTCAGTGGTATACTAGAAACTATAAAAGAATCAAAGGGAATTTTTAGAACTGAAAAAATATAATAACTAAAATTAAGAATTCAATGACGAGGGCTTCCCTGGTGGTGCAATGGCTAAGAAGCCACCTGCCAATGCAGGGGACACGGGTTCGAGCCCTGGTCCAGGAGGATCTCACATGCTGCGGAGCAACTAAGCAAGTGCACCACAACTGCCGAGCATGCACTCTAGAGCCCGCGTGCCACAACTACTGAGGCCCACATGCCTAGAGCCCGTGCTCAGCAACAGGAGAATCCACTGCAATGAGAAGCCCGCGCACCACAACGAAGAATAGCCCCTGTTCGCCACAACTAGAGAGAGCCTGCGTGCAGCAACGAAGACCCAACGCAGCCAAAAATAAATAAATAAATAAAACAAATTTATTAAAAAAAAAAATAGTAGCCAGAGGGGGAAAAAAAAGACACATAACATACAGGAAAACAACCATCAGAAGTAGAACTGGAAAACACAGAACATCTTCGAAGTACAAAAACTTTTTTAAAAATTAAAAAAAAAAAAAAAAAAAGCAATCAGTGATGAGTTTAACAGCAGATAGAATCAGCTGAAGAGAAAATTAGTGAACTAGAAGAGAGGTCAGAAGGAAATATCCGGACTAAAACATGGAGAAACAAAAGAATGCAAAATTCAGCACTTTTTCTGTGATGTTTCTAGGTGTGACTTTCATTCTTTTATTGTTATGGGGCTCAAAGTGCTTCTAAAATCCATAGCTTGATGTCCTTCGTTCTTCTGAAAAATGTCAGCCAAATGGAAGCACAAATATGCAAGGAGGAATGAAGATCAATGAGCAATGAATATGTGAGTAATATGAATAAATCTAAGTAAGTTTTAAATGTATAAATAATAATGTCTTCTGGGGTTTAAAATACAAAATATATACAAAAACAACAGCATGTAAGTCTAGAGAAGGGGGATGTAGTTACAGTACTATACTAAGGTCTTTGTACTGTCTGGAAAGTATTAACAGTACTAATTTATATTACTTTTGAAAAAGTTAAGGGTGCATGTGGTATTCTCCTGGGTATCTACTGAATAACAGAATGAATATATAATTAGCAAGTTTAAAAGGGGAAGAAAAAAAAAGGAATGATAAAATCTAATCAATCCAAAAGGATTCAAAAGGAAAAAAAAGTAAAGCTGAACAGGTGAAAGAAGTAGAAAGCAGGGATTTCCCTGGTGGCACAGTGGTTAAGGCTCTGCACTCCCAATGCAGGGGGCCCGGGTTCAATCTCTGGTTGGGGAAATAGATCCCACATGCATGCCGCAACTAAGGAGCTGGTGAGCCGCAACTAAAGACCCGGCACTATCAAATAAATAAATAAATATTTTAAAAGTAAAAACTAAAAAACATAAACACAATAACAACCCTATTAAAAAAAAGAAGTAGAAAGTAAAGAGCAAGGCAGCAAATTTAAACACAATATATCAATAATTACATTAAAAGTAAGCACAGATATTCCAAATAAAAGGCAGGAAATACACCTTAAATGTAAGGATATAGAATGGTTAAAAGTAAAAAGACGAAAAAGATACCATGCAAATACTAACCAAAAGAAAGCTATTTAGTATCAGAGAAAATAAACTTTAAGGCAAAAGTCTTAAAGGAGGAATTTCATAATAATAAAAGGTTCATTCACCAGGAAGATAAGATTATAAATTTGTATACATCTCACAGCCTCAAAGCAAAAACAGAAGAAAACAGAATGGATAAATCCATAATTGTTGTAAATATTAACACACCTCTTTCAGTCAGTAATAGGAGAGGCAGACAAAAAAATCAGTAAAGATACAAAAGAGCTGAACAAGTTAACAAACTTGACCTAATCAACATATATACAACACTGTACTCAACAAGTGCAGAATAACTATGATTTTCAAACACACACAGGACATTTATAAAAACTGACCATATGCTGGGCCATGAAAGCAAAGCAACAAATTTCAAAGGATTAAAATAATAAAAAGCATGTTTTCGTATCAGTGGATTTAAGCTATAAATAACAAAAAGATAACTAGAAAATCATCCTTTGTGTAGAGAGTAAAAACAACACTTTTAAATAACCCATGAATCAAATAAGAACTTACAGTAGAAGCTGACAGTATTTTGCATTGTAAGATAATGAAAACGTGACACATCAAACCTTTGGATGGCTATAGTCATGCTTAGAAAGCAATACCCTTAAATATACATTAGAAGAAGCTGAAAATCAACAATCTAAGCTCCATCTCAAGATGACAGAAAAAGAAAAAAGTTTACAAAAAAGTAGACAAGAATAATAAAAGATAGAGCAGAAATAAATGAAATAGAAAACATACAGAATAGCCAATTTCAGGAATGAAAAGTGGTACATTAACTAGAGAAAAAACGTAAATCTTATTTCATGAGGAAAAGGAGGAGGTCAGAGGCACTAATCATATGAGAACCATAAAATGAGTGTTACTCAGACACCTGCCAAATAAAATGAACTTTCTGATGTTATCATCATAGATGTAAGTATCTTTTGAATGTAACCAGACTATAAACCTGAGCAGAGTCTACTTCTAACTATGTTCTACAGGGAAGCAAATACATTTCTGACACTTTAAAGGAGTAATGGTAATAGAAACAATGAATCAATAGAGCAGAGGTCATCAAACTTTTTCTATAAATGGCCAGATAGTAAGTAATTTTAGCTTTGTAGGCCACACAGTCTCTGCCGCAACTACTCAACTGTGCTGTTGTACTGTGAATGCAGCCATATGTAATAAATAATCAAAGGTGTGGCTGTATTCCAATACACATGTATTTAAATTTCATATATCATTTGCTACGAAATATTCTTTTTTAATCAACAATTTAAAAATTAAAAACTATTCTTAGCTCATAAGCTGCACAAAAGAACACGTGGTGGATTCCTCAATAAGTTAAATATAAAGTGACTTAGCAATTCCACTCCTAGGTATATACCCAAAAGAACTGAAAACAGGACAGGTGTTCAAACAAAAACCTGTACATGAATGTTTATAGCAGCACTATTAACAATAGCCAAAAGGAACAACCAAAATACCCATCAACAGATGAATGGATAAACAAAATACAGTATACCCAGATAATGAAATATTATTCACTATAAGATTATATAATATTATGACTGAAATATTATTCCGTCATAAAAGGAATGAAGTGCTGATACATGTTACAACATGATGAACCTTGAAAAACCTACTAAGGGAAAAGAAGCAGCCAGACATAAAAGGCCACATTCCAGGTATACAAAATATTCAGAATAAGCAAATCCACAGAGACATAAAGCAGATCTGTAGTAGTCAGGGGCAAGAGGGAAAGGGAATAGGGAGTGACTGCTTAATGGGAAGGAGGTTTCTGTTTTGTATGATAAAATTCTGCAATAAGATAGCAGTGATTATTGTACCACACTGTAAATGTACTTAATACTACTGAATTGTACACTTTCAACTGGCCCACAGGCCATATTTTACTGACCCCTGGACTAGAGCTTCAAAAGGAAACTCCACATGTAAATGAAAACTCAGTTTCAGGCATGGGTATAAAGTCAAAAGACAGGTACCAATGACGTAAGTAGTACTACATTGCCACCTATCGGCCAGTGAAAGAAATAGTGAAAACTTTAGTGGTTTGGAAGAAAATTTTAAGACTGAATTTTTCAAGCTCCTAATTGTTTGACATGTACTAAACGACAATAACAACAAGAAAGCAGAAAAAAGATGAAGGCCTCCTTATTCAATGTGAAAAAACCCTGGAGAAAATATTCAATAAATTGCCTTAGAACAACCTCACCTCCTTAGAAAGTTAAGAATGAGTCAGCCAAGCTAAAAGCCATATACCTAATGTGCCTTGGAAACAGTTCCTAAGTCTATTAATTCAGCCGCAAAGGTGGGGCCACAAACACAAAGGTGCCCCAAAGTGGAATATCCCAGACACGTCCCTATTCCTTATAAAGTATAAGCCAGAAAAACACCTCCCATGACCTCTTAAATTGCATGGAACCCATGATTATTATGGAGACCCAAGATCAGAGATCATGTCACTATCTCTTGATATATATCTCCAAAAAATCCTTCTTACCATGCAACTTCATTATCATTATATTCCTTTAGGGACAAAACAAATATTTAACTCATTTCCTTCTTTTTACTTGCAAATAATATAAAAAATCCTATCCATTCTTTCTTACATCCCAACTCTGCATAATTAAACCCCTATTTAATCTTGTCCATACTTGATGCAGCATATTTCCCTGCTGATCACATCCTACCTAAATCTCAATTCTTTTCCTCTGAATTAGTTAAATGCAACCTTCACATTATCTACCTTAGACATTATAATCTGGACCAAGACTGAAGAGCTGGCTTTGGAGTGTCAAGAAAATAGATAATCTATGACTACATCTGGGGGGGGGGGCGGGGGGGCGAGTGTGGACAACAATGCCATAAATTATAGTATATGTACCTTGATTTATCAAAACCTATATTAAGCCAGCAAGGTAGACATTTTCTATTATGGCAGTACAACCAGGAGCTACAATTCATGTGGTCAATGCAGCAAATCACTCAAACTGGACTTTGGCTTTCTCATAAAACATAAGGATGTA
Organism: Balaenoptera borealis; assembly: GCF_965194805.1. Taxonomy (NCBI): domain Eukaryota; kingdom Metazoa; phylum Chordata; class Mammalia; order Artiodactyla; family Balaenopteridae; genus Balaenoptera; species Balaenoptera borealis. The sequence goes on from NC_138866.1 coordinate 84,066,928, forward strand.
ATATGCTGTCTTACTGCTCCCATCAGTAACTTTGATAGGAAATGTATGCAAGGTTATTTTGAAAAAAATGTAAGAAATTAAAAGCTATTATGAGCAATTAAGTAAGGCAGCAAAAAAGGAGTCAGAAAGTTTATTTTAAAAAGCAAGAGAATTTTGTTGATTTTTACCTTAAATTTAGGAACAAATCTAGTAAACTCCTGGTGCCAATTGTTAAGTGTAGAAGCAGGTGAAATTATTAAGAAAGGTCCCCAAATGTTCTCTCTCTGAAACAGAAAAACTGGGTCAGCCAACTGCAGGAAAACTGAAGAAATTTAATTCAAAATTATAATTAACGACAAGAGAAGTTTAAGAATAGGAGATGCATTATAACAAGAGAAATGGTTCCTATCTCCCATACCTGCACACTCAATGATAATATCCTATGTTAAGAAAAATAATATTCTATGTTAATAATAACACAGGCTAGGAAGTTGCTCGCACACATCTTGAGAAAAAAATACCAAGCAATTACTCCCCACCCGCCCTTACAGGTCCTAGTTTATATCATTCACAAAGCACTTATGACATACTGACTTGTATGTGTTGCTTTTCCTTATACTAGATGATCACAACTATTTTACTATTATTTAATTGGTATAGAGTTTTCTGCATGTTTCAAAATGCTTTCACGCATTTCTTCTCACTTAATTCTCACAAATTTCCTGTAAAGTAGATATTATCCCCACTTTGCAGAAGTGGAAACTAAACCTCACAGAGTTAAAGTGAAGTCAGGTCAAAAGAGGCTAAGCGAATTGTCCAAGTTTACACTGCTAGTAAGCACAGAGCTGAGATGTGAAACAAGGTCTTCTGATCTAACTAACTACAGTGTTTTTGCCACTACAATGGTGGTTCTCTACAGAAGTGGGAGATGGGGAATGAAAACACACATGCTTAGAAACTGTCCTAGTCTTCTTGAAAACCAGAATGTTTCACCACACTGTATCACCCTGTAAAGGCCTTGAAGGCAAGGAGCAAGTCCTACTGTCTTGGTATGCTACAGTCTAGCGTACTGCTTGATAATGGCTGATTCTCAATAGAAAATGACCCTAGGATGGAGAGAGAGGAAGATGAAAAGACTGCACGCATCTACCCACCTCAGCCAGATGGGCAAGGAGGGCAATGCTCTGTACTGTCTTACCAAGTCCCATTTCATCGGCAAGAATGCCATTAATACCCTGGAAAAAAAATACACATAGTCAACACCTCTCACATTGCATTACACAGGGTTCAACTTACTGCCAAAAAGAACTACCCAAAATGTCAGACTTGTTCAAAGGAAAGTGACTAGAGATACCCAGCTTCAGCACTATTACTACTGTAATGATTCCTTTTGCCAATTCCACAGCTACAACTCTGAATCATGAGACAAACATGCCAAAGCCAGTTTTCCAGCTAATCTAATCCAGGTACAAATGCAATCAGGTTTATTACTAAGACCACTTAAGACAAACTTTATACATGATACAAATAATCCCCAATAAAATCTCCAGGTTAGAAATATAGAGACATCTTTCTGATTCTTGTCAAACGATAAAGCTTTTTTAAAAGGATGAAATCTATAACATTATCTTGTGCTCATTTCACAATACACTGAACCAACGACTTTAGGAAAACAGATAACAAACAAAACAGAGTGGGTATGACATAGTTCTAAAATTCACCTGTTCATAGAGATTTGCCAACCAATTCATGCCTTTCAGCTGATAACCTTTTAATTTGCCATTAAAAATTGTAGGCTGTGGAATATCCTCACCAGCCCGGATAGATGGGTTTGCCAGGCTATAACTCTCCCCAAAACCAGTGCCAGACTTGTTTGCTGCCCGTAGGGCAGCTGCTCGACTTTCTTTTGCATCTTCATCGAATGACCTTGTCTGGAAAATAAAAATATATTAGAAGAAATATATGAGGAAAATAATTAAATTCAAATAAAATTCATAATGCCAATATATCTAACTTGTGCTAGTTGGAACAAACTTTCTGGTAATATGATGTAATATATTACATGTAAGCATAATACACGTGACTCTTGAACAACATGGGTTTGAACTGTGTGGGTCAACTGATATATGAAGTTTTTTCACTAAGTGTGTGCAAGGGTACTACTTGATCCTGTGGTTGGTTGGATCTGTGGATGTGGATCCATAGGTATGGAGGGCTGACTGTAAAGTCATACAAAGATTTTTGACTGCAGGGTAGGTCGGCACCCCTAACTCCCAGAGTTACTCAAGGGTCAAGCGTACATTAAAGTATATTACTAATATTTTAAAATTATTTTAACAATTATATTGAGGATACGCTTTTGATAGACAGGCACTAAGCCATATTACACAATTACTTGCTTCATCAATGAATTTATTAAAGATTTGATATAAAACCTGTTTGGTTGGGGTTGGCGAGGAATAGGTTGAGTTTGTCTCTATCCTTGACTTGGACCCTGTCAAAGTTACACAGGGGCTTCTATGCAGTTTATTAAACTGTATTTTCCTTACTTAATTTGATCTAACTGCAGTTTCTTTCTGATTTCACTAAATGTCACTATATCGTGAATAAGCAAGTTATTACTAAAGTGAAAGAAGGTGCTAACTTAGCAGTTTTAACACATGGTATCACTTTCTTAACAAGCAACAGTGTGGACTTTTTCACTAAACAACCATGATGCACTTCATTCTGTATTACCCATGATTACCAGGGAGGACAGAAGAAAAAAAATAGACAAACTGTCTTAGCGTCAATCAACACATTCTTAAAGCTCAGACAAGTGAATGCTCGTTTCCCATATTTCCTCAGGTATTCCTCTATTACTCTCAAGTAAATAGAGACACACCCCCCGCCCAATGCAGTCACATACACACGTACACATCCATTAATGTTTTTAACTGAAAATACAATTAAGATTAAAGGAGGACCACCTAAGTAAAAAGTTGTATTTCCAGGGCCCAACATTTCATTTTTAAGACTCACCCGAGCCTGATGAATATGGTAAGCATTTTCAGCATTCTTCAGGGCCTGGGCTTTGAAATGGTTACTATCTGAAAAGGGAAATGTGTAGATTATAACACCTCATTAACTGATCTCCTTTAAGGATGCAATTTATACTAGCATATGTGGATCCCTGACGCCCACATTCTATTTATCCCTAAGTTCACAGAGGGTGAGGGAGAAGAAAGGCTCAAATTACTTGACAGAGGTAAGGACCTGGAAGTGGCAATGGAGGCAGAGGGCTGCCATGGTCTCTAGGAGCCAAAGCCAGCTCACAAAAGCCACCAGGAGACTGAGCCCCAGTCTCCCAATCCTGCGTTTCTTGCACGAAGCAATGTCGAAGCCGGGAAAAGCAAGACAATGAGGATTCAAAATTGTAATATATTTATACCGGGTGAAACTATTCCAAAAGAAGAAACAGAGACTGTGTAAATCCCAACATAATCTGAAACAATCTCATTTTCTCTTATTCTTACTCAACATGATCTTGACCACTATTCTCTGTGAACTTCCTCTCAAACTTTACCCCAATTCCTCCCTCTCTGTGTGGTCACAAAAATACCAAAACAGTCTCTTCTCATGCTTTGCTCACATCACCAAGATTCCTGTTACGTGAGAGATGATTTTCTCTAATTAGATATGTTCACTGAATTCTTCTGATACAATACCTTTTATTTCTACTAACAAATCAACACACAAAATATTCCCAAATTTGCAAGATCATATAACCACACCCTTTCCTTTTCAAATTTTTTAATAAAAGTTTTTTATATGCTTATTTTACACGAACATTCACACTTTCCCTACTCCAATAAAATAAATCCCCCTTTTCATCAATATTACCTATCAATCAAGACAAAACTTGCAAGAATTAATGATGAGTATAACCTGAGATACGAAAAAATTTCGGGTATCTCCTTCCTCCCACTCCTGACTCAGGACTCACCATAATCCTCCTGTGTGATGTTAACTACCACCCCTCCGCCAATGTCAATTTGTCTCTGTGTAGAACTATCTTCCAGTTTCCTTAAGATTTCTTCCTGGATCCCATCGTGACCCATGTCTCGTTTGCGACTCATGAAATGGGCATACAACTCTGTCTGGGTGATGAGGAAGTTCAGTTTTCGCTGCTGCCTCTTGGCCTAAAGGGGAAAAAAGATGAAAGTGAAAAGAGTCAAATCACCAATCATATACAAGGGTAGTCAACAGAATTCACTAAACTTATACATAGTTTGCAAACAATTCCTTTACAAATTCTTTACCTTTAGAAAGGTAAAAATTGCTAATGAACAAATTTTATTATAACTAAGTCAGTGGTACTAAAAGCAAGGAATAATCTTTATTTATAGCCTAATAATAACCTACGTTTTGCTCTCCTTTACAAAATAAAATCTTTTTTCCACTAGGCGTCTGCCTAAAATGCTTATTTCTTTACTATATTACTTTTCTTTAATGGCACTGAGATACCAACTAAATTCAAACAACATGCTTTACTTAATAACTTGGGTGATAAATACACGTGTACAGCTTTATTATTTTTAAAAACATAAATGTGTCCAAAACTCTTCTTTAACACCAAAAGGCAAAATAAGTGATGAAGAGCTATAAATTATTCTGAAAGTCAATGCAGGAGGTATCTGAGAATAAGAAGCCCATGAAAAAAAGAAAATGCTCCCCAAAACAGCCTACTGTTCATCTGTGATAATGATAGCTATAAAACATGAATATAGACCAAATACAAAATCACAAACACATATACCTTTTTTTAAAGTATGAGAAAGCTAAATTCAAAGTGCCTCTGAAATAACCTAGTAAGGAAAATAATCATTATGTCAGTAAAAATCATTCTTCAAGATAAACAATAAAATGAGTAAGCAAATGATCCAAAAGACTGAATTATATGAAATACAGCATACACAATAAATATCAAATCAAAGAATCATTATTCTGCATGAACTATTTTATAATAAAATTCATATGAAGTATACTTGATTTATCCTTGATCCACCTCCACAAAAGAAAAACAACAATAAAATAAGGAACATGGCCAGGAAGGACATAAGTCCCAAAGTATGCTACACAAAACTAGGCTTTCTCCTTAAGGTTTTATAACACTTTAGCCAAATTCAGATTAGAAAAAAAAATCTGAAAGTTTGAGAGAAAACTGATTTATTTTCATAAAGGATACAGATGTTCATGTTCTAAAGCTAAAGTACTGACAAGAAAACCTTTCTCGGAATTTCCCTGGTGGTCCAGTGGTTCAGACTCCGTGCTTCCACTGCAGGGGGCACGGGTTCATTCCCTGGTGGGGGAACTAAGATACCGCAAAAGGCGCGGTGTGGCCAAAAATTAAAAGAAAACCTTTCTAAATTAAACCATAAAAAGTAACATTTCCTTTAACCTTAAGGAAGTCAACTACTATGTGTCTAAATGAAGAAGGCAAATTAAGGGAACAAGGATACATCAAAAATGTCTTAATTCAAAAATTCAGGGCTTCCCTGGTGGCGCAGTGGTTGAGAATCTGCCTGCCAATACAGGGGACATGGGCTCGAGCCCTGGTCTGGGAAGATCCCACATGCCGCGGAGCGACTAGGCCCGTGAGCCACAACTATTGAGCCTGCGCATCTGGAGTCTGTGCTCCGCAACAAGAGAGGCTGCGATAGTGAGAGGCCCGCGCACCGCGATGAAGAGTGGCCCCCGCTTGCCGCAACTAGAGAAAGCCCTCGCACAGAAACGAAGACCCAACACAGCCAAAAATAAATGAAAAAATAAATAAATTAATTAACTTAAAAAAAAAATTCAGAGAAAAAGACACATAAGTCAACATAATCACAGATGAAAGTCTCATCAGTTAGCTATCAACATAATTGAGAGAATGTCTCACAAACCTAGATCATAAGCCAAGTCAGTTTCAAAACTTCAAGATCTGTGACTAACTCAAATGCCTCTAAACTCAGTGAGCAAATATTTCCATTAGCATCAAAAGTTTACTAACTCAATAATATGTTTATCTTCCATGCAAAGAAACAAGTCACCCAGGGACTTAAGAGAACTGGGCAAAATCCATATTCCCTCTCAAAGGCATGAGACAGAAGGGAAGACCAAAAACTCAAAAGAGTCTCCATGGCTCTGCTTTGACAGGAGTACTACCTATACCCGAAAGAAAACATTCAATCCTCTGATTCCCTTCCTTCTCCAGACCTCAACTGTCCTTCCACTCATCCCAATGGGCTTACCAATGGCAACATAATATCTCTGTCCTCTTAATCTCTCCTCTTGCTTCCCTGAATAATACTCTCAGCTGATATCAAGCTTAGCAAGAGAACTGACTGCAAGTTAAAACAGAAAAGTAGGTGGCAGCAGGTGGGGAGGGGGGGGGTGTCTCAGAAAACTGAGCTAGTTGTCCATTGTCCCTATCTGGCCCTAAATTTGGCAACCAGCCCTCATCTTCCAACAAATCGAAATTACAGCCAGCATCTGGAACCAAGCCCAGATAAGCTCTAAGCTGTTTTTTCTTTCATTCCTTTTGTTTTTTTTGTGGGGGGAGGCTGGGGAAGGGTGTCCTCCAGAAATATTCAAAAGAATAAGGCTACAAAGAATAGAGGAAATGGGGACTTCCCTGGTGGCGCAGTGGTTACGAATCCGCCTGCCAATGCAGGGGACACACGTTCGAGCCCTGGTCTGGGAAGATCCCACATGCCGCGGAGCAACAAAGCCCGTGCGCCACAACTACTGAAGCTCACACGCCTAGAGCCCATGCTCTGCAACAAGAGAAGCCACTGCAATGAGAAGCCCACGCACCCCAACGAAGAGTGGCCCCCACTTGCTGCAACTAGAGAAAGCCCACGTTCAGCAACGAAGACCCAACACAGCCAAAAATAAATAAAATTAAAAAAAAAAAAAGAAGAGAGGAAATGAGCATAGAAGAGAGGTGAAGGCCAGGGAGAGGGCCTTACTAAAAGAATAAAAACAGAACTGATTTACTGGACTAAAATCACTATACTCAAAGTTATGTCTTAAAATATTTTTTCAACCATTTCATTGGTTAGATTTATAACTTATGAAATGCTAACCCATCTCTTAATATGGCTGCAGCAATTATGGTTTTCAAAATTTCATGCTATTGCCCTACCTCCCGCATTTCTTCATCCAACTTCCGCTGCTCCAAGGCTTCCTTCTCTGCACGTTTGCGGTGTTCCTTCTCCACCTTCTCATACTTCTTCCAGTATAGAAGCATTTCCTTGGTGAGGCGGCGAGCACGAGGTAAGGTCTCCTTACAGTTTTTCTGGGCCTGCAAGGCGGCTCGACGCACCTCCTTCATGCATTGGTGGGCGAGCTGCAAGTGACAACAATGTTATCACAATGGAGGAGGACCAACACTGGGGCCAGTTCTCCCTGGACTCTAAACCACAGCATCCCTCAACCTGTTCAGGGCATATAGTCCTCCTATGGCCACATCTCTTTCTCCCTAATCTGATTAACGTCTCTATACAGTCCTGTGAGCCAGTCCCAGGCCACAAAGTAATATCAGGGATGAGAAATCTACAGACACATTGCCTGAGAAGATGAAAAAAAAGTATAATAACCTAAGATGTTCTGGGAAGTTTTGAAGTATTATCATACACATTAATAATAAAAGCCTTCAGGAAGTCCCTGGCGGTCTAGTGGTTAGGGCTTTGCATACTCACTGCTAAGGGCCCGGGGGTTCAATCCTTGGTTGGGAAACTAAAATCCCACAAGCCGTGTGGCGTGGCCAAAAAAATTTTTTTAATAATAATAATAATAATAGCTGTCAGTGTTTATCATATGCTAGGCACCATTCTAAGCTTAACATATATTAAACTAACTCATTCTCCACAAAAACCCTATGAAGTTGATATTTTATATATAGATGAGGAAATGAGGATGAGTAACTAGCCCAGGGAAACACAACTAGTAAGGTTACCTCATCTAATTCTCACAATACCCAAAGAAAGTTGCGTTAATTCCCTCTAAGGGAAAGTATTAATACCATCATTTCTTAGATGAAGAGACTGAGCACAGGATGACTGCATGATCTGCCCAAGGAATTAACAGTAGGCTATGGTCTTACCCCCAAAAATCTGAAAACCAGAAATGCGAGGAAGAGCAATTTTATTTTTAAAATAGATTGAAAAAGAAACGAAATTGAGTTATTTGTAGTGAGGTGGATGGACCTAGAGTCTGTCATACAGAGTGAAGTCAGAAAGAGAGAAACAAATACTGTATGCTAACACATATATATGGAATCTAAAAAAAAAAATAAAAAAGGTTCTAACAAACCTAGGGGCAGGACAGGAATAAAGATGCAGACGTCACCACCTAGAGGGGTGGGATAGCGAGGGTGGGAGGGAGGGAGATGCAAGAGGGAAGAGATATGGAGACATATGTATATGTCTAACTGATTCACTTTGTTATAAAGCAGAAACTGACACACCATTGTAAAGCAATTATACTCCAATAAAGATGTTTAAAAAAAAAAAAAGACGCAGATGTATAGAATGGACTTGAGGACACGGGGCGGGGGAAAGGTAAGCTAGGACGAAGTGAGAGAGTAGCATTGACATATATACACTACCAAATGTAAAAGAGATAGCTAGTGGGAAGCAGCTGCATTGCACAGGGAGATCAGCTCGGTGCTTTGTGACCACCTAGGGGGTGGGATAAGGAGGGTGGGAGGGAGACGCAAGAGGGAGGGGATATGGGGATATATGTATATGTATAGCTGATTCACTTTGTTATACTGCAGAAACTACACAACATTGTAAAGCAATTATACTCCAATAAAGATGTTTAAAAAAAAGATTGAGAACATTTAGAAACTCTCTTAAGTACTATTAGATTAAGTATCAACAGGTCACAGGAGACAAGAGCAGCAACCATAGATCTAAATAATAAGAACACATTCCAGCAAAACATAAAATGGGAAATATAATCGTACCTTGCGGCTATTGGTGAGAAACAGGTTACGAGCTGAAGCTTTCTGCTTGTTGGCCTAAAATAGTTAAAAACAATACTTCATTTAGGATTCTTTTTTGAAATAAGATTGTGTAGACTGGCACCGTACTTTACTGATCTCCTCAAAGATTAAAAAATAAAATGCCAAACCAAGCGTAGTCAAAATACATTACTTCTTTCAATTAAAATAAAATACATTACTTCTAAGAGTCACCCAAATGTACCAACTCAGAACAACACATAAAGCTCCTAAAGCCTCATTAAAAAAAATAAACTGGTGTTGTATCTGCCTTAAATTGAGTCTTCTGTATCCTTCTGGAAAAAATTTAAGCTATATTTAAGGCTTGAAGTGAACGAGGAAAATGTAACAACATACCCTAATCCTAGCACCACTCTGATTAGAACACACTGCTTTCTAGGGTCAATATGCAAAGAAGCTGAGACAGCAGGGCACGCAGATACAAAAATCATTAGGAGAAAGGTAAACTAGCTTCTTAGTTTGTGATTCTAACCCTACCTCCAGCCAAGGCAAACCCACTGCCACTATTACTTAATTTCTACCACCACTTGACCTCACCTTCTTGAAGAAAAATTCCGAGGCAGACCTAACACAAGATGACTCAGCAGCCCACAACCAAGTCTCAAGCTGCTTATTATGTCTACCACTTCACTTAAAAAAAACTAGCTTCAATAAAGAAACCTGATTTTAACCATGATGGTCCATTTATTTGATGTGGGAAAGAAGAGGCAGAGCTGAGTGGCTCTCTGACTATTAAAGAAATCTCCCCCAGACTGTAAAGAAACAATGGGTGTGAAGTTATACAAAGGGCCTGAAAGCCATTTCTATAATAATCCCACCTCAGACTGTCTGATTAAGGGAATTTTTAGGGCTTTTAACAAAAACGTTCTCTAATTCTAAAGCAACTACTGCCACTTTAAAGATAAAAATCTCAAATATTCCCACTGAATTCCTTATCATCAGAGGGCATCATCTGAAGCCACTTCACCAAGTATGAAACAAGTTTTTCTGTAACTTTTCCCATCACGAATGTTCATACAAAGTCAACAGGCACATGAAAAGGTGCTCAACATCACTAATTATCACAGAAATTCAGTCAAAACAAAAATGAGATATCACCTCACACCTGTCAGAATGGCTACCATCAAGAGGACCACAAATAAATGTTGGAGAGGATATGGAGAAAGGGAACCCTAGCACACTGCTGGTGGAAATGTAAATTGGTACAGCCACTATGGAAAACAGTATGGAGGGCCCTCAAAAAACTAAAAATAGAACTACCATATCATCCAGCAATTCCACCCCTGGGTATACATCCAAAGAAAACGAAAACACTAAGTCAAAAAGATACATGCACCCCAATGCTCATAGTAGCACTATTTAAAATAGCCAAGATATGGAAGCAACCTAAGTGTCCAACAACAGATGAATGAATAAAGAAGATGTGATACATACACACACACACCCCGGAATATTACTCAGCCATAAAAAAGAATGAAATTCTGCCATTTGCAACAACATGGATGGACCTAGAGGGTATTATGCTTAGTGAAATAAGTCAGAGAAAGACAAATACTGTATGTTATCACTTACATGTAGAATATAAGAAATAAAACAAACAAATGAATATAACAAACCAGAAAGTCTCATAGATATAGAGAACAAACGAGTGGTTGCTAGTGGGAAGGGGGAAGAGAGGGAACAAGATAGAGGTATGGGATTAACAGGTACAAACTACTATGTATAAAAAATAAATAAACAACAAGGATATATTGTATAGCACAGAGAACTTAGCCAATATTTTATAATAACTTTAAATGGAGTATAATGTATAAAAATTTTGAATCACTATGCTGTACACCTAACATTATAAATCAACTATATCTCAATTAAAAAAAAAGAATGCTCAAACACATACTCTCTCTCCAGAAATATTTATTAATTGCTATGGAGGGAGGGGAAGTAATTGCACAGTACAGAGGCACCATCATACTAAGGGATCAAAGCTAATATCACTATATAGGGACAGATGTGTCAAGTGCCTCCTGATGAGATATGTCAAGAACATATCACTCTCTAGTAATATTGCCAAAAATGCATAATTCAAATCTAATCCCAAGGAAACATCACACAAACCCAAATTCAAAAATATTCTACAGAATGGTATACTCTTCAAAATAACAATGTCAGGAAAGATGAAAGCTAAGGAATTGTTTCAGAATAAAGGAGATTAATGAGACATGACAATTAAATGCAACATGTAGTCCTAGATTGATTCAGAGGTGGGGAAAGTGCTATAAAGGACATTATTGAAACAAGTGATGAAATATGAAAACCTATGGGTCAGATAATAATTTTTAATACTGCACTGTGGTTATGCACTAGATGATTTCCTTTTTCTTCGGAAACACACAATTATTAGGAGTAAATTTAGCACAAAATCTCAAACTAACCCTTAAAATGAGTGAGAAAAAAAGTATGCATTTATATGGCAAAAGCAAATGAGGCAAACAGGTGCTAAATACGAGTAAAAGATACATGGCAGTTCCTTGCATTATTCTTGCCATATTTTTTTCTTTTTTTAAATTTTTAATTAATTTATTTATCTATTTTTTGGCTGCGTTGGGTCTTTGTTGCTGTGCGTGGGCTTTCTCTAGTTGGATCATATGGTAGTTCTATTTTTAGTTTTCTGAGGGACCTCCATACCAATTTACATTCCCACCAACAGTGTGCTAGGGTTCCTTCTTCCCCACATCCTCTCCAACATTTGTTATTTGTGGTCCTTCTGATTAACAGCCATTCTGACAGGTGTGAGGTGATATCTCATTTTTGTTTTGATTTGCATTTCTCTGATGATTAGCAATGTTGAATATCTTTTCACGTACGTGTTAACCATCTACATGTCTTCTTTGGAAAAGTGTGTATTCAAGTCTTCTGGCCATTTTCTGATTAGGTTGCTTTTTTGATACTGAGTTGTATGAGCTGTTTATATATTTTGCATATAAATCCTTTGCCAGTCATACCATTTGCAAATATCTTCTCTCATTCTATACATTATCTTTTTGTTCTGTCAATGGTTTTCCTTGCTGGGCAAAACCTTTTACATTTAACTAGGTCCCATTTGTTTACTTTTGCTTTTATTTCTTCTTTTGCCTCAAGAGACAGATCCAAAGAAATACTGCTACAATTTATGTCAAAGGTTGTTCTGCCTATGTTTTCTTCCAGGAGTTTCATGGTTTCAGATCTTATCAGATCTTCTCAGGTCCTTAATCCAGTTTGAGTTTATTTTTGTATACAGTGTGAGGAAACTGAACTAACTTTAGAGTTATGGAAAACATGCAAAAAATAGTAGAGTTCCCTTACTACTCCCCACCCCCGCTTTCCCTAATTTTAGCAACTTATATAACCATAGTGCAATTATTAAGAAAGGAAATTAACTGCCCTCTAGAGCCCATGAGCCACAACTACTGAAGCCCGTGAGCCACATCTACTGAAGACCGCACGCCACAACTACTGAAGCCCATGTGCCTAGAGCCCATGCTCTGCCACAAGAGAATCTACCGCAATGAGAAGCCCACGCACTGCAACAAAGAGTAGCCCCCACTCACCACAACTAAAGAAAGCCCATGCAGCAACGAAGAGCCAATGCAGCCAAAAATAAATAAATTAATTAATTAAATAAAGTTCCCTTTAAAAAATAATAAATAAATAAAAAGTGATGCTTCTCGACACTTACGAATTAAAAAAAAAAAAAAAAAAAAAGCAAGGAAATTAACACCAGTAAAGTATTAACCAAATTATATATAGGTCTTATTTGAATGTCAACAACTTTTCCACTAATATCCTTTCACTGTTCCAGGATCCTACACAGGATCTCACAATGCGTTCATTTAGTTGTTCTTCTCCTTAATCTCTTCCCGTATGTAACATTTCCTCAGTCCTTCTCTTTCATGTCCTTGACACTTTTGAAAAGCACCAATCAGTTATTCTGTAAAGTGTCCCAAAATGTGTGGTTTTCCGGTTTTTCCTCATGATGGGAATGACATCGTTTACTATGGCAAGAATACCAGAGAAATGATGTTTTGATGATGTGCTCCTCTCAGTGCATCACATCAAGGAGTTCATGATATCAAAATTTATATTACTAGTGATGTTTACTTTGATCATTTGGTTAAGGTGCACTCTGTCAATTTTGAAGCTATGCAACTTCTGCTTCTCCTTTAACTTTTGCCCTCTAATTTTAGCATTCATAAATGTAGTCTGCAACAATTATTACTGTGGTGTTTGCATAAGGATAATTTTATTTCCTTCTTTCCTTCTACACTTACTAACCGGAATTCCTACTGAAAGGAAGAGTTGTTCCTTCTACACTTTGTCTATTCAAGTATTTACTTATAACAGTATGGACTGACAATATTTCTTTTATTCTATGGGTCAAAATCCAGTATTATTCTTATTTATTTTGTTGCTCAAATTATTCTAACTTTGGCCACGAGGCGCTCCTTCAGGTTGGCTCCTGTGTTCTTTTGAGAAGCCCCACCTCCCCCCGATCTTTCTTCAGAACTTCTTTACTTTCTGGCACCACTTTAAAATGTTTTTCATTTTGTCTTTGGCTGCGCTGCACGGCTTGCGGGATTTTAGTTCCCTGACCAGGGATTGAACCCGGGCCCCGGCAGTGAAAGCAACAAGTCCTAACCACTGGACCGCCAGAAAATTCCCTAAGGTTCATTCTGTATTTTCCCTGCTGAGTTCTGGAATAAGGTACTTCTTCAAGGAGCCTTGGTTCCTCTTATTAGAGAATAAAAGTTGTTTAGAAATCAAGACCCAGGGACTTCCCTGGTGGTGCAGTGGTTAAGAATCCACCTGCCAATGCAGGGGACATGGGTTCGATCCCTGGTCTGGGGAAGATGCCACATGCCACAGAGCAACTAAACCCGTGCGCCACAACTACTGAAGCCCGTGCACCTAGAGCCCGTGCTCCGCGACAAGAGAAGCCACTGCAATGAGAAGCCCGCGCACTGTGACGAAGAGTAGCCCCCGCCCTCCGCAACTAGAGAAAGCCTGCTCGCAGCAACGAAGATGCAACACAACCAAAAATAAATAAGTAAGTAAGTAAGTAAGTAAGAAATCAAAACCTGGTTGCTAGATATCTTCGTTGTTACTGGGGTGTCACTGCTTCTAGGCCCTCTCAGCAAACAGAACCAGAAAAAATATACATATGCATGCTAATCCATGCATACACACCCAAGTATATTTCAGTTATCTATCTGTATGTGTGTATATATATATAAAACCATGCATTTATACTGATACCTCTGATCCCAGTCAAACTTCATGGGCTTCATTTTAGCTTTCCCCTTCTCCTTACTTATTAACTTCTTTCTCCAGCAGTGAGAAACTGGCTCATCTACAATATATTTACTTATTTGTTCATTCCTAGTATACACATAAAGTAGTTTCAAAATTGCTAACCTATTCATTCCCCTAAGAGAAACACTTTTACTATGTCAATCATGGCATTTACGCATAGTTCCATCAGTCTTTAGCCTTACATATCCAATCAAAATAACGTTCTCCTCAGTTACTTAGATGAGTTCTTTCTTCCCCACTCCCTGCAACTTGATCATGTTACTCATTTCTGATACAGTTAAGTTCATTTGTTCCTACTTTTATTCCATTTTGACCACACATCGCCCCAACCTCCCTCTCCACCCACATCCTGGTTGGTTTAATATTGGAGGTATATCAGAAATCTGTGAAACATTACTATGGTTCTAAAAGTCAGCCTTATACAAAATATACTCAAAGACTCCTTCCTTCTCATCCTTGCTACCCTGTTCCCATTCCTTCCCTCCTTTCTACCCTTTCCCCACTTGCCCTCTATAAGGAATCAATCACTTTAACTGCTGGTTCATCCTTCTTGAATTTCTTTTGAACGAATGAGCAGGTATTTGTGTATTTTCTTGTATTCCCTCTATTCTTACATGAAGGGTATACTTACTTTTTTGTGTTTTGCCTCTTTCACTTAACTGTATGTCCTCGAAATTACCATATCAGTTCAGGGAGGTCTTCCTCGTTCTTTATTTTTAACAGCAGTATAATAATCCACTGGACAGATCTACCATCGTTTAATTCAAGCCCCATATATGACCATTTAGATTGTTTCTGTTATTTCACAATTACACATAATGCTACAATGAATAACCTTGTTTACATGTATTTTTTTATGGTTGCTTTAGCTTTAAGGTAGATTCCTAGAACTGGTAGTGCTGATTTTAAAGGTAAGTGCATCTGTAGATTGCTAGGTGTTGCCAACTTTCCCTGCAACACAGTCCTAATTTGTATTCCTATCAGTAATGTATGCGAGCACCTGCTTCCCCACAGGCTCCTTAACAGAATGTGTTGTCATATTTTTAAATTTCTGCCAGTGTGATAGGTGACAAATGGCGTCTAAGTGTTATTTTAATTTGTACTACCCCAATTATGAGAGACTTTGACCCTTTTTAATATGTTTGAGAGCCATTTTTGTATCTTTCTTTGCTAATTGTCTATTTTGACATTTTCCCATTTGTCTACTGAATCTGTGGTCATTTGTCCCTCCATTTTTTTAAAAAATATTTATTTATTTTGGCTGCACTGGGTCTCAGTTGCGGCATGCAGGATCTTCGTTGTGTTATGTCTAGTTGTGGCATGTGGGGTCTTTAGTTGTGGCATGCGGGCTTCTTAGTTGTGGCATGTGAACTCTTAGTTGTGGCATGCATGTGGGATCCAGTTCCCCGACCAGGGATTGAATCCGAGTCCCCTGCATTGGGAGCACAGAGTCTTACCCACTGGACCACCAGGGAAGTCCCTGCCCCTCAATTTTTAACAGTTCTTTCTATACTATTAGAGGTAACAGCCCTTTGACTGTAGTATTCAATGTAAATAATGGGGACTTCCCTGGTGGCGCAGTGGTTAAGAATACGCCTGCCAATGCAGGGGACATGGGTTCAAGCCCTGGTCCGGGAAGATCGCACATGCAGTGGAGCAACTAAGCCTGTGTGCCACAACTACTGAAGCCCGCGCGCCTAGAGCCCGGCGAGAAGCCACTGCAATGAGAGAAGCCACTGCAATGAGAGGCCCACACACCGCAACAAAGAGTAGCCCCTGCTCGCCGCAACTAGAGAAAGCCCACATGCAGCAGCAAAGACCCAACACAGCCAAAATTGAATTTAAAAAATAAAAAATTTTAAAAAATAAAAAAATAATATCTCCCAGTTTGTCAGTTGTCTTTTGTCATGCAAAAATTTATTTTTATGTGGCCAAATTTAAGAGTATTTTCTTTTATTACCTCTGGATGTTGAATCATAGTTAGAAACTCCTTTCCTACACAAATATTAGATAGAAATGCAGTCGTTTTATTCTAATATTTGTATGATTTCTTTTTTTTACATTGAGATGCCAAATCCATTTGGAGTATATGTGTGAGATACAGACCTAATTTTACCTTTTTCAAAATGGCTATCTAGTTGTCCCAACACCATTTATTAAAGGTACTACTAGTCTATCTGCCTATTCATGTGTCAGTACCACACTGTTCTAACTGTAGAGATTTTATAGTATGTTTTAATGTTTGGGAAGGCTTTTTTTACTGTTTCCCTAGCAATTCTCACATATTGACTTTTTCCACATTGAGTTTAGAATCATCTTCTTTAATTCATAAAATATCCTGTTCATATGTCTATTAAGATTGCACTCAATTTATAATGAAGCAATTAACTGGGTAAAATGCAAACCACTGGTGAATCTAAGTAAAGAGTATAAGGGGATTTCCTTGGTGGTCCAGTGGTTAAGAACTGGTCTTGCAATGCAGGGGACGCCGGTACGATCCCTGGTCGGGGAACTAAGATACCACATGCCTCGGGGCAACTAAGCCCACACGCCACAACTAGAGAGCCCGCGTGCAGCAACTACAGAGCCCATGCGCTCTGGAGCCCGCACGCCACAACTAGAGAGAAGCCCGCGCACCACAACAAAGATCCCGCGTGCTGCAACTAAGACCCGACACAGCCATAAATAAACAAATAAATAAATAAATAGGGTATACAGACATTATTCCTGCAGCTTTTAAGTTTGAAATTAGTATATCAAAATAAAACATTCAAGCAAATTAAAAGAGCAAAATGAATGCTTATACATGTTTTTCCTAAATCATTCACATTTTCTTCTAATACCTGTGATTATTCAGTAACATCCAAATGTTTATAAAGTGTAAGAAACACATGTCCATCATTTTAATTTCCTGCATTATGACCTATCAATTTGCTGTCAAATCTCTATTTCTTTATGTAAGAAAACTGCATTCCTCAAAGAGGTTTCCCTCCATTTTTTTGGCCAAGGAGCATAACACAACGATTACCTCGTGTATTTTGATCAAATTCTAGAAAATCAGTTAACTGAAGAGAGTACTATTCAGGATTTTCCTAATTCCAAAAGATTAGTTTTCTTTCTGAACCCTGTGAAAGTACCTAGCTCTCACAGCTTCTCTTTGGAGGGCAGGCAGAGAAAACATTCTATCTGGAGGCACTCACTTACCTTTGGTAGTTCCTTTTTCACAATGCTGAGCCATACTTTCCTGCGACGAGCATTGAGCTGCTCAATGGATAAGTGCTTCTTCTTGGTGCCAGGAGGAGGTGCATCATGAGAGAACTTGGCAAACACTTTGGTCTGGTGGTGGTGGCGACGAGGGGATTCTTCAGAGGAAAGTTCTTCATCTCTTCGCCTTTTCTTCTTCACTTTTTTCAACTTAGCTGCAAAGGAGACAGACTCTCAGAAGGTTTCATTTCTTCCTTTCCACAGGAGAAAGTCACAAAACAACCTCATCACTTTAAGAAAAATCAAGGTTCTTTTCTCATTCCACTGAGACTGGCAATGTTTTTCCTTTTATCTATTCAGGTCCATGAATATTCCACAAAGAAGCTAACACTACCTCAAAAAAGAACACTGGATACTTCCTCTGTTTACATGAAAGAGAAATAGAAGAGAACCTAAGAACTATATTTCTTTTGAACCCAACAATAGGAAAGGAGGCTTATGAAGTATCATGAGCTCAAGTCATGATCAGAGGAAGGAAACTTTTCTACTTGGTAGCAATGTAAGTTGACTAAAGAAAAATAACAGAGAAAGAAAAAAAATGCATTAACTGATATGACACTAAGACCTGCGAAAAGAAAACTGCACATGAAACAAAAATCTAGTTTGAGAGGGAGGGTGGAAGGATGAGAAAATACTGAGATAAACAAGGAGGATGTGGACGAAATAAGGGAAGAAGGCTGAAAAGAGTGTTTCTGTACAGAGTTCATGCCTTTAGGGGAATAAAATCTGCCTAGTACAGATAGTCTAAAACTTTCCTTTCCTATTTCCTTCCTGATTTCCAGCTGCTTGGAACTCAGAGAGGAAAAGACATTTCCTGGCAAACATGCAAACAAGCACTACAGAAGATCATCAGGAGGTGTCTATTTTAAATCACTACATACGGCAACAATTATAACTTATTCCAAATACTTCAGGTGACTCTTCATACTTCCCTGTGTATAACTAACTGCTTCCTGTCCCAGAACATTTTCAATATTTGGAGAGTATGTAGAAGAAAAAAAGGAATAACCTAATTGGCTTAAATCTCTGGCAAAGAATCTATAGTTCTCATGTCTTTATAATTCTAGAAAAGATCATAAACCAAATACAAAATAAATTTAATACTATTTACAACTAGTAATTGGATAAGGGAGACTAGGGTTTTTCAGATAAAGCAAATTTCTACTACATGGATTATGTTCAAAGCCCAAACGTACCTGGAACTAAGAATGAGTAAAGGTAGAAGGCAGGTCAATATGCTCACCTTTAAGTTTCTTTTCTTCCTTGAATTTCTTTTTTTTGGGTCCAAGAAGGTGCCGTTGTTGCTCATAGAAAGGGTCATATGTGGAGAGCAGGCCTGCACTGTAGTATTGGTATTGCTGCAACTGAAGCAGGCAAAGACAGTGATGTTTAGAAGGGCCTGTCTTTCCTACAGCACAGCCTTCAAATTATCTTTACTAAAGAAGGCTGATGCAGAGAAAAACCATAGTTCCTACATACAGTATTCTTCCCACAAAGAGACCAATAAACGTTTAATACATCAAAGTGAATTATTCCCTTAACTTCAGAACAAAATGGGTTCATTGGCTATGCACACGGAAAGTTGTTGAAAATAACTTAAAAAAACAAAAAAAAACCCTTCATGATTCTGATTCTCCACCAGAATATTTACTTTGTCCTGACACATATTTGTCATTGCAGAAAGGTCTCCTCTTCAATTCATCAACAAGAAATAAACCATACTTCTACTACCAATAGGTCCCCAGATTTACTAAGGTTTCTAATGCCTGCTTTCCCAGCTCTTAGTCTTATATTTAGTTTGAATAGTCCCCAGCCATCACAATTCTTCAATCTTTGAAGTCTTCTCTCTTCATTTCCCACTAAGAATCTGACAATATTATACATAGTGTCTTTGTTACCAGAATTCTAACATATGAATAATCTTATTTTTTTCTGTCCAGAGAGTAATTAATCTTTTCAAACATTTCATTCAAATTGACCTCCAAAGCTCAAATTTTGTCTGACTTATTACTAACGGGTAAATACGAAGATAAATAAAATTAGGTAGTCCACTGCAGAATCTCTTTCCTGAATTATAGGCAAATGAGTTGTTCAAAGACTGAAACTAGGATAGAAGAGTGACATGGAGAACTATTACAAGGTCCTCTGTTAAAGCATTCATACAGCTGTAAACTTAAAATCTGTGGACTTTCCCACGTGTCTTTTACTTCAATTTAAAAAAGACCAAGTATTTTGAGCACCAACTGCCTTAGCATTGTACTTTAAAAAGGAACTCCTTGTCTAAGTCAAAAGTCATACATCTTCATACATCTTACTATTTATTACTTCTACAGGTTTATAACTTTTAGCATATTATTCAAAGCTTTCTGAACTAACTTTGGACCTTAACTAATTGCTGGAAAGTTTTAGGTCTTCAAATATTCTATTGCTCATTATGTACAAAGTGCTACACTCCTGACAAAAATCAGAAGGCGTTTGTAACAGCATTCAAATAGTTGCCACATAAAACTATCATCAATCTAATGTTAGTATGTGAAGAAAGGGAGTTTTTCCAAGATAGGAACACTTCCAAAGAACAACTGCATTAAAAAGCAACCACAAGAATTTTAAATGGTGCAGCTGCTTTGGAAAACAGCCTGACAGTTCCCCCAAAGGGTAAGCATAGTGTTATCATATGACCCAGCAATTCTTTTCCTTGGTATATACCCAAGAGAAATAAAAATACATGTCCACACCGAAAATCTGCACACAAATCTTCAGGGCAGCATTATTCATAAGAGCCAAAAAGTGAAACAAGTCACTATTCATAGCTACAATCCATAAAACCCAAAAAGTAGAAGCAATCCAATTAGTTCATCAAATGATGCATGGATAAATAAAATGCACTATGTCCATATAATGGAATATTACTTGGTAATAAAAAGGAATGAGGTACTAATACATGCTACAATATGAATGAACCCTGAAAACCTTATGCTAAGTGAGAGAAGCTGGACACATGTTGTTCCATTTGTATGAAATGTCTAGAATAGGCACATTTATAGAGACAAATGGTGGACTGATGGCTGTCTGGGGCTGAGGGGAATAAAGGGAATGAGGGGGGGAGTTCCCTGGTGGCCTAGTGGTTAGGATTCCACATGTTCACTGCTATGGTCCGGGTTCGATCCCTGGTAGGGGAACTGAGATCCTGCAAGCCACACAGCAAAAAATTTTTAAATGCAAAAAAATTAAAAAAAAAAAAAAAAAAGAAAGAATGAGGGGCAAGAGCTAAGGGAAATGAGATTTCTTTCTGGGGTGAGAAAATGTTCTGAAATTAGAAAGTGATGATAGTTACAAACTCTCTGAATATACTAAGACCAACTGAACTGTGTACATTAAAAGACTGAATTTTTTTAGTATGTGAAGTATATTTCAATTATCAGAACAACCACAACCACCATCTAAATATAAAGTTAAAATGATGTATGTTCAATTAATATAAACCAGAGAGTAAATACCCAGCATGAAAATCTGAGATTTCTCCTGAAACCCTTACCTCCTTGTCTTTACTATACTTATTCTGGTGAAGTTTCTTGTATTTGTGCAGTCGCAACATATTATGAAGTTCTTCTCTGCTGAGATTGAGTTCTTCTTCTTCTTCTTCTTCATCATTGTCTTCACTCTGAGAATCTGCCTCACTGGATTCATCGCTTAGCAGAATGCTCTGAAAAAGGGAGGAAATGGAAATGGAACCTCTGATATGAAGCAATTCCTTTTATAATCCAAGGGTTTTTTCCAGATCCCAAAACAATGACAAAAACAGCTGGAGGATAGTCATTCCAGTTTCCCTTATACTATTCTTTACCAATTCAACTAAAAAACAAAAAGATACCAATTAAACCTAGAAGTCATGAATTAATAAAGAGCGCCAAAACATGAGAAATGCTATCAACAGCAACAAGGCTAAATTTCACTTAGTACATATGCTACACATAAGATAATTTAAATAAATGTCAAATACCAAGGCAAAAAACTAAACAAAACCTAAAAAACTACTATAGGGCCTAAAGGTATAATATAGAAAGCAAGCTGTGATGCCTAATAAAGGGGAAACAACCCCAAAATCCATTAACTGATGAATGGATAAACAAAATGTGGTATTATCCAGATAACGAAGAATTATTCAGCCATTAAAATGAAGGAAGTAGTACTGACATGTGCCACAACACACAACATGAATGAACCTTGAAAACATCATGCTAAGTAAAAGAAGCCAGACATAAAAGGCCACATTTTATGTTTCCATTTATATGAAATGTCCAGGATAGGCAAATCCACAGAGACAGAAAACAGGTTAGTGGCTCCCAAGGGCTGGGGAAAGTAGAGAAAGGGTGACTGTTAATGAGCAGAGTTTCTTCCTGGAGTGTTGAAAATGTTCTGGAATTAGATAGTGGTAATGGCTGTATTAACTTTATGAAAGTACTAAAAATTATTAAATTATACACACTTTAAAAGGGTAGATTTTATGGCATGTGAATTACATCTCAATTTTTAAAAATGTGATGGCCAAGCATAAGGTTACTGCATTCCCAACAGTTTAAAACCTCATTGATGTGAAGCTAATCAGGCCTTTTCCACATGAGCCTTTTCAGGCCTTTTCCACATGAGCCTTTTAAAGGGGCTGGTGATAAAAATAAAAGACTACCTTTAAATTACTTTGAGCTCTTCATAAAAAAAGTATAAAATAGAGAAATAATTAGTATCAATAAAAGAAATGCTATCCTTAATTCAGTCTAGCTAATGACAGTAATCTTGTTAAGAGTATAAATGAGATTGTCACTGCCTTGCTAACAAACACTCTAATTGCTTAGCACTGTAACAAGAGTTAAAATACAAATTCCGTAACATAGTGTACAAGGCCCAATGTGATCAGCTAATAACCTCAGTTTCTACTATCTTCTCATTTACTGTGCTCCAGCTATACCAACCTCCTTTCTTCCCCAAACATACCAAGTTGCTTCCTTTCTCAGGACTTCCTACCATCGGTCCTTCTGATTGAAATGCTCTTATCTTAAACCTTCAGATAGTTCCTTCTGATCATTCAGCAATCAGTTGAAATGTTACCTCTTTAAAGAAACTGTATTTATTTATTTACAGACTTACTCACTGCCTCCCTACATTAGAGTGTAAGCGCCTCAGGGTAAGCTCCTCAGGGCAGGAACCCTATCTATCTACAACAGTATCTCCCAAGGCAGTATGCGCCAATCAACATCTGTTGAATGAATGAACTACTCAGTGACTAATAAAAAAAATAGATTAATAATCCTGATTACAAGCCAGTGAGAGCAAGGATCTTATCTGATATATTTCTGTACTCCCTCGCTCAGTATAGGGCTTCATTCCCAAAAATGTTTGCTAAAATGAACTTCCGTTGAGTCCTCTAGAGTTTTCTCTTATAATCCCTTGAAAAACCACACCCAGAATAAAAGACTCATGTCTAGGAAAATCTCTGCCAATGTGCCATAATTAGTCAGTAACTTATCCTTCTATTTGTAATTTTAGTAGGTTATTTGAATTATAAACATTCTGCCTTATCTCTTACCTTTAGCCACTTTCTGCTTTTCTTCAACTTAGAGAAGTTATATAAATTCCCTTTGTCAGATTTTGTTTCTGTGTAAAGAAACATAAAGAATAAAAAAATGAAAGGACACCTGCCCCAAAAGAACTGATAGTCCAAAGAGGGATTTCACACCACACTGACCTGACTGTAGAACTCCATTCAATGAGTATGTGTTTAACATTCCAGAACTACTTGCTCCAGAAGTCTCACCAAGCAATGAATTTGGAGGTTCTTCCTTAACTTGTATCAAGGGATCCCCAGATTGGGGTAATAAAGGATTATTGTCATCCAGTCCATCTTCACTTTCATCACTATAAATTGAAGAATGGTGAATCCACAATAACAGCTGACCCAGCAAAATATTATAATTTATGGTTAGTAGACTGAACACTTTACAGAAGAAACTGATCCTTTGATTAAGCTGACTGTATTTTATTTGACAGAAAGAAGGAAAAAAAAAATCAAACATCCCAAAACCCATAAGATACTTAAACCATAAAATCTACAGGAATAATGGGAATCAGAAATGTGGGGAAACGTTATATTGGGAAGACGGAATACCATACCTAGAAATATTCCTGTTGAAGATGGCTGATGTTTGTCGCAGGAAATGGTCCAACCGGAGGGCCCTCTCCAGGTACTGAAGATAGAGGGGCTTTGCCAGCTCAGTGAAGCCGCCATCGTCCCCGGCACCCAACTCCGAGGCCATAGAACAAATCTGTCTTCATGCACAAGGGTTTCCGACTGCACGGCTGCAGAATGGAGATGAGTAGTGAAAGATGAAATGCTATTCATTCTCCCTTTATTTTGCCTGCTTGCTATCAATGTGAAGAGAAATCAGACCTTCTAGACACAAGAAGAGAATACAGCAGTCTATAGAAAGACCATGATAAAGCTCTTGTTAGGCACTGCCTCCTAATGCAAATGCAGAAGTTAAAAGGATGAGAAAAACACCAAACTATAGAAATACTGTCACCTGTCACAATGAAAATTCATGATACTTTTCTGAAGCAGTGCCTTAAAATTTATACTCAATTCTCTTTCATCTTACAATTAATAATTACTCACAACTATCCAAATCTGTACCACAAGTTCACTGCTGTACACCTCACAGAGGAGCACATGTTCTCAGCATCACCCTTCAAAACAGCTGCTCCCTTTTTCACTTTGTATTTACATTCATACATATGTGTGAGGTAGTCCACTTACAAGGGAATAGATATACTGGCAGAGTATTTTACAATCCCTTATAAACATGTCATAAAGTAAAAAGATTTAGAGATGATTCAGAAAACTGGAGCAAAGAGAATAAAAGTGAGGGTGAGAAACCTGAGCATTCTCTTTGCTACCTTATGTTGTTAAGGACAATGTTAGACTCAAAACGTCTTCACTAGAGAATCAATCAGTGTAACAACCTTCCCCCCAACTGTCTTTCATGTAACATCTTCTACCTTATAACTGGTTATTTTTAAAGAGTTAAGGGGTTGAGCCAAGATTAAATAATGGGACAACACAGAGCAATTAGCCCACCATCTGACATACAGTGAGTACTCAATAAATAGTAAGTTACTTGTAAAAGTTCATAATCTAATAAATTAAGGTATAATCTTTAAAGGAAACCAGAACATCTTTATCTTGAGTTGTCTTCTCTTTTTATTACAGATTTTAAAAATTTCCTAATACAATCTTTCTCCTTAAGAGAATGTTAAAAATTCTCTCCCAGTTGAGCCACAGATTCAACATAATCCCTATTAAAATCCTAGCAGGCTTTTCTTTTTTTTTCCCCAGAAATTGACAAGCTGATTATTAAATTTATATGGACACACAAAAGAATTAGAATAGTCAAAATAATTTTGAAAAAGTACAGGGCTTACTCACTTATACTTTCTGATTTTAAATATATCATAAAGCTACAGTCACCAGGACAGTGTGGTACTGGCATAAGGATAACCACATAGACCAATGAAATAGAGCTGAAAAATCCAGAAATAAACCGTTACATTTATGGTCAATTAATTTTCAATGAAGGTGCCAAGGCAATTTCAATGGGGGAAAGGACAGTCTTCAACAAATTGTGCTGGACAACTGAATATACAGCACATATAAAAGTTGAATTTAAACCATTACCTCATACCATGCACAAAAATTAACTCAAAATGGATCAGAGACCCAGGTGTAAAACCCCAAAATATAAAACTTCTACAAGAAAAAAAAAATCCTCATGACTTTAGATATGTCTTTAGAACTCTTACAACTCAGTAAAAAGATAACTCAACTAAAAAATGGGCAAAAGACTTTGAACAGACATTTTACCAAAGAAGATATACAAATGGCTTAACAGGCACATGGAGATGCTCAACATCAAAAATTGCAAATTAAAATTACAGAGGGATACCACTTTATACCCACTAGAACAGCTACAGTAAAAAGACAATAACAATTGTTGGGGAAGATGTGGAACTGAAACCCTCATACATTGCTGGTGAAAATGTAAAATATTATAGCCACTATAGAAAAGTTTGGCAGTTGATTGAAAATTTGAATATAGTTACCATATGACTTAGCACTTCTTCTCCTAGTTATCTATTCAAGAGAAATAAAAACACATGTCCACCACTCAAAGCCTTTCATGTGAATGTTCACAGCAGTTATTATTCATAATAGTCAAAAAGTGAAATAATCTAAATGTCCATCAAATGGTGAATGGATAAACAAAATATGGTATGCCTGGACAACAGAATACTATTCAGCAATAAAAAGGAATAAACAATTGATACATGCAATAACATGAATGAACCTCAAAATTTTATGTTAAGTAAAAGAAGCCAGACACAAAAGACCACATACTGTAGAATTCCATTTATATGAAATACCCAGAAAAGGAAATCTATAGAGACAAAAAGTAGATCAGTGGTTCACTGGGGGTACAAAGGGGGAGTAACTACCAATGGATACTAGAGATCTTTTTTAGGGGAGGTAGAAATGTAAATCCACATTGTGGTGATGTTTGCACAATTTTGTAATTTTGCTAAAAATCACTGAATTGTACATTTAAATGAGGTAAATTTCATGGTATATAAAATATCAATCTTGGGAACAGTTAAAGAAAAAAGAAGGTTAAAAAATACTTTAGGGCTTCCCTGGTGGTGCAGTGGTTGAGAATCCGCCTGCCAATGCAGGGGATACGGGTTCGAGCCCTGGTCCGGGAGGAACCCACATGCAGCTCCATGCGCCACAACTACTGAGCCTGCACTCTAGAGCCCGTGAGCCACAGCTACTGAAGCCCGTGCACCTAGAGCCCGTGCTCCACAACAAGAGAGGCCACTGCAATGAGAAGCCCACACACTGCAAGGAAGAGTAGCCCCTGCTCGCCGCAACTAAAAAGAAAGCCCGCGCACAGCAATGAAGACCCAACACAGCCAAAACTAACTAACTAAATAAATTTTTTAAAAATACTTTAAATATTTTTTATAAAAGTCTTTATAAAAGACTTTTTTATAAAAGTCTTTTATAAAGGACTTCAATAAATTCTACTTTTCAAAATGAGACCTAACAGGTACCCATTCCAGAAGATTTCAAAGAAACTTGGTTTTAAAAATAAAGCAAAACTATCTTAGAGAATACATATAATTCATCTTGATACACATACATACAAATTAAAGCATATAAAATTGCTGCTTGGAAGACCTAAATAGACATTTCTCCAAAGAAGGCATACAGATGGCCAACAGGAACACGAAAAGATGCTCAACAATGCTAATTATCGGAGAAATGCAAATCAAAACTACAATGAGGTATCACCTCATACCCATCAGAATGGCCATCATCAAAAAGTCTACAAATAATAAATGCTGGAGGGGGTGTGGAGAAAAGGGAACCCTCCTACACTGTTGGATGGAGGTTCCTTAAAAAACTAAAACTAAAAAAAAAAAAAACAAAAAAAAAAACTAAAAATAAAGTTACCATATGATCCAGCAATCCCACTCTTGGGCATATATCCAGAAAAGACAAAAACTCTAATTCGAAAAGATACATGCACCGCAATGTTCATAGTAGCACTATTTATAATAGCCAAGACATGGAAGCAACAGATGAATGGATAAAGAAGATGTAGTATACATAAACAATGGAATATTATTCAGCCAGAAAAAGAGTGAAATATTGCTATTTGCAGCAACATGGATGGACCTAGAGATTATCATACTAGTGAAGTCAAATAGAGAAAGACAAATATTATATGCCATCACTTATACATGGAATCTAAAAAATAATACAAATGAACTTATTTACAAAACAAAAACAGACTCACAGACATAGAAAACAAACTTATGGTTACCAAAGGGGAAAGAGGGGAGGGGGATAAGTCTGGAGTATGGAATTAACAGATACACACCACTATATTAAAATAGATAAACAACAAGGATTTATTGTGTGTGTATGTGTAACTGAACCACTATGCTGTACACCTGAAACTAACACAATATTGTAAATCATCTATAGTTCAATAAAAAAAAAAGAAAAAAAATTGTTGCTTGGCACCCTCCTAAGATTTTTTTTTTTTTTTTTTTTTTTTTTTTTTTTTACAGGGACAAGAAAGTAGAGTTTATTGGTGGGCATGGGTAGGGAGGGGGCAGTGCCAAGGCTCTCACGAGTGCAGGGCCCGCCATTTGTCCAGGGGGCCACGATTAGGGATGTACTTGACCCCACAGCCATCTGGGATGAGCCGCTTTTCTGCCACCATGTTTTCAAATTCATCTGCATTAAACTTAGTAAATCCCCACTTCTTGGAGATGTGGATCTTCTGGCAGCCAGGGAACTTGAACTTGGCCCTGCGGAGGGCCTCAATCACATGCTCCTTGTTCTGCAGCTTGGTGCGGATGGACATTATGACCTGGCCAATGTGGACCCTGGCCACTGTGCCCTGGGGCTTTCCAAAGGCACCGCGCATACCTGTCTGGAGCCTATCAGCTCCAGCACAGGACAACATCTTGTTGATGCGGATGACGTGGAAGGGGTGGAGCCTCACTCGGATGTGAAAACCATCTTTGCCACAGCTTTTCACCATGTACTTGTTGGCACAAATACGGGCAGCCTCCAGGGCTTCAGAGGACAGCTGCTCGTACTCATCCGACACCATGTGGCCACAGAGTGGGAACTCATCCACTTTTGCCTTCTTCCGCCCCAGGTCAAAGATGCAGATTTTAGCATCGGGGACACCTCGGCAGAAGCAAGACTTTGGGTACGGCTTGTTCTTACAATACTGGTAACAACGGGCGGGGTGGCGGCCCATGGCGACACCAAGATCTTCAGTGGCGCGCCGAACGGAAAGAGCCCTCCTAAGATTTTATTACAAAATAACTGATATTATGCTCAGGCTTCCCTGGTGGCGCAGTGGTTAGGAATCCGCCTGCCAATGCAGTGGACACGGGTTTGAGCCCTGGTGCGGGAAGATCCCACATGCCGTGGAGCCACTAGGCCCGTGTGCCACTACTGAGCCTGTGCTCTAGAGCCTGCGAGCCTCAACTACTGATCTTGCATGCCACAAATACTGAAGCCCACGTGCCTAGAGCCCGTGCTCCACAACAAGAGAAGCCACCGCAATGAGAAGCTCGCGCGCTGCAACAAAGAGTAGCCCCCACTTGCCGCAACTAGAGGAAGCCCGCGTGCAACGACAAGGACCCAGTGCAGCCAAAAATAAAAATAATAATAATAAAATAAAATAAATTTATTGAAAAAAATTGATATTATGCTCTACTTAATTTAGCTGATAATAAAAATGGTCCTAATTAAGGCGGTATGAAGGTATGACTACAAAGAAATACTGGGTGATTCAAAAGGAACTACTTTTTAAAATAATTCCTCAGTATCTGGGCTGCATAATAACATGAAGTCAAAACCAATTTGTCCAGGAAAGAACAGTTACTTGTATGGTCTTACAATGCTCAATGTGCCCCCTGTGACACCAAGTACACATCAATCCTATATTCTGATTCTCCCAGAATCACCTTTGTAGCATATCACCATTGATAGTTGAAACAGCAACCATGAAATAGCACTTTCTTATTTCCACAAGGCTAAAGGAGGAGGTGCATGAAGTTCTTGACATATCTCCACAAGAAGAAGTCTTTTTTTTTTTTTTTTTTTTTTTAGAAATTCACGTTCTTTTATTTATTTATTTATTTATTTATTTATGACTGTGTTGGGTCTTAGTTTCTGTGTGAGGGCTTTCTCTAGTTGTGGCAAGTGGGGACCACTCTTCATCGCGGTGCGCGGGCCTCTCACCATCGCGGCCTCTCTTTTTGCGGAGCACAGGCTCCAGACGCGCAGGCTCAGTAATTGTGGCTCACGGGCCCAGTTGCTCCGTGGCATGTGGGATCTTCCCAGACCAGTGCTCGAACCTGTGTCCCCTGCATTGGCAGGCAGATTCTCAACCACTGCGCCACCAGGGAAGCCCCAAGAAGAAGTCTTATGATGATATCTGGAGAGTCAAGGAATATTTTTAAAGTGTTTGATTAGATTTTTACTGTCGTAAAATATACGTAACATAAAAGTTACCATTTTAATCATTTGTAAGTAGAAAATTCAGTGGCATTAAGTACATTCACATGTACTCACACACCCAGACTACTGCTTCCTAATTTGGCTTCCCACCTCCAGGTACTTCTCCCTCTGATCCATCTTTGCAGCTACTTCCAGATCAGTATTCCCAAAACATCACTCTGATTATGTTGTTATCCCACAACAGCTTTCCAAAATCCAATGAAGTCTAAATTCCTCAACCTGAGATTCAAAGACCTTTATCATCTGGCTTCAAGCTACTTTTCCAATTTTACTATTTCCCTATACTCGACACAAATTAAGAATACCCTGAAAATGTCTCTTAACTTCCATCCCAATATTCACGTGAAGAGCTCTTTAAAACTCATCCAACCACAGGCTCTTACTGTTGTTTCAAAGGATTAATACATGATGTTAGAGCAATTCACCATTGATTGGCCTGGTCCATACCCTGAACTCTGGCTCTTTAATTCTGATTATCCTGCAGCTGGACTGTGATCACCCTTCAGGTCCCCTGACTAAGCTTGATATCCATGGTAAAGTGTTTGCCTTCAAATCATACTCACATGTATCAGACTTACCTACCTGTATCCATATATGGTCCTGGACTGAACTGCTCTGCACTCTCTAATTACTGCTATGCCTTTATGGATGCTGTCTTGCCCTTATCCTATGAATAACGTCTCTGTAAGAAAAGTCTCACCAAGCTGAAATGAAATCCTTCAAAGACAAAATGAGATGCACTGTTCCAGGAAACACTTTTAGATTATTCTTAGCTAAGACTATTCTCTTCTTTGAACATCTGTATGGTTATTTATGGAAAGCATGGCACTTCTATGATCTTACAGTCTATTAACTGTATACACGCACACCTTAGCTCCCTTACTAAACAAACTTACTAAACTATGTGGGCAAAGAGTCCCTATCTCATGAATCTATTTGGTTCTGATATTTACAAATGACCATATTAATTTGCTTTTCAAAGCACAGTCTTAAATGTCAAGGCTACAAAACTCTAGTTCTAATGTTACTTTCTGTATAAAGACAATCTGTAGTCAATGACCATAGGTCTCTACTCATATCCTGGACACATGATTTGGGGACAAAAGTTTAAATAAGACAAATCAAAAGATAACAAAAGTCGGGTAACTTAAGCAGAATGTGTTCAATCATTCATTATCCATCCTTGTTGAACAAGAACAGGAGAATGCATGAACTGAGTATCTTTCAGGGAATCCTCCTTAAAATTTGTCTCTCAGGCAAGTCTAGATAAATATGGGGAGGTGAGAGACCAAGGTGTTACTTCTAGACAAGAACCTGAAGGACACCTGCATCAACTGCCAATTCTTAGCTGAGGACAGAATTTCCGTCTTCCTCCAAATGAAAAGCCTAACAAAGATACCTACTTGGAGGGAAAGCCATCCTATCTCTGAATAGAGATGAGCTAAGAGGCACCGTTCAAACGGTAGCCTAGTCTAAGAAACTGATTTTACTTTGGATTTTAATTTTTTTTAATCTTTTTTTCCTAACAGCAATGGTTAAGAACATGATATATCATGACCACCTAATAAAATACTCAGTCACAATTATGACCATTAAGTATTTGTCCTAAGACCTACACATTTAGACTTTCCAAACTTAACTCTATTTTCACTTCTGATTTCTCTTTATAAATGCTACCCCAAATTGGTTTCATACCAATCATTTAGAGAAGCATTTCCCAAAGTTTGCTTCTCTGAGTACGACCTCAAGATATTAACAAATGACCATGAATATTAAAAATATTAATGCATTGAAGTCAGACTTAAGATTCTTTAGTCTTCAATATGCTAATGTGCTCTTAGTCTCTCTCCAAGAGGAATTCCCAACTTATTTGACCATTCTACGCAAAATACTCATTGAAATATCTCAGAGAAGACCAGATTGAGAATCACTGAATTAGTCAGATATCTAAAGAGAGTTCAATCATAACTGCCTTTAAGAAGTAATTCCTGGCTTCCCTGGTGGTGCAGTGGTTAAGAATCCGCCTGCCGATGCAGGGGACAGGGGTTCGAGCCCTGGTCCGGGAAGATCCCACATGCCGCGGAGCAACTAAACCCGTGCGCCACAACTACTGAGCCTGCGCTCTAGAGCCCGCGAGCCACAACTACTGAGCCCATGTGCCACAACTACTGAGCCTGCACTCTAGAGCCCGTGCTCCGCAACAGGAGAAGCCACCGCAATGAGAAGCCCGCGCACCGCAAGGAAGAGTAGCCCCCACTCTCCACAACTAGAGAAAGCCGGCGCACAGCAACAAAGACCCAGTGCAGCCAAAAATTAAAAAAAAATTAAATAAAAATAAATTTAAAAAAAAGAAGTAATTCCTAAATTTATCAATACTAGCACAGAAAAGGCTGAGTAAAGGTACAGCTCTTGTGAGAACAACTATAGCTTTAAAGCATTTAAAGGACTAAAGACAGTCTGTAGCAGGTTATAGGCTGTAGCTCACATAAAAGGCCAAGTATTAAGGTAACAAAATATCTGGCTTTCCCACCTGCACTCCCCCCTAACTCAGGCAATCTGTAACCCAAACCTATTACGACTGAACGTGATTTACTGAATCAGAGCCACAGGCTACACTGATAATTTGCAGAGCTATGGCACAAATAGCGTGATCAGGCCAAATAAATAAACTCCATAATATTTTAAAAGACAGAAATAAGACAAAAAAAGAATGGAGATGCTATTTTCACATGAATATTAAAGCAACATTTCACTCATTCAGCTATTCAATTGCTGAACTCTAAGTGTAGTGTAGAAAAAGATATTTCCTTCAGAGAATTTAGTCTAATAGGGAATTTAAGGCTCAAACATAAATAACCACAATAAAAACCACACATGGGAAGTCACTTAAGAGATGTAGAGATAAAGTGCCATGGGAGTTCAGGAAAAAAGTATTACTCATGAGTGTCAGACTATGTTTAATGTTAAGTGAGGAATCTGCATTATTTACAAACACCTACAACTCTGAATGAGGAAACAGCAGGTTAGGATATGGATTCTTCTGTATGATCAAATGAACAGAAAATGAGAAGTGTGATGAATACAATCATCTAAAATTTAATGCTTCCAACTCCCCACAAAGAAAAGCCCATGCCTAATTGCTCTACCGGTGAATTTTACCGAACATTTAAAGTAGAATTAATACCAATCCTTCGCAAACTCTTCCAAATAACAGAAAAGAAAACTCTATGACACCAGCATTACCTTGATTTCAAAACCAGGCAAAGACATCAAGAGAAAACTACAGTCAGCCCTCCATATCCACAGATGCAGAGCCCACAGATATGGAGAGCTGACTCTACCATTTTATATAAAGGACTTGAGCTTCCACAAATTTTGGTATCTGCAGGGGGTCCTGGAACCAATTCCCCATGGATACCGAGGGATGACTATACAGACTAATATCTCTTTTAATACAGACACAAAAATCCTCAACAAAATACAGGTGACCCTTGAACAACATGGGGGTTTGGGGCACTGACCCTCCTTGCAGTTGAAAATCCACATATAACTTTACAGTCAGCCCTCCATATGCGCAGTTCCATAACTAAGGTTCCATATCCACAGTTCTGCATTCATGGATTCAACCAACCATAGATGGTGCAGTAAGCAGTTATTGAAAAACAATCCACATATAAGCAGACCCATGCAATTCAAACCCACATTGTTCAAGAGTCAACTGTATTATATGCTGAATGCAGCAGCATATAAAAGGAATAATACACTATTACTAAGGTAGAATTTATCCTAAGAATGCAAGGTTGGTGTAATATCTGCAAATCAGTCAATATGCTATACTGCACTAAAGCATAAAACCCACTTGATCATCTCAACAGAAACAGAAAAATGATTTGACAAAATCCAACACCATTCCAAAATAAAAACACTCAATAAACTAGGAACAGAAGGGAACTCCCTTGGGACTTCCCTGATGGTCTAGTGGTTAAGACTCCGTCCTTCCACTGCAGGGGGCACGGGTCTGATCCCTGGTTGGGGAACTAAGATCCCACATGCCACACGGTGCGGCTAAAAAATAAAATTAAAAAAAAAAAAAAGGAAGAGATCTCCCTCAACCTGATAAAGGACATTTATGAAAAACTCATGGCTAACACCAGACCTAATAGTGAAAGACAATGCTATCCCCCTTAAGACCAGGAACAAGACATGGCTGTCTGCTTTCACAACCTCTATTCAAAACTGACTGAAAATTCTAGCCAGGGCAAATAGGAAAAGGAAGGAAGGGAGGGAGGGAGAGAGTGCAGGAACCCAGATTGGAAAGAAAGAAGTAAAACTATATTTATAGATGACATGATCTTGTACACAGATAGATAATCCTAAGGAATGCACTAAAAAAAATGATTAGAACTAATAAATAAGCTCAGTAATCTTGTAGGATACAATATCAATATACAAAAATCAATTATATTTCTATATACTAGTAATGAACAATCTGAAAATGAAATTAAGAAAATAATTCCATTTAAAATATCATCAGGGCTTCCCTGGTGGCGCAGTGGTTGGGAATCCGCCTGCCAATGCAGGGGACACAGGTTCGGGCCCTGGTCCGGGAAGATCCCACATGCCGCGGAGCAACTAAGCCCGTGTGCCACAACTGCTGAGCCTGCGCTCTGGAGCCCACGAGCCACAACTACTGAAGCCCGCGTGCCTAGAGCCCGAGCTCCTGAACAAGAGAAGCCACCGCAACGAGAAGCCCGTGCACCACAACGAAGAGTGGCTCCCGCTCGATGCAACTAGAGAAAGCCACGCTCAGCAACAAAGACCCAATACAGCCAAAGATAAATAATAAATAAATAAATTTAAAAAAAAATATATCATCAAAAAGAACAAAATACTTAACCAAAGAACCACAAAACACTGTTGAAAGAAATTAAAGAACTAAATAAATAAAGACATCCCATGGGTCATGGATCAAATGATTTAACATTTTTAACATTTCAAAAATATACAAATCAAATGTAATTCCTATCAAAATATCATAATCCAAGCTGAGTTTTTTTGCAGAAATAGACAAGCTGATTCTAAAATTCAGGGAGAGACTTCCCTGGTGGCACAGTGGTTGGGAATCCGCCTGCCAGTGCAGGGGACACAGGTTCGAGCGCTGGTCCGGGAAGATCCCACATGCTGTGGAGCAGCTAAGCCCGCGCGCCACAACTGCTGAGCTTGCGCTCTGGAGCCCACAAGGCACAACTACTGAGCCTGAGAGCCACAACTACTGAAGCCCGCGCGCCTGGAGCCCATGCTCCGCAACGGGAGAAGCCACCACAATGAGAAGCCCGCGCACTGCAGCGAGGAGTGGCCCCCGCTCACTGCAACTAAAGGAGGCCCGCACGCAGCAACAAGGACCCAATGCAGCCAAAAATGAATAAATAAATTTTAAAAAAATAAAATAAAATTCAGGGAATTCCCTGGCGGTCCAGTGGTTAAGACTCAGCACTTTCACTGCTGTGACCTGGTTTCTATCCCTGGTCAGGGAGCTAAGATCCTGCAAGCCACGGCATGGCCAAAAGAATAAATAAAAATAAAATAAAATTCATATGGAAATTCAAGGGACCTAGGATAGCCAAAACAATCTTGAAAATGACAAAGTTGGAGGATTCATACTTCTGATTCAAAACTTACTACACGGGGCTTCCCTGGTGGCGCAGTGGTTAAGAATCCGCCTGCCAATGCAGGGGACACAGGTTCGAGCTCTGGTCCAGTAAGATTCTACATGCCATGAAGCAGCTAAGCCCATGCACCACAACTACTGAGCCTGCGCTCTAGAGCCCGCATGCCACAACTACTGAAGCCCACGCGCCTAGAGCCCATGCTCCACAACAAGAGAAGCCGCCGCAATGAGAAGCCCGCACGCCGCAACGAAGAATAGCCCCTGCTCACCACAACTAGAGAAAGCCCGCACGCAGCAACAAAGACCCAACGCAGCCAAAAATAAATAAAAATAAATAAATTTAAAAAAAGAAAAAGAAAGAAACAGGTGGAGACAGAACTCACTTAAAAAAAAAAAAAACTTACTACACAGCTGTAGTAGGTATTAAGATGTGTGGTGCTGATGTAAGGCTAGAAATATAAATCAGTGGAACAATTGAGAGTCCAGAAATAAACCCTTACATTTATAGTCAACTGATGTCCCACAAGGGTGTCAAGATAATCCAATGGGGAAAGAACAGCCTTTTCAACAAATGGTGCCATGACAACTGTACAGTAACATACAAAAAGAATGAAGTTGGAACTCTTCCTTACACTACACACAAAAATTAACTCAAAAGAGATCACAAACCTAAATTTAAGAGCAAAAACTATAAAACTCTTAGAAGGAAACATAAGGGTAAATCTTCATGACCTTGGATGAGATAACGGCTTCTTAGATAATATACCAATTGCAAAATCAACAAACGGAAAAACAGATAAACTGGACTTAATATCTTTAGTGCTGTAAATGATACTATCAAGAAATTGAAAACTCACAAATAGGAGGAAATATTTGCAAATCATATATCTGATAAGGGACTGATACCCAGAATATATTTTTAAAAGCTCTTAAAACACAGTAACAAAAAGACAAGTAACCCAATTTAAAAATGGGCAAAGGGGACTTCCCTAGCGGTCCAGTTGGTTAAGACTTGGCACTTCTACCGCAGGGAACGCAGGTTCAATCCCTGGTCAGGAAACTAAGATCCCACGTGCCACATGGCGCAGCCAAAAATTTTTTTTTTAAGAAATGAATTAATTAAGAATGGGCAAAGGATGTGAATAGATATTTCTCCCAAGGGGCTATTTCAATGGCTAATAAGCACATGAAAAGATGATTTAACATCATTAGCCATCAGGGAAATACAAATCAAAACCACAATAAAGGGCTTCCCTGGTGGCGCAGTGGTTAAGAATCCACGTGCCAATGCAGGGGACACGGGTTCGAGCCCTGGTCCGGGAAGATCCCACATGCCACGGAGCAACTGAGCCCGTGTGCCACAACTACTGAGCCTGCGCTCTAGAGCCTGCAAGCCACAACTACCGAGCCCATGTGCCACAACTACTGAAGCCTGCGTGCCTAGAGCCCATGCTCCGCAACAAGAGAAGACACGACAATGAGAAGCCTGCGCACCACAACAAAGAGTAGCCCCCGCTCACCGCAACTAGAGAAAGCCCGCGCACAGCAACAAAGACCTAACACAGCCATAAATAAATAAATAGAAAAATAAATAAATAAATTTATTTTAAAAACCACAATAAAACCCAGTAGAATGATTATAATAGAAAAGATAGATAGTAACAAGGGTTGACAAGGATGTAGAGAAATTGGAACACTCATACATTGCTAGTGGGAATGTAAAATGGTGCAGCCATGTGGGAAAAGTCCGACAGTTTCTCAAAAGGTTAAACATGTTAACCTTTGACCCAGCAAATCCACTTCTAGGTATACCCAAGAGAAATGAAAACATAGGTCCACAAAAAAAATTAGACATGAATCTTCATAGTAATATTCACAATAGCCAAAAGGTGGAAACAACACAAATGTCCATGAACTGATGAACGGATAAATAACATGTGGTATATCCATACAATGGAATATTATTTGTCAATAGAAAGAGATGGAATACTAACAGTTGCTGTAACATAGATGAACCTTGAAAATATTATGCTAAATAAACAAGCCAGTAAACAAAGGCCTCATACTGTATGGTTACATTTATGAGCTATCCAGAAAGGCAGCTCCATAGAAACAAAAAAATGATCAGTGGTTGTGTGGGACAGGGGGTTGGGACAGGGGTAAATGGGGAATGGGGTGTGACTGCTAATAAGCAGGAATTTCTTTGGGGGCTGATGAAAATGTTCTAAACTGACACTGAGATTAACTGTTGCAACTCTGTGAACATATTAAAACCAATGAATATACTAAAACCATATACATTTTAAATGGTGAATTTTATCAACTGGGAATTATACCTCAATAAACATGTTAAACTGTGTCATTTCTGCACAGAAAAAAAATAGTTAAAAAGTAAATGATAAATTGTGAAAAATAGTTGCAACACTTTAGAAATTTAAATCTCATATAGAGGGTTCTTACAAAATTCTAACAGTAGCATAATACCTCCAACACATAGAACCCACCCGATAATTTTCTGTTTAAAAAGACTGTTACTATTATTATCCCACTTACAGATAAGGAACCAAAGGCTTACACATGTTAACTAACTTGCTCAAGGTCATACCACTTAATAGGGAATGTGGATTTGAATCCAGACAATCTGACTCCTGAGACCTCACCTGTAACCGCTATAAGACTAGAAATTTATTATATAAAGGGAATCATACTGCATGTATACTTTTGTGTCTGGATTCTTTTTCTTTTAGTATGTTTTTGAGATTCATCCATGTTACTACATATAGTTCACTCCTTTTTGTTGCTGAACCAGATTCCATGACAAGAATGAATATAACCACAATCTGTTTATCTATTCGCCTGTTGATGGATATTTGGGTTTTCGTTTCTCTTTGGGTATTTAAATTCCTAGCAATGGAACTGCTAGGTCATAGGTAGGTATATGTTTACCCTTATAAGAAACCACCAAGCAATTTTCCAAAGTGGTTCTACTATTTTACACTCCCACCACCGAGCAAGAATTCTAGTTGCTTCCCATCTTTGTCAACACTTGGTATTATATCTCACTGTGGTTTTCATTTGTACATCCCCGATGACTGATGAAGCTGAGCACTGTTTCACACGCTTAATGGCCATTTGTATAAATTCCCTTGTGAAATGTCTGTTAAAATTTTTTGACCACATTTGAGAAAATTTTAGTCTTATTACTGAGTTATAGAAGTCCTTGATGTATCATAGATATAATTCTTTTGTCAGATATACGTATTACTGTTACATCCTTCATGTACATTCTCCCCTAATTCACCTATAGATTTCTCAATCAACTCCCAGAAGGGTTTTTGAAGAAACTAACAAGCTCCATCTAAAATTTATATGGGGACTTCCCTGGTGGCACAGTGGTTGGGACTCCATGCTCCCAATGCAGGGGGCCCGGGTTCGATCCCTGGTCAGGGAACTAGATCCCACATGCATGCCGCAACTAAGAGCTCTCATGCCACAACTAAGGAGCCCGTGAGCCACAACTAAGGAGCCTGCCGGCTGCAACTAAGACCCGGTGCAACCAAATAAATAAACAAATATTTTTAAAAAGTAAAATAAAATAGGGCTTCCCTGGTGGCGCAGTGGTTAAGAATCCACCTGCCAACGCAGGGAACATGGGTTCAAGACCTGGTCTGGGAAGATCCCACATGCCGCGGAGCAACTAAGCCTGTGCACCACAACTACTGAGCCTGCGCTCTAGAGCCCGCAAGCCACAACTACTGAAGCCCGCGCGCCTAGAGCCCGTGCTCTGCAACAAGAGAAGCCACCGCAATGAGAAGCCCGCACACCGCAACGAAGAGTAGCCCCCACTCACCGCAACTAGAGAAAGCCGGCGCACAGCAACGAAGACCCAGTACAGCCAAAAATAAAATAAAATTTTTATGGAAATACAAAGGATCTACAGTAGTCCAAACAAGTTTGGAAAAGATGACCAAAGTTGGAGTTTACATTGATTTCAAGACTAACTAAAAGTTTCAGTAATCAAGATGGTACCGCATTGGCATAAGGATAGACAAATCAATGGTACAGAATAGAGCCCAGAAAGAGACCCACACCTACAGTCACACTGTTCTTGACAAAGGCACTAAAACAATTCAACAGGAAAAGGAAAGTTTTTCTGACAAATGGTGCTGGAACACTGGACATCTATATGGAGGAGGGGAAGGGGAGAGATTGAACCTCAAACCCCTACACCTCATACCATACACAAAAGTGAAGTGAGAGATCAATCAGACTTAAATAAAAAGTTAAAATGATAAAGCTTCTAAAAGAAAACGTAAGAACATATCTTTGTGACCTTGATGTAGGTAAAAATTTATTAGATAGGACACAGGAAGCTCTAACCATAAAAGAAAATATTGATAAACTGACTTCATCAAAATTAAAAACTTCTACATTAAAAAAATTGTTAATCATTCTTTGCTTGGTTTCATTCTTTATCAGTTTGCAAGGGTATTTAAAAAATCAGTCTGTAGAAAGAGGGCATTGCGGCAAATTATATGTAATCAGGGGTAGTGGCTCTCTCTGCCATATCCACGCCAAATAAAGGTGCAAATTCCCTTTAACACAAACGTTGTAAACTTAACCAGGATTCTCATGGAAGTCTGATGGGTTCCAAGGCCACCCAGAATTACTCCAGAAGATCCTGATTACACTTTCCCTTTTGCAGCTTAGATTAGGATTTGATTTCTAGCCATGGCACTTTAAAGTATTTTTTGTATTTCTCCAGTACCAGGATACTAAAAGCTACTACGTACTAAAAGTAGATACTAAAAAGCTCCCATAACATATGCTGTGCTTAACCAGCATCCCTTGCTGTTAAAATTAGCAAGAGTATCTTCCCTAACTCTCCAATATTTTACAGGCAGCAACAATTTACTGTATACTTAAATGGACATACTAAATAATCCCCATTTCTCTTAGTTTTCTTAGTTGGATCTATTACTGTTGTGATTGTTCTTTACCCTAGGTCTTTCTGCATTACCTTATTATCTGTTGTTTACTAAGTAAGGAATCATATGCAATACCAGAAGTAGTTGGAAGTTTTTAGTACCAGAATACTTCCCTTTGGTTCACAATGTGGATCTTCGTATTAATGCACAAAGTACAACAAAAACTGCTTTTCTTTAGTTTCCTTTTTTAAAAATCACAAGTAATTAGGGTTTCCCTGGTGACGCAGTAGTTAAGAATCCATCTGCCAATGCAAGGGACACGGGTTCGATCCCTGGTCTGGGAAGATCCCACATGCCGCGGAGCAACAAAGCCCATGCGCCACAACTACCGAGCCTGCGTGCCACCAACTACTGAAGCTCGCGTGCCTAGAGCCCATGTTCCGCGACAAGAGAAGCCACTGCAATGAGAAGCCCGCGCACTGCAGTGAAGAGTAGCCCCTGCTCGCCACACTAGAGAAAGCCGCGCAGAGCAACAAAGACCCAACGCAGCCAAAAATAAATAAATAAATAAAATTTTAAAATCAAAAGTAATTAAAATGGATTAAACTAGCAAAATATAAAAAATACAGGGGGAAAAATAATTCAAATTCCAAAAGAAAATACGTAATTCTGTACGGTATAAATATTGACAAGAAACTTAATAAAATTCTCATTTAAATCATTTTTTTCTAACCAAAAAAACTTACTTGTATCATTCCATTTCGCTGAAATAAAGGTTACCAGCGACTTCTTTCTATTGCTATTAAATATTATATACAGATAGTTTATATTTTATAAACTATTAAAATATCTTTTAGGAATTCTACAAAAAATAATCGGGGAAAAAAGTTTTTCATGAATGTTTTGAGAAAGAGTAAGAGCAACTAGGATCTATTATTTCCTGCCCACCATAATTATACAACTTTAACAAAAAATAAGCTCAATGGCTCAGCCAAAAAACATTTCTGCATTCGCTGAAATGTTTCACATAATCTTAAAAAAAAGCCAGTCTCGGCTGAAAGTAAAAAGTCTCGTTATGGCATGATGAGAAGAGAGGACAAGGGACTTGACACTGAATAAGAGCACACTAGTGTGAAGAGTTTTCTGTCCTATGTGCTTTAATAATACTAGCTCGTTTAATCCTTACAGTAATTTAAACCGTATTCTCATTTTAGTTAGGTTAACTTGCCCAAGCTAGAATTAGAACTCGGATGTATTATCAGTGACTCAAAAGCCCCAATTCTTCACCACCCAATTCTTTACCATAGACTCTGCTATGATAAAACAACAAAAAGACTAGGGTGACCCTACCTCATAGTTGGTTTGCCCAAGACAGTTCAAGTTTATGCCTGTTGTCTGAAACATAATTACTAATAGTCTCTCTCTTCTCACTTCCAAAAGTATCCACGTTTTGTTTGAACACGTTACTGTTAGAAAAATAAATTTTTGGTCACCCTACAGGTAGCAAGAGGTAAATAAATCAATCATTAAGCAGTCTTTAAATATTCTAGCTGAACCTAAATTTTCCATTCAAACCATCGATATTCACTAAGAAGCTAAAGAAGCTACTGTGTACAAGAACTGAACTAACAAACAGGAGGGAAAACCTTGCCTTCAAAGAGCATAGGATGATAGAGCCCTCAACTTGGAGGCCAGAAACCACCTCCTCAACCAAAGGAGCAGTTCCTTACTGTAAGGGCATAGGAACAATTTAATAAGCCCAGCGTTCCCCAAAGCACAAAGTTTTTTTTTCTTTTTTTAAAATTTATTTATTTTATTTATTTTTGGCTGTGTTGGGTCTTCATTGCTGTGCGCGGGGTTTCTCTAGTTGCGGCAAGTGGGGGCTA
Organism: Balaenoptera borealis; assembly: GCF_965194805.1. Taxonomy (NCBI): domain Eukaryota; kingdom Metazoa; phylum Chordata; class Mammalia; order Artiodactyla; family Balaenopteridae; genus Balaenoptera; species Balaenoptera borealis. The sequence continues at coordinate 84,109,217 of NC_138866.1, forward strand.
CTCTTCATTGCGGTGCGCGGGCTTCTCATTGCGGTGGCTTCTCTTGTTGCAGAGCACGGGCTCTAGGTGCGTGGGCTTCAGTAGTTGTGGCGCGTGGGCTCAGTAGTTGTGGCTCACGGGCCCTAGAGCACAGGCTCAGTAGCTGTGGCGCACGGGCTTAACTGCTCCGTGGCATGTGAGATCTTCCTGGACCAGGGCTCGAACCCGTGTCCCCTGCATTGGCAGGCGGATTCTTAACCACGGCGCCACCAAGGAAGCCCAAGCACAAAGTTTTCAGAGACAAAAATTACACCTGCATTTTTTTTTTTGGCCGCACTGCACGGCTTGCAGGATCTGAGTTCCCCAACCAGGGATTGAACTCGGGCCACGGCAGTGAAACAGAGTCCTAACCACTGGCCTGCCAGGGAATTCCCTACACCTGCATTTTAAATGGAATGAAGAACTCCTGGCTAAAAAAGGATGGCCCTTTCAGTGAGTTCTAAAATGGCAAAGAGAAAATATTTTGGCTTACCTCATAGGTACATTGTGAGAAAGAAAAAAGTGCTTATCCACATTTTCCCTTCCCTACTTTTCTTTCCTCACTGAAATCAGAATACATACCAAATGAAATATGTTTCCAAGGATGACAACAACAAAAAATCAATTACAATGCATTTGCTTTCTTCTAGGTAAGAACAATTTCAACTTCCTAGAAGAGTATCTTCACCAAGATGGAAAACAAATTACTTTTTATCAGAATAATAAAAGAAATAGCTTACTAGCACAACTGCCTCCAGGGAGTTCTGTAGTATACACCACAGACACAGTATTTGGTCAAACAAGTTTAATCTCCATTAATTAAGCATCTAGGGTATAAATATTATTAAATCAAAAAATCTAAAAGGGAGGAAATGTGTCCTGAGGTAGCCAGTGGACCTTTCACATGATAATTTTTTTTTAAAACTTGTTTTAAGTTAGGCTATGTTAGAGGTCCCTAGTATATTTCATAACTCTTCTGGTGAATAGCACCCAATCTGAATTAATAACAATTTATCAAATTAAAAATTTGAAAACACTGCTAAAGATCCCTCTTACTGAAGAATCAGTGACTTCAACAACTTGTACAGCTAAATCCATGAAAACACTTACCTTTTTCAGGGAATGAGACAGCTGAGAAAAATATGCTCCTGTAAAAGAGAAACTAAACGACTGAATCCACAGCCCAAAAATCTTGAGCAAATCACTTCATTCCTCAGTGAAGAGAAGTTAACATTAGCTTACTTGATAGATATTTGTGAAAATACAGATTCACACAAAGAGCTGCGCTCATTTAGTTATTAGTTCCATATAGTTAACTGTCCACCATTACAAAAGTGATGGTGAGAGTTTATAATTGAGAATAAAAGCTAAGAGATATTCATAAACAGACAATATTACAAAATTCACTTTTCTATTTAGTTTTCCTGTACTAAAAGTCAGTTTTCATTTTTGTAGTGAAGACACTAACTAGTGTGGGTGGTAACAGAGAAGTTGTCTAAAACTGTGTTCTCCATAGGAAGTCTGAGAAATCAAAGTTCAGGTAATTCATCCTGGGGACGAACCATCTGTAAATAAGCATGAGTTGAATTGTGCACTAAATAGATCTTGCTTTTCAATTGTCAGATATTTCGGTCACTTAGATGTGATGATTTTATTAACACCAAATATAATTACTCTCATTGTCTTCAGTATATAATATACACAGTTAATTTGAACAAGGCAGGTAGGTTTACATCAAACTAGGCGTTCAATAAACACTTTTTCCACTATTCAAGAAGCCTGGGGGTGGAGGGACTTCATCACAAAGTATTCCAACTGGGAATCCAAATTTTTGATTTTGTTGTATCAAATTCAACTGTAATAAGGAGACTATGTACACACTTTCTATTGTGAGCCACATGCCAGAATATTTTATTTGCATATACACTTCATATATACGTGCACATATTTTATCCTTTTATGACATAGATACTACTATAATCCCTATTTTACAGACAAAAAAAGTTAAGATTAAGGTCCCCCCCAAAGGTCACACAGCCAAAAGTGACAGAGCCAGGATCGGAATCCAAGAAGTCTGACTCCAAAGTCCCACATACTTAACTACTCCAATATTTAATCTGAAGGACCTCCCACAAGCCAGAGGCTCCCAGGGCATAAAAAGCCATGCTAATGAAGTATATTCCAAGCAGTATATTCATTTATTCAATCATTTATTTAGACCAACACAGATTCATAAATATCGATTTTATTTTGTGGGTTATAATTCAATGATGCTTTGTTCATTTTGCTGCTCAAATCGTTCCAGTTTGGGCCACTGGGAGCTCTTTCAGTTGGCCCCTGTGCTCCTCTGACATATCCTCATCAATGTGGAGTTGTGGGGGTGGTGGTAGTAGCTGGAGCACTTCCTTACCTTCTGGCACAACAAGATGCTCTGGGCTCATCTTGTATATTTCCTGTCCCAAACCTACAATTAGCTATTTCTCCAAGGAGCTCTAGTTCCTTTTATTGGATAATGGTATTAAAAAACAAGATGTGGGTACTAGGTATGCTCCTGGATTTCTTTTAACCTTCTCAGCTGACAGAGCACAGAAATATACCTGTGTGTATATAAACCCATGTATGTACATGTCTATAAATGTTTCAATATGCAACCATCTGTGTCTGTATTAAGCTAAACATGGGTTCATACTGATGTCTCCTACTCTAATCCATCACCACAAGGAACACTGTAGCCTCCTCCCCTTGCTTATCTGTAAATTCTCACTCTAACAGTGAGAAGCCTGTCTCCAGCCATCCATTTACTTAATTGTTCAATTGTGATATATATGTATTTCAGTATCAGAATTAAGTGGCAATCCCATAGAACAAAATTTTATGAATTAGACTGCAGTGCTCATGTGCAGTTCCTTGTCTTAGATTCCACTCATTTCCAAGGTTACTCAGGTCAGGACTCCCTTCCTCCCCATTTTAGTAAGGTTGTTTCATACATTTGTAATATCATTAGATTCTCTTGTCACAATCTGCATTCCTTCCTGGAATCCTTCAACCTCCTAAATGATTTTCGCTTAATTTGGACACATTATAGTTTACTCTTCGTGCTATAAAGCCCTATGAGTTTGGCAAATGCATAATGTCATCCATCCACCACTACTATATCTAATAGAATAGTTTTATCAAGCAGCATTTTAATTTCATTAAATGGTATTACAATCCTCTGTGGAAGCAGCATGGTTGGGTAGAAAGAGAAGCTGAAGAGCTATAAGTTTAATGCTACTGACAAGCCACAGACTTTAGGACTAACAGTTATCCTTTCAGAGTCCCAAGAGCCTCATTGTAAAATGAGGGGGATTCAACAGATGGTAATAATTTATAGCATTCATTAAACACTTACTTTGTGTCAGGGATGGTGCTAAGCACTTCACATGGATTATCTCATTTATTCCAACAAATCTATATATAAAGTAAACATTATTATGTATTATCCCTATTTAAAGGATGGAATTAAAGGCTTAATAATATTAACTAGCACAAGATCACCTAGTCAGGGAGTTGCAGAGTCAAGACTGTAGAGCAAGAGTTGGCAGAGTATGGCCTGCATGTCAAATCCAGCTTGCTGCCCATTTTTATAAATCCTGACAGCTAAGAAATAATTGGAAAAAACCATATTTCAGGACATACGAAAATTATATGAAATTAAAATTTCACTTCCCATAAATAGAGTTTTATTGGAACACAGCCCGACTCATTCATTTACATATTGACTATGGCTGCTCTTGCAATACAATGGCAGAGCTGAGTAGCTGCAACAGAGAAGGCATGACCAGCAAAGCCTAAGATTTATTATTTGACCCTTTACAGAAAACCTTTCGCAAGCCCTGCTGCAGAGTCTGGTTTACTAGCATATTCTAAGAATGATTCTAAAAAAGGCAAACTATTACTAACATTAGAATGACAACCTGGACAGAAATATTTAAACCCTGAACTAAAAAGTTTAATGTTGTAAAACATCACCTCTTTGAGTTATAATCTTAAATAGAAAGACATTTCTATTACATAAACACAAAGGTTAACACATTATAATGATTTTCTTTATTGATGTATTTTTACCTGCGTTATCTAAAAAAAGATTTATTTTCTACTCATAATAAAAAGGTTCTGATTTCAATACTTTACAAACTAAAACTCTAGATCAAACTGTCAAAACAAAATGGTACTTATAATTATAGCTAACACTTGTTGAGAGCACTATGTGCCAGGTACCATTCTAAGCACTTTCAGGCTTCTATGAAGTAGGTATTACTATTATCTTAAATTAACAGATGAATAAACTGAGGCTTAAACAGCTCTCCAGAGGCCACACAATTAATAAGAGGAAGAGCTAAAATTCAAACCCAGGTCATCTGGCTCTAGAATCTAGAAGGGGTCTGGCTATAATAAAGGCCACACAATTAATAAGAGGAAGAGCTAAAATTCAAACCCAGGTCATCTGGCTCTAGAATCTAGAAGGGGTCTGGCTATACTAAAAGGCCACTGGATTACAATGCTTCTGTTAACAAGGCAGATTAGGGCCTTTAAACAAATGAAAAGAATATCTCAATATATTAAAAAAAACAACAAAACTAAGTACTAGTGTAATTTATATCAGCACTTCAAGAGAAACATTTAGGTTTATACTTCTCTATGGCACTTAGAGTTTGCATAATTCTGTTTCTCTTTGCAGAGCAACTCTGTACTCTCCATACATATACATACAACTGGTTTAACTCATTTGTACACCCCTCACAGAGTCTACCACAGTCCCTTGAGTGTGGCAGATGCTCAACAAATCACTGTTGGGAGATCAAAGAGCATTCACTATGTGTTCAATAAATATTTATTGAGTGAATGAATGAAGAGAATAAGAAGTTTCATAAACCATTAGGTTCAAGTATCATTAAATGGTTTGTTGACCTGAAGTGAACTAGGGCTGGAAAAAAGTCTCTGGCTTTGTAACCTTTAAATTGGGTCTGGTCTCTTCTTGAGCTTTAACCACTTTCTGTGCTATTAAGTTTCATAAACAAACCACTCATTACACACCTGTCAAACAATTTTCATCTTTCAAGCTAGTTCTAATTTTCAGATTATTCTTCACGTTTTTCCTAATTTAATACAATTTAATCATAGTCCATCTCAGTCTTCATCACTCCATTGCAGAGTCAAATTTCTTTATCTTCATATGAAAGCATCACCATTGCCTTCATCATTTATACTGGAAACCTCCCCCCTGCTTAATTTGTTCTTCCTTGAGGTGCAATAATTTAATAGTCTAAGCGTGGATGTACTGTGGTTTCCTACCAAGATAATACAGTCCATTTCTAAATTTTATTTTTCATACCTCTCTCAGGAGTGACTAACATTTTGATGGACTTTCTGGTAACATTCAGGCAACAATCTCAGCGATAAACTGACCACTTGGCCCAGTATTCTTTTTACCACATTGATGTTCACTAGCCATTTTTCTGTTCATGCACAAGGAATGAAAGATTTACCCACAGTTTATCCTACCCAGCTACTAACTTCTTGCCCAGAAAAGGTAGCTGTCACATGCAAAACCAGAGGCAGCCTACTTGTTCATACTTACAAGAAATATGAATAATTTTAGTATCATTACAAAAACGTGAACACTATACATGAATACCCTGAGAAAACCCTATATGACATACATGTTGTTCTTTCCTACTGTAAGTTTCCCCTCTTCCAAATCAAAACTAAATGTATGTCAAAGTTTTTTATATGTTCTTCAAAGATGAAAATAAACTAACATTCCTCAATATGCTGTCTTATAGTTGATGTCATTTAATCTCAGAAGTGAAAATTATTGTACCCGTTTTACAGATAAGGAGAACTGAAACTCAAAAAAGTTCACTGAGGGCTTCCCTGGTGGCGCAGTGGTTAAGAATCTGCCTGCCAATGCAGGGGACATGGGTTCAATCCCTGGTCCGGGAAGATCCCACATGCCGTGGAGCAACTAAGCCCGTGCACCACAACTACTGAGCCTGCTCTCTAGAGCCCACGTGCCGCAACTACTGAAGCCCGCGTGCCTAGAGCCCGTGCTCCGCAACAAAAGAAGCCCCTGCTCACCACAACTAGAGAAAGCCGGCGTGCAGAGCAACAAAGACCCAACGCAGCCAAAAATAAATAAATAAATTTATTTAAAAAAAAAAAAAGTTCACTGACTTACCCAGTGCTAAGCCGGACTCTAACTCAAGTCTTTTTAAGTCCAAAACCAATCTCTTTCTATTATACTATCAAGTTTCTCTTCAGCTAAATTATCACTTGCTCTTCCCCTAAGAAGTCCTGTTCATGTGAACGTGAAGTTGAGCCAATAATGCTACTACTTCTTATGGAAACCTCTGGTTTGCTGCATATGAAATGACTTAGCTATGTGTCCGGGACTCTCCAGGGCAAAGGCTCTTTAAACTGGGGTCCAAGAATTTGGATGGAAACAACTTACATCCTTATTTTCACTAACCTATAATTGAAACTAACATTTCCTTCAATTCTGAATGTAGGTACCACAGCAGTATTAGCAGGACTATCACTAGTTGTTATTTAGTAATAAAAAGCAAATTTCTTATATCATAAATAAGTTTTTTTAATGTGAACTATATTTCACACAGTTAAAAAGTCATATTCTTTTTATAAAAAGGGGTTCACAGGTTTCTTTAGACTACAAAGGGGTTTAGGGCACATAAATAATGTAAGAATGCTACTCCAGAGACCATCAGACAATCTGTCAATCCTTGGTAACGAAGGTTTACAAAGGCATGTCACACAGTTTACTCACTGTCCTCTAGTTTGTTAAAAATATGGGGAATTCCCTGATGCTCCAGTAGTTAGGACTCTGCCCTTTCACTATCAAGGGTGCAGGTTCAATCCCTGGTTGGGGAACTAAAATCCCACAAGCTGCATGGCATGGCAAAAAGGATACCATTTAGTCCCAGCGATTTTTTCGTATCTAATTTGTCAATTACATTTGCTATTACTGATCTCCTACTTCTAACCTAACACACATGGAAATCTCTCTTATGTACTTATTAAGCCCAGGCATTAAACTTCTTTGTGACCAACTTTTCAACCCTACGCAAACCTACTGTATTATGATTAGCAAGTGAATCCAGTGCTTGTACAAATGAAGTTCTGACTTAATGTACAGCTATGGTCCAAATGTTTGTGTCCCCCCACCTCCCCAACTCATGTATTGAAATCCTAACCTCCAAGGTGATGGTATTAGGTAGAACAGAGGCCCTCATGAATAGGATCAGTGCCCATATAAGGTGTTTAGTAAGTATTAACGACTAAGCTCTTATCTTCTGCAGGCTACAGCCTATCATATCAAAATTCTTATGCTTAAGATGCAACTTTAAAACTTGTCAACAACTTCACTTATTTTCCTACACAAAGGTTCCTATTAACCTTACCCCATTCTGTCCACTCTAAAATTCACTGCATCCCAGCATTTGTATTTTGTGTGAACTTTTATGTTGACATGTTAAATCTCCAAGCCAGTTTTAACATTGTGGGCAGAAAAGACGTCTATTAGTACTTCCCTAGTCCTATGTCTACACAAGTTAACAGCAGTCAAAGGCTGTTATGATACCTTCCCTTGGTAGTACTATGACAAACTTTCACTAAGTGAAACTGTAACACCATAGTTTATGGTCTGTTGCTGAGATTTAATCACATTTCCACCTTGATGTACTCAAAACGTTTTTATTAGTCATAAACTTTCTAATCATATTTGTGCTCTTTACAGTTATTTCCTATTAAAAAACACAGACCTTTAAAAACTGATTCTGATTCTTCTGAAACAAAATGTAGAGGAAAAAAACATAGTAAACTAAAATAATGGAATGTAATCCTTAAAAGTACAAATTCATTTTAGAATCTGGTAAGTATGCAACTTTTACCATATATAGTAATCTCAACTTAATGTTTTATAGCAAGAGCTTGAGAATTTCAAGCATAAAACACAACCAGAGTTGGAATACTATTTGGCAATAAAAAGGAACGAAGTGCTGATACATGCCACAACATGGATGAGCCTTGAACACATGGTTAAGTGAAAGAAGACAGCCACAAAGGGACACATATTCTATGATTCTGTTTATACGAAAGATCCAGAATAGGCAAATCTACAAAGACAGAAAAGAGACTAGTGGTTGCTAGGGGCTGGGGGAAGGGAAGTGGGGAGTAACCACTAAGGGGGCTTTCTTTTTGGAGTGATGAGTTAGATAGCAGTGACAGCTGTACAACTCTATCAGTATACTAAAAATCATGGAACTGTACACTTTAAAAGGCTGAGCTTTTTGGTATGTGAATTATATACCTCAATAAAGGTGTTACTTTAAAGACAAATAACAAAAAGCCACCACTTGTAAACCACAGTGAAGATTTCCTTGGAAAAGGAAATCATGAAAGTCATCGACTGGAAAAGTAAGCTGGTTACCTGTGATGTTAGCAAAGTCAACCTCCTAATTCTTCTCCCATTCTACCAACAAGTACACGAACATAAAACTAGACAGTGTCTGAATCAAAGAATTCGGCACAGTTGGCTGTTAAACTAAAATAGTGAGTGCCTTCTTAGAATCTCCCACTCCTAAACTGTAGGGGGCTTCCACTTACGGAAGTAGTTGTTTTCAACAGCAAGCTCAAGAAGGAACGTCAAACTGGATGACATTTGCCTAGACGCCCTACAAAAGCCAAAAAGACTAGAAGGGGTGACACCTACACACTCCTATGTCTGTGCACGTGTTAGGCTGCCCCCACCCAACACCAACAAACAGCATGCACCATTCACCCAGATCCCAACTTGCTCACCATAAACTGACACACTATCAAGCCCTTTAGCTCATTTGTTTAAAAGGACAGATACAGCAACCCTCACCAGGTTCCCACTCGAGCCCAACCAGCCCCCGCCCTGCCCCTCCCCACCCCAAACCCACACACGTGTTAGCCCGACACCGCCCCACCGGGTCCCACGTGCACCTGGTCTAACACACTCCCCACGTGTGGGCGCCCCACGGGCTTCCTCAGCTGTCTGAGGTCACCGCGTGACCCTGGGTCTCCAGAGGTAGGAGAGGGGAAGGACGAGGCCCAGGTCCCTGAGGTCCCAAGCCTTCGGGGAGTGTCCACACCCATCCTCCCTACTAACCCCAACAAATCCAAGGGCCGGGGGCGACGGCCCCTTTAAGACGCGGCCCAGTCGTCTCCCACAGAGAGGGGCGCAACGGGGCCTACACAACCCCCCCTTCCGTTCGCCCGCCCACGTCTAGTCGCCTCACCTCGGGCCGCCGGGCCCCGCCGCCGCGGCGGCGGCGGAGGGGGGGCGGGGTGCGGGCGGGGTCCGGAGGGGGGGGTCGCCCCGCCGACGATGGAGCCGCGGTTCGCTCTCTGAGGCCGTGGGACGGTGACTGCGTTGGGCGTGGACGCTCCTAGCTCGCTCCCTCGGCGGCTCCTGGGACCCCAAGATGGCGGCGGCGCTGAGGCGGCTGCGGGCGCTGGGCCGGCGGCGGCGGCGGCCACTTTCACTCACTGAGAGGAGCGGAGCAGGGACACGGGGAGCCATGGCGGGGGGGAGGAGAGGCGCCATAGCCAGGCCAGAACAATCGAGCCGCTATTCAGCGGGCTTACCCCTGCCCCGCCCACGCTCACTGCTCGTCGCCAGCCCGTGGCCGTCCGCAGTGCCGCTGTGGTCGGCCTCGTGCAGCTCGCACCCCGCCGCTACAGCCTGACGCCCCGCGCGGACCGGGGTTCGGGGGGAGATCCTGATCCATGCCATCTGAGTGCAGATTGGTCGGGGCTGGGACTGCCGAAGATTGCCGAAAGGCGGCGGGGAGGAGGAGGAGGATGTCATCGCTAGAGTGAGCAAGCAGATCTCGCGGGAGCAAGTGTCGCGAGATCTCTCCAGGTCTGCAACCGCCAAAGAAAGGTTACTTTTCCCGGAAGTAACGTCAGTCGAAACGGCCCGGGATGCTGGGAATGTTCGTTCCCGCAGGCAGGAGATGGGGGCTGGTGCTTGTGATTAGTTTGTTAGGGGCTACCAAACACTGCTGAGTTCACTTGAGGGAAAGTATAGGCTCGGGTGTGATATTTTATCCTGTTTTTGGCCCCTTTGGGTGGGGTTGTATATTGTGGGGAAGCGCCTGCTCTGTAGAACCACTCTTAACAGTAGTTTGGGGCTCCACTTTAGGCTCAGCGACCAAGACTGCGATGCTGTGGCATATTTGGGCAAGGCGCCAAGGTGAAGGCTTTAGGATTCAAGCACTTGGAAACACACAGACCTGCCATCAGAAATGCCTCCCTATTCTAACACTCACCCAATGAGCCTCTAAAAAGGGACTAATTTGACTTGTCTGTGCCAACTCCATAGTTTGCGCCCCCTACTGCCCACATTTACTAAAGTTAATGCAATTCAGTTACCAGCATCTGTGATGAGAAGTACCTAGTGTAGAGCCTAACCGCAGATAAGGATTAGAAGAACTTGTTGAAAGTTATCTATTCTCTTTCCGTTCCCTCATGTCTCATGTTTTAATTCATTTCAGCCTGGCCCTTAGCATGTAAGCAGAACAGCATTTGCTTAAGGTCACTAAGTAGCCTTCTTGTGCCAAATTCGCTGGACTTTGAAAAGTTAATTTTGCTAAAAGGCAAAAGTACAATATACCCTTTGTGAAAGAAAGAAGGGGACATAAAACACACAAATACCTGCTCATTTTTCAGGGGGGGGATAAACCAGAAGTTAAGGTGAATGATGTCCTATATGAGAAGGGTGGCAAGAAGGGGAGGATGGGAACAAGGTAGCAGGATTGACAAAGGAGCGGCAGATATTTTTATATAGGACTGTCTCTTAGAACCATATGTTTCACATACCCAAAAACATAAACACCTAAAACCAACTAGGATAATATTTGAGTAACAACCAGCTGATTGGAGCATAAATCAAAAGGAAAAGAGTAAAGGGGGAAAAGTCAGTAAGCTGCGGAGGGACCAAGTTGTAGAGTCCTTTAAATTTCAGACGTGTAGGTTGTCTGTTGTATTTGTTTTCTATTGCTGTGCTAACAAATTACCACAAATATAGTGGCTTAACACAAACTTACTATCTTACAATTCTGTAAGTCAGAAGTCTGACTCGGGTCTCAAACTGGGCTAAAATCAAGGTGTTGGCAGGGCTGCCTTACTTTCTGGGGGCTCTAGAGAAGAATTTGTTTCCTTTTCCAGCTTCCAGAGGCTACTTGCATTCCTGGGCTCCTGGCTCCCTTCTTCCATCTCAAAGCCAGCAATGGTAGGTTGGGTCCTTCTCATGTCATATCTGACCAACTCTTACCCTTTTAAGGATCCTTGTAACTACAACAGGCCCACCCAGATAATCTAGGATAAACTCCCTATTTTAAAATCAACTGATCAGCAGCTTTTAGCTCACCTGCAACCTTAATTCCCCTTTGTCTGTAACCTAATATATTCACAGGTTTTGTGGGCATCCTTGGGGGAAGGCCATTATTCTGCCTGCCCCCCCAGTTCTGTTCTAGAACTTTTGATGTACAACTCTCATCTTTCATCTATGACTTTCACATTAAAGTCCAGTTTTTTCTAATCTCTAATACAGTCTTGCATTCTCTTTTTCTTTTTTTTTTTTTGGCCTTGCTGTGTGGCTTGTGGGATCCTAATTCCCTGACCAGGGATCAAACCCGGGCCGAGTGGAAGCTTGGAGTCCTAACCACTGGAGTGCCAGGGAATTCCCTGATCTTGCATTGATTGAAAGTCTTTGTACATTCTTTGCCTCAGAGATTTAGGACCTCACATAAAATTTCATCCACAATTTCTTTGTAATTTGGATTTAAATTGAGATTTAATGTTTTCCAGAAATATCTTGATTTTATTTTACAGTTCATTGTAACATTTTCTGTTTTCTATCCAAATAAAGGAATCTCTTTGGCTTTCTTTAAAAACTGTTCATAATATTAAGAAAAATCATTCAATATGCAATATTCAATTTTATTAGTAATGTTTAAAATACATTAAAAAATAAAACAGATCATTTAATGATAATTTTGAGGAAACTGTGCAATTTAGGATATGTATTTTATTTCCAATAATAAAGCAATAAACAAAAACAAAACCCACTATGTGTCAGGGTAGAGGAAAGACCCAAAACTGAATATAAACACTAAGGAATGAATTTAACTGTTTTACAGATGAGTAACACAGCGACTCTACAGGGGGTGGGGAGGAAAAGAACTCACCTAAGTACTGAGGGAAACAGTATCTTGACTGGATACCTAAGAATAAACCAACTGAACTGTACATAAATTCTGTGATCCACATCGTAAGTATTTCTCTCCAGTATGCATGTTAGAATTAAGCAAATATATTGTAGATCATGAGCTGTGTTTCTCACTGTTGTAGAAAAAAGTTATTAAGTAAGGAAGAGGGGAAAGCTAAAATGAAGCCTGTGGTGTTGGATTGGAATCTGAGGTATCTGTATAAACTCATGGTTTTTAATATATGTAAAATAGGTACAGAAATATAGATCGGTGTGTATGTGTGAATTAATAAACATATATGTCCTAGTTCTCTCTGCTGAGAGTATTTAGAAGCAATGAGGATACCTAGCAGATCTTGATTTCTAAACACCATTCTCCAATAAAAAGAACAAGGAGAACCTTGGAGAAATAACTGATTCCTAGGCTGAGGCAGGGAAACTACCAGATGAGCCTGGAATATATTGTGATGCCAGGAAATAATGCTTAAAAAAGGATGTCACAAGAACACAGCAGCCAACCTGAAAGAGCTCCTAATGGCCAAAGCAACAAAATAAATAATGACAATATTGCATTATGACCCATGGACCCATAGGTATTTATTTTTAATGTTCATGCATCCATACTGATACAAATAATTGGTTATTTAAATGGATGGGAGAGAAGGGACAACTCTTTCTTAGAGTAGAATTCCAATTAATAAATGGAGAAGGAAAGAGGGATAACAAAAATCACCACTAGGCAAACACTGCAGTAATAACTTGCAGACAAGATCCACAGATGGATGCTAAATTAGTAGGTGAAAATTGGAGGGGAAACAGGATTTACATAGATTCAAAGTGTTTCACCCAAGATACATTTTAGCACAAAGGGAAAGATAGTAACTTAATAATGGTGAGGGACTTCCCTGGTGGCACAGTGGTTAAGAATCCTCCTGCCAGCGAAGGGGAAACGGGTTTGATCCCTGGTCTGGGAAGATCCCACATGCCACAGAGCAGCTAAGCCCATGGGCCACAACTACCGAGCCTGCACTCTAGAGCCCACGAGCCACAACTACTGAGGCTGCGTGCCCCAACTACTGAAGCCCACACACCTAGAGCCTGTGCTTCTCAACAAGAGAAGCCACCACAATGAGAAGCCCACGCACTGCAACAAAGAGTATACCCCGCTCACTGCAACTAGAGAAAGCCCGTGCACAGCAACAAAGACCCAAAGCAGCAAAAAAATTAATTTTTTTAAAAAATGATGATACTCAGCAAACCACTTTAACCAAGTGATCAAGATGAACATCATCAGTAACAAGACATATTTACATCATGAACCCCTTGATATTTTGCATTGAGAAGGACACAGTATCATTTCTGTGGTATTCTTGCTGAAAATGTATAATCTCATTCCAATCATGAAAAAAGAATTAGATGGGCTTCCCTGGTGGTGCAGTGGTTGAGAATCTGCCTGCCAATGCAGGGGACACGGGTTCAAGCCCTGGTCTGGGAAGATCCCACATGCCAAGGAGCAACTGGGCCCGTGAGCCACAACTACTGAGCCTGCGCATCTGGAGCTTGTGCTCCGCAACAAGAGAGGCCACGGTAGTGAGAGGCCCGCGCACCGCGATGAAGAGTGGCCCCCACTTGCCGCAACTAGAGAAAGCCCTCGCACAGAAACGAAGACCCAACACAGCCAAAAATAAATAAATAAATAAATAAATAATAAAAATAAAGGAATTCCTTTAAAAAAAAAAAAAAAAAAGAATTAGACAATCTGAAATTGGGGGACTTTCCAAAAGAGAATTGATCAATACTCTTCAAAACTGTCAAGATAATGAAGGACAAGGAAAGACCTGAAGACAACTGCAGACTGCTAGAGACTGGGAAGAAATAACAAGTAAATCTAATGTGGAGTCCTGGAAAGGATCCTGTAAAGAAAAAGGGACATTGGTGGGAAAACGGGTGACATTTGTATAATGTCTCTAATTTAGTTCGTAATATTGTACTAATGGTAATTCCCTTGTTTCGATAACTATACTAAGGTTATGTAAGATGTTAACGTTGGGGAAGCTGGGTGAAAATAAACACAGGAAATCTTTTTTGCACCTTCTCTGTAAGCCTAACATTAGTTCAAAATAAAAAGTTAAATTTTTTTTAAATTCCACTTTTCAACTGTATTCATCTCTATTCTTGAAATACCGTCTTCCCTTAACTTTGGAATCAGAGTGTTCTCCTGGTTTTCTTCTTCACTTTGGACAGTTTTTTATAACCACAGCAACTAGTCCACTGGTTCATGGATTCTGGTCTTGACAAAATTAGGGATATGCAGGAACTTACATGAGAGTACAAAACTATTTTAAGACACACTCTTCTCAAATTCCTTAGCTAACTTGAAATCACAGGAGACATAGGGGGACTTCACTTGAGAGGAGCCAGAAGTATCAACGTAACCTTTTCTCAGATGTAGCGGAGATGGCCACTATATGAGCAGTAATAACCGTGAAACTGCCCCCACCAATCATCAGCTCCATCCGGAAAAGGGATAGTTCCCACCATCCTGACTGCTATCTGGAATTCCAGGGAAAATAGGGAGGTGAAGAGCAAGTGTATTCTGCCTGGTATCTGCAGGATACACACTTTAAACATTAAAGCAAGGGCCAGAAACTGGTGGTCTTTGGCCATAACCGGCCTCCAGGTGTGTGTTTTGTTTGAGGTTTTTTTTTTTTTAATTAATTAATTTATTTATTTATTTTTGGCTGTGTTGGGTCTTCGTTTCTGTGCGAGGGCTTTCTCTAGTTGCGGCAAGCGGGGGCCACTCTTCATCGCGGTGCGTGGGCCTCTCACTATCGCGGCCGCTCTTGTTGGGAGCACAGGTTCCAGACGCGCAGGCTCAGTAGTTGTGGCTCACGGGCCTAGTTGCTCCACGGCATGTAGGATCTTCCCAGACCAGGGCTTGAACCCATGTCCCCTGCATTGGCAGGCAGATTCTCAACCACTGCGCCACCAGGGAAGCCCTGTTTGAGTTTTTTTTTGAAAACTAAGAATATCTAACAACACTGGTCCAATAGCTGAATGGAAGTGAACTGTAGCTTCTCCATTTAAGCATGGTATATGCTTTCCTGTTCACCAGAGTCCCTATTACTACTGGTGACACTACTTAAACCCAATCCACTGACACTGTTTCTACAACTGCCCAACTTCTGCAGGTATTTGAGCTTGCAGTTCCTACAATAAAAGATTTTTATTTGTTTGAATTTGTCACTCTTGCTGAGATGGTTTTTGTTCTAATTAGCATGGGTGAGTAAATGCTGTTTTGAAAGCACATAAACATAATAATAGCTAACATTTTGTCAGCACCTATAGGCAGTGCTCTAGGAGCAATACACATTTAGCCTTCATGAAAGCCCTTTATTTCCATTTTGTGAAAAGGGAACTGAGGCTTAACTTGATCAGGTAATAATTAAGTAACTTGTTCAAGCTCACACAGATAGTAAGTGATAAAGCAGGGACTCAAACCCAGGTCTTCAGAGGCCAAGTTCTATATTCTTACACTATACCAAACATCTGCTCTTATCACTTTAATTTGCTTTACTGACTTGGTTGTCTATCTGTAATCTTTGATGCTATCACTCGTTTATTTTAAAATTATGAAATATATACCAGCACAAAGAAAAATATAGAGAAAAATATAACAAACATTTGTGTACCCACCACCAGATTTGTCAAATCTTAATATATTGTCATATTTGTTTTTATTAATGAAACGTTACAAATATAGCTGATGCCATATGTAGCCCTTTTTATTCCCTTTCTCCTCTTTCATCACTCCCAGAGATAACCACTATCCTGAATTTGTTATTAACAATACCCATCCATGTTATATATATATATATATATATATATATATATATATATATATATATATATATATATATATCTTCATAAAAATTATACTATATGTATCTTCACTTGCTCTTTTCACTCAACATTATGTTTTTGAGGTTTATCCATGTTAATATGTATAGCTTTAATTTATTTTATATTTTTATTATTTTTAAATTTGGGGGGACTTCAGATTCACAAAACAGATTGATCATAACCTTTGTTTCATGACACATCAGAAGTCTGTCACTGGCTTCTTTCTATTTACTTTTTTTTTTTAATTTTTAAAAAATTTTTATTATTTTGGCTGCATTAGGTCTTCGTTGCTGTGCACGGGCTTTCTCTAGTTGCAGTGAGCGGGGGCTTCTCTTCGTTGCAGTGGACGGGCTTCTCACTGCGGTGGTTTCTCTTGTTGCAAAGCACAGGCTCTAGGCACACGGGCTCAGTAGTTGTGGTGCACGGGCTTAGTTGGTCCGCGGCATGTGGGATCTTCCCGGACCAGGGCTCGAACGTGTGTCCCCTGCATTGGCAGGTGGATTCGTAACCACTGCGCCACCAGGGAAGTCTGGGTATCCTGTTATATGTAGTCTTTTGGGACTTACCTTTTCCACTTAATGTTGATAAAACTGTTAGGTGTTACTGGAGCTGGTAGTTTTTAAAACAGCTTTATTGGTATTTCATTCACATACCCAAAACTTCACCCACTGAAATGTGTATAATTCAATGTTTTTTAGTATCTTCACAGAGTTGTGCAACCATCATCATAATCTAATTTTAGAACATGTTCCTTTCCCCGAAAAGACATGCCCATCCCCAAGCCCCACCTCCACCCATGTAACCACTAATTTTTCTGTCTCTATAGATTATTTAATTAATTTCTACTGTTGTATAATATTACCTTGTTTATACCATAGTTTATTTACCCACTCTCCCACTGATGGGCATTTGGGTTGTTTTCCAGGTTTTCACTGTTATGAATAGCATTGGTCTGAACAGCCTTGTATCTGTCCTGTCTTGCGCATGCATGTCCAAGACGTTTTCTTTGGCATATACATAATAGTAGACTTACAGGATCATGAATATGCAAGTGCTCAAGTAAAGAAAATAATTAAAACTATTTGGAAACTATATTCCCAAGTAGTTGTGCAATTACACACTCTCACCAGCAATAAGAAAGAGAGATTGTGGATTACTATCTCTCCGAAATTTTATAAGGTTAAACAGCTCAAACGTTTATTGGCCATTTGTGTTGCTCTTCTGTGAAATCCCTGTTCATGTCTTTTGCCTCTGTTTCTATTGGGTGTGTGTGTGTGTGCGCGCTTTCCTTATTGATTTGAAAGAGTTCTTAATTTATTCTTGATACAAATCCTTTGCTATTTCTGCCTATTGTGAATATCTTTCTCCAGTTTGCTACTTACCTTTTTGCTTTCTTCAATGTCCCTTAAAGAAAAGTTCTCACTTCTAATAGCCAAATTTATCAATATTCTCTTCTAAATCAAATGTTTTTAATGTTTTGCTCAAGATATCTTTCCCTGTTCCACAGTCTAAAAAAAATCCACCAGTATATTCTACTAAGAGGTTTTTGGTTTTTTAACACTTAGATCTTTAATCCAACTGGAATTTTTTAATATGTTGAAAAGTAAATATCCAATTCATCTTTTTCCATAGAGAGATCCATTTTTTCCAAATCCATTTATTGAAATGTTGGTCCCTCCTTTCCCACTGCTCTGACATGCTGTCTCTGTTTTTTACTAAGGTTCTACATTATGATGGTCTGTTTCTGGACTTATTCTATTCCATTGGTCAACTTGTCTGTCCTGTGCCAATGTCACATTGTCTTAATTAGTACAATTTCAAAATAAGTTCTGATACTTGGTAGGCAAGTCACTCTCCCTTCATCTTCAGAAATGTTCAGCTATTTTTTGGTCCTTTATTCTTCCATTTAAATTTAATATCATTTTATCAATTTTAATGAAAAATGTGGTTGGCAGTTTTATTGTATCTCATTGAATCCATAGATCAATTCAGAGATCGTTGACATTTCATGATATTAAATCTTCCTATCTGTGAACATGGTAGCTCTACATTTATTAGTTTTGTTTAGATCCTCTTTACTACCTCTTAATAACATTTTATAGTTTTTCCTGTAGGAGCCTCAGACCACTTTCGTTAGATTTATTCTTAATTACTTGACATTCTCAAATATTATTTAACCTTATATAGTAATAAACAAACTGTAAGAGTTGTCTTCTCTTTTATATTGCACATCTTTCTTGTGCACCTACAGGAGTCTTTCTAGGGTATATACCTATTGCTGAAATTGTTGAGTCATAAGGTATATGCATCTTCAACCAAAAGTGCTCTGTGAATAATAACAGTCAAAAAAACTCCACACAAATATAAGTTGGTAGTGAACACTTAAGAAATATTTGATGAAGGAACTATCCCAATTGAAATAGTGAAATGAATTTTACCACATGGTAACCATGGTACAGCCAAAGTTATACTGGAAGAGAGGCATATTCAGAGTGGAGGATGGAACGTCCTGACAGTTTTAGAATGAGTGTCATCAGGAAACTCCTTCCTCTGAAAAGGAAAACAAAGCAGCTGTGGGAGAATCTTTGAGAAATATAAAGAATTAATTAGAGAAGCTCATTACTAAAGATATTTATTTTCTTTCTAGAAAAGCAATCTGGCCAAGTTGAGGGAAATAGCAAATAACTACTAACCCTAAATAGTATCTTCCACATTAAGTTTCTCAGCATTTAACATCTACAGATAAGACAGGCAGAGCTAAACTGACTGCAAGGAGAGATTTAAAAAAAACTTCACGTATATCTGGTATTAATGTTATATATTTGCGTTTATATTCACCATCTCATATGATACTATAAAGGTGATAGTATGAATATCTCCGCTTTATAGATGACAAAAAAGAACTTCAAGGAGATTAAGCCTAAAATCACAAAACAAGTCCATTAGTAAATCCAGGACTTGACTCAAGATATGTGAAAGAAATTCAGAGCATTCTGGTGAAAAGCTCTGAGGCACAATGCAAAGATTTTTAACTCCTTAGAGCATGCCAGAATTTTAAGACAGTAGGTAAAACAAAGTACCAAAAAAATTCAATATATTTAGTGGTAATGACAACAGGCCCCTTTTAAGTTGGTGCTAGAGTCAGAAGCCTGGCAAGATGGAGGATGTAAAAAGGTTAAATAAATTTAGCCATGAGTGTATAAAACATGACTGACAGAAAGTTTTACAAATAGTTTTACATATTTAGCTTCTTTTCTCCTTTGTGGTTATTTCATAATTGGAAAGATGTAACAGGGAGAGTTAGATTGTTATGAAGATGTGTTCAAATATCTATAGAAGGATAATTTTTAATATTGCCTTAGAGGTAGGTGCAGCGGATAGTTCTGATGCCGATAATACCTTCCATGTAGTTTGAGCTTTCATATATCTTATCTGAAGTGGTAGCCTCAGTTTCTACCTTGAAGTCGGAAGAATATGAAAACCATCATGTGGGTAAGTGGAACACAAGAAATAAAGGACAATAACAGTGTGAAATGGTGGGGCCACTCTGGAAACAGTCTGGCAGTCCTTCAAAATGTTAAGTACATTGCTACCATGTGATCCAGCACTCCACTCCTAGGTATAGACACAAGAGAAATGAAAACATATGTCCACCCAAAAATTTGTACACAAATGTTCATAGCAACATTATTCATAATAGCCAAAAGTATACCTAAATGTCCATCAACCAATGAATGGGTGAACAAATGTGGGATATCCATACAGTGGAATATTATTCATCAATAAAAAGGAATGAAGTACTGGCACATGCTGCAACATGAATGAACCTTGAAAGCATTACGCTAACTGAAAGAAGTCAGTCACAAAAAACCACATATTACATGATTCTATGCATGTGAAATGTCCAGAATAGGCAAAGCTATAGAGTTAGAGAGTAGATCAGTGATAGCTTAGGGCAGGGAAGGGTGTGGGAAGAGGCGGTAATAGCTAAAGGGTACGGAGTTTCTTTTCTGAGGTGATGAAAATATTCTAAAATTGATTGTGGGGATTTCCCTGGTGGTCCAGTGGTTAAGACTATGCGCTTCCACTGCAAGGGGCACGGGTTCAATCCTTAGTTGGGGAACTAAGTTCCTGCATGCGGCGCTGAGAGGCCATAAATAAATAAATAAATAAATAAAATTGATTGTGGTGATAGTTGCATGTAACTGTGAATATACTAAAACTGCTGAATTGTACACTTTAAATTGATGAATTGTGTGGTATGTGAATGTATCTCAATAAAGCTGTAAAATAGAAAAGAAAAGGAACAGCATGAAGAACTTAGAGACCAGATCTCCCCAGCAGCATCCTCCAGGGTCCCCTTCTTTTTCCTACACAATGCTTAAAACAAAACAAAATGAAAAAAAAACAAAAACAAAAACTAGAGGTGTTCTTAAATTTATCTGTTAGTGGATGTGTCCACATTTTAGCTGTTCAGAATAATCCCCGCATGGTTATCACTGAACTCAAATAGAAAGTGATAATAGGACAGCCCAGAGACCAGTCTGGTTCTAGCCCAAATCTAAAGGTCCTGTGAGGCTGAGAGAGTACTCCTCAGTTGGTCCCTAGCAACCTTGAGTACCTGTACATGTCCCAGGCCTATCCTTATCTGAATTCATACCCCATAAATCTGGACCATATCTGGACAGATGTCAGGGACAGGATGAATAACTACTCATCATCTCTTCTCTTTGCCAGTGCAGGCAATGTATGCCTGGGGAATGTTGTGTGTCAGATCTAACAAAGGGGAGAAACCAGTTTGACTTCATGCCAGTGCTAGAAGTGACATGACAAGGCTGGAACTGAACCATGCATGCACAATGGACTCTGAAGGAGAAGACAGGTTCCCCTCAAGTTTTAAAGCAAGAGACAAACTCAATCAAGGGTTCTAGTTTGTTTCTACCACCAGCCTATTTTCTTTCCCCATGTCAGGAGCATACTGGGCAGGGTCTAGAAGAGCTTCCATGTGATTGTCTCCCTTTGATATGTGCTCAAGCCAAGTCCCAGGGAAAGCAAACCCCTTGCTCCAAGAGGACCAAATCCAGCTAGCTCTTAACAGGTCCACTCATTCTATGAAAAGTATAATAAACAACAAGGTCCTACTGTATAGCACAGAGAACTGAATCACTTTGCTGTACAGCAGTAATTAACTATACTTCAATGCTGTACAGCATTGTAAATCAAGTATAGTTCAATTAAAAAAAAAAAAAGTGAAAAGCATGAAACATTCAGGCAGTTTTCCAGCATCCTCTCCACCACAGTCAACTCTTAGAAGTCCTCTCTGGTTTTCAGGCTCTTCCTTCACCAGAGAGATGGCAGTGCTAGGCCTCGCCACTCAAGGAGACACTTCATTCCATTTCAGTCAACAACACACTTTCCACAGTACCCTTTGCCCTACCAAACTCCATTTCTGGGATTGTAAAACCATATTGGAGCAGAGTTCCCAGAGGACGGGGACATTAACCAGAAGGAAGCGTCTGTGTGTTCCATCTTCTTCCTTAGGAATTGTGGTTCTGTGGTTCTCTGTTTTCTTTCCTCTGGACTCAACTTGTAAATTTGAGGGAAAGTTAGTGAAAAGAAAGAGTCAGTCAATGAGAACCAGGTCTGGAGTGAGAGGCACAGGGAGACACTGAATTCATGCTGGTAATGGGCTATCCAGCATACTGAAAGTTCAGTGCAACCTTGGTTTAGACCTTTACTCTTATTTTTCAAGACTTCTGACACAGACAGAACAAAGCTATACCATTAAAACATAGTTAAAGTATACATTAATGCATTCAGGGAGAAACCCAGAAGCTGACTGGAAACTACTGGGTATCTATAGTTATGCTGGGGTACTTTTCCTACGTATGTACAGGATCTTCTGGTCCCCAACTGGCTGAACTGGAACAATGGATTCTTTTTTTTTTTTTAATATTTATTTATTTAGGCTGCGCTAGGTATTAGTTGCTGCATGCGGGATCTTTTAGTTGTGGCCTGCGAACTCTTAGCTGCAGCATGCATGTGGGATCTATTTCCCTGACCAGGGATCAAACCTGGGCCCCCTGCATTGGGAGTGCAGAGTCTTAGCCACTGGACCACCAGGGAAGTCACTGGAACAATGGATTCTGATAGACATCCACTACCAGCACATGGGCTTGTAGAGGGGGAAGGAGATTTTCAAAAAGATGGGGTGTTCCTCTGGGTAGCCAAAGCAGCAAAACTGTGTCAAATGGAAAAATAAAATCATAAAGGTACTAGAAGAAACACAGATTATTTTTTAACCTTGGAGTGAAAGATCTCTTTTGAGCCTACCATAGAATCCAGAAGTCATAAAGGGAAAGACTGATTGTAAATCAACTATATTTCAATTTAAAAGATAAATAATAATAACATAAAACAAATAAAATTATTCCAGAATTAAAAGTTCACCAAAAATAAATAGATAAGTATGAATTTTTTAAAAATAAAGGAAAAGGCTGATAAATATAACAGAAACAGTTAATGTAACAACCTAAAAATCACCATAAGTCACATAAAAAAGCCAATTTCTTTAATATACAGAGAGCACTTATACACCAAAATTTAAAAATTAACAGCCCAATAGGAAAAGAGGCAAAAAAGAGAAAATCAATTTGGTTGTTCAACAGGTATTTACTGAATGCTTAGTGTATTCAAGGCATGGTTCTAGGCACTGGAGATGTGGCTTTGAGAAAAACAACATAGAAAAATAAATATCAAAGGTTAGTAAACATATTAAAAGATTCTCAACTTCACTTAGAATAAATACAATTTTTTAAAAAATTGAAATAGTGTTTTTCACTTACCAAATAGGCAAAGAGTAAGCTTAGTACAGGCAGTGTCCAAGGGACATACGCACCACTATACACTAATGAAGAAGTCTAAACTGGCAGCATCCTTTTAGAGAACTCTTACCTCTCACTTTAACACATCTGATTTGTTTGAGCCTTTTTTTTTTAACAAGGATCTACTTAACCTTTTAATTTAAAAGGATTATATTAAAAATGAAATCATAAAATATACCTATCCTTTTGTAAGGGCCTTTGAAGCTTTCTGTTTTCTATGTGTGTTGAAGTTAGAAGACATTTTATTTATAGAGGCACACTCTTCTGGGCTTAAGTAATCTACACTAACTCTAGCTCTGTATTTTTATTATTCACTTTTTCATTCAGCAGACATCTACTAAGCTAACTGCTTTATGCCAAGCAATGTGTTAATCACTGGCTATTTAGTCTGATGAGGGAGACATCAGATTAATCACAGCATAACAAGTGCAACAAAAGTATGTACAAAGTACTTAGGAAGCAGACAGGAGGCATCAATAACTGTCAACAGACTTTAGAGAAAACTTTCCAGAGAGATATTTAAGCCAGTTCATGAGAGGAGTCTTTCTTCGCATGGGTTTGCCACCCAATAAACAAATGGGAAATGAAAAGAATACATTAACGTCAAATGTCAAAGTCAGAAGAAAGGTAGATTCAGAAAGGGCCACCATACTTGAATTACAATGTGGTGAACTCAAGAAGGGAACCACTGAGCGTTGGAGGAGGCTGCTGAGATGGAAGACATCTGAGTCCTGAAACTGAAGGCTGAACGTAAACATGATATCATCATAAGTATCTCCCTTATGAAATTTAAGGGACCACAGGCTCCTCACAGAAAACATGATTACAGGAACATTTCGGGTGGACACTGTTGTTCTGATTATTGCTGCTGATAATGGTGGATACTAAGTATTTCAAGGAATGGGCAAAGTGGTGAGCTTGGAATATTGGTCTGTATTTTTCTTTTCTTGAACTGTCCTTTTCAGATTTTTATATCAGGTTAATGTTGCCCTCACAAAATGATTTAGAAGTGTCTTCTTTGTCCTATGAAAGAGTCTGTGTGATTATTTTCTTAAGGCCTTATTTGTTAGAGATATATACTGAAATATTTACAGAGGAAATTATATGATGTCTAGAATTTGTTTTAAAATACTTCAGAAAAAAAAAGAATAGCTGAAACAAGAATGATAGAATGTTGATAATTCTGCAAGTGTGGTTATGGGTACCTGGGGGTTTATTATACTATTTTCTGCACTTTTAAGTATGTTAGAAATTTTCCCTAAGAACAGGTTTTTTAATATTTTTAATTTTTTTAACTTTTAATTTTATTTTGGAGTATAGCCAATTAACAATGTTGTGATAGTTCCAGGTACACAGCAAAGGGACTCAGCCATACATTATATGTATCCATTCTCCCCCAGACTCCCCTCCCGTCCAGGCTGCCACGTAAGATTGAACAGAGTTTCCTATGCTATACGGTAGGTCCTTGTTGGTTATGCATTTTATTTATTTATTTATTTTATTTATTGTATTTTTTAATTTCAAACATAATTTATTGTGTTTTTATTTTTATTTTTTAATTTATTTTAACATCTTTATTGAAGTATAATTGCTTTACAATGGTGTGTTAGTTTCTGCTTTATAACAAAGTGCATCAGTTATACATATACATATGTTCCCATATCTCTTCCCTCTTGCATCTCCCTCCCTCCCACCCTCCCTATCCCACCCCTCTAGGTGGTCCCAAAGCACCGAGCTGATCTCCCTGTGCTATGTGGCTGCTTCCCACTAGCTATCTATTTTTCGTTTGGTAGTGTATATATGTCCATGCCACTCTCTCACTTCGTCCCAGCTTACCCTTCCCCCTCCCCGTATCCTCAAGTCCATTCTCTAGTAGGTCTGCATCTTTATTCCCATCTTGCCCCTAGGTTCTTCTGACCTTTTTTTTTTTTCTTTTTTTTTTAGATTCCATATATATGTGTTAGCATACGGTATTTGTTTTTCTCTTTCTGACTTACTTCACTATGTACGACAGTCTCTAGGTCCATCCACCTCACTACAAATAACCCAGTTTCGTTCCTTTTTATGGCTGAGTAATATTCCATTGTATATGTGTGCCACATCTTCTTTATCCATTCATCTGTTGATGGACACTTAGGTTGCTTCCATGTCCTGGCTATTGTAAATAGAGCTGCAATGAACATTTTGGTACATGACTCTTTTTGAATTATGGTTTTCTCAGGGTATGTGCCCAGTAGTGGGATTGCTGGGTCATATGGTAGTTCTATTTTTAGTTTTTTAAGGAACCTCCATACTGTTCTCCATAGTGGCTTTATCAATTTACATTCCCACCAACAGTGCAAGAGGGTTCCCTTTTCTCCACACCCTCTCCAGCATTTATTGTTTGTAGATTTTTTGATCATGGCCATTCTGACCAATGTGATATGATATCTCACTGTAGTTTTGATTTGCATTTCTCTAATGATTAATGATGTTGAGCATTCTTTCATGTGTTTGTTGGCAATCTGTATACCTTCTTTGGAGAAATGTCTATTTAGGTCTTCTGCCCATTTTTGGATTGGGTTGTTTGTTTTTTGATATTGATCTGCATGAGTTGCTTGTATGTTTTGGAGATTAATCCTTTGTCAGTTGCTTCATTTGCAAGTATTTTCTCCCATTCTGAGGTTGTCTTTTCGTCTTGTTTATGGTTTCCTTTGCTCCGCAAAAGCTTTTAAGTTTCATTAGGTCCCATTTGTAGAAAAGGTTTTTTTAAAACGGAAAAAAAATACTGTCTCGTATGTTTCAGCACACTCTACTTGTGTGTGACTGCTCTTGGAAACTCAGTCTTCACTCAACCCACAGTGATGGGACGAATCCACCCTTCCCCTGGAGGATAAGACATAGGGATTGTCAATGTGACTAGTCGGCTGTAGAGGCAACGCAAGGCTTCAAACAGTGTTGTTTCAGTGGAGAGTCCTTATGGGTGACTTTCTATGCCTTGATCCAGGGCATGTTAGAGTTTGACTAGGGCAACTTGTCCCCACTCCAACCAGAACTGCTACTGGATCTGGGTTTTAGCCAGTTTTCTTACTATGCATAGGTACTGGCTTCAACAATTTCCTATTTTATCTTCTGGCTGTGGGGTGGCTCAGTGGGATCACTTTTGTAATACCATAAGTCAGTTGTTTCATACCTGGTATTATTACCGACGCTTTCAAGTCGGGCCCCAAAAAGTGTCCTCCTGCCCGGTGTCATTTGGGACAATTGAAAGAGACCGAGTTTGATTCATAAGCAAAGGAAAGCTTTATTCTTTAATCAGAGAATGGAGAGGTGCAAGCTTCTGCTCTAGAGCACAGGCTCTCCCCGCAGGCCGTGGGCGGGGCTGCTTTATAGGGTTCTGGCCAGCAGGGAAGCTGCGGAGCTCTCTCCTGTTGGTCGCAGCTGTGCCTCCAGACTTGTAAGGCGCAGCGTCTCTGCACACAGTCCGCTGCCGCTACCACCATCTTGAATTGCAGTGTCATGCAGGCAAGGGCTTCTGCTCACAGCCCGCCCATCGAAGCCATCTGGCACCAGGAACTCTGGTCTGAAATGCCAGGTGCAATGCCTCTGCATGCGGCAGCGTATGAACAAGTGAAACTAAAGTAATGACAAATGGGAAAAAAAGTTAGACTTTATTACCCAGACTCTATTTTTATTTCCTGAGCATTGTTAATGGTCTTTGCCAGTGACAAATCCCTCCTCTGATTTTTGTCCTGCTCCTCATTCTTGAGGGGTGCTGAGGGGAGAAGGTCCGACTTCTGTAGCTTCTTTCTGCTGATCTGGGGAGTCGTCATAACCCTGGGTGGAGGAGCAGAACTTCTCCCCAGCTACCTTTACATATGTTTGTCACCAAGCCTTTGCCCTGACTGTGCATATCCCTGAGTGACCACCATTGTCTAACCTTGGGTTTGTTTGGTTTTGGCCGTGCCGCGCAGCTTTCGGGATCTCCGACCAGGGATTGAACCTGGGCCCCAGCGGTGAAAGCACTGAGTCCTAACCACTGGACTGCCAGGGAATTCCCTGTCTAACCTTTTGGAGACAAGGGACACCAGACAATTTAAGATACATGGCCTGGGGCTTCCTTGGTGGCGCAGTGGTTAAGAATCTGCCTGCCAATGCAGGGGACACGGGTTCGAGCCCTGGTCTGGGAAGATTCCCACATGCCACGGAGCAGCTAAGCCCGTGAGCCACAACTACTGAGCCTGCGCGTCTGGAGCCTGTGCTCTGCAACGGGAGAGGCCGCGACAGTGAGAGGCCCGCGCACCGCGATGAAGAGTGGCCCCCACTTGCCGCAACTGGGGAAAGCCCTCGCACAGAAAGGAAGACCCAACACAGCCAAAAATAAATAAATAAATAAATAAATTTATTTAAAAAAAAAAAAAAAGATACATGGCCCAATTAAAATACATAAATAAATAAATAAAAAATTTAAAGATACATGGCTCAAGTATTAGCAAGAGCAAATTTTTCCTAAAAATGCAGGTATCTAGGTCTTTTGCCTGTAGGCAAGTGTGCCCTGATGTTGAGGCACACTACTATGGCCTGCATATCCCTGGTAACACTTCTGTTGTTTTTCAGAAGAGAAGCTTCAGGTCAGAGAGAAGTTCACATGAGTAGCCAAAGGGGTCCATTGCCCCAGGTTGTCTCTCCAGAGTTTGGGGCTCGGGGTCCTCTTTACTTGATGGTGATGTAACCACCGTGTGATCCCTTGCAACTTCAGGAAAGAATGGGTGGTTAGCATTGTTGCAGGAGAGGAAAATGTCATGTCCTGGGACCCACAAGAGTCCTTAAGACAGACCACCAAGTGAGGGTCCTTGGCATCACACAGGAAAGAATTCACGAGTGAGCCAAAGAAAAGTGAAAGCGAGTTTACTTAGATACACACTCCATAGGCTGAATGCAGTCTGTCTCAGAAAGTAAGAGTGGCCCCAGGGCATGTGGTTGTTGGTTTTTATGGGCTGAGTAATTTCATATGCTAATGAGTGGGAGGAATATTCTTGCTATTTCAGGGAAGGGTGGGGATTTCCCAGAAATTGGGCCACTGCCCACTTTTTGGCCTTTTATAGTCTGCCTTGGACTGTCAAGGCATAAAAGGGGGTGTGATTTTTTTAGTATTACAATGAAGGTATAATGAGCTAAAGGTCAATGACTGGACTATTCTCGAAGTCACCTTGGTTCCAGCCGGGTTTTATTGCATCCTAATAGCTGCGCCCCTTCCTCATTTATCTAGCTGTTGTGTCCTGCCCCTTTCCCTCCTGTCTCAGAATCACCAAGTGGGGTCCATTCCACCTAGGAGTGAGCTGATCTTGCAGGCTTCCAGTTTTCCAGGTTTTTAGATACACCTAGTCTCCTGGTGGGCAGGAACAGTACCTGGTTACCATATTCCAAGAGAGCTTTCATGGTTTCTCCTACCTGGAGGGCATACTTGAGTTGTTCCATTTCAAGGGAGTTAAGGTGTCCTTTCTCTCAGGCTTGGGGAACGGGTCTACCACACAAGAGTTCAAATGCACTTCCATATAGTGATTGGATTGTTTAGAGAAATGCAACCCTGAGTAAGAGGTCCCAGTTTTTGAGCTAATACCCTAAGGGCCATTCCCCTTCTCTCCTGAATGTAAGGGTCAAAGGGTTTAGTTAAATCTAGGAGGGCCACGGCAGGGGCTTGAAGTAACTGCTTTTTCAATTCCTGAAAGTCCCCTTTACATTCTGAATTCCATTCAAAAGGATCATCCTTTCCTTTCAACTCTTCATACAGAGGCCTGGCTATTAGACCATATTTAGGGATCCAGATGCGGCAAAACCCAGCCATCCTCAGGAAACCCCTAAGCTGTCTTCCAGTTTTAGGATGGGTGAGGCTGCAAAGGGCTTCTTTTCTTTTCTAGGGTAGGCTTCTCTGACCTGTGAGAATGAAGCCTAGGTAGGACACCCTAGTTTGGGATATTTGAGCTAAATCTGGAACGGCAGTGTATGTCCGGGTTTTAGATGGACTATCACGGGACTGGCTTCTACAGCTAGTCCCACCCGTCCCTGTGCCTAGACCTCAGGATTTACTCCAAGGAGGTCGCTTGCTCTGTCTAGGGAGGTTTTTCCTCAGCCATTACCATTATCACCTTGTGCCCCTGTCTAGGGGAATGCCCATCTCGTTTGTCTCCCATTAGTTGGATAGTTAGCCCCCAACATATGTAGGCCATCTCTTCCTAGCAGGGGTATAGGGCATTCAGGGACATACAGGAAGGAATGAGTGAGAATGTGTTTATCCACTTTACATTCGAATGGTTCTATGAATGCTCATTCTTGGGCCTTCCCTGATACCGCCATAATTTTACAACTCTTGTGACTGAGTTTGCCTGATCTGGTGTTCAGAATCAAGTAAGTGGCACAGGTGTTGATGGGCTTTCTCCCTATGTCCCATGTCAGCAGGGGTTCCTTAGGGGTCAGTTGGAGTGCCAGCTTAGGTGTCCCCTGGCCCCATCATTCTTCACCTATTTGGATCATCTGCCTTCGAAGGTAATGGCTGGTACCTGCCATTTCCGTCGCCTTTCGGGGGGTCGAGGGTATTCTCCCTTCCAGTGTCCCTCTTGTTTACATATGGCACACTGATTGGGTCTGCTTTCCTTGCCTTGCTATCCCTCGGTGTGGGCCAGCAGTCACTCACAGGAGTTGAGAGTTTCTGAGGGCAGTTAGTCCAGACCAGTTGACATTGGAGGGCAACAGCCAGCAAGTGGACTTGCCTCCAGACCTTTTTATCCTCTGACTTTTCCTCCTCTGTATCTTGGTTATTAAACACCTGGTAGGCAACCCCGACCAGGCGAGAGGCAGGGCTGTCTGGTTCTATTTCCAGTTTCTGAAGCTTACGCCTCATGTCCAGGTCACTTTGGGAAACTGAATAGGACCTCAGGATTGCACTCCCTTCCAGTGACTCAGGGTCAGTGGTGGTATAGATTTGGAGGCATTGCCTGAGCACTCTAGGAATGCTGAAAGGTTTTCTGTTGGCTCCTGATGATTTCCTTTATCTTATTCCAATTGACAGGTTTTTTTTTTTTTTTTTTTCAATTGACAGGTTTTTTTCCTGCTGCCTGGTGCTAGTTTCTCTGAAGTAGGCAGGGGAGCCCTGTGAGCCCTTTATAAGACCAGGAACCCCAATATCTGGAAGACCTGTGAGCTGCTGGCCAGAACAAGAAACACCCACTACCCACCCCCAACTTGTGAGGTGAACCTTGGGTGATTATCGACTGAGGTTCCAACGAGCTCTCCTCCTGGCATCAGCACAGAATACCAGCTGCCCCAGCGGTCTGGTGAGTACCCCATGGGACTCCCTCGTGCTTTTAGCTCTCATGTGGTAGGAAGTCTGAAACACCTCCTTTTTGGCTGAAAGGAGGAAAGAGAAGACCCCTGACTCAGAGAGCTGTGCCACTCCCTAACAGACCAAGTTGGTTAGGAACTAACGTGCCTAAGCTGCTCTGGCCCAGAGGCAGTCCGGTCTTACCTCCTGTGGGATATTCTGACTGAGGAGGGACTGTCTTAAGCACAGGCTGTTACAAATTCAAGGCAGACCCCCAGCTATATCACAGTCTGCACCATTTGGATGCCTCCTATTTTGGTCTTTTGAGCAATCCATTAACAGTTTGGGGCTGGTTCCAAATCTCCCGAACAGAAATCTTATTTGGGTCGAATCTGGTGGTATTTGTGTGACTAAATTTCCAGCCAGGGTCCAACAACCTTCCAGGATTCCCTTTGAGGCAGGTCTCTGATGTAGAAGGAGGGCTCATCCAGGTATACGTCCCCTTTACGAAGGCCTCTGCACATGGCACACAATGAGCAAGTGAAACTAGACTAAGCACAAAGGAAAAAAAAGTTAGTTTTATTTTATTACCCAGATGCTACTTTTATTTCCTGGAAATTGTTAACAGGCTTTGCCGGTGACAGTATGTAAGCCAGAAGAGCAAGCTGGACCATTGGAGGTATACCTCAAAACACACACACAGCCCTTTGGAAAGGTCTGGATTATAGGTTCAAGGCATTTAAAGTTTTCTCTGTCTACTCGTAAGCTGACTACTAAGCTAACTAAGAGGAAATACCAAACGGACAGGTTGTTTCCATATCTTGGCTATTATGAATAATGCCACTGAACATGGGAATGCAGGTCTCTTCAAGATCCCATTTTCATTTCCCTTGGGAATAAACCCAGACGTGGGATTACTGATAATATAGTTCTATTTTTTGAAGCCCCTCCATAGTGGCAGTACCAATTTCTGATCCTACCAGCAGTGCACAAATATTCCCTTTCCTCCACACCCTTACCAGCACTTGTTAGCTCTTGTCTTTTTTATAATAATCATTCTAACATGTAAGATGATATCTCACTGTGGTTTTTTTTTTTAATTTTTTAATTTTATTATTTATTTTTATTTTTGGCTGCGTTGGGTCTTCGTTACTGTGCACGGGCTTTCTCTGGTTGCGGCGAGCGGGGGCTGCTCTTCGTTGCGGTGCGCGTGCTTCTCATTGCGGTGGCTTCTCTTGTTGCGAAGCACGGGCTCTAGGTGCGCAGGCTTCAGTAGTTGTGGCATGCGGGGTCAGCAGTTGTGGCATGTGAGCTCTAGAGCGCAGGCTCAGTAGTTGTGGCGCACAGGCTTAGTTGTTCTGCGGCATGTGGGATCTTCCCGGGCCAGGGCTCGAACCCGTGTTCCCTGCGTTGGCAGGTGGATTCTTAACTACTGCGCCACTGGGGAAGCCTCTCGCTGTGGTTTTGATTTGTATTTTCCTGCTAATTAGTGATGTTGAGCACCTTTTCATGAACCTATTGATAATTTGTATGTTTTCTTTGGAAAAATGTCTATTCAGCTCCTCTGCCCATTTTTAATATCAGATTGTTTGTTTGTTTGTTTTGATCTGTTGCAAGGCAAGGGTCAAGGTTTATTTTTTAGCATATGGATTTCCAATTGTTTCCACAATATTCTGGATCCTTTGTTTTTTCATATTAAATCTTAGAGTCAGCTTACCAATTTCTATCCCAAAAGGCTCCTGGGATTTTGATAGGGTTTATGTTGAATCCATAGATAAATTTGGGAAGAATTAACAGCTTAACAATATTGACTCTTCCAATACATAAACAAATATGCCTCTCCATTTATTTAAGTCTTCTTTAATTTCTGTCATCAATGTAGTTTCAAAATACCAATCTTGTATATATTTTCTTAGTTTTATCCCTAAGTATTCTGTGATTTTTTTGCTATTGTAAATGGTATTTTTAACATTTTAATTTCCAGTTGCTTATTGCTATTATATAGAAATATGATTGATTTTTATATATAAATCTTGTGTCCTACAACATTGTAATATTCACTTATAGTTCTAGTAGCTTTTTGGTAGATCCTTTGGGATTTTCTACATAGACAATCATGTTGTCTTTGAAGAAAGATACGTCGCAGAGAGACAGGAGGTAACTAAAGAGGGGATCCCACTGGTCAAATATGGGACAATTTGAGCATCAAAATAAATAATAATAGTGAGAGATTATTATTTACAATATAAGAATAAATAAGCTGATATAAATGTATATATAGATAAATGAGGGAATAAGTGAATGAATGGTGGAGAAGGGAAAGCTCTTCTTTAGTTAAATGTAAATTAATAAATGAGGAAGGAATGATAGAATTGGAAAATCATCATTTGAAACCTGTCATTACACACTACTATATAAAATAGATAACCAACAAGGACCTACTGTATAGCACAGGGAACTATACTCAATATCTATAATAACCTATAATGGAAGAGAATGTAAAAAAGAATATATATGTATGTTTATATTTATATATATGTATAACTGAATCACTTTACTGTATACCTGAAACTAACACATTTTAAATCACCTATTTTTCAATAAACATTTTTTAAAAACCCATCATAATAATTGATTCAGGCAAGTGTCATCAATGTATGTTTTTTTTTTTTTTTTTTTTTTTTTTTATGGTAATGTATGTTTTTCAGATTGGCTGGTGAAAGTTTGAAGAGTAAGAAGATATTTACACAGTCTCAGAATATCTCCCTACAAAATACTTATTAACTATAAAAAGTAAAAAAGTAATGTCATAGTGGAGAAGCCTGGCAAACATCACCTTAACCAACCGATCAAAGCTAACAAAGTTAGTATCACTGGTAACGATGTTAATTGACCGCATGTGCCTTCTGCTGTGATGCACTTCTGTGGAACTGTGGCTAAATTAGTGTAACCCAAATCTAATCACGAGAGAATATCAGAGAAACTCAGATAGAGAAACATTAATTAACAAAATAACTGGATTCCCAGAAAGGTGGAATAGATAAATTTCCCTATTCCTTGTACTAATTACAACTAAAACCCCTAAACACTATATAGAAAACAAACATAAGACTCTAAAACGTGGCGAGAACCTCAGGACCCAAGGAATGACATGTTGGCAAGTTCCCTGGATTTTCTTTTTGTCTCATGGATCAGACTTGGATCTGAAGAAGCTGGCAACCGTGAAACCAATGGGTGCAGATAAGAAAGCCCCAACAAAAGCCTGCTTCTTAGCTAAAGGACCAGGAAAGGGGCCATCTAGCAAGACTGAAAATTTTCAAGCAGTAACCATTTAACTCCAGCCAAATACCACAGAAGAAAACTGTGGCCCGGCCTATATTCTTGCCAACAAAGGCTGCGGGGAGTCTAGACTTCCACCCTTGCAGCCTGTAACAAGGTGCCTCAACAACCCTGTAGGGTGACATCAGAGAAAGCCAAGTGGGGAGCCAGGACTTTCATCCCCATCTGGGAATAACAAGGATCACTACCCCAAGGCATCAGTGGAGACCATGAGAAGATCTGGAACTCCAACCCCCCAATCAGCAGTAATGATGAGCCCCTTCATTTAATATCAATGGAAACCAAGTGAGGAACCTGGATTTCTACCTCCACCTGGCGGTAACAAGATGGCACCCCCTACGTTCCCTTGCTGGAGTGGTGTCAGAGAAGGCCAACTAAAATAGATTTAGGGCTTCCCTGGTGGCACAGTGGTTAAGAATCCGCCTGCCAGTGCAGGGAACACAGGTTCGAGCCCTGGTCCGGGAAGATCCCACATGCTGCAGAGCAACTAAGCCTGTGCGCCACAACTACTGAAGCCTGCATGCCTAGAGTCCGTGTTCCGCAACAAGAGAAGCCACCGCAATGAGAAGCCCGTGCACCACAACGAAGAGTCTGCTTGCCGCAGCTCTCTGCCGCAGCAGAGAAAAGCCTGCGCGCAGCAACAAAGACCCAACACAGCCAAAAATAAATAAATAAATAAAATAAATTAAAAAAAAATAAAATAGGTTTAGATAAGACCCAGAGTCATATTTAAAGACATAATATGAAAATGTCCAGGTTTCAGTGGAGAATCACCAAGAACCAAGATCTCAAACTGAATGAAAAAAGACAATCAATAGAAGCCAACACTAGGGTGACAGAGTTGACACATTACCTTTCAGAAAAAAATAATTCGAATGAGAGTGGATTTCTTATCAGAAACTGTGGAGGCCAGAAGAAAGTGGTACAATATTTTTCCAGTGATGAAAGATTGACAACTCGGGAATCCTATACCCAGTGAAAATGCCCTTCAGGAATGAAGTGGAAATCAAGACATTGTCAGATGAAGAAAAACTAAGAGAATTTGTAGTCACCAGACCTATCCTAAAAGAATGAGTAAAGGAGTTCTCTAAACAAAGGAAATTATAAAAGAAGGAAACGTGGAAACTCAGAAAGAAAAAGAAAAAAACTATGATAATTAAAAATATAGGTAAATACAATAGGCTTTTTTTCTCCTCTTGATTTTGACTCAGTTTTTGTTGTATGTTTGTCATACATATTCCTCTTGATTATGTTTCACAGTTGAAGCAAAAATTATATCACTGCTTTGGGCTGAATGTTTGTGTCTCCCCAAAATTCTTGAGTTGAGGGACTTCCTTGGTGGTCCAGTGGTTAAGACTCCGAGCTCCCAGTGCAGGGGGCCCAGGTTCGATCCCTGGTCAGGGAACTAGATCCTGCATGCCTCAACTAAAGATCCTGAGTGCTCCAACGAAGATCCCACATGCCACAACTAAGACCTGGAGCAGCCAAGTAAATAAATAAATAAATAAAACTATCAAAATTCTTATGTTGAAAACCTAATGCCCAAGTTGATGGTATTAGGAGGTAGAGTCTTTAGGCTCTAGCAGAAGAAGGTGATTAGGTCATGAGAGGGAGCTCTTGTGAATAAAAGAGCTTTATAAAAACCTTTATAGGGACTTCCCTGGTGGTCCAGTGGGTAAGACTCCACGCTCCCAATGCAGGGGGCCTGGGTCCGATCCCTGGTCGGGGAACTAGATCCCGCATGCCGCAACTAAGAAGTCTGCATGCCGCAACTTAAAAGATCCCACATGCCACAACTGAGACACAGTGCAGCCTAAATAAATAAATAAATACTTTAAAAAAAAAAAAAAGCTTTATAAAAGAGACTTCACAGAGCTCCCTAGCCCCTTCCACCATGGGAGGACACAGTGAGAAACCAGCGTCTGCAACCCAGAAGAGGGTCTTCACCAGAACCCAGCCATGCTGGCACCCTGATCTTGGACTTTCAGCCTCCAGAACTGTGAGAAATAAATTTCTGTTGTTTATAAGCCACCCAGTCTATGGTATTTTTTTACAGCAGCACAAATGGGCTAAGACAATCACTGTCTGATGTTCTAAATATATGTAGAGGAAATACATAAGACAACAGAGTGCTGGAAGTTCAAGAAATGCAATAAGGCAAGTAATGAAAATAAAAGGCATTCCGATTGGAAAGGAATACATAAAACTGTCCCACTGGAGATGACATGATTGTCTACATAGAAAAACCAAAGAATCTCCAAAAAAAAAAAATCTAAGAAGCAATATGTGAGGTCATCAAGGTTTCAGGATACAAGAAAACCATAAAAAAAATCAACTGCATTTTTATATACTAGCAATAAACATATGGACACTGAAATTAAAATACAATACCATTTAAATCTCTCAAAAAAAAAAAGAAAGAAATACTTGGGTGTAAATCTAGCATTGTATCCTATGAAGCACAAAAGATTTTAATTTTGATAAAGTCCAATTATTATATATTTTTTCTTTTGTTGCTTGTGCTTTTGGTGTGATATCTAGGCAAGCATTGCCTAATCCCAGATCACAAACACCAACTGAATTGAAAAAAGCAAATCAATGGAAGAAAGAGTCTTTTCAACAAATGGTGTTGGCGTAACTAGACATCCATAGGTAGAAAAATGAGCCTTGACCTAAGTTTCACATCACATAAAGAATTAACATAAAGTATATCATGGACTCAAATGTAAATTGGTTTTTAAAAAAATATTTATTTACTTTTTATTTATTTATTTATTTTGGCTTTGCTGGGTCTTAGTTGCGGCATGCGTGCAGGATCTAGTTCCCCGACCAGGGATTGAACCTGGGCCCCCTGCATTGGTAGTGCAGAGTCTTACCCACTGGACCACCAGGGAAGTCCCTCAAATGTAAATTGTAAAACTATACAACTTTTAGGAAAAAATATTGCTGACAATCTTTGGGATATAAAATAAAGCAAAGAGTTTTTAGACTTTAAACCAAAATTGTTATCCATAAAATAAACTGATAAATTTTACTTCATCAAAATGAAAAACTTTTGCTCTATGAAAGACCCTGTTCAGAGGATGAAAAGACAAGCTACAGACTGTAAGAAAATACTTACAAACCATATATCCAACAAATACCAGTATCTAGACCATAAAAAAAATTCTCAAAACTCACCAGTAGCCTTTTGTCTTGTCGCATCCATGAAAACAAGATGTGTCGGCAGCAGTTCTACTGGAGTTACATACGAAAATTCAGCCAAGATTCTCACTCTTGCTGCTGCGCTCTCTAAACCTGCACAGTTTGATCTGGAAATATCATGTGTCCCACCAGTGTCTACGTCAGTACACAAAGGATATGGACTTCATCAAACTGGAATAAACAATCTTCCTTGAATGGATCATTCTAAACATCTACCAGTCAAAAGAAAAAATGCTAGCTCTTCCTACAACAACAACAAACTCCACAGTAAAAAGCAAACAATCCAAATAGCAAACAATCCAAAAGCAAACAATCCACGGACAAAAGACATGAAGAGACATTTCAACCAAGAAGTCACACAGATGGCAAATGAACACATGAAACAATGTTCAACATCACTAGCCATTAAGGAAGTGCAAAATAAAATCACAATGAAGTACCACCTCACCCCACTCACACTGCGAAAATAAAAAATACAGACAGTATGTACCCAGTGTTACTGATAGTTTGGATTACGCATACATTGCTGCTTGGAAAGCAAAATGGTATAGCCACTTTCAACAACAATCTGGCAGTTTCTTCAAAAACTAAATATGTGGGACTTCCCTGGTGGTCCAGTGGTTAAGACTCCGCACTTCTGATGCAAGGGGCACAGGTTCAATCCCTGGTCAGGGAACTAAGATCCCACATGCCATGCGGTCAAAAAAAAACAAAACAAAAGTAAATATGTAATTGCCATACGACCCAGCAGTTGCACTCCTGGGCATTTATCCCAGAGAAGTAAAGACTTAATGTTCACATAAAAACCTGAACACAAATGTTTATAGCAGCTTTATTCATAACATTAAAAAAATTGGAAACCACCCAGATGTCTGTCAACAGGTGAATGGTTGAACAAACTGTGGTAGATCCAAACCATGGAACACTACTCAGCAAGAGGGAACTACTGATGCATACAACAACCTGGATGAATCTCCAGAGAACTATGCTGTGTGAAAGAAACCAATCCAAAAGGCTGCATACTATGTACAGTTCTATTTATATAACCTCATTGAAATGATGAAATTATAGAAACGGAGAACAGATTACTGCTTATCAGGGTAGGGGTGGGAGAGAAATGGGGGTGGCTATAAAAGAGCAACATGAGGGATCTTTCTGGTGATGGAAATGTTCTGTATCTTGACTGTATCAGTGTCAATATCTGGGTTTTGATATTGTGCTATAGTTTAGCAAGATGTTACCATTGGGCCAGATGGGTAAAGGATATATGGGATCTCTTTGTATTATGCCTTACAACTGATGCAACTCTACAATTATCTCAAAATAAAAGCCTAATTAAAAAAATAACTTGCCTATATTCTTCAAAAACTGTCAATGTCATGAAATACGAATAAAGACTCAGGAATTGTTCCAGAATGAAGACTAAAAAGACATGATAACAAATGCTACACACATTTTTAGATTGTCTTTTGCTATTAAAGATATTACTGAGACAACTGGCAAAATCTGAACAAAGTCTTTAGCTTATAAAATAGTACTATACTACTCTCATCTCCTGATTTTGTTAAATGCACTCTGGTTATATGAGAGAATTTCTTGTTTGTTTTTAGGTAATATACACTGAAGTATTCAGGAGTAAAGGGATGTCATGTCTGCAACTTGACATGATTCAGAAAAAGAGAGCGAAAGAGAAGGATAAAGCAAGTATAGGTAAATGTTAACATTTGGAAAATCTGGATGAAGGATATCTAGAATTCTTTGTACTATTCTTGCAACTTTTCTATAATCTGAAATTATGTCAAAATAAAAAAACATTCAAACCAAAAAATATAAGCTGCTGTATAAACATAGAATGAAATGCTGTTTTTTAACAAAAAGGAACAAATTACATAGGACAACGTGTATAAATCTCAAAAACATTACACTGAATGAAAGAAGCCTTACACAAAAGAGCACATGTTGGGGCTTCCCTGGTGGCACAGTGGTTAAGAATCTGCCTGCCAGTGCAGGGAACACGGGTTCAAGCCCTGGTCCGGGAAGATCCCACGTGCCGCGGAGCAACTAAGCCCATGTGCCACAACTTCCGAGCCTGCGCTCTAGAGCCCGTGAGCCACAACTACTGAGCCTGCATGCCACAACTACTGAAGCCCACATGCCTAGAGCCCGTACTCAGCAACAAAAGAAGCCACCAGAGTGAGAAGTCCGTGCACCACAACAACGAGTAGCCCCCGCTCACCGCAACTAGAGAAAGCCTGTGTGCAGCAACGAAGACCCAACGCGGCCAAAATAAATAAATAAATTAAATAAATTCATTTAAAAAAAAAAAAGCGCATGTTGTATAATATGTTTCCATGAAGTTCTAGGATAGGCAAAACTGATCTATGATGGAAAAAACAGAACAGAGGTTGCTTCTGAAAGGTGGAGGCAATGTTTCTGAGAAGGGGTATGAAGGAACTTTCTGGACTAATGCTCTGGATCTTCTGAATCTTGATAGAGGATTTTGGTTGCATAGTTGTGAATATTTGCTGTAACTCATCAAATGGTACATTTATGATTGCACATTTCATGGTATGTAAATTTTACCTAAAAATAAATAAATAACCAAATGCTGAACACTGCTTAATATTATGTATGTTCAAGTGTTTGGGGTGAAGTGTTCTGTTGTCTTTAACTTACTCTGAAAACCATCAAAATATAAAGTGGCAGGCTTCCCTGGTGGTGCAGTGGTTAAGAATCCGCCTGCTAATGCAGGGGACACAGGTTTGAGCCCTGGTCCGGGAAGATCCCACATACCGCGAAGCAACTAAGCCTGTGAGCCACAACTACTGAGCCTGTGCTCTAGAGCCTGCGAGCCACAACCACTGAGCCCGCATGCCACAACTACTGAAGCCCACACACCTAGAGGCCGTGCTCCGCAACAAGAGAAGCCACCGCAGTGAGAAGCCAGCGCTCCACAACGAAGAGTAGCCCCCACTGGCTGCAACTAGAGAAAGCCCGTGTGCAGCAATGACGACCCAATGCAGCCATAAATAAATAAATAAATAAATAATAAATTTATTTTTTAAAAAAAGAAGAATTCGCCTGCCAATGTAGGGGACACGGGTTTGAGCCCTGGTCCGGGAAGATCTCACATGCCGTGGAGCAACTAAGTCCATGCGCCACAATTACTGAGCCTGCACTCTAGAGCCGCGAGCCACAACTACTGAGCGCATATGCCACAACTACTGAAGCCCATGTGCCTACAGCCCGTGCTCCGCAACAAGAGAAGCCACCGCAATGAGAAGCCCATGCACCACAACGAAGAGTAGCCCCTGCTCGCCGCAACTAGAGAAAGCCCGCGCACAGCAACAAAGACACAACACGGCCAAAAATAAATAAATAAATTTAAAATATATATATATATATATATATATAAATTTAAAATATATATATATTTTAAAAAATATATATATAATCACTTCCATGATTAGCAATTGTTTGAATCTGCCCTTTGGAACTCAGGGAAAGTCTAGGGGGCTGAAGCCTATTTCCTACAAACAAGAAATCAGAACACAGAGAGGATAAATAAATAAATAAATTTTAAAAAATATATATATATATTTATATATATATACATTTAAAATATATATATAAAAATAAAAAATATATATATATATAAAATGTATATATATATATATATATATAAGGTGGCAGTTGTAGAATCTAGGTGGTTGATGTAGTATTCGTTGTAAAATAACTTTTGTGTATGTTTGATATTTTTATAGTAAGATACTATTACAGGAGAAGGGGGAGCGAGAGAATGGTCATTTCCCAGGTCTCAGGTGAGTTCCTGGGATGGGCCACCAAGTGAGGGTGTGCTTGACTTCAGGTAGGAAAGAATTCAAGAGCGAGCCAGAGTAAAGTGAAAGCAAGTTAGAGAGATGCACATTCCATAGGCAGAATGTGGTCCCTCTCAGAAGGTGAGAGCGGGCCCTGGGGTATGGGGTTGTTAGTTTTTATGAGCTGGGTAATTTCATACAGTAAGGAGTGGGAGGATTATTTTAACTATTTTGGGGAATGGGCAGGGATTTCCAGCAATTGGGCCACAGCCCACTTTTTGGCCTTTTATGGTCAGCCTTGGAACTGTCATGGCACCTGTGGGTGAGTCATTTAGCATGCTAATATATTACAATGAACGTATAATGAGTCTCAAGGTCTACCGGAAGTCAAATCTTCTACCATCTTGGGCCTAGTTGGTTCTAACCAGTTTTTGTCATATTCTCAGCAGCTGTGTCATTCTTTTAACTGTTGTGTCCTGCCCCCTTCCTTCCTGTCTCTATACCAGGAAAAAAAAGTCACTAGAATAAAACAGTATATATTCGGAAATTATTACCAAACAGAAGTTTGTGTCACACAGTGAGGCCAAACAAACTGTTCAAACTGAGTTTGGAGCAGAGAAAAGTTTATTGCAAGGCCAAGCAAGGAGAATGGTTGGCTCAGGCCCAAAAATCCTAAACGCCTCCAGTGGTTTTCAGGGAGGAGTTTTTATAGGTAAAATTTGAGGTGAGGGCTGCAGGGTGTGTGTGACTTTCTTCTGATTGGTTAGTGGTAAGGTAACAAGGTGGTGTTCCAGGAATCTTGTGCTCAGCCTGAAGTTACCATCCTCCACCCGGGTGGGGGCCTTAGTTGCTGCAGAACTCAAAGATATTGTTAGGTATATTCGTTTGGGAGGAACCACGACCTTGCCCCATCATGTACTATTGTTTCTTGACTGCTCCTCCTTTGTTTCTGCATCCCTTCACTTCCATGATTAGCAATTGTTTGAATCTGCCCTTTGGAACTCAGGGAAAGTCTAGGGGGCTGAAGCCTATTTCCTATAAACAAGAAATCGGGAACACAGAGAGGATTTATACCCAGGAGGGCCCCATGGGGTCCTGCTCAGTTTCAGATTTTTGAAAAATTCTAGGATTCAATTGCATACAAATAATGAAAATAATTTAACTCTGTCACTAGGCCACAATTTTGATGAATTGCTACATAATTTTAATCATAAGAAGGGCTCCAGATGTGACCTTGTTAACTCAGACCAGTAAGTTTCATTTTTCAAACTTAGCATTGATTTCTCAAGCTCTTTTCAAATTCTCACTCCTCCGTGAAACTCTTTTTGATTCCCCCTACTCTCTTGTTAACTCCAGTCAAATTGGATCTATACCTCTCTTACGCAAAAGTCCCATTCTTACATGAACTGCTTCCTGCTTGTTCCAGCTCGTCCCAGACATTTGTAGGCACTGAGAGCCTGCTACTTGCAGACTTTGCCCCACCAGCCCCAAACTAATGAGGACCTTGCCTGGCACAATTTCTGTTCCTTGTCCTCTAATGGGGATGTGTCTTCTGCCCTAGGCCTTGTGTGAACAGTCTTGGATGGCTGCAGGAACAATGAATTGAGCCTTCCTGTTTACCCCTCCAATGTGCAGTCTAGACAAAGACTTCTGGCCTAGGTCCCTGGTTCTCACTCCAGTTTCCTGCCAGGGTTGCAGCCTGCCCCTGGAGCATATTTCTCAGCCAAAGCTCTGACCCCTTACACAGTTTCAAACTATCATTTCTTGCAGTATTGCTTACACTGACTCATATGATTCTCTCTTTTCTACTTGCTGGCCAGTATCTGCACTGATAAGAAATCCTGCAACCATGTCCTGACCCCTCACTTTGGGATCTTCAGAGACCAATCCCAAAATTATGTTCTTTGGACTCAATGATGGGGCTTCATCCCAGCACCCCCTGCTTGATCCTGATCTCCCCCATTCTTAGATCCTTACTAGAAGGTCCCAGCATGTGAATCTGAGAGCTGTGTTATTACAACAATTATTTCCACACATCTTATTTTTCCAATTATAAAAGCCTTTAACGTAAAAGCTATGTCTAATTTATCACAATACTTAGCACATTTTTTGCATAGAGTAAATAAATCACAGACTGGCCAAAATATATAACAAATTAGAGGGTTCCGAGAATATTTTCATCAATTGCTGGGAAAAAATTCTCACCCCCAGTCAAACTGGACACCTAGGTATGTCCAAATACATTCTGTGCTTGCTGGACTTGCTTTTTTGTGTGTGTGCCTCTCTGTGCGGCATGTGGAATCCTAGCTCCCCAACCAGGGATCAAACCCGCGGCCTCTGCAGTGGAAGCACAGAGTCTTAACCACTGGACTGCCAGGGAAGTCCTACACCTTTTTTTTTTTTAATTTTTATTTATTTATTTTATTTTTGGTTGCGTTGGGTCTTCGTTGCTGCATGCTGGCTTTCTCTAGTTGTGTCAAGCAGGGGCTACTCTTCGTTGCAATGCGCGGGCTTCTCATTGCGGTGGCTTCTCTTGTTGTGGAGCACGGGCTCTAGAGCGCAGGCTCAGTGGTTGTAGCACATGGGCTTAGTTGCTCCGTGGCATGTAGGATCTTCCCGGACCAGGGATCAAACCCGTGTCCCCTGCACTGGCAGGTGGATTCTTAACCACTGCGCCACTAGGGAAGTCCCTACACCTACTTTCTAACTACATATATTCTCAGGATTCATCCTAAACTCACTGAGGAGCAATCTCTGAGGGTAAAGTCACAGTGTTTGTTGTATGGGTAGGGGCTTCACACACAGTTTTACAGAGCAAATTATTACAGGGGCTCAGATGCTAGCACTAAATCACCTACTCCAGAGCCCCCTCACTTTAGGGTACCACCTGGGGAGCTTTTCAAAGGCAAATTCCTTAAGCCCAGTTCTGAAAACTGGAAGGGCTTGACAAGAGGACCAGAAATCTGTATTTTAAATCAGCACACAGTGGTTGTGATGCTGGCAGCGCTGGGACAGACTGTGAAAAACACAGACTTGAGAAATTATCTTTTCACCAGTAGAAATTCCTGTCATTCCCTCTTGGCTGGTGTCATCACAAGGAATGCTTTCCCTTGTGTCATTTGGTCCACCCGAGAGTCTCACCTCTAAAATCTGATACACATTCCCTTAACTCCCCAGTGTGACCACCTGCCAAATCCCCTCTCTGATATAGCATCAAATCCCGTTCCACTGTACCAGCCTGCCATCTCCTACAACCTGTTCATCATTCATTCATTCGCTCCCCCTTTATTCATCAAACATATCAAATATTGACCATGTACCAGACAACTGGCCTACGAAGTTGAGCAAGACCTGGTTCTCACTTAAAGATTGCAGCTTGAGGAAGACAGACCCCAAAACCAATCAGTATGACTCAATGCAGTGAGTGCAAAGATAGTGATAAGCATGGGGAGCTAAGTGACACTCCTAACTCAATTTGGGGTGGTGGTGGGGGAGGACATCAGAGTTCTCCTGAAGGACAGAATACCTGAGTAGGAGTTGTCAATTCTCCCTCTTCCTCAGGGAAATCACTTTAGAAAACCGACTATATCACCCTCACTCAAGAACTACCTCAGTTCTAACAACCCAGATAAATGAGACTTACCAGCCTGAAAAACATTAGCAAATCAGCCATCATAAACATCCTAAGTGTAGAAGAGAACAGCTGCAATTCCAATCCCGAGGTCTCTCTGGAACATACTCTACAATGACTTAAGAATTCCTTCTTGGAATGTAATGAAATGGGGAACTAAGAATACATACT
Organism: Balaenoptera borealis; assembly: GCF_965194805.1. Classification (NCBI taxonomy): domain Eukaryota; kingdom Metazoa; phylum Chordata; class Mammalia; order Artiodactyla; family Balaenopteridae; genus Balaenoptera; species Balaenoptera borealis. The sequence goes on from NC_138866.1 coordinate 84,153,780, forward strand.
TAAACAACACATTTTTTAAAAATTGTGGTAAAATACGCAAAACAGAAAATTTATCATTTCAACCATTTTAAAGTGGACAGTTCAGTGATATTATGTCAACAAATTTTTAAAACTTTCAGATGGCACCTGAATAAAATATGTGTTGTCCATTGGTGATTTTAATATGTCTGGTATATAACTAAAGTCACCACAAAACTTTTTCTGGGAAATTGGCAGATCATAAACATAAAAAATTTATTTTGCTTTATATTAAACCTTATTGTTTTACTGTTTCAAAATTCAAATTTACTCACAAGAAAGAGTCAGTTTCATATTAGATTTGGTTTAACAAATGCTCCTGCTATTCATTCTTATCACCAAAAAAAAAAGACTATTTGTGACTTAACGATAATATGTTCCAGAAAATTAAAAGTTAAGGTCTCTTAGAAACAATACAAACGTTATCAGTAGAAGTGAAGTATACCAAATTTATATATTCAGGAGAATGTGAAACTTATACCATTGATTGTTAAAGAGTTTTAAAAGCTTTTTATTACATTCGGTAACAAAATTCTAGGCTTAGTTGTAAAATCCTGGGTTAACTATCATTTGGAAATTTAAATATACATTACAGTAAACATTTAGAAAATGTTTTTCTAAAATGTTCCATCTAGGTCAATAAACTTGTCTGTAGAAGTCTTTTATAAGGATTAAAAAAAAAAAAAAAAAAAGAATACATACTTGACATTATACACTTCCTTCCAGGTTTTAACACTACCTGCAAGAGACATGAATTTTTTTTTCAGTACACACTGCTCTTTTTCAAATTCAAAAAGTATTACTATGTGTTCATTACTGAAAATTGGATAAAGAGTTAAAAAAAAAAAAAATCAGCCATAATCCCACAATGCAGAGATGACCACTGATAGTATTTGGGTGCATTTTCTTCCCATCTTGTTTTACTATAGATTTCCAAAAACAAATTTAATTTGTAATGCTGATTATTGCTTTCTAAAGCATAATGTAGTATGAGCATTTTTCCACATTATTAAAAATTCTTCATAAGCATTTTAACGGATGCTTCATGTAGATTTACCATAATTAATTTAACTCTTCTTATAATGCCTAAGCTATTTCTAAATTTTTTCATAATTAAAAATAATGCTGCGGGGCTTCCCTGGTGGCGCAGTGGTTGGGAGTCTGCCTGCCGATGCAGGGAACGCGGGTTCGAGCCCTGGTCTGGGAAGATCCCGCGTGCCACGGAGCGGCTGGGCCCGTGAGCCACAATTGCTGAGCCTGCGTGTCTGGAGCCTGTGCTCTGCAACAAGAGAGGCCGCGATAGTGAGAGGTCCGCGCATCGCAATGAAGAGTGGCCCCCGCTTGCCACAACTGGAGAGGGCCCTCGCATAGAAACGAAGACCCAACACAGCCAAAAATAAATAACTAACTAAATAAATAAAAATAATAATAATGCTGTGGTTAACACACGTGTCTACATTTCAGGCTTTTTTTAAATTTATTTATTTTAATTTATTTATTTTTGGCTGTGATGGGTCTTCATTGCTGCACACCGGCTTTCTCTAGTTGCGGCCGGTGGGGGCTACTCTTCGTTGCGGTGCACAGGCTTCTCATTGGGGTGGCTTCTCTTATTGTGGAGCATGGGCTCTAGGCGCGCTGGCTTCAGTAGTTGTGGCACATGGGCTTAGTAGTTGTGGCTCACAGGCTCTAGAGCGCAGGCTCAGTAGTTGTGGCGCACGGGCTTAGTTGCTCCGCGGCATGTGGGATTTTCCCGGACCAGGGCTCGAACCTGTGTCCCCTGCATTGGCAGGTGGATTCTTAACCACTGCGCCACCAGGGAAGCCCTACATTTCAGTTTAAATTCTTAGATTTGATTTTTTAAAGTAGAATTACAGAACCAAAGGACTCAAACATCTTCATACCTCTTATAATTGTTGACTTCTCAAATGTTTTCACTGAGGCTGTTTCTTCTTACTCTCTTTTGCGACCCCTTTTTTAAAATTTTAGATATAATTTATATATAAAATTCATCCTTTTACAATGTATAATTCAATGGGTTTTAGTTTAGTCACAAGGTTGTGCAATCATCACCACTATTTAAATCCTGAACATTTTCATCACCGCCAAAAGAAACCCTGTGTCCATAAGCAGTCACTTCTCATTCTTCTTCCCCACGAGCCCCTGGCAAACACTAATCCACTTTTTGTCTCTATGGATCTACCTATTCATTGATTCAACAAATATTCACAGAGTACCTCTTATACGCCACACAATCTTCTAGATACAAAAGATGTGTAGGACTTCTATGGGAAGAAGTATTAACCTTTTTAGAGAGGTGTTAAAGAAAACCTAAATAGAGAGGTATGCCAAATTCATGGTTTAGAATTTATTATTTAGTAACAATGTCAATTCTCCCTAAAGCAATTTGTAGATTCAATGCAATCCCAATCAACACTCTTAAAAGTTTTGTGGCACTTACAATCTTAACATTTTTATGGATATACAAAAGGCCAAAAAGAGCAAAGATTCTTTTGAAGAACAAGAATGAGTTGTGTTGGAATACCAAGATCTATTATAAAGCTATAATAATTAAGACAGTGTGTTATTGACATAAGATAGACAAATCCCCGATAAACAGAAGAGAGAACTCAGCAACAGACACTGACATTGGATGCACAGGGTATATCAACACTGGATATCTGATAGTGGGAATAATGTGCCTTACCAATAAATGGTGCCAAATAATCAGGAATCTGTATTAAAAAAAAACAGTAAAATTGGATCCATACCTCATATTATATTTAAAAGTCAATCCCAGGGGCTTCCCTGGTGGCGCAGTGATTAAGATTCTGCCTGCCAATGCAGGGGACACGGGTTCAAGCCCTGGTCCGGGAAGATCCCACGTGCCGCGGAGCAACTAAGCCCGTGCGCCACAACTACTGAGCCTGCACTCTAGAGCCTGCGAGCCACAACAACTGAGCCTGCATGCTACAACTACTGAAGCCCATGCACCTAGAGCCCGTGCTCCGCAACAAGAGAAGCCACCACAGTGAGAAGCCCGAGCACCGCAAGGAAGAGTAGCCCCCTACTCACTGCAACTAGAGAAAGCCAGTGCACAGCAATGGAGACCCAAAGCAGCCAAAAATAAATAAGTAAAATAAATAAAAATATTTTTAAATTATGAAAAATAATAATAAAATTAAATTAAATAAAAAGTCAATCCGGGTGTATTATAGACCTAAATGTGAGTGGCAAAACCAAAAGGATATAACAATGGAATTATCTTCAGAAACTTGGAGTAAAAACGTTCTTAAGACAAAAAAGCACTAACTGAAAGAAAACAATGATATACTGGACATCATCAAAGTTAAAAACTTCTATTCATCAAAGGATACCTTGATAAGCGAAAAAGGAAACAACAGAGTAGGAGAAAAATGGGCAAAAGATCTGAACAGGCACAAAAAAATTCCTAGTCAATTAGTATGTATAACAGTGTTCAATCTCATTAGTATTTAGGGAAATGCAAATTAAAACCACAATGAGCTATAACCATTTACTTACCAGATTATGTTACCTAAAATTCAAAAACTTTTACCTAGAGTCAGTAAGGATGTGGCACATTTGGAACTCTTGTACACTGTTGGTAGGTATGTAAAACCATTTTGAAAAACAGTAGGCATGCCTAGTAAAGTTGAAAACACACATAACTAGCAGTTCCACTCCTGGAGAAATTCATGCACATTTGCACCAGGCTACATATACAAGGAAACTCATAGTAACACTGTTTGTGACAACCAAATATGGGAACATTGATAGTGGTGATGAATTGTACCACATTTCCTTTTCAAAGAACTATATATCTTTTCCCACCATGTGACTTGTCATGCCTCCTGGGGGAGGCATATACATACCACCTAATTAGCTTTTGATTTGGCCATAACATATGCTTTGGCCAATAGACTGTGGGCAGAGTAGACATAATATATATTATATCCATGAGTTTCTGTCAGATCTATTGCTTCTACCTCTTCCATAAAAAGTCATGTCCCAGGGCTTCCCTGGTGGCGCAGTGGTTGAGAATCTGCCTGCCAATGCAGGGGACACCTGTTCGAGCCCTGGTCTGGGAGGATCCCACATGCCGCAGAGCAACTAAGCCCGTGAGCCACAACTACTGAGCCTGCGCGTCTGGAACCTGTGCTCCGCAACAAGAGAGGCTGCGATAGTGAGAGGCCTGCGCACCGCGATGAAGAGTGGCCCCCACTCGCCGCAACTAGAGAAAGCCCTCGCACAGAAACGAAGACCCAACACAGCCAAAATTAATTAATTAATTAATTAATATTTAAAAAAAAAAAAGAATATATCCAGTATGATTCCATGTATATAAAGTTCAAAAACAGGCAAAGCTACTCGTCTGCTGGAGAATTCATAGGTAAATGGTGACACTGTAAAGAAAAGCAAGGACATGATTGCCATAAAAGTCAGAAAAATGGTTATGTCTGGGGGTGGGGAAGTAGAAGGGAGTTGTGACGGAAAATGATACAAGGTAAGGTTCTATGTTACTGGCAATGCTTTAGTTCTCGAACTGGGTGTTCATTTTAGAGTTTTCTTTAAACAATGCGTTTTCATTATATACATGTCTATGAATATTTCACAACAAAAGAAAAAGTTTTAAAAAATTCCCTGTCATTGCTCATTTGTTCCTCTAAGCCTTCTTTGAAAGTTTCCAGTTACCACTCTCACCTGGAAATCACTATAAATTAATCTCGTAATTGAGATTTCACAAGATGCTAGCTCAAAATGCTTTACTGATAGTCCAATCTAGAATATCTAATACTTCTCTTCTTCTCTTGTTCCTGGAATTTAAAATCCAAAAACCCCCCAGAAAACCACTCACGCCAATCTGGCAAGGTCCACTATTTATTATTTATCATTGCTGTTGATTAGTCAGAATTCCTTCATCCTTTAGAGGCTTACACATTTTTTCTTTTTAAATATTTATTCCACTATTTTATTTAAGGTTGAGATCAGAGTTGCATGATGATTTCCAGGAACATTTTTTGAAATTCATGTATTTATTCCTCATTCTTCCCTAATTCCTATTACTTATTCAGTGCCTGCAATACAGATGGAGATGAATGAAAATAAAATGATATATTGTTGAGATTTTAGAAAAATTACAATAAAGAGAATATTTAACCCATGCCATATAACGAGAAGCACTATTAATGGGCAGTGCTTTGATTTCCATGTTGTTTTTTAAACATTCGCAATGAGTCATACAACAGTACTGCTCTTTGCAGTTCATCGTGATTGGGCCTTTTCTCCCCCTTACTGAAGGGAGATTTTCAGTGTACATTCAGCTTTTCGGTCATCTGCCTGACTTTAATCTTCTAATTCCTCCTTGGTTATCAAATTTTGTCTAGTTTTTTTTTTCCCCCATTTATTTATTTATTTATTTTTGGCTGTGTTGGGTCTTCGTTTCTGTGCTAGGGCTTTCTCTAGTTGCGGCAGGTATGGGCCACTCTTCATCGCGGTGCGCGGGCCTCTCACTATTGCGGCCTCTCTTGTTGCGGAGCACAGGCTCCAGACGCGCAGGCTCAGTAGTTGTGGCTCACGGGCTTAGTTGTTCCGCACCATGTGGGATCTTCCCAGACCAGGGCTCGAACCCGCGTCCCCTGCATTGGCAGGCGGATTCTCAACCACTGCGCCACCAGGGAAGCCCTGTCTAGTTTTATTTATTAGATATCACTCCAAAGACCACTTCCTTTCCTACAGTTACAATTCATTAATATACCATTTTACAAAACATCCTTGCAAGTTTTCCTCATCTAATTCCAACTGCATCTCTGAAAACAGGTTTGTCTTATACCTCCAGGCATTACATGGGTGGCAGGACACAGATAAGACCACACAAATCCATGCAATGTAATTTTCTGTCTCTGAGAGAAATCACAGATGATTGCAGTAAGCACTACAGGTACCCTCTTAGGACATATCTCAAAAACTATGTGGTACACCCCTATATCAGTCAGGATCTAACAAGGAAAGCAGAAAGCACAAATATACAGATATAATATGATTATCAAAAACTGTGGAGACAGGACTTCCCTGGTGGTCCAGTGGGTAGGACTCCACGCTCCCAATGCAGGGGGCCTGGGTTCAATCCCTGGTTGGGGAACTAGATCCTGCATGCCGCAACTGAGAAGTCCGCATGCCGCAACTAAAAAAAAGATCCTGCACGCTGCAACAAAGGATCCCACATGCCACAACGAAGATCCCGCATGCTGCAACTAATACCAGGTGCAGCCTAAATAAATAAATAAATATTTTTTAAAAAAATTGTGGAGAGGATGGGGACAATATATGCAGAAAAAAATTCTTTCCAGTAATCATAACTTGGTGGTGATGATTACTAGTATTACTAGTATCACTATTATAACACTTCAGCATGTATAAAGTAGATAAAGCAAAGGAATAGTTATAGGATATTCTAACATCCTCTGTATCCTTCAGAACCAGAATTCTTCATGTGGAAGAGATACAGATATAATATGATTATCAGGATTGTGCTTACTTTTAGAGAGAAGCTAGGGACTGTGATGGAGTTGGGGCGTATGAAGGATCTTTTGAGATGGTAGGCAAAGTCCTACTGCATGACCTGGGTGGTTTCTACAAAGAGTGTTCACCTTATTTTAGTAAGCTATAAAAAAATATATCTCCTAAAAGTAATTATACATCCAAAGTATTAGCTAAAGAAATATTTAAAATAATTTGTGGTTAATGATGCAGTCACTTTGAAAAACAGTTTGGCACTTCCTCAAAAAGTCAAACATATAGTTACCATATGACCCCACAATTCCACTCTTAGGTAATGAAGACGTGTTCACGCAAAATGTTCATAGCAGTTATACACAAATGTTCATAGCAGCTTTATTCATAGTAGCCAAAAAGTGGAAACAACCCAAATGTCCATCAACTGATGAGTAGACAAATAAAACATGGGATATCTATATAATACAATATGATACAGCAACAAAAAGGAATGAGGTACTGATACATGCTACAACATGTATGACCCTTGAAAATTTATCCTAAGTGAAAGAAGGCAGCCACAAAATAACACGTGGTGTATGATACCATTTAAATGAAATACTCAGACTGTTGGTTGTTTAGGTCTGGGAGAGGTATGAGGGAGGTGAGGGGTAACAACTAATGGGCATGGTGTTTCTTTCAGGAGAGACAAGATGTTCTAAAATTAGATTGTGGTGGTGGTTGCACAACCCTGAGAACATACTAAAAAAACCTGAATTGTATATTTATTTATTTATTTATTTATTTGGCCGCACAGCATGAGGGATCCTATAGTTCCCCAAAGATCGAACCTGCGGCCCCTGCAGTGGAAACATGGATTCTTAACCACTGGACCGCCAGGGAAGTCCCTAAATTGTATACTTTTAAATGGGTGAATTGTATGGTATGTCAATTATATCTTAGTAAAGCTCTTAAAAATAGTTTGTGGTTGATATGTTCACAATGTGTTCATCAAACTACAGTGAATTATCTTCTGGTTTACATGAATTTTCTTCCTATTTGTCTGCTCCTTCTTGGTATCTGTGTGTACCTCTTTCTCCTTACCCTCCTTTTGGAATGTGATTCTCATTCCTTTTCTGTTATACTCCATACTCAAAGCCTTGAAAATATGGTACATGTCCATGACTTCAAAGACCACTTACATAGTGATACATTCCAAATCTCTCTAGCTCAGATCTTTTTCTTGCTCTATATCCACATATATCCAACTGCCTATTAGATATATCCATTTCAAAATTCCAAATGTATCCTTAATGGGAAACATGTAAAATTCAACTTCCTATGGAATCACTGTTCCTCTAACTGACCTCTCAGTGCATTCTGTCTATAAATGGCACCAACTTCCAAACAGATGTTCAAAACAGAAACCTGGGAATCAACCAAGACTCTTCCTCCTCTTTACCACCCATATTCAGTTGGTCTTTTGATTCATTCTACTTACTAAATATCTTTCAAAAATGTATTCCTCTTCAGATTACCAACTTCCATATCCCTGTCAAATGCAAACATTCAACATCTCCCCCAAATCAATGCAAGAGTTTTTGTACAAGTCTCCCTCATACTATTCTTGCCCCCTTTTAGTCCATCCTCCAATTTAAACCAGGATTATCTAAAATCTACATTTCTCATCATCTTAGTTTCTTATTCATAATTCTTCAATGGTCTCCTTTAGTCTATAGGGTAAAACATAAACTCAACAAGACATATCCTCAGTGCACTTACATTCCTTTGGGAATTACCTTTTCACCACTGTGGACAGTGTTGCCTGCCTCAGTAGGACAATAAATCAAGGTGCCCTGGATGGGTGGGTTTATGATATAAAGTCAATTATGCCCTCTCAGAATTTTGAATCCTGAGTCAAATTATGCAGGGATGGAAAAAAAAAAATATACTGGCACTCAGTCACTCTGACAGAAAGTTGAATAGTTCCTGCTGCCTAGAGTTCTGCAGCTGCCCTTGATCCTATTTCCAAGCCTAGTTCTCCAGCTTTCCCATCAATTCTGTGAGCCACTCATCTTTCCAATAAATCCTTTTTGTTTACATTAGCCAAGTCAGTTCTTTTGCTTATGACCAAAAAACCGTAACAGAAACATGGACCCTATTTCCCAGCCTTACCTCTCATAATACACCCTACATGTTTTCCTCTCTTGTAATAGTGAACTCCTTGTAGTTTTCTTAGCCAAAATGCACCCTTCCCCTACCTCTTTCAAAGCCCTCTGACACACAACACAGTTGCAAGGGCAAGTGCTATCTTCTCTCCAAGGCTACTCTGCCTCCTTCATCCCAACCCCCACCAGCAATTCACTGGTACACCTTAAACATAACTATTATTAAGCAAACTATGGATGGCATCCCAACAAGTTACACAATAATGAAGAGAATTTCTTTCTCTTTTCTCCCTCATTCCTGGAACTTGCCATTTTGGCTCTTCTTAAGGAATGTTTTCTTTAGAACGTGTTTCCATTACAAAGCTTTTATTTAAAACATTCAGGGTTTAGCCATCAGGTGCCTTTCAAGTTATAAACAGTAATGCTCTTTGGGGAATTTGAGAACTCCAGAATGTGGAAATATCTCATATAAATCAGAGAGGCTACTGTTGCAATGTGGAGAGATCAGCAGCATTGGGCTCTTCTGGTTTACATTACAATTAAATGCTTTTCATCAACTGCTCCATATCTACCAGTTTACACTCTAGTTCATTAAGGAAAGAGAGGGGAAAATAAAATATTAAAAGTGGATGCCTCTGGGGAAAAGGACTAAGGTCAGGAAAGGATGGGGCAGGGATATTTATTTTCATTATAAGCCTTTCTCTATCATTTATTTTATAACCATGTGCATATATTAGTTTCTTTTAAAATTTGTTTAAATTTTATCTGACTATATTAGCAACACATATTTGCTTATTTTGTCCATTGATATTGTTACCAAATTGTTGCAGGAAGGTGGACCCCTTCCAGGGCCTGAGAGTGGGCTCTTGTCTAACACTCGGAAATGAATTGTCTGAGGAGACACATGTGCTGACAAAGCAAGAGACTTTATTGGGAAGGGGCACCCGGGTGGAGAGCAGGAGGGTAAGGGAACCCAAGAGAACTTCTATGACACATGGCTCACAGTCTCGGGATTTATGGTAATGGAGTTAGTTTCCGGGTTGTCTCTGGCCTATCATTCTGACTCAGGGTCCTTCCTGGTTCTGCATGCATCACTCAGCCAAGATGGATTCTAGCAAGAAGGATTCTGGGAGGTTGGTAGGACATATGGACTGGTGTCTCCTCTCTCCTTTTGACCTTTCCCGAATTCTTCGAGTTGGTGGTAGCTTGTTAGTTACGTGTTCCTTACCAGGACCTCCTGTTGTAAGATAACTCATGTGAGTGGTAATTATTGGGCCTGGCCAAGGCGGGCAGTTTCGGTCAGTGGTTCCCCTAACAAAATTAGTCAACTGGACCTGCACTGGGGTCCTAGCTTGGGCAGAGACCCCCTGTCTCAGCCAGGTGGGTTTTTTTTCTGATTGGAGTCATGCAGCCAACAATGAAACTGATGCTGAGGCTGGAATAGCACAAGCTTTATTCAGTGGCCAAAGAATGGAGAAGCAAAGAACCTAGTTTGCAAAGCAGCTTCTCAACTCAATTCCTGTGGAGACATCAAATATACAGGAAGGTCGAGTTAAAAAGGAGGGAATTGGAAAGAGTGGGAGGAATATTCATGAGTTATCCCAGAACAGGGGTGTGGTTTGGACCTGGAACTGATGCAACTCTCCTTTTCAGTCCTTGTATGGGCTTCTCTGGTTGTGGTCATGGCAATCGTCAACTGTCATGGCTTTGGTGGATGTGTCATTTAGCATGCTAATGTATTACAATGAGTGTATAATAAGGCTCAAGGTCTACTGGAAGTCAAATCTTCCACCATCTTGGGCCTAGGTGGTTCTAACCAGTTCTTGTTTTTTCTCTTTGCAGCTTCCTCCGAAAACTTTAGTAAGAGTAATTAGTTTCTATTCAAGGGAGGGGCAGGGTTATGATTCTGGGGCTACAGCCTTGGTAACAATATCATTTAACAAAATATTGCAACGCTAATGATTATTTCCCCCATACCCAGTAGACCAGTGGCTTCCAAATGTTTTTAAAATAAAATTTATCGAGGCATAGTTTATGTACAATAAAGTGCACGTACATTTCAATGAGTTTTGACAAATGTATACATTGGTGTAACCACCACCACAATCAAGATATACAACATTCATATCACCTGAAAAAAATTCCCTTGTGCCCTGTTGCAGTCAATCCCCAACCCCTTTCCCTAGCCCCAGGCAACCACTCATCTGCTTTCCTGTCACCATAGACTAGTTTTGTTTTTACTAGTTTCATATAATAGAATAATGCAGTATGTACTCTTTTGCATCTGGCATCTTTTGCTCAGCAAAATTTTTTCAGAGTTGTCCATGTTATGTGCATGATAGTTTGTCCCTTTTTATTGCTTAGTACTAGTCCGCTGTACGGATACACTGCTTTTGGTTTATCCATTCACATGTTGCTGGAAATTAGGATTCCAGTTTAGGGCTATTAAGAATAAAGTCGGGACTTCCCTGGTGGCGCAGTGGTTAAGAATCTGCCTGCCAATGCAGGGGACACGGGTTCCATCCCTGGTCTGGAAAGATCCCACATGCCGCGGAGCAACTTGGCCCATGCACCACAACTACTGAGCCTGTGCGCCAAAACTACTGAAGCCTGCACGCCTAGAGCCTGTACTCTGCAACAAGAGAAGCCACCGCAATGAGAAGCCCGAGCAACGCAACGAAGAGTAGCCCCTGCTCGCCGCAACTAGAGAAAGCCCACGCACAGCAACGAAGATCCAATGCAGCCAAAAATAAATAAATAAATAAAATTAAGGAAAAAAAAAAGAATACAGTCATCGTGAGCATTTGTGTCCAAGTCTTTGTGTAGATATATGCTTTCATTACTCTTGGAATAAATCCCTAGGAGTGGATTGTGGGGGTAAAACTGGCAAACTGTTTTCTATAGTGGTTGTACATTTTATTTTACTTTAAAGGGTGGTTTTTAGTTTCTTTTTTAATTAATTTATTTACTTTGGGCTGTGTTGGGTCTTTGTTGCTGCGTGCGGGCTTTCTCTAGTTGCAGTGAGCGGGAGCTACTCTTCGTTGCGGTGCGTGGACTTCTCATTGCGGTGGCTTCTCTTGCTGCGGAGCATGGGCTCTAGGCGTGTGGGATTCAGTAGTTGTGGCACGCGGGCTCTACAGTGCAGGCTCAGTAGTTGTGGTGCATGGACTTACTTGCTCCGCGGCATATGGGATCTTCCCAGACCAGGGATCGAACCCGTGTCCCCTGCATTGGCAGGCAGATTCTTAACCACTGCGCCACCAGGGAAGTCCTGTTCACTGGTATGAAGTACATTCATATTGTTGTGCAACCATCAATCTCCAGAATTCTTTCAACTTGCAAAATTGAAACTCTACAAACAATAATTCTACATTTCTTCTTTCCCCCAGCCCGAGCAACCACCATTCTACTTTCTGCTATAATTTTGATTACTCTAGATATCTCATATTTATTTTTTGTGACTGGATATTTCACTAACCATAATGTACTCAAGTTTCTTCCACGTCATAGCATATTGCAGAATTTCTTTCCTTTTTAAGGGTGAATAATATTCCATTGTATGTATATACCACATTTTGCTTATCCATTCATCCATCTGTTGATGGACACTTGGGTTGCTTCCACCTTTTGGCTATTGTTAGTAATACTATTATGAACATGGGAAACAAATATCTCTTCAAGACTCTGTTTTCAGTTTGTTTGGGTATATATCCAGAAGTGGAACTGCTGGATAATATGGTAATTGTTTTTAATTTTTTGAGGAACACCATGCTGTTTTCCATAGTAGGTGCACCATTTTACATTCCCACCAACAGTGTTCAAGTGTTTCAATTTGTCCACAACCTTTCAAACATTTATTTTCTGTTTTTTGACAGTAGCCATCCTAATGGGTGTGAGGTGGTATCTCATTGCAGTTTTGATTTGCATTTCTCTAATGATTAGTGATGTTGAGCATCTTTTCATTTGCTGATTGGCCATTTGTATATCTTCTTTGGAGAAATGTCTATTCAAGTCTGTTGTCTGTTTTTGAATCAGGTTGTTTGTTTTTTTTGTTGCTGAATTTTAGGAGTTCTCTATATATTCTGGCTTTGAATCCCTTATCAAATACATGATTTGCAAACATATTCTCCCATTCTGTGGGTTGTCTTTTTACATTTTTTTCTTTCTTTTTTTTTTTTTTTTGGCTGAGCAGCATGTGAGATCTTAGTTCCCCAACCATGACTCTCGAACACGTTTCCCCTGCAGTCCTGTAGTGGAAGTGCGGAGTCCTAACCACTGGACCACCAGGGAATTCCCTTTACTCTTTTTTTTTTTTTTAATTTATTTAATTTTTGGCTGCGTTGGGTCTTTGTTGCTGCTCGCGGGCTTTCTCTAGTTGTGGCGAGCAGGGGCTCCTCTTCGTTGTGGTGCGCAGGCTTCTCATTGCGGTGGCTTCTCATGTTGCAGAGCATGGGCTCTATGTGTGCAGGCTTCAGTAGTTGTGGCTCGTGGGCTCAGTAGTTGTGGCGCACGGGCTTAGTTGCTCCGCGGCATGTGGGATCTTCCCGGACCAGGGCTCGAACCCGTGTCCCCTGCACTGGCAGGTGGATTCTCAACCACTGCGTCACCAGGAAAGCCCCCCTTTACTCTTTTAATATTGTCTTTTCGTGCACAAATTTTTACAATTTTCACAAAATCCAGTTTGTCTATTTTTTCTTTTTTTGCCCATGACTTCGGTGTCAGTAGTAGGTTTTTTAAAAAAGAACTTTATTAAGTAGAGTAAGTCCCCTGCTAATCCTAGTTTGCTGACAGTTTTTTTGTTTTTGTTTTTGTTTTTACCATGAATGGATGTACAATTTTGTCAAAAAAATTTTTCAGTACCTACAGAGATAATCACATGGTCTTTCTCCTTTATTCTGTTAATTCGATGTATTACATTTTTATGTTAAATCACACTTGCATTCCTGGGATAAACTCCATTTGGTCATGATTTATTATTCTTTTTATATATTTCTGGATTCTATTGCCAACATTTTGTTAATGTTGCAACTTTAGTGTCTATGTTTATAAGAAATATTTGTCTATAGTTTTCTTTTCTTGCAATGTTGTTGTCTGCTTTTGGTATATGGTAATGCTGGCCTCATAAAATGAGTTGGGAAGTGATCCTTCCTTTTTTTTTTCCTGGAAGGATTAGTATTATTGCTTCCTTAGATAGAAATTCACCAGAAAAGCTACCTGGGAACAAAGTTTGCTTTAGGGAAGGTTTTAAATTATGAATTCCATGCATTTAGTTGATTTTGGGCTATTCAGGTTTTCGATTTCTTCTTGAAGCAGTTTTGGTATTTTGTGTTTTTCAATGAATTTGTCCACTACAACTAAGTTTTTCAGTTTGTGGGCATAGAATTGTTCACAGTAGCCCCTTGTTATCCTTCTTTTTTTTGGCTGTGGTGGGTCTTCGTTGCTGCGCGTGGGCTTTCTCTAGTTGCAGCAGGCGGGGGCTACTCTTCTTTGCGGGGCGCAGGCTTCTCATTGTGGTGGCTTCTCTTGTTGTGGAGCACAGGCTCTAGGTGCGCCAGGTTCAGTAGTTGTGGCACGAGGGCTCAGTAGCTGTGGCTCACAGGCTCTAGAGCACAGGCTCAGTAGTTGTGGCGCACGGGCTTAGCTGCTCCATGGCATGTGGGATCTTCCTGGACCAGGGCTCGAACTCGTGTCCCTTGCATTGGCAGGCGAATTCTTATTCACTGTGCCCCCAGGGAAGTCCCTATTCTTTTAATATATATATACAGGATCTGTAATAATAATCTTTCATTTCTGATATTGGTAATTTGTGCCTTTTTAAAATAAAATCTTGGTCAGTATGGGTAAAAGTTTAACAATTTTACTGATCTTACAGGTTTTGGTTTTATTGATTTTCTCTCTCCACTTTTAATTTTATTGATTTCTATTCTTATCATTATTTGTTTCATCCTACTTAGCCCAAGTTTAATTTATTCTTCCTTTTCTAGCTTAAGATGGAAGCTGAGATCACTGGTTTTAGATCTTTCTTGTTTTATTGTGTAAGTATTTAAAGATGTAAGTTTCCTTCTATGCTTATCTTGAGCTGCTTTTTACCGCAACCAATAGTAAAAGTACACATACTCTGGCATACAACAGAGAAAAAAAGTTTCACAAAATGATACTTTCCTTTACTATGTATATCGTACTCTGATATTCTCTATTCTATTCCATTGTTTAAGAAATGCTGTTCATGGGCTTCCCTGGTGGCGCAGTGGTTGAGAATCTGCCTGCTAATGCAGGGGACACGGGTTCGAGCCCTGGTCTGGGAAGATCCCACATGCCACGTAGCAACTAGGCCCGTGAGCCACAACTACTGAGCCTGCGCGTCTGGAGCCTGTGCTCCGCAACAGGAGAGGCCACGATAGTGAGAGGCCCGCGCACCGCGATGAAGAGTGGCCCCCGCTTGCCGCAACTAGAGAAAGCCCTAGCACAGAAACGAAGACCCAACATAGCAATCAATCAATCAATTAAAAAAAAAAAATGCTGTTCATGACTGACTAAATTGAAGCATAGTTTCGATATTTTTTATTTGCAATATATATATTAAGATTGGGTTGCTGATTATACCCTGATTACAATTTGACAGCTTTTCCTGTTTAAGGAGGTCTATTAAATTATAGAGTTACAGGCTCAACTCCTGTGAGTATGTGGAATAGAATGTATTAAATTTTGTCTTAGGGTAAGCCTAGCAATTTAACTAAGATTTTTTCTCGTTTCGTATAACAATAAATATCATTTTCTATGACATCCCTGATGAGAGTTCCAAGACATTTCAAAGATGTCTTTCATCATGAGTATATAGACTTTGGTTTTATTTTAGGGTTTATATGATTAAAATATTTTACCCATAATAATGTCCTTACTTAGAGATCAGGGACATTTATCAGAATTCAAATATTCCCAGTATGTATGTTTTTATTAATCTTCATGGTATCTAATGCAGGTAAGTTACAAAAAATGACAGGAAACCTTTCAGGTTTATGGATAAAGAAGTTAGAATTTTGAAAGTCAAAAGCATGCAATGCCTCTCAAGAAAAAAATCTAATGCTCTCAATGGTGCATCATTACTACAAAAATTGGAGTGGCAATATAATTGGTTAACACTTTTGAAAAGTAACTTAGCAAGAGCTGTAAAAAACAAAACCAAGAAAACCTCTTTGACCTACGTCTGGAATTTAATTCTGACAAAATGATTCAAAACATGGAAAAAGCAGGAAATAAGGAATGGAAACACCCTGAATATACCAAAACAGAGCTAAGTAAACCATGGTGTATCCGCTTAGAAATATTATGTAGTCATAAAAATCTTGGGAATTCCCTGGCGGTCCAGTGGTTGGGACTCTGCGCTTTCACTGCCAAGGGCCCGGGTTTGATCCCTGGTTAGGGAACTAAGATCCCACAAGCCGCGCAGCACAGCAAAAAAAAAAAATCTTGATACTTCCCTTGTGGCACAGTGGTTAAGAACCACCTGCCAATGCAGGGGACACGGGTTCGATCCCTGGTCCGGGAAGATCCCACATGCCACGGAGCAACCAAGCCCGTGTGCCACAACTACTGAGCCTGCGCTCTAGAGCCCACGAGCCACAGCTACTGAGCCTGCACGCCACAACTACCGAAGCCCACATGCCACAACTACCGAAGCCCACACACCTAGAGCTCCGCAACAAGAGAAGCCACCTCCTGCGCACTGCAAGGAAGAGTAGCCCCCGCTCGCTGCAACTAGAGAAAGCCTGTGCGCACCAACAAAGACCCAACGCAGCCAAAAATAAATTTAAAAAAATATTTAAAAAAAATCTTTACAAAGGGTGTATAACAGCATAGGAAAACATTCATAAAGTAGAGTGTATATATATATATATATAACTATGTAGAGGGTAAAACCTATGCATAAACACTGACATTAACAAAAATATTACCTGATTTTTCTGTTGGGTTAGAGAAATGAGTAAATTTTTTCTTATTTTCCTCTATTTTCCAAATTCTATTTAATAGCATATTAATTTTAAAATGAAACATCTGTTTAAAATGTTGGTTGTTAGGATTATAAAATGGAGAAATACTTGATATAAAAAACACAATAAATGTATTTACGGTATGGTTGTGATTGTGTGTGTGTAGAGAGATAGAGAATGAGAGAGAAAAAATTGAAAGAAAAGTGCCAAAATGCTAGGAAGGGTTGTATAATGTGGGATGATAGTTGAGTATTTTTTTCTCAATATTTTCTAAATTTTTCTGTAAGGTATTTATTGATGTTACCTTTATAGTAAATGCCTTTTTGATAAGTACACCTGGCTAATCACCCTCAGCTCCCCAAGTTTGCACCAAGCCTTATCTTGGCTTGCTGCTGTGACTTGCCTTGTGTCAAAACAACGACAGGCCTATAGTGTATTAAAATTCTTTTTTTTTTTTTTGGCTGCGTTGGGTCTTCGTTGCTGCGCGTGAGCTTTCTCTAGTTGTGGCGAGCCGGAGCTACTCTTCATTGGGGTGCACAGACTTCTCATTGTGGTGGCTTCTCTTGTTGCAGAGCACAGGCTCTAGGTGCATGGGCTTCAGTAGTTGTGGCATGCGGGCTCCATAGTTGTGGCACGTGGGCTCTAGTGTGCGCGGGCTTCAGTAGTTGCAGTGCACGGGCTTAGTTGCTCCACGGCATGTGGGATCTTCCCGGACCAGGGATCGAACCCATGTCCCCTGCATTGGCAGGTGGATTCTTAACCCACTGCGCCACCAGGGAAGTCCCAGTGTATTAAAATTCTATTGTGTCATGTTAGGCTTTATCAAGCTCACAGCCAGATTGGAGGCAAAGCTGCTGCAATGATTTTTCATACTATAGTTGAAAGAACACTGAATGGACCAAGAAGTAAGAAACACTGGTTCTATTCTCAGTGCAGCACTTTTCTTCAGGGAAGTCATTTAACTCTGTTTCCTAATTCCCAAATTAAAAGGATCAGATTGCTTGTGAGAATGTCTAACTGCAGATCATGTACAGAAAGGTCAGACCTGAGTAGGACAGATGCAGGAATTCAGTGTAGACTGAAGCAAGACTCCCAAGAGTTTGGGAAAGCAGGCAGTATGGTTTATAAACTCTCAAATAGAAAAATATAGAGTAAGAACTCAACAATTGGTTGGGTCAAGAACCAAAGATTTTCCAAAATTCTGAGCAAAATTTAGATAAGAAATCTAAGTAATGGCACAGAACACTAGCAACAGGGCTTGAATAACCCAGGGATTTTTTTTCACTCTATCCAGGAAAGGACAGAAGTTCATGGTTGGATCTGAGCACATGGAATTTAGGTAGGCACTCCAGGCTAGAATGAGAATATGGAGAAAAATGCAGTTCCAGTTATGTGACCGTTTCACTAAGAAAATACTGTGATGAAACCCAGAAGGCTCATTTAGTTCTGAGAGTCAAAGTACTTCTCAAATAGCAGTGTCCAATAGAAC
This sequence comes from Balaenoptera borealis, assembly GCF_965194805.1. NCBI lineage: Eukaryota > Metazoa > Chordata > Mammalia > Artiodactyla > Balaenopteridae > Balaenoptera > Balaenoptera borealis. Next base: position 84,171,953 of record NC_138866.1, read on the forward strand.
TTTCTGGAATGATGGAAATGTTCTATATCTGTGATGTTCAATATGGTAGTCACTGGGTACATGAAACTATTGAGTACTGGACATATAGCAAGTGCAACTGAGGAACTGAATTCTTAATTTTATTTCATTTTAATCAATTTAATTTTAAATTTCAATAGCCACATATAGCTACCATATTGAGCGGCACAGCAAAGGTCCAACAGAATCCTGTTGTTCTTTATTAGTCACAAAATACATAATGAAAGAAGAATCCTTTTTTTAAATATGAAGAACATCACATTTTTCTTTGTAGCCTGTATATTTACATGTATGTATGTATAAAAATTGTGTGTGGTATGGTTCCATAAGAAGCTAAATCAATTCTATGAATTTCACAGAAATTCATGCCCTTTCCAGAGTAAACCTAGGTTAACCACTTTCTGGGCTCAACCTGAAAACACATTCACCCAGGATGAACCAGAAACCACCTTGGCCTCCAATGACCTTCTAAACTATGGACAAAGTGAGGGACAGCGACTGCAGGGCTGAGCTGACTGCTCTTAGTCCTGCCTTCATCTTAAGCTTAGAGCAGATCTGGGCTCTGGGATTTGGAAGACACAGCTGTTCTTTCAATGGTACTCATGATAGAATCAATGAGCAAAGACAAGGATGTTCCTAATTATAGACTGTCCCTGTCTCCCCTAAGTAGTAGAGGCCTGTATAACGGTCAAATTGCATATTTCTAGGGAATTCCCTGGCAGTCCAATGGTTAGGGCTCGGTGCTTTCACTGATGTGGCCCAGGTTCCATCCCTGGTCAGGGAACTAGGATCCCACAGGCCGTGCAGCGCCGCAAAAAAAAAAGAAAAAAAAAAAAAGTTACAGATTTCCACTGGATTCTAGACCTAGAAATCCAGACACATTCCAATTTATTCCTACCCTGACCCAATGAAGAAAAGTGAGAGATAACCTAATACCAAACAGGTTTACTGGTTATTATACACAAAAGAATGAGCAACTTGCAAGTATTCAACATAAAAAGGGCTCAGTACAGGCCAGCTTCCTTTCACCCTAAGAAGGCATACCAACTCCAGGCAAACAGAGTGGAATCATACTTCAAGTTTACATAATAGACATACTCTAAAGAAGGCCCTGCTTTGTTAGGGAAATGGACAAAACTCTCTAAAAGTAAATGGAATGAAAAGAAATTAAAACTGGGATATTGATTCCTGTAATAACATAAACTATTATTTGTCTATGACATAAGACAGACCAAACATTTAAAATTCAAAAATAAAGTTAATATTTTTCATCTTTATTGAGGTATAATTGACAAAGTTAATATTCTAAAAAGGGAAAAAGTACAGGTAAATTTGTCAGGTACTAATATTTTTAAACTTATGGCTAAGAGTTTTACCAACACCCTTCAAACCAGAAAAAACAACAAAAAATTTAAAGTATAGATTCTTCCAGACACTAAATCCAAAATTTTTCCCTTCTTCAAATCCTTTAAACCCAAATTATGAGAAATAATTCAGTCTGGCCACAGGGAACATTTCTACACAGTGACATAATCAGAACATTTACTTCTTCCATTATTTAACTTATTCATTCCCATCCTAATCAAATTCCAAGAATATAGGAGTAAGCAAAAGGATATAATTTCCCCCAAAGCCTGTGACTAATTTACAACACAAGAAACTTAAGCACTGAGGAAGGCCTTGATGGCAGAGGAAATAAGCCACCTTTATTGGCCTCAAGAACAAACTGCAGATCTCTAAGGCAGATTGGGAGAATCTGGATTTATCCAGGAATCAGTCTTCTCCAAAGCTGGGCAGGGAGGAAGTGTGGGAAGCACAGCTTTTCTAAAAGGATGAAAAATGTCACTTGGAGACACTCTGGTTTCCTGAGGAAGGGAAGGAGACACTAAAACATCTTGTTTTGTACATTTTAGATCTTCCTTGTTTTCCACCATCAGTAACTGTTCTATCTCCTCTTTCAAAGATAAATTTGTCTGAAACTCTTGTTTAGGTATCTTGAGGTATGCTTTTTGAGTTATTCTCTGGTCCTTAAACCCCTCTGTCTCAGGGCAAATTTGTTTGTTACTGGAATCTTCACTGACTTCTTCCTTTATGGGAGGTAGATGTTGAGGTTCCGCTGTGGTTTGCTTACTCTTAGATTCTTCTTTTAGCAAACTTACATCCTTGTGAGATGTAAAATTTGGAGCTTTATCTAGCCTAGAATTTTTACAGAGTAAGAAACCTCTTACTTTTCCCTCTTTCCCTGCTGTCTCTGTCATAGATTTCTTTGGATGTAGTACTGTCCTTATTAGGAGTCCCTGTGCATTTACTCTATATTCTTTTGCAGCTCTCTCTCTGCGCTGTCTCTGGAAGTCCTTGAGCTGAAGCAGTTCCTCTGGGAGCTCCATACATGTACGCTAAGAAAAGAAAATGAACACAAGTCTACTATAACTAAACTTCTGAATATGGTCCTTAAAATCACTTTAAAATCACTTCTACTACACTTAGTATTTGGCAAGCAAGGGTCTATTCAAATGTGTTCTTATAGCACCCTCTAGTGTCTTCAACTATAGTAGTACTATTTTTCAAGTAATTTAAATATTTTGAATCCAATTTTGTGTGTATGTTGTGCATGTGTGTATGTATAAAGATTATACAATGAAAAATAAGGGTCCATTCCAACCTCGCCCCAACTGCCTTAGCAGGTGCATCCTCTAAAAAGCAGCTTCTTCTGTAGCCTCCAGAGACAGTCTTTGCATATATGATCCCTTACTAAATATTTATCTATTCATTGGATTACATTTTTCAATTTTTATTTTCCCCCAACTTTTTACTTTGATAACTCTTTCTAAAATTATTTTATACAAATGGTTACATAATATCATATAGTCTTCTTCTTCTTGATTTTTCCAACTAAAAAATCTGTCTTGGAGATTCTTCCATATTGGCAATTTTAATGGCTATATGGATATACCATAGTTTGTTTAACCAAACCCTTGTGGATGGATATTTGGGTTGTCTTCAGTATTTTGTCATTACATAAATGCTACAATAAAGAATATATTAAGAAAATTCCTCTTTGTTACATGAGGCAAATAATTTTTCCTAGGTTGCTTGCCCTTTGACTTTGTTCACAGTATTTTCGCCATACAAAATTTTTAAAGTCATATTTATTCATCTTTTATGAGTTCTGAGTATTTCTGTGTTGCATAGAAAAGCATTCCCTCATACAACTCAATAGCAAAAAAGCAAATACTCTTAATTTAAAAGTGAGCAAAGGACCTGAATAGATAATTTTCCAAAGATATTTAGATGGCCAACAGGTACATGAAAAGATGCTCGAAGTCACTAGTTATCAGGGAAATGCAAATCAAAACCACAATGAGGTGTTACTAACACCTGTTAAGATGGCTATTATCAAAAAATTGATGCAATTTACATTCCCATGTAAAACAGTGGAAAACAATGTGGATGTTCCTCAAAAAATTAAAAATAGAACTATTATATGGTCCAGCAATCCCACGTCTGGGTACATATCTGAAGCATATGAAAACAGAATCGCAAAGAGATATGTACATTCCCTTGTTCACTGCATCATAATTCACAATAGTCACAATATGTAAACAACCTGTGTCTATCAACAGATAAATGGATAAAGATGTGGTGTATATACACTATACAATACAATATTCTGTACAACAGAATATTTTTCAGCCATAAAAAAGAAGGCAGTCCTGCCATCTGCAACAGTATGTTTGAACCTGGAGGGTATTGTGCTAAGTGAAATAAGCCAGACAAAGACAAATACTGCACAGTATCACTTATATATGAAATCTTAAAAAACAAAAACAAAAACAAAAATCTGATTTCATAAAAACAGAGAATAGAATGGTGGTTCCCAGGGCTGAGGGAGAGGAAAATGGGGACATGTAGGTCAGAGGGTACAAACTTTCAGTTATAAGAAGAATAAGTTCTGAGGATCTAATGCACAGCATGGTTACTGTAGTTAATAGTTCAGTATTGTATACCTGAAAGTTTCTGAGAGTAGATCTTAAGCATTCTCACTACATAAAAAAAGTTAGCTATGAGGTGATGGATGTTAGTTATCTTGATCTTGATAATCATTCCACAATGTCTATCAAATCATCACGATGTACACTTTAAATATACACAATTAATTTTGTCAACTATTCCTCAGTAAAGTCGGGGGAGGGGACACATTCCCTACCGTGACATAATTTTCTTTTAATACTTTAAAAAAATATTTATTTATTTACTTACGTATTTAGCTGCGCTGGGTCTTAGTTGCAGCACATGGGATCTTCATTGCCGCATGTGGGATCTAGTTCCCTGACCAGGGATGGAACCCAGGCCCCCTGCTTTGGGAGTGCGGAGTCTTAGCCACTGGACCACCAGGGAAGTCCCAATACTTTTTTTCCAATACTTTTATAATTCTAGTTCTTACATAAATACTTGATCCATGGGATTTATTTTGGTGTATCGGAAAGAGATAACAATCCAACTCTGATTCTCCTCCCCCACAATGGTTAGTCAATTGCCTGAGGCCATTTACTAAATACTTATCTTTTTCTCATTGATTGGAAATCTTACCTTTATCCCAACCATTACTGATATATATGAGATCTATTTCTGGGTTCTCTATTCCATCGATCTGCCTATACATGTACCACTCATATTTAGTGCAGACATATAATATGTTTTAATATCTGACAGGACTATTCTTATTTATGCTTATTTATCTCTATAAACACTATAATCACAGTTTGCCAAAGTAATTATGGCTTTAGCATTTTTCTTAGAAGAAAGTTAAATTTAAAAGTTAATTTAGGGGGCTTCCCTGGTGGCGCAGTGATTAAGAACCCGCCTGCCAATGCAGGGGACACGGGTTCGAGCCCTGACCCGGGAAGATTCCCACATGCCGCAGAGCAATTAAGCCCGTGCGCCACAACTACTGAGCTTGCGCTCTAGAGCCCACGAGCCACAACTACTGAAGCCCGTGCACCTAGAGCCTGTGCTCCACAACAAGAGAAGCCACCGCAATGAGAAGCCCACGCACCACAACGAAGCGTAGCCCCTGCTCACTGCAACTAGAGAAAGCCCGCGCACAGCAACAAAGACCCAATGCAACCAAAAAAATAAATAATAAATAAATTAATTAATTTTTTAAAAAAAGTTAATTTAGGAATAACTGATTGCCAAAAATACTTAGTGTCCCCATTCATTTAAGTCCTCTTTTACGCCGTTCAGTAATACTTTAACATTTTTTTCATCTCTATATTTCACATTTCTTGTTAGGTTTATTTCTGGATAATCTATTTTTTGTTACAATTATAAATGAATTTTTCCCCCATTATATTCTGTAGTTGTGTATAGGGATATAGGAAAGCTATTAAGTTTTATGTTATATTTGTACCCATTTTACTAAACTGCCTTTTTATTTGTGGCAGTCTTTTTTAATTGATTCTCTTCAGTATTCAGGTATATCACAGGCAAGTCATCATTCCTATTCCTCCTGTTCAATTTTTATAGTTCATCTTTTTTTTCTAACCTCACTGGCTAATAGCTTCAGAAACTACTAAAGTAGTGGTGATAGTCACCATTTCTGTATATTTCTTGATATTGATGTTCCCAATCAAATATTAGGTAGTCTTCTTGCCTGAGATATATGTTTTATCATGTTAAAGTACCTATTCCAACTTTAATCAATAATGTATATAGAATATTATCAAATTTTTTTCAGCAATAAACAGTGAGAGCAAAATATTAAAAAGTTAAAAAATTGTCCTTGGCTTTACAGTGATAAATGAAAAACATTAAAATTCTCCAATCAAACAAACTATGAAAGGATTTTTACATTGCTCTTTTCTTGTTAAACAGTGAGAGCAAAATATTAAAAAGTTACAAAATAACTTTTTCAGCATTTATGAGATAATCATAAGACTTTCTTGGCCCTAATAAAATACAGAATTTAATATAATATTAAATATTAATAAGTATTAATATAATATTAAACCATGCTTGTAACTAGAATCCAGAGACACATTAATAGAAAAGTATAACACATCTAAGTGGAGTTTGTACCAAAAATGCTATTATTTTATTTAGGATTTTGCATCAGTATTCCTAAATGAGAATTGTTTACAGCAGTAGCCTATGAACTTTTAATGTAAGGAGTCAAATAGTAAATATTTTAGGCTTTGTAAGCCACAAACATGGCTTTTGCATATTTTAACAATCCTTTAAGACTGTAAAAATCATTCTTAGCTTGTGAGCTTTACAAAAATAGGCCATGGGCCAGATTTGGCCTAATGCAATAGTTTGCCAACAATGTAAGTTTTCTTATATTGTGCTGGCTTCATAAAAATAACTAATGAAATTTATCCTTTCTTTGAAAGATACATTTACTGGAAACATAACAGTATTGTGAGAAAATTGGTACAATATTTAAGAAAAGAGTTAGGACTTCTAGCACATCAACTTTTAGTTTTATTGAAATGCACATCACCAGTTGCATCATACGAAATAAATGTCAGTGATCATAAAAAATATATATATATTGTAAAAAAGTGCTTAAGGAGCTGAATTAAGCCCAAGCTATAGCCGCTTCAAGAATATTTATCATCAAGTCTGTTGAAAGAAATTTGGTGCAGCTGTGAAGAGTGGGTATCACTGTGGCCCCCACGAGGACGCAGAGGTCCTGAAAACACAGCCACAGAGAGTGGCACCTACCTCCATGCCTCCCAGCCAGTCTGCAGACCCTTCTCGGTAGGTGTTTAGGTACCCGTCCACCAGGGTAGTTAGATCAGACATCATTTCATCTAGGAGTACCAAACGAAGGGGGAGCAGGTAGGTAGCTTCCAGGGCCAAAATTTTTAGCAAAGAGGGTGAAAGAGGTCGTGTGAACCATAGTTCTGGGTTTTCCTAGAGACACCAAAACAATTTTCTCTGAATAGTAAGCAAATCTTTAAAGAAAATAATGGTTTATCTAAGTGCTGCTTAACTTAAATCACCATTACTGTCATTTTCTTCAATTATTACCTTCTACTTTCACACTATGGCTAGCCTTCTGAGAATATACACACATGTACATACACACACTTATTGTGTGTATACAGTGAGTGTGTGTATGTGATGGGGGAAAGATGTGGGGAGGGAGGGAGGGAGGGAAGAAGAGAGAAAGAGAGAGAGATTAGGGCTTCTCATTCAAAACTGGAGGCAGGGGCTTCCCTGGTGGTGCAGTGGTTGAGAGTCTGCCTGCTAATGCAGGGGACACGGGTTCGAGCCCTGGTCTGGGAAAATCCCACATGCCACGGAGCAACTAGGCCTGTGAGCCACAACTACTGAGCCTGCACGTCTGGAGCCTGTGCTCCGCAACAAGAGAGGCCACGATAGTGAGAGGCCCACGCACCGTGATGAAGAGTGGCCCCCGCTTGCCACAACTAGAGAAAGCCCTCACAGAAACGAAGACACAACACAACCAAACATAAATAAATAAATAAATAAATTTAAAATATGGAGGAAAAAAAATCATTTAAAAAACATGACTTGATGTTTAAAAAAAAAACTGGAGGCAGCAGGACTGATTAGATTATATGGCCAAAATTGCAGCCAATACAGTCATGACCTAAGTTTGCATGCAAGGCTATTAGAAGCTGAAGAAAATCTATCTTACTTTGGGAGAAATAACTGGCATGATTTTTGTTCCACTGCCTTAATCCAAATTCCCAATAAAATCCCCACTTGTCCAGCTTGAAAATTTATTTCAGAGTACTTTTTAATTGATAACCAACAAATCTGGATGCTGGCTTTTTTCCACTTGAGACCACAAACAAACTGTTCCCATTTGGAACAACTAAGATTTTGGCAATGTTCATACGCTTACACAGCAGCTGTCATTTCTCTATATAATATGCTGATAATCCCACTCACAAGACACTTGAAAATATTAATGTTATATGGGGCATAGGTTAATACTCACCCGAATCCGTTTTTGTCTCTCTTCCAGAAAGGAGAGATGTTTAGGGGCTATTTTAAGGTGTTTGATTAAACTCTCCTGTAAAGTACTAATGCAGTTTGGAAGAAAACCGCCTGTTTCCATGGAAAATTGAAGGACATCTGCTACCTGTGGCATTAAAAAAAGACAAACAGACCAGTCTGTAGGATATATACAGAGAGTTATCTCATGACAGAAATAGCAGAAATACATTTAGAGAAACATCTTTAAATACCATTTTTCCCAAGGACCCACATGATAGACAATGCCATTAGAAAGTTTAAAGTTGTTAGGTTATCTTATTCTGAAAAATTGGAAAAAAAAAAAAAGAAAAAGAAAAAGGATCACCCAACTTTAATGTGTCCCTGTCTATTTTCTTTTCCACTTCTTTTATTTGCCTGCCTTATGGTTATTTATTGCTCTTTGGTGCCTTCAAGGAATGGGGAAAGGAAGATAAAATTAAAGAATTACTTCTACTTATTAGCAACTCTGGTAAAGTTTTGGTAAGGAAAGCTAATAAAATTAAGAACTGAAATCATTATTTGTCTGTGTGTGGTAGGCTAAATAACGGCCCCCAAATATATCCACATGCTAATTCCTGGACCTGTGAATGTTATCTTAAATGGCAAAATGGACTTTGCTGCTGTGATTAGTTAAGGATATTGAGATAGGGAGATTAACTTGAATTATTCAGATGGGCTCTAAATGTAATCACAAGTATTCTTATAAGATGAGGCAGAGGGAGATTTTACTACAGTCAGAAGAGAAGGTGATGTGATGATGAAAGCAGAGACTGGTGCACTCTGAAGATGGAAGGAGCCACAAGCCAAAGAACACAGGTGAAAGATGAAAAGGCAAGGAAACAGACTGTCCTCTCAGAGCCTCCAGAAGAAGAAACCAGCCCTGCTGACACCTTGACTTTCACCCAGTGAAAATGATTTCAGACGTCTGACCTCCAGAACTGTAAGAGAGTAAATTTATGTTTTAAGCCACAAAATTTGTGGTGATTAGTTACAACAGCAATAGGAAACTAATACACTGTGTTAAAGGAAGACAAATTGAAATAATTCTGAATTCCTGCTTCTTGTACTATGAAAATCTGAAAAGAAAAATATGGAAAGATATGCCAATGTCTTCATTAGACAATACATACGAGGTCTAATCAAGAAGCCTGATGGCCTCAAGGGAACAATGAGCAATTTTCTTACATTTTGGAGTAAGCATAGAAGCAATCTCTATATAGTGAATGCTCTTGAAAGAAGACCCAAAGGAACATGTAAACAAGAGAAGTGGCACAAAGTTCATTATAAGCAGATACATAAAGAGCAAACTAAAACCACATACAATAACATAAAGTTGAACTTTTAGGAATTTCTGTTAAAAAATAATTGGCTAACTCATTATTTTAACCCCTCTCCAAAGGCTCTAGGTTTATATATTCAAGATCTCCCTTTCGGGGCTTCCCTGGTGGTGCAGTGGTTGGGAATCTGCCTGCCAATGCAGGGGACACGGGTTTGAGCCCTGGTCTGGGAGGATCCCACATGCCGCGGAGCGGCTGGGCCCGTGAGCCACAGCTACTGAGCCTGTGCGTCTGGAGCCTGTGCTCCGCAACAAGAGAGGCCGCGATAGTGAGAGGCCCGCGCACCGCGATGAGGAGTGGCCCCCGCTTGCCGCAACTAGAGAAAGCCCTTACACAGAAACGAAGACCCAACACAGCCATAAATAAATAAAAAAAATAAAATAAATTAAAGATCTCCCTTTCATGGCATTAACCTAGAAGACTAGAAGAACTTAAAGAATACATAATGAAAACTAGTGGGTTTATGGCTCTCACAGCCAAACCAGAAACCCAGATCTAGTATAATCTAGGAATTTCTCATTTCTCTAGGTCCTTTAGATCAGAGAAAAACCTCTTATCTTCAGGCTATCTGGGGCCAGAATAGGCTTTGGGGGAACATCTAGGGCAACCTGCATCCCTGAGCTAGATGCCAATTAGCCATTAGCCTTAACTGATACATATGTGGTAAAGGCATAGACATGACTGTCCACCTCACAGTAAGAATCCATGTCAGATTTCCAAATGACCCCAAAATTGTTTGAGTTTCTGAATGCTACAGAGTATGGAGCTTGCTTCTTATTTGAAAATTTCTGGAGCAAAGTGAAGGGAAAAAACCCTAAATAATTATAAGTAACTTTTCTCCAGTACTTCTTCAGTGCACCAAATGTTCTCACATATTGTACAAACATCTTACATGAGAAGTGGGCAGGAATGAGGCACACACAAGAAGACTTTCAATCATTCATCAGACAAGGCCTATTTTCTACAGGAGCTATATACACTGCATTGATTCCAGTGTTTCCCTGCATGCACGTACCTGGGTGTCAAAGACATTATTCAGCAAAATTCCATACTGATGAAAGAGGCAATCAGAAAGCCAACGACAATCATGGATAACCTAAGGAATCAGAAGACAGAGACAGAGTTATTAGAACCTGGCTGTTATTCTTATCAGCAGACGAATCAACTTACACACTCACCTTCAAAATTCTCTTGTCTTCTAATACCATCCGAAGTCCATTGCTGAAAGCACGACTTCCCAGAAGGAAAATGTCAAATAAGTAAACTCGGCTATTTGTGGCCACCTACAACAGACCATCCAGACACACATAAGAAAGAACTAGGGAAGGGGGTCTGAGGATCAAGAAAGCCATGTGAAAAATATGTAACAGCCTCATCTTTAAAGTAAACAATAGGCACTCACTGATTCTTAGGGAAAACAGGTTTAAATTTACCTGAAGTAAAAAAAACCAAAACACAAAAACACTATCACTGTGATTTTCAAAAGGAAAGAAAAGGACAAGCTAGTAGTTTAACCTTTAGCTTTTTTTTTTCTTTAATGTTTTATGTCTCACCTGTGGCATTCTAAAATCCAGGGATTATAGGTTTAAGGGAAATGAACAATATTTCACTCTCAATAACACAAAACGCTATTTCTCTGAGTTCCATAATATGCATGATTGTCTTGGGTGTTACATAAAATTACTCATAAGGGAAGATCCCTGTCCTCTAGCAGTTTAAAACAGGCAACAAATACACTGGCACAGATGGTCGGATGTGAAATACTGTCATTTTGATCAATTTTATACAGTTATAAGTATTCTAGGTTGTTTCTGATCATGAAAGTCACGGAGGCCGTACAGCTGGATAATCTACTGAATCAAAGAATGAAGGCAAGAACAGATCCAAGTAGGTCTAGACAGCCAGCCACAGGACAGTCAGATGCCATCTTTGTCATTTCAGGAGCTAACTATTGATACAGCTACAATTACCAGGCCTACCAGGCACCCATTCTCAGATCTTTCACATTGTTTGCCAAAATTTGACACCTGAAATAGTCAATCCCAATCTACCTCTTTAACTGTAAAAATTGAATAGACACATTGTAGAAGTTTGGAAAATAATTCTCCGCTAGACTGTAAACTCTGTGAGAGAAGAGGTTATGTCAGATTCACCACTCGTAGCTGAAGCAACCACTGGAACAGAGCCAGGCACGTGGACGGCTGTCATCCATCTCTTCAGTGAATCACTGCGTCATGCCACACAACACCCCCTTCCGTTTTTTCATATAAAAGATGTATAACACTCTAATAATATGCATTCAAATCTATATCCCACTTCTTCTTTTCATAAACTTTCAAACATTTTTCTATGCTGCATTTGTCATCGATTTTGACAGTCACATAAGATCTATCAAATGTACTGTAATGTCTGCTACTGTTAACTAAGTGGCTTCTGACTTTTCACCACTATAAATTATGCCAAAATGAATAGGTTCTCATGGAAATTTTTCTTCATGTTTTGAACTATTTAGGATAGATTCCCAGAAACAGCCCTGAGAAGTAGGCCAAAGGACAAAAAAACCTTTAAGACTCTTAAAAAATATTTGCTACCTTAAGACATAATATTATACCTGAAAATATCTGACCACAGATGAAGGTTAAACATTTAAATAATTTAAAGTTAAAGAAAAGCAGTGGGAGGGACTTCCCTGGTGGTGCAGTGGTTAAGAATCCACCTGCCAGTGTGGGGGACACGGGTTCAATCCCTGGTCCGGGAAGATCCCACATGCCACAGAGCAACTAACCCCGTGTGCCAGAACTACTGAGCCTGTGCTCTAGAGCCCGTGAGCCACAACTACTGTGCCCATGCACCACAACTACTGAAGCCCACGTACCTAGAGCCTGTGCTCTGCAACAAGAGAAGCCGCCGCAAATGAGAAGCTTGCGCGCCGCAAATGAGAAGCTTGCGCACCGCAATGAAGAGAGTAGCCCCAGCTCGCCGCAACTAGAGAAAGCCCGTGTGCAGCAATGAAGACCCAATGCAGCCAAAAAAAAAAGAAAAGCAGTGGGAAATACTGACAGAAAGAAAGCAGATTAGAAAAAACAGAACAAAGAAACACAAAATGAAAATAAAGGTTTAGGAATTAAAGGTGCTAGATACTGAGGAAAGTGAGGAGCTGGAAATAGAGGGATAGGCTGGAGGTCTGTATGTGAAGAAGTAAGCCTCCAAGTTATCCCTTCCCACTCCCACGGAGGACAGAAGATATATTCTCTGGATAAATCCAACAAGAGAGGCTCTAGGGTTGGGAATATAAGATATAGAAGAGGGCAGAGGTTTGGTAATGGACTGAAAAATGAGTCTGCACACAATTGTGAGCCTCCAGAGCTTTTCCCTTGTAGCTTCCAGCTTGATACCACCAGCCTGTACTGGAACAGGAGGATAGAGGGCTCCAAGGAAGATGGCTTCAGGACAAAGATGCAGCACAGATTATCAGGATAGATGTAAGCATGTGAAAAACTACATTGAGGGAAAAATGTGGGAAGGCTTCGTCACAAATGAAAGGAAAACAAAGCTAGTAAGATGAGGCAATTATCAATTCTATGAAAAACAAAAAGTTGGGCAAGAAAAGAAACAATCTTACTGGCCCAACAAGGAGCAATGGTTACATAGCCATAATCACATATAGCCTGACTCCTGTCTTAACCAAAAATTGGGATATAACTTCCCCCCAAAAAAACCCAAAAACACTAATTTGAAAACATACATGCACCCCAATGTTCATAGCGGCATTATTTACAATAGCCAAGACATGGAAACAACCTAAGTGTTCATCAGCAGATGAAGGGATAAAGAAGATGTGGTGTATATATACAATGGAATACTACTCATCCATAAAAAAGAATGAAGTTTTGCCATTTGCAGCAACATGGATGGACTTGGAGGACATTATGCCAAGTGAAATAAGTCAGACAGAGAAAGAGAAATACTGTAGGATATCACTTATATGTGGAATCTAAAAAATACAACAAATGAGTGAATATAACAAAAAAGAAGCCGACTCACAGATATAGAGAACAAACTAGTGATTACCAGTGGTGGGGGGAATATAGGGGTGAGGCAGTGGGAGGTACAAACTATTGGGTGTAATATAGGCTCAAGGATGTATTGTACAACATGGGGAATACAGCCAACAATTTTGTGATAACGGTAAATGGAAAGTAACCTTTAAAAATTGTATAAAAATAAAATCTTTTAAAATTGGGATATAGCTAAATTGGGAGGCTCTAGGGAAGTGTGGGTGCTATAAGTGAGCAAAATCTTTGTTTAGCATAATAAAAGTTAATAATTTGTAAAACTGATGAATAAAGAGAGAGCAATAAGCATATTATCAAAAAACGAAAATAGACACATTTCAACATGTTAAAAGTAGTTGCCTCTGTACTTTTTTGTGTCTGGTTCCCTGGTTTTTGAGGCTGCTACCAGAGGACACCCCTTGATGGCATGGCTCTGGTGGCCAGGGTGGCTTGTATTCCTGGGTTTCGTGGGACTGTGGCAATCGGAGGGACAGTTCTTGGCCAGGCTACCACCCCTAGGGCACTGCACAGACAGTGGACTGGGGCACACTCTCCAGTCTTTCTGTGAAGGAGGGCTCTTCGCTCATCCTGGAGCTTCAGCCTGAGGGGCAGGCTTCAGGGTTGGTACACATTAGTGGCCTATGGAGCTGCTCTCAAGGAACATAAGCTGTGGACTCCATCTTGACACTCTCCCTTGCTCCAGCTCACCTATATCACCCAGAAAAGAGCTTTGACACTCATCTGGAGCCCTGATTTCTGCAACTGCTGCTCAGGGGACACCTCCAGATTGCCTGGCTCTGGTGGCCAGCAAGGTTTATGCTTGTGGTCCCACAGGAATGTACATATTTGCATACTTAAAAAACTGATGCCTGAAGGTCTCACTTCCAGTCACCCTGAGTCTATGTGCTGAGATCCTCCCCTTTAGGACACTGACAGGTCTTGGGACATCCTCAACTACTGGGAGCTATTAAAAATATAATAGGCTGCTTGGACAAGGCAAAGAGGTTTGAAAGACAACCAGGAGCTGAGGCAGGGTTGAATGACAAGGTTCATCTCCTACATGAGGCCACTCCTTAAACACTGGGAGGAGTGGTTGTTTCATCTACTATATAGAAACCAACACAGAGAGTCAACCTCAGGAAAAAAAAACTTAATGAAATGGAGATAAATAATTTACCTGATAAAGAGTTCAAATAATGGTCATAAAGATGTTCACCAAACTGGGGAGAAGAATGGATGAACACACTGAGTACTTCAACAAAGAGATGGAAAATGTAAGAAAGTACCAAATAGAAGTCACAGACCTAAAGAATATAATAATTGAACTGAAAAATACACTAGATGGGTTCAATAGCAGACTAGATAAAGCAGAAGAAAGGATCAGTCAACTCAAAGACAAGGCAGTGGAACTCACCCACTCAGAGCAGCAAAAAGAAAAAACAACGAAAAAAGTAAAGACAGCTTAAGGTCTTATGGAACAGCATCACATGGACTAACATTTGCATCATAGGTCTCCTATAAGGAGAATGAAATGAAAAATGTAAATGAAATAATGTTTGTCAAAATACTTTTTCAACTGTAAAGTGCTGTACACATGTACTTTAACAACCTTGTTACTGGATTCTTAAAAAAAAAAAAAAGCACCACCTCTGAAGAGAGAAATGGAGTGAGGATTTTTCTGTCCTCATAAGCCTTTTAGCATTTTTTTTTTTTGCTTTTAATACATAGGGCATGTGATACTTTGATTTAAAAAATTAAACATACAAGTCCAAGGACCTGGTGGGAGAAAACGTGCCCACTGATTTGCTCCCAGTCACAAAAGACGATATTTGTAACCAACTGGATGTCCCCTCTGGTATCTAGACAACAAAAGGGGACAAATTAGGAAATAACCTAGAGGTGCCCAGGCCTGCATTACCGGGAAGTCCACCCTTTTGTTTTGGTAGAGAGAGGTTTTGGTTTGGTTTCTTCCTCCCTCCCCAGCTTTATTGAGATAAAATTAGCATATAACATTGTGTAAGTTTAAGGTATATAACATGATAATTTGATGTAAGTATATACTGCAAAAGGATTACTATGATGAGGGTAGTTAACATATCTGTTACCTCACATGGTTATCTGTGTGTGGTGAGAACTTTTAAGATCTACTCTCTTAGCAGCTTTTAAGTATACAATACAGTATTATTAACTATAATTACCGTGCTGTGCATTACATTCCCATAACCTATTTATCTTATAACTGGAAGTTGTACCTTTCGACTACCTTCATCCATTTCCCCCATTCCCCCACTCCTGGCACCACTACTCTACTCTCTGTTTCTATGAGTTTGGTTTTTTTAGATTCTGCATATAAGTGAGAGCGTACGGTATTTGTCTTTCTCTAACTTATTTTACTTAGCTGAATCCCTCCAGGTTCATCCATGTCATCACAAATGGCAGGATTTCCTTCTTTTTCATGGCAGAATAATATTCCATTGTACATATATATCACATTTTCTTTATCTATTCATCCATCTATGGACACTTGGTTGTTTCCATGTATTGGTTATTGTAAATAATGCTGCAATATGAACATGGGAATACAGTTATCTCTTTCAGATCCTGTTTTCATTTCCTTTGGATATATACCCAGAATTGGGATTGCTGGACCATATGGTAGTTTTATTTTTAATTTTTTTGAAAAGCCTCCATACTGTTTCCATAGTGGCTCCACCAATTTACACTCCCACCAACAGTGCACAAAGGTTCCCTTTTCCCCATGTATTCATCAGCACTTATCTCTTGTCATTTTGATAACAGCTGTCCTGTGTGCGGTGATATCTCATTGTAGTTTTTTTTTTAAATAACGATAGCTATATTTTAAAATATTTTATTCATTTTATTTATTTATTTTTGGCTGCTGTGGGTGTTAGTTGCAGCACACAGGATCTTCATTGTAGCACACGGGATCTTCGTCGCAGCATGCATGATCTTTCGTTGTAGCATGCAGGCTTCTCTCTAGTTGTGGTGCGCGGGCTCCAGAGCTCGTGGGCTCAGTAGTTGCGGCACGCGGGCTTAGTTGCCCTGTGGCATGTGGGATCTTCGTTCCCCAACCAGGGATTGAACCCGCGTCTCTTCCGTTGGAAAGCGAATTCTTAATCACTGGACCACCAGGGAAATCCCTCTCATTGTAGTTTTGATTTGTATTTCCCTAATGATTAGTGATGTTGAGCACCTTTTCATGTACCTGTTGGCATTTTGTATATCTTCTTTGGAAAATTGTCTATCCCAATCCTTTGCCTGTTTTTTTTTTGTTTTTTGTTTGTTTGTTTGTTTGGTTTTTTTTTGGCTGTGTTGGGTCTTTGTTTCTGTGCGAGGGCTTTCTCTAGTTGCGGTGAGCGGGGGCCACTCTTCATCACGGTGCACGGGCCTCTCACTATCGTGGCCTTTCTTGTTGCGGAGCCCAGGCTCCAGACACGCAGGCTCAGTAATTGTGGCTCACGGGCCCAGCTGCTCCGTGGCATGTGGGATCTTCCCAGACCAGGGCTCGAACCTGTGTCCCCTGCATTGGCAGGCAGATTCTCACCCACTGCGCCACCAGGGAAGCCCCCCTTTGCCTGTTTTAATTTTTATTTATTGATTTATTTATTTACTGGCCACACCGCACAGCATGCGGGATCTTAATTCCCTGACCAGGGAATGAACCCGTGCTCCCTGCAGTGGAAGCGCAAATTCTCAACCACTGGACCACGAAGGAAGTCCCTGCCCATTTTTTTTTTTAATTTAATTAATTTATTATTTTTGGCTACATTGGGTCTTCGTTGTTGTGCATGGGCTTTCACTGGTTGTGGCGAGCAGGGGCTACTCTTCGTTGCAGTGTGCAGGCTTCTCATTGCAGTGGCTTCTCTTGTTGTGGAGCATGGGCTCTAGGTGCGTGGGCTTCAGTAGTTGTGGCACAAGGGCTCAGCAGTTGTGGCACGTGAGCTCTAGAGCGCAGGCTCAGCAGTTGTGGCGCATGGGCTTAGGTGCTCTGTGGCATGTGGGATCTTCCCAGGCCAGGGCTTGAACCCATGTCCCCTGCATTGCCAGGCGGATTCTTAACCACTGTGCCACCAGGGAAGCCCCCCTGCCCATTTTTAAATTAGATTATTTGTTTTTTGCTATTGAGTTGTTATGAGTTCCTTATATATTTCGGATATTAACCCCTTATTAGCTATATGGTTTACAAATATTTTCTCCCATTCCATAGATTACCTTTTCATTTTGTTGATCCTTTCTTTTAATGTGCAGAGCTTTTAAATTTTTGTACTGTTTTAATGTTTATTTTTTATTTATTTTTTCTTATTAGTCATCCATTTTATACACATCAGTGTATACATGTCAATCCCAATCTCCCAATTCATCACACCACCACCACCCCCCGCTGCTTTCCCCCCTTGGTGTCCATATGTTTTTTCTCTACATCTGTGTCTCAATTTCTGCTCTGCAAACTGGTTCATCTGTACCATTTTCTAGGTTCCACATATATGCATTAATGTACGATCTTTGTTTTTCTCTTTCTGACTTACTTCACTCTGTATGACAGTCTCTAGATGCATCCATGTCTCTACAAATGACCCAATTTCGTTCCTTTTTACGGCTGAGTAATATTCCATTGTATATATGTGCCACATCTTCTTTATCCATTCGTCTGTCGATGGGCATTTAGGTTGCTTCCATGACCTGGCTATTGTAAATAGTGCTGCAGTGAACATTGGGGTGCATGTGTCTTTTTGAATTATGGTTTCCTCTGTGTATATGCCCAGTAGTGGGATGGCTGGGTCATATGGTAATTCTATTTTTAGTTCTTTAAGGAACCTCCATACTGTTCACCATAGTGGCTGTATCAATTTACATTCCCACCAACAGTGCAAGAGGGTTCCCTCTATGCCCACTTTCTGGAGAGTTTTTATCATAAATTGGTGTTGAATTTTGTCAAAAGCTTTTTCTGCATCTATTGAGATGATCATATGGTTTTTATTCTTCAATTTGTTAATATGGTGTATGACATTGATTGATTTGCATATATTGAAGAATCCTTGCATCTCTGGGATAAATCCCACTTGATCATGGTGTATGATCCTTTTAATGTGTTGTTGGATTCCGTTTGCTAGTATTTTGTTGAGGATTTTTGCATCTATATTCATCAGTGATATTGGTCTGTAATTTTCTTTTTTTGTAGTATCTTTGTCTGGTTTTGGTATCATGGTGATAGTGGCCTCATAGAATGAGTTTGGGAGTTTTCCTTCCTCTGCAATTTTTTGGAAGAGTTTGAGAAGGAGGGGTGTTAGCTCTTCTCTAAATGTTTGATAGAATTCACCTGTGAAGCCATCTGGTCCTGGACTTTTGTTTGTTGGAAGATTTTTAATCACAGTTTCAATTTCATTACTTGTGATTGGTCTGTTCATATTTTCTATTTCTTCCTGGTTCAGTCTTGGAAGGTTATACCTTTCTAAGAATTTGTCCATTTCTTCCAGGTTGTCCATTTTATTGGCATAGAGTTGCTTGGAGTAGTCTCTTAGGATGCTTTGTATTTCTGCTGTGTCTGTTGTAACTTCTCCTTTTTCGTTTCTGATTTTATTGATTTGAGTCCTCTCCCTCTTTTTCTTGATGAGTCTGGCTAATGGTTTATCAATTTTGTTTATCTTCTCAAAGAACCAACTTTTAGTTTTATTGATCTTTGCTGTTGTTTTCTTTGTTTCTATTTCATTTATTTCTGCTCTGATCTTTATGATTTCTTTCCTTCTGCTAACTTTGGGTTTTGTTTGTTCTTCTTTCTCTAGTTCCTTTAGGTGTAACATTAGATTGTTTATTTGAGATTTATCTTGTTTCTTCAGGTAGACTTGTATAGCTATAAACTTCCCTCTTAGAACTGCTTTTGGTGCATCCCATAGGTTTTGGATAGTTGTGTTTTCATTGTCATTTGTCTCTAGGTATTTTTTGATTTCCTCTTTGATTTCTTCAGTGATCTCTGGGTTATTTAGTAATGTATTGTTTAGCCTCCATGTGTTCGTGTTTTTTACGTTTTTTTCCCTGTAATTGATTTCTAATCTCATAGCGTTGTGGTCAGAAAAGATGCTTGATATGATTTCAATTTTCTTAAATTTACTGAGGCTTGATTTGTGATCCAAGATGTGATCTATCCTGGAGAATGTTCCGTGCGCACTTGAGAAGAAAGTGTAACCTGCTGTTTTTGGATGGAATGTCCTATAAATATCAATTAAATCTATCTGGTCTATTGTGTCATTTAAAGCTTGTGTTTCCTTATTAATTTTCTGTTTGGATGATCTGTCCATTGGTGTAGGTGAGGTGTTAAAGTCCCCCACTATTATTGTGTTACTGTCGATTTCCTCTTTTAGAGCTGTTAGCAGTTGCCTTATGTATTGAGGTACTCCTATGTTGGGTGCATATATATTTATTATTGTTATATCTTCTTCTTGGATTGATCCATTGATCATTATGTAGTGTCCTTCCTTGTCTCTTGTAACATTCTTTATTTTAAAGTCTATTTTATCTGATATGAGTATTGCTACTCTAGCTTTCTTTTGATTTCCATTTGCATGGAATATCTTTTTCCATCCCCTCACTTTCAGTCTGTATGCTTCCCTAGGTCTGAAGTGGGTCTCTTGTAGACAGCATATATATGGGTCTTCTTTTTGTATCCATTCAGCAAGCCTGTGTCTTTTGGTTGGAGCATTTAATCCATTCATGTTTAAGGTAATTATTATTACCATTTTCTTAATTGTTTTGGGTTTGTTTTTATAGGTCCTTTTCTTCTCTTGTGTTTCCCACTTACAGAAGTTTCTTTAGCATTTGTTGTAGAGCTGGTTTGGTGGTGGTGAATTCTCTTAGCTTTTGTTTGTCTGTAAAGCTTTTGATTTCTCTATCGAATCTGAATGAGATCCTTGCTGGGTAGAGTAATCTTGGTTGTAGGTTCTTCCCTTTCATCACTTTAAGTATAT
Organism: Balaenoptera borealis; assembly: GCF_965194805.1. Lineage (NCBI taxonomy): Eukaryota > Metazoa > Chordata > Mammalia > Artiodactyla > Balaenopteridae > Balaenoptera > Balaenoptera borealis. The sequence continues at coordinate 84,192,359 of NC_138866.1, forward strand.
CATGCCACTCCCTTCTGGCTTGTAGAGTTTCTGCTGAGAAATCAGCTATTAACCTTATGGGAGTTCCCTTGTATGTTATTTGTCGTTTTTCCCTTGCTGCTTTCAATAATTTTTCTTCGTCTTTAATTTTTGTCAATTTGATTTCTATGTGTCTCGGCGTGTTTCTTGTTGGGTTTATCCTGTAAGGGACTCGCTGCACTTCCTGGACTTGGGTGGCTATTTCCTTTCCCATGTTAGGGAAGTTTTCGACTATAATCTCTTCAAATATTTTCTCGGGTCCTTTCTCTCTCTCTTCTCCTTCTGGGACCCCTATAATGCGAATGTTGTTGCGTTTAATGTTGTCCCAGAGGTCTCTTAGGCTGTCTTCATTTCTTTCCATTCTTTTTTCTTTATTCTGTTCTGCAGCAGTGTATTCCACCATTCTGTCTTCCAGGTCACTTATCCATTCTTCTGCCTCAGTTATTCTGCTATTGATTCCTTCTAGTGTAGTTTTCACTTCAGTTACTGTATTGTTCATCTCTGTTCTTTAATTCTTCTAGATCTTTGTTAAACATTTCTTGCATCTTCTCAATCTTTGCCTCCATTCTTTTTTTTTTTTAATTTTATTATTTATTTATTTATTTATTTATTTTTATTTATGGCTGTGTTGGGTCTTCGTTTCTGTGCAAGGGCTTTCTCTAGTTGCGGCAAGTGGGGGCCACTCTTCATCGCGGTGCGCGGGCCTCTCACTATCGCGGCCTCTCCTGTTGCGGAGCACAGGCTCCAGACGCGCAGGCTCAGTAATTGTGGCTCACGGGCCTAGTTGCTCCGCGGCATGTGGGATCTTCCCAGACCAGGGCTCGAACCCGTGTCCCCTGCGTTGGCAGGCAGATCCTCAACCACTGCACCACCAGGGAAGCCCTGCCTCCATTCTTTTTCCGAGGTCCTGGATCATCTTCACTATCATTATTCTGAATTCTTTTTCCGGAAGGTTGCCTATCTCCACTTCATTTAGTTGTTTTTCTGGGGTTTTATCTTGTTCCTTCATCTGGTACATAGCCCTCTGCCTTTTCATCTTGTCTATCTTTCTGTGAATGTGGTTTTTGTTCCACAGGCGGCAGGATTGTAGTTCTTCTTGCTTCTGCTGTCTTCCCTCTGGTGGATGAGGCTATCTAAGAGGCTTGTGGAAGTTTCCTGATGGGAGGGACTGGTGGTAGGTAGAGCTGGCTGTTGCTCTGTTGGGCAGAGCTCAGTAAAACTTTAATCTGCTTGTCTGCTGATGGGTGGGGCTGGGTTCCCTCCCTGTTGGTTGTTTGGCCTGAGGTGACCCAACTCTGGACCCTACCCGGCTCTTTGGTGGGGTTGATGGCAGACTCTGGGAGGGCTCACGCCAAGGAGTACTTCCCAGAACTTCTGCTGCCAGTGTCCTTGCCCCTTGGTGAGCCACAGCCACCCCCTGCCTCTGCAGGAGACCCTCCGACACTAGCAGGTAGGTCTGGTTCAGTCTCCTCTGGGGTCACTGCTCCTTCCCCTGGGTCCCGATGTGCACAGTACTTTGTGTGTGCCCTCCAAGAGTGGAGTCTCTGTTTCCCCCAGTCCTGCCAAAGTCCTGCAACCAAATCCCGCTAGCCTTCAAACTCTGATTCTCTAGGAATTCCTCCTCCCATTGCCAGACCCTCAGGTTGGGAAGCCTGACGTGTGGCTCAGAACCTTCACTCCAGTGGGTGGACTTCTGTGGTATAAGTGTTCTCCAGTTTGTGAGTCACCCACCCAGCAGTCATGGGATTTGATTTTATTGTGATAGCGCCCCTCCTATCGTCTCACTGCAGCTTCTCCTTTGTCTTTGCATGTGGGGTATCTTTTTTGGTGAGTTCCAGTGTCTTCCTGTCAATGACTGTTCAGCAGTTAGTTGTGATTCCGGTGTTCTCGAAAGAGGGAGTGAGAGCATGTCCTTCTACTCCGCCATCTTGAACCAATCTCGAGCTTTTTAATTTGATGGTGTCCAAATTGTTTATTTTTGCTTTTGTTGTTTGTGGAGGTTTGTTTTAAATAATTTTCATTTGTGCTGCTAACTCTAACCTAGTCATCTAAAAGCTAAGGTTTACCTAGAAAGTGCATGGAACAAGAGGGAGGCAATTTAATTCCTGAGCAAAACTGGGCTTGATACCTCCATTCCTTTCCCTTTGAGAAAGTAAACATTCCAGAGGAAAGAGTTCAAGAAGGCAGACTGCCAATCCTAATAAAAATATTCTCTCAGTAGGCTGATGTAGGTCTTCAGTCAAAGGATGGAGGACGTTGATTGGGAACTCAGCTGGCTTTCTTGGCCCACTCCCCCTTAAATACTGATGATGCTGAGTTTGATCCAAAGGTGGTTACCCATCCTCTAGCTATTCAAGGCTCACTACAAAGTTCTTTGGATATAATGTATATCCTCACCTACATCTCCTTGATCCAGGAAAATGAGAATGATGTGGCAGAAATTTACTGTGGAAGTCCACCAACCAGAGGAAAGATAAGAAATTCTCCGTATTTCGGGACTTCCCTGGTGGTACAGTGGTAAAGAAGCTGCCTTACAATGCAGGGGACGCAGGTTCAATCCCTGGTCAGGGAACTAAGATCCCACATGCTGCGGGGCAACTAAGCCCGTGCACCAGTTACTGAGCTCACGCACCTCAACTAGAGAACCCGCATGCTGCAAACTACAGAGCCCATGCAGCCTGGAGCCCGTGCATTGCAATGAAAGATCCTGCATGCCTCAACGAAGGTCCCGGGTGCCACAGCTAAGACCCAACACAGTGAAAAATAAATACAATAAATAAATAAATAATAAATCTTAAAAAAAAAAAGAAATTCTCCATATGTCTAAGGCAAGAGAACAGAGCTGGGAAAGAAGACCTCAGGTAGAGCCTCTGAGACAGCAGAGACAGCAACGATGATTATAAAGCTCTTTCCTTTTTTTTTTTGGCTGCACCACACAGAATGCAGGATCTTAGTTCCTCGACCAGGGATCAAACCTGTGCAGTAGAAGCACGGAATCTTTTTTTTTTTTTAATTTATTTTTGGCAGTGTTGGGTCTTCGTTGCTACGCGTAGGCTTTCTCTAGTTGCGACAAGCGCCGGCTTCTCATTGCGGTGGCTTCTCTTGCGGAGCATGGGCTCTAGGCGCATGGGCTTCAGTAGATGTAGCATGTGGGCTCACTAGTTGTGGCTTGCGCTCTAGAGCACAGGCTTAGTAGTTGTGGCACATGGGCTTAGTTGCTCCGCAGCATGTGGGATCTTCCCCGACCAGGGCTCTAACCCATGTCCCCTGCATTGGCAGGCAGATTCTTAACCACTGCTCCACTGGGGAAGCCCCAGAAGCAAGGAGTCTTAACCACTGGACCACCAGGGAAGTCCCTAAAGCTCTCTCCTTTGAAAATAATAAACTGAGTACAAGAAAATTGAAAGACATTCCAAACAAGCTATAGGACAGTGACACTGGGGTGACATAAAAAAGACAATTAAAATAAATTTACCAGTGAATCTACAATTATTTCAAAATAAAAAGTTTTAAGAAATCTTTTACCTGAAGCCAACATAGTTTCCCATGACGACACACATTAGCTCCTTCTGCTGCCACACTCAGGACACTTTGCTTCTTGATGTGCAGCATCTGGTAAGAAAAGGAAGAAAATAAAAATCTCCAGAAGATAAATGTTGCAATTATAACATCATGAATGGCACAAGTAAAGTGGCTAGAAATAAACAAAGTGGATCATATTTTTTTAAACTTACAAAATCCAAAACACGTCTACTTCACACACACACACACACACACACACACACAAATCACACTGAATGCTTCTGATCCTCTTTTCAGTGTTCACAAAGTTATTCCACAACTGGAAAATAAATCATTCATATTGCAAATGCTAACAAGAGTTGAAAACTCAGATACCTTTTGTTACCACTGATGTTACAGCGAAAGGTTTCTAGTCTTTACGGCAAGATTCCTCATGCAAAGAACAGCAATTTACTATACCTAAAGGGAACTCACACAGTGGCTGAGTCTCATAGTATCTACTGTTCAGAATGAGAAAAACATAGACTCAACAGGTCCTTTAAAGTCTTGGATTCATTAAATTATTCAAAACTGAAATAGGGGTATCCTGGAAACACATGCTGGTCCTCTTATTATCTATATTCTTATATTTCAAAACATTATACAATTCTAAAATCTTTACTGCATAATCCATGAAAATATCTGCGTGGCACAAGATTCTCCCCATTTTACAGGTAGATAAATTACTCAAGAATAGAAAGGCAAAGTAACTTACACTAGCACAATATCTTCCTTTACAGAGCATAAAGTGTTCTATATTCTGAGTATCTTTCATCAATGATAAAAAAAGGGGACTCAACTTCAGTTCCATTCTCAATCAACAAGAAGGCTGCAAAACTAGGAACAAAAGCTGTATTTCCCTACTGATAAGAATTTCCAACTAACTCTTTAAATTTCCAGAGCAAAAGTTCTTATCCTATTATTTGTTGTTGTTGCCATGGACCCTTTAAAGCATCTGTTGATATATAAAGAATTCTTGTAACTCAATTAAAATGGCAAATGAATAGATATTTCTCTAAAGAAGATATACAAATAGCCAATAAGCCTATATGGGAAAAGAATCTAAAAAAGAGTGGATACATGTATAGGTATAACTGATTCACTTTGCTGTACACCTGAAACTAACACAACATTGTAAATCAACTATACTCCAACAAAAATTAAAAAAAAAAAGAAAGGGCTTCCCTGGTGGCGCAGTGGTTGAGCATCTGCCTGCTAATGCAGGGGACACGGGTTCGAGCCCTGGTCTGGGAAGATCCCACATGCCGTGGAGCAACTAGGCCCGTGAGCCACAACTACTGAGCCTGCGCGTCTGGAGCCTGTGCTCCACAACAAGAGAGGCCGCGATAGTGAGAGGCCCGCGCACCGCGATGAAGAGTGGCCCCCGCTTGCCACAATTGGAGAAAGCCCTCGCACAGAAACGAAGACCCAACACAGCCAAAAATAAATAAGTTAAAAAAAAAAAAAACTAAATGGGAAGCACCTCTTTAAAAAAAAAGAAAAAAATAGCCAATAAACACATGAAAATACGCTTAACACTATTAGCCTTCAGGGAAATGCAAATCAAAACCACAATGAGATACTATAGATCTATGAGATCTATAGTGGTGTAGATCACACCACTAGGAAGGCTATAATTAAAATGACAGATAATAGTGTCAGTAAGAATGTGGAGAAATTGGAACCCTCACGCCCTGCTGGTGGGAAAGTAAAGTGGTGCAGCGGCTTTGCAAAACAGTATGGCCAATCCTCAGAAAGTTAAACACAGAGTTATTACATGAGCCAGCAATTCCACTTGTAAGTATCTATCCAAGAGAAATGCAAACGTGTCCACACAAGAACTTGTATATGTATGTTCACAGCAGCACTATTCATAATAGGCAAAAAGTAGAAACAATCCAAATGTCCATCAAATGGTGAAAGGATAAATGAAATGTGGTATATCCATACAAAGGAATATTATCTGGCAACAAAAATAAGTGAAATACTGATACACGCTATAACATAGATAAACCTTGAAAATATTATGCTACGCAAAAGAAGCCAAGCCAATCACAAATGACCACACATCGTATGATCCCATTTATATGAAATGTCCTAAACAGGCACATTCATAGAGGCAGAAAATAGATTAGCGGTTGCCAGGGGCTGGGGGTACTCAGAAGGGATTAGAGGTGTTGGGTAAGGAATATGGGGTTTCCTTTTGGGGTATTAAAAATGTTCTAAAATTCATTGTGGTGATGGATGTACAATTCTGTGAATATGCTAAAATCCAGTGAACTGTACATTTTAAATTGGTAAATGTTATGGCATGTGAATTATATCTCAATAACGCTGTTTAAAAAACAAAGAATCTGCTGAAAGCTAACCCTCTCTTAAAAAATACACCTGTGCAGGGGTTTCCCTGGTGGCACAGTGGTTGAGAGTCTGCCTGCCAATGCAGGTGAGACGGGTTTGAGCCCTGGTCTGGGAGGTTCCCACATGCCGCAGAGTGGCTGGGCCCGTGAGCCACAATTACTGAGCCTGTGCGTCTGGAGCCTGTGCTCCACAACGGGAGAGGCCGCGACAGTGACAGGCCCGCGCACCGCGATGAAGAGTGGACCCCGCTTGCTGCAACTGGAGAAAGCCCTCATACAGAAACGAAGACCGAACACAGTCAAAAATAAAATAGGGCTTCCCCGGTGGCGCAGTGGTTGAGCATCTGCCTGCCAATGCAGGGGACACGGGTTCGAGCCCTGGTCTGGGAAGATCCCACATGCCGCGGAGCAACTAGGCCCGTGAGCCACAATTACTGAGCCTGCGCGTCTGGAGCCTGTGCTCCGTAACGGGAGAGGCCGCGACCGTGACAGGCCCGTGCACCGCGATGAAGAGTGGCCCCCACTTGCCGCAACTAGAGAAAGCCCTCGCACAGAAACGAAGACCCAACACAGCCAAAACTAACTAACTAAATAAATAAATAAAAAATAAAAATAAAAGGAATTCCTTTAAAGAAAAAAAAGTAAAATAAATATCCTTTAAAAAAAAATAAAATAATTAATTAATTAATTTAAAAAAAATACACCTGTGCATACACGAGCATAAGCTTGCTTCTAAACAAAAAACTTAACGATTTCCCTAAAGTCTAACTGTGAACCATACCCTAGGCTGAATAATTAGTTACTGCCATATCTCAAATTAATAAAAGATTATAGAGAAATTACCTAAATAGAGCATCTAGACTGGTCTTTTAAAAATATAAGTAAAAAAATTTCTGCCTCTCCTCTAAAACTGCCGATGGCTCTCCATCTTACTCAAGTCAAACTCAAAATCCTTATGTCTACCTGACCTGCCTCCTGCCCCCTTCCATTCCCTAACACTCTTTTTCACTGTGGTCTTGCCACAATGACCTCCCTGCTGTTCCTCCACACAAGTCAAGTGTGCTTCAGCCTCAGGGTCTCTGCACTTGTAATTATGCCTTCTTTAAGTTTTTTACTAGATATCCACATGGTTAGCTCCCTTACTTCTTTTAGATCTCTGTTCCAATGTCACCTCTTCACAGAGGTTTTCTCTGTCTACCCTAAATAAAATAGGAACTCCCTGTCATTCTATTCACCATACTACACTTTTTCTTCATAGCACTTATCACCAGTTGATATACAATTATGTGTTTATTTTCTTGCATTAAAGTAAGCTCCTTCAGGGCTAGAACTTTGTCTTGATTATTATTTTAACCCAGACCTCAGAACAATGCCTGGCAAATAGCCAGCTTTCAGATGTTTTGTTAACTCATTAGGAAAAACATTAATGATCTTATAATAAGAGAGAAATTTATGAGACATAGACATGATACCCATTTGCAGATAATACGGAGAATGATTGAGGGCAATACTTACTGCAGCACCAAACTTCTGCTGGAACTGATCAACGACTGTGTATGTCACCTCCTCTTCCTCTACAGGAGAATGTTATTATATATATGTCTTCCTTGGCAATAGAATAGCCCTCCCACTAATTTTTGCCATAATCCTAAAGTCCTACTCTATTGCAACTCAAATGTCTAGAACTACTGAGACTAAGCCTAGAATACTGAGAACTATTTCATTATCACCTGCGTCAGCCCATCCCATAGTGAACACTATTAGCATCCTATTTGTCAGCTGAGAATAAACAAAAGCCCCACTGATGATATCTTATAAAATAAAATATTTACTCATTTCCTTTGATAATCCAGTAATGTTTCCTTCATCATATAAGTTTATGTCTTGAATACTTCAAGACATGTACTTTTTTTTTTTTAAGACATGTACTTTAAAAAAAAATTTTATACAATTTTTAAAGGTTACACTCCATTTACAGTTATTAGAAAATATTGGCTATATTCCCCGGTGTTGTACAATAAATCCTTGTAGCCTATCTTATATCCAATAGTTTGTAACTCCCACTGCCCCACCCCTATATCTCCCCCAACACTAGGAACCACTAGTCTGTTCTCTGTATCTGTGACTCCGCTTCTTTTCTGTTATAGTCACTAGTTTGTTGTATTTTTTAGATTCCACATATAAGTGATATCATACAGTATTTAAGACATGCGTTTTCTAAAAGCACATTCATAATAGTTTAAAATAAATTAGTCCTGGAGATGGAGCAATGTCCACACGTTTGGAATTCTCTGGATCCTGAAAATTAATTATTTTTCTAATTATGTAATTTAAAAGATTAGAGGTATAGTATAACATATAATTCTTCTTCATCTCCCAAACTTTAAAACTCTGGAGTGGCTCAGGACATAGTCCATAAACCGCTTCCTTTTTTCTATCCATACTTACTCTCTTGGTGATCTCATCTAGTCTCAAGGCTTTAAATATCATTTATAGGCTAGATCTTGAATTTATATCTCCACCTCAGATCTTTCTCTTCATCTCTCAGCTTACTCTCAAACTTAGGTTGACCAAAACTAAACTCCTAACCATCTCCCCAAAACCTTTCCCACCCAGAATCCTTCCCATACTTCAGGCTGCTCAAGCCCAAACCCCTGAAGTCATCCTTGTTTCCTCTTTTTCTCTCACAACCACATCTAATCTGTCAGTACACTGTGTTGGCTCCACCTCAGTATACATGCAGAATTCCACCACTTCCTACCAACCATACTGTCACAACGAGGGTCCAAACCACCGCACCCACTAGACAGAATTATTTCAGTAGCCTCCTAACTGGTATTCATGCTCTTACGCAGGTCCTCCTCTCAGTATCTATACAGCATCCAGAGTGATTTTGTAAAAACAGAAGTCAGATCACGTTACTCTTCTGCTCAAAACTCTCCAATGGAAAATAGAAGTTTTAAAAAATACTTTCTATAATAGTATAAAAATAGAAATACTTAGGGATAAATATGGCAAAAGATGTGTAAGACATACAATGAGAACTACAAAACACTGCTGAGAAATTAAAGATCTAAATAAATGTAGAGGTATACTGGGTTAATGGAATGGAATACTCAATACTGTTAAGATGTCAATATTCCCCAAACTGATCTATCAGTTCATTGTAATCCCAAAAAGGATTCCAGCAGAGTTTTTTCTTTTTTGGTAGAAATTAACAAGCTGATTCTAAAATTCATAGGGAAATGCAAAGAACAAAGAACAGCTGAAACAACTCTGAAAAAGAACAAAGTTGGAGAACTAATACTACCTGTTTTCAAGATCTATCATAAATCAACAATAAACAAAACAGTCTAGTATTGGTGTAAAGATAGAAAAATTAGATCAGTGTAATAGAATAGAGTGTCCATAAATAAATAAACCTATATACATACGGAAAACTGATTTTTGACAAAGGTGCAAAGGTAACTGAAGGGAGAAAATACAGACTTTTCAATAAACGGTGCTGGAATAATTGGATGTCCATATGGAAAAAAAAAACCTTGTCCATATCACATCATATACAAAAATTAAAAATGGATCATACAGGAATAAAGACGCAGACGTAGAGAATGGACTTGAGGACATGGGGAAGGGGAAGGGTAAGCTGGGACGAAGTGAGAGAGTGACTTATATATACTACCAAATGAAAAACAGATAGCTAGTGCAAAGCATCCGTATAGCACAGGGAAATCAGCTCAGTGCTTGTGACCACCTAGAGGGGTGGGATAGGAAAGATGGGAGGGAGACGCAAGAGGGAGGGGATATGGGGATATATGTATATGTATAGCTAATTCACTTTGTTATAAAGCAGAAACTAACACACCATTTTAAAGCAGTTATACTCCAATAAAGATGTTAAAAAAAAGTATATATAAACATTAAAAAAAAAATGGATCATAGACCTAAATGTAAAACCTAAAACGTCTAGAAGAAAACAAAGGAGAAAATCTTTGCGACTCTGAGCTAGGAAAGATTACTTAGATATGACATCAAAAGCACAGTCCATAAAAGAAAGAAAATGGATAAACGGTACTTCATCGAAATTTAAAATGTCTACTCTTCAAGAGATGCTTTAAGAGAATGAAAAGACAAACCACAGACTTGGAGATAATATTTGCAAAGCATTTATTTTAGAAAAGACTTGTATCTGGAATATATAAAGAACTCCCAACACTGAATAATCAGAGAACAATCCAGTAAGAAATGAACAAAAGATATGGATAGACATTCACCAAAGATATTCAGATGTCAAAAAAGCACATTAAAAAATCCTCAACGTCCTTAGTCATTAGGGAAATGAAAAAAAAAACCAACCAACCTCCAATGGCTTCTCTTCTCACTGCAGAGTAAAAGCCAAGTCCTTTCAATGATATACAAAGTCTTCCATGATCCACTCACCCCACTTCATCCCCTACTGCTCTCCTTGCTCCAGCTACACTCATCTCCTTGCTGTCCCTTCAAGATCATGGCATGTTCCTCTCTCAGGCCTTTGCATCTGCTAATTTTTTATGCCTAAAAACCATTCCCCCCAGATATTCATACATCTTGGTCCCTCACTTCCTTCAAGCCTTTACTTCAAATGTCACTATTTCAGTGAGACCTGTCCTGGACACTCAAAAATTGTAAAACCACCCTCTCCACACATTTCTTCTTTTTCTTCTGTTTTTTTCTACTTAACATGTGGCACCAGCATACTATATAGTATACTAATTTATCTTATTTAGTGTGTTTCCTGCACCATAACTCGATGAAGGTAGAGATACCAAACTTTGGTATCCCCAATGTCTGGCATATAGTGTGCACTCAAATATTAAATAAACAAATGAATCATGATATTTTATCTTAATTCGTACCCTAGAAACAACAGCCTAGATGAGAATTCCACATAGAACCTTGACTCAGGGTTATACCAACTCTGAAGAGTTCTGAACCACAAGAGAGCCTAGAAAATTCAGAGCCCTGGTACTCACCTGATGGGCTGTACTTGAGGTCATTTAGCAGAGAGGTGGTTGGTGCCTCAGGGGCAGGAGAAGCAGGCTTATATACATTTAGGTCTTCATCTTTTATTGTATCCATCCTGTTTCTTTCTGTATTTAGACTATGCTTACAAAAAACAACACTTAGGTGAACTTGTTCTTTGTTGTTAATGCCATAAACACATCAGTTGTAAGGACTCTGGATCTTTCATATAGAACCCATTCATCCACTGTTTACATTGATTTGAAGATACCATCTAAAGATGGAAGGAAACATCCACCTATTTCTTCTCATTTTAGGAATTACACAGCTAGTGAATTACAGTTAAGGCTTTCTACCCTAATGTGTACATCTGGGTAACATCATAATTAAGAAAATCATTCCATCATACCTAACAGAAGATGCCTTTTCTCTTACTGCACCTTGTTCTTCTTCATCCAGTAGTTCCACTGTAAAATAACCAAATGGCTTCCAACAGGGCTTCCAATCTGAAAGCAGTTAACTATCCCTCTGTCCCCTCCACACCCACAGTTTGATTATGTAACACAGACAGTAATTGGGAATGAAATGTTAGTCCATAGAGGCCTTCATCGGCCAGAAATAAATAGAGCAGAAAAGACTATCCAAAGTACTGAAGACCCCTAATCTTACATCCCTACATAGCTTCCTTGGTCATTTAGCAGGATTAGGAACCTCTCTACATATCCACTTTACCCTTTTTGTTCCAGGACACCTTTGTGGTCATGCAGATTGGTTCTAGAGATATCTTTTCTTTCCTATTTATTCCCATCCTAATGCATTTTCCCTCACACTATGTACTGTTTGGAGGTTTTCTCTTAAATCATTCATACTGTCCCTTCCACTTTCTCAGGCTGGTGCATTAACAGTTCAGCGACGTGAAAGGTAATAAAAGCTAGACTGGAAATCACAAAAGAAATATGAGAGACACATTCCACAGAGACTCTGAAACCATTTATTTTTAACCTAACAGTTCACGGAATACAGGGAAATATTGTATATCATTGATTCTAAGATGCACATTTTAAACAACTCTGAAATTGGATATGATTTACAGTAAATGCACATGATAGTTTAATTGGCAGCTTCTTTTTCTTTCTTAGGGTGGGAAAAGAAATAATGCACCTTGTCATTAATGGCATCTAAGATTCAATTAAGTACACTTAGGTACTTTTCATGGAAAAAGTTTCTCAGGGGCCACTATGTTTCAAATGTCTCTTTCTCCTACACTGTCTAGAAGTGTTGAGTCTGGGTCAGAGAAAGTAAAATTCACTAAAAACTTGGATTAATCAATTTTTAGCCTTTATCTTGATAATTCTTATTCAAGGTGCTTTTCAGGGAGAACCCTCTATGGCTGATTGAGCCACAGGGCAAAGAAAGAAGGAGGCCATCCTTTGAGCTTAGAAATTATAAACAAAGGCCAAGTTCTGAGAATGAATTTAGGAAGAAATGAATCCATGTGTACAGATCACAAAGCTGGTCAGTGGTCAGCCTTCCCCTGAGTTAGGAGATAGTAGTAGTGATTCCTTCATTTTTCTTTACAAACTCATCCACAGCCTAGCTTTGTTCCAGTCCAGAGCTCTGTTCTACTGCAAAGTCTAACAGTTAACACACAATTAACAATCCCTGTACTTCCACCACCATCACTGCCATTTTAAAAAGGCGCTCAAGGGACAAAGAGTGTTTACAGTAGCGTACTCAGTAAGAAATGACAGTTATATAAGCTGGCTGGGGCCCAGTGGCTAAGACTCCACATTCCCAGTGCAGAGGGGCCTGGGTTCGATCCCTGGTCATGGAACTAGATCCCACATGCCGCAACTAAAGATCCCACATGCTGCAACTAAAGATCATGCAGGCCGCAACTAAAGATCATGCAGGCCGCAACTAAAGATCACGCATGCCACAACTAAGACCTGACGTAGCCATAGAAAGAAAGAAAGAAATACTAAAAAAAAAAAAATAAGCTGGCTGGACTTGTCTGCTTTAAAGTAGGTCTTGATTGGCAGGAGTCCTTTCCTTTCCTCATATCTGCCCCAACGGTAAGAAATGCACAGTTCTATGAAGTCCCAGCTCACCCATTCCGCCACCCCCCTCCACCCCACACTGATATTCACTCCTCCTTGGAAGGCTTTTTGCTTTTGAGTTCTTGAAAGAAAGAATAGTTCTTGTTCCTAACCCTTTTCTCTTACCCCATTTGGCTTGTCTGAAGCACACTGACCAGATGAGCTTCTATAGCTCTTCCTTTAGGCAAACAATTGTATCTATTCTTGCTAAATTGTTTTAGCTGGCAGAAATAAAGAACAGGGCTACTTCCCACAATTCCAAAATCCCAAAAGGTCTAAAAACCAAAAATTTTTTTAACTCTTTTGGCAGCAAAATCTGAACTGGCATACTATTTATAGTCCTATTTTATTCCACTTAATATGATTATCCATCCGTTTCTCTGTAGAAATGTGTTTTATTACAGAGTGCTAACCAGACCCACTTGAGGTGTTATGTAATATGACCAGTATATACCCTTTGTTAGCTTTTTGAAAAATCCAGAACTAGCCTGAGATCTGAAACATTTGGCCCCAAGGTTTCAAATAAGGGACTGTGAATGTACTGTGAATGTCTGGTGTTAAATTCGCTTGCTGAGCAAGACAGTTCCTTTCTGTTCAGATTCCTAACTCTGCCTGCGAGCTGAGTCTCTAGTACTGAGTACCAGATGTCCTCACATTGTAAAACCAACATGATTAAAATTCTCTACGACTGTTCTGCTCATAGCACCTACTGAAACAGTAAGATAAGGGACAATTCCCAAATACCAGCTTTAAGAGTTCATAAATGCAAGATAACATCTTAGTTTTCCCTCCCACCCCCAAACACTGAAATGAGGCAGAGCAGTGAGTTTATTGCTACTGCAAATCCCGATACCAACATTTAGGGAACATGAAGTTCTCACCATTCACGATCTCGTGTCCAAAAAACATCTTCACTCCTGGGACACTTCGATCAGTCTCCACATTCTTCACTGTTATAGAAAACAATTCATTTGGTTGATAAAAAGTAATATTCCCTAAAACTATAAGAAAATATGTCTCACAAAAGTGCCCAAATCTGAGTTTTATAAAAATCCCCAAATTATCTTCCCCAAGGAATAAAAAGTCAATAATAAATTACAAAGCTATAACCTTGAAAGAAGTAGTATAAAGAACAGAGGGAACCCCAGAATGGTCCAAGATACACTAAAAGGGCAGTAGTAGTACACTGAATTTAAACTTCTTCCAAAAATATTCTAAGGCCTTTGGGGCTAAGGATTATCTACTTATTATATTTCTACTGATTTTTGCTCCACCTAACTCCAGAAAAAAACTTAAGTCATCTGACTACTTCTAGAGTCCACACCCTGTTTCATGTCATGCTACATGCTTGAACTATTAATTGTCAGAGACAACAATCCAACTCGTGGCCCAATTACAGGCTCTTCTATGAGTAGGTAAGGGAGTTGGGAGAAGTTTATTTGTCATGTTTACAATACAGTGTCATTTTTTTCTAGATGGCAGCGCTCACAGCAGCTGTATATTTCCACATTTCTCAGCAATCCAAAACAAATGAGTTTTACCTTCACTAGTCCACTGAATATATTCTTACATAGGTCAAAGATCACCAACTGCCTATTTGTCAAATCCCAAAAAAAGTTTACAATCTTATACTTGGTTCCCATGCATCCACTGACAATATTGTTCTCTCCTTTCTTCTTTGGCTTACAGGACACTCTTAGTGTTTATTTCTTTTCCTACTAATTATCTAAAGCCACCACACTGAGCACCCACTCCAAACCAGGCATCTTGCTAATTATTTGCCTGTGTTTGACTATCCAGTAACATAATGAGATAGGCATTTCACTATCTCCATTATGGAGGAATTTGAGGCTCAGAAAGGTTGAATAACCTGCTCAACGTCACACTACTAGTAAAAAAAAAAGAGTCAGGGTTCAAAACCAGGCCTCATTGATTTTAATAAGCATCTTGTAACCAGTGTTCCACTGTCTCCCTGATTTGCTCCTTCCAGGCTCCTTAGCTGTCTCTACCACCACCGCTTGCCCCTTACACACTGATAATCCCTAGGGTGATATTCCTCATGCTTCTTCCTTCTCCTTGAATGATCACATCAACTTCCTAGTTGTCCTGACATACATTATTTCTCCAGTACGGATTATTTCTCTGAGCTCCACTCTCATTTTCAACTAATAGCAGACTTACTGCAATATTTTTCAAATTGATCATTATCTTCTCCCACTAACCAACAAACCTGTTCCTCTTCCCATTTCTATCAATTAATAACAGTACTATACACATAATCTGAGTTATAAATGTAGGAGGCTCTTTGACTATCTAATTCAGCAGTCCCCAACCTTTTTGGCACCAGGGACCGGTTTCGTGGAAGATAATTTTTCCATGGCCTGGCGTGGGGGGATGGTTTCGGGATCATTCAAGCACGTTACATTTATTGTGCACTTTATTTCTATTATTATTACGTTGTAATATATAATGAAATAATTACACCACTCACTATAATGCTGACAGGAGGTGGAGCTCAGGCAGTGCTGAGTGATGGGGAGCGGCTGTAAATACAGATGAAGCTTTGCTCGCTCGCCTGCCATTCACCTCCTGCTGTGCAGCCCGGTTCCTGACAGGCCATGGACCAGTACTGGTCTGTGGTCTGGGGATTGGGGACCCCTGATCTAATTGATTACTAGGTTACTTATCCTCACTCCTAAGCATTTCTAGAATCTGTCTTCTCTTCTCCATTCCTTGCCAAACCTTAGCTCTGACTCCCATCATTTCCTCTTTATTGGGTCCCTTGATTGTCTGAATAGTTCCTTGTCTATTCTCCTTGTCTCTAGTTTATTGCTACTTCAAACCTTCCTTCATGCTGCTGTCATAGTGATGTCACTCCCTGCTTTGTCCAAATGGTACATAAATTAGTAAACAGGTGTAACAGTTCCACCATCAATTCCTCCTTTGGGAAGCCTTCCCCACTGTCCTAACCCTACCATTCTCAGATCTAAATTAGCTGAAATTTTGTGTTTCCATAGCATCTTGTGCGTCCCTCTATCACAGAGGGTATCACACTGCATTACATCTTTCTACTTGTTTACCTGTCTCCTTACTAGACAAAGTTTTTTGAGGACAGAGACCATGTTATTCTTATCCATATCCCTGGTACCCAGCACACTGCCTGGGATATAAAACTCAGTTAATGATTACCAAATGAATTAATATTGCAAAAGCCTGGTATAGTCCCATCCTAGCCTACAAAAGTCTATTTTAACTCATAATATGGCTTAACAATAACACTAATCTCTCAAATGTCATTTACGCGTTTCAACTGTGAACTTGAAATTTATTGTGCCAGGAAATCAACTACTCTTAACAAGTCAATATTCTAGCTGAATAAAAACTATATATTGGGGCTTCAAGGTGAGCACATGGAGGAGGCTAAGACGGTGGCATGCCTAGAGAGGGTAGAAACTCTGAGCCCCTTCCCACATATCTTGCCCTATAAATCTCTTCCATCTGGCTGTTCCTGAATTTTATCCTTTAAAAATGAATTGGAATTGAAACTGGGAGGTGTAAAGGCTACCTTGTGACCAGGAGGATAACACATGGTCGCTGAGGTGGCAGAGCAGGAGCACAAGACACCTGATCCCTCCTGGCATCTTTCAGCCACTGCACCATTCCTCAGTAGTCTGTCTCTGGGCTTCTTTTTGCATGAGAAAAATTAACGCCTTACTGTCTTTGTGAATTTGTCTGTTGAAGCCAAAAGCAATTCTATCTAATACAGTGGTTATTTTTAATTTCAAGGTACATATGGAGAGAAATTAAAAGAAGTACCCAGTTAAAAAAAGCTCTATACATTGAAAATTTCCACTATCATGTCAATAAAAGTATAGAAGTGGGGACAAGCCAGCATATGCAGCCATGTTGCTCTGTTAGGGAAAACAGCATTCTAATCCTCCTCCCACCTTTTCCCTAAAATAGGAATAATGCCACTCTCCCAGTTGCTAAGGGAGCGCAGAACCATCACCCAAACTGAGTTATTAGTCTCCTAAAAGGCAGGAGATTATGAGAAATAAAATGAGACCTTTCTTCAGGACAACAATCTTGTCAGGGTCCACATGCTGGAGCACTCCCTCAAAGATGCCACAAACCAATGTGAGTTTCACTCTTCTCCACAAAATCTGGTTGAGGAAATGGTAGTCACTGCTAGGATCCATGCTATCTGATTCCAAAAGGAGTCTTCAAATAATCTTCTTTAAGTAACCAAACCCTTGAAAATAAAAGAGATCTATGATTTTTTAAATATTTTGGGGAAAATGGGGTTATTTTTCCTTTCCCCATACCTGGGATAAGAAAAATAAAAATATTAGAGTAATTCAATTCTGTTCATCTTTTTAGAATGATAATGAGAAAAATATCATTGCAAGCACCAACTCTAATTTATACATGGGAAACTGAAAAGTATAAGACTTCAGGCAAGGTGGGTTTGACGTCTTTGTCTATAAAATGGCCTAATATCACTTTTCCTTCCTTAGCTAAATGGAATAAGAAGAACATTTAGAGGCTTTTTAATAGCACATGCATACATCATTTTAACAGCAACCAAAAAAACTAAAAGAACAAATGAAAAAAATTGATATTGGCAAACACCTGCCAACACATTGCAATGAATTGTTTACCCAGTAACGTCTGGGATCTAACCTCTTCTAGATGAAGCCTCTTCTAGATGAATCACATTTCCAGAGTTTCACACTGTAACCAACCAAAGAATAAGTGACTTAGAACTATCACAATTTATGCATTACCAATCCAGCTGCCATGTCACTGCAAGGGCCATTCCACTCCACCCTGGCCACAGCTCAGGGACTGGGCTGCTGTAATGTCACCAGTCATGTGCAGCCTGACAGATTAACTGACACATGCCACACACTGGTTTTGTAAAATTCAACTGTTTTTGTAAAAATGATGCATGCTCATAAAAAGGATAACAATGCAGAAATGTACAAAGAAAAAACTTTATCTTGCAGAAATAGCTATCATTCATAGTAGACACTCTTATAATCCTTAGTGTAATACTGTAAATTAAAAGATAAATCTTTTCTTTAAAAAGTATCTTTTAGAACAATCCTGTTATTCGGATGTCTTTGTATTTAGAACCTCAGCTAAGTGTTCCTCCACAGTGCTTAAATTTAAAAGTGGCTTGCCTTTGCCCCACTTGGAATAGTCAACCAGTGAATTTTGCAATTTAGTTTAACTATAAAACACTGACCAAATAACTAAGGCCCAATTTGACTAGAAAGAGGTGAGAAGTTACATAGCATTTTTAACCAGATAAATAAATTACACTTTAATATTTTAAGGTCTAGCAAGTGCTTTCACAACTATTATTTGTTGCCTACAACAACTACTTAATTTACAGATGTAGAAACTGAGGCTTAAAGATTTAAGACACCTGCCCAAAGTTACACAGCTAGAAGGTAATGGAACCTGAACTAAAACCAGGTCCCTAGTGGAGGATGTGTGCAGTCTAGTGCAAGACAAAGTGTTATGCATCCAGAGAGAACATAAAACAAGTCACCAGAGCGCCTGGAAAAATCATTCTTCTTTGTTCAAGTCAATCCAACTGGTAAAAGGGGAATTTTTACAGAAATAAAAGAGAACATAAAACTGGAAAAACTGGCCCTTAATAGAGGTAAAAATTAATTTATATTTTTAAAAGATACATAAGAAATAAGCTTGTGAAATGCCTGGGTAATAAAGAAATTTAAGAAATGTTAAAGTAAATCAGAAAAACATTAACACAAAGCAAAGAAACCTCGACTGAGGATGGCTGCAAAAGGTTAAGATTCAAGATTAGGAAGGAGCGAGTAAGGTCAGGACCTAGAGATGGGCTTCAAGACAGACTCAGAAAATAGACATTCACGTCGGTGACATCACAGGTTTTTCTACCATACTTACGCTCTCAGGATAAAAAGAAGGTCCTGTGGCCTAGATGGGCATATCCAACATTTCACACTCTGCTTATTCAGGCAGACATCATTAGGTCAGACAAGAGGAAGTCTATTGTGAAAACAATTCAGTAAGACTAGAACCTCAGTCTCCTGCTAAGCCGTCAAAGCCTTAGGTAAAACTTAAAACTAGTAACCTAAATTGACTTGACCAGCTCGCTAATACAGTGTTCTAGTGCTTAAGTACTAAGTGAAAGCGGTCAGAATTTGGTTTTTCCATAACTCAAACCAGTTCTGTACAAAGTAACACTCGAGGGACGGGTAAGGGGTGTAAAGTCACTGAAGCCACAGGAAAAGAACTGGTTCACCTGAAAGGGTGTACTAATTAGAAGGGGGGCTTTAAATGTTTTCAAGAAAACAAACAAAAATATGCCACAGGAACAAAATGCAAATTTCCTCGTTTTTAAGGCAAAATAAGAAACTTCAAATAAACGGCGGGCCATACGCTAGAAATTCTCTCCTCCGCCGTTAGGTTTTTCTTTTTCCTCTGACGAAAGTTTGGGAAATCTTGTGTCTATTTCAGCCAAATGGTGAGTTCCTCGAGCTTCAGTCTTGAAGTGAAAAAAGAGGGACTTCTGTTAAGGAAGAACTCTCGGGGAGTTTCAAGGCCGCTGTGGCAGTTATCAAAGAACAGTCCCGAAAACAAACTAAAGTACGCAGCGCTGGGAACCCACACTACAGGTCGGACGCCAGCCGGCCTGAACCAGCGGTCCCGTCTGTTTCCCGCGGAGCCAATCGGCGCGCGGTCCCGAGGCTGGCTCCCGAGCGCCCCTTGCGGCCGGGAGGAGAGGGGGCCCCCAGGAAGAATCAGGAGGTGCAACTCCCAGCATGCAGTTCCCAGGAGACACACCCTAGCGTTCACCCAAGCGACGTTTTGTCTGTTTTTATTGTTTCTCTCCGCAATCCATGCCAATCGTAGGGTGGGATTTCTAGCGTTAGAGTTCTGTGAGAAACAGGTTGGCTACACTGCCTGCCACACGTTATTGTGTTGTAAAACAGTGGGTCAGTGGCGTTGCCCTTTTAATTGCGGGCGCTAGGGCCAGAATTGCCCCTTTAAGGCCGGTGGCATCATGTTTCCGGGGGCGTGGTCCGTCTTTAGCTAGACCCGGCCGGGCGCTGGGCTGATTCATTCGGGGGCTGGAGCTAGGAACGTCGACGTCGGCTCCGGCGCTGGGCTCAGCCTCACTCCCAATTGGCTGGGCCTCCGGGCCGCCCTCCTCCGCGCGCCACCCCTGGGTTCCCTTCCCAGTCCGCAGTAGAACCACTGCCCTCTCCCTTCTTGACCCCTGGCCCTTCCTCCCCTTCTTCCCTCCCTACCGCTGCCGCTGTCGCTTCTGGCGCCGCTGCTCCCGGAGGAGCTCCTGGCTCGGTGATGGGGTCCCGGGCCTCCACGTTACTGCGGGACGAAGAGCTCGAGGAGATCAAGAAGGAAACTGGATGTGAGTTCGGGTAGGGGGTGGGAACGCGGCCGAGCGCCTCAGGCTGGCCTCAGGACCAAGGGCGACTGTCGCTGAGGTCTGGAGATGAGGTGCCGGGAGGTTGGGGGGGTCCTGGGCAGCCTCCAGCGCTGGAGCTTCGGGGATGATGGAGGACCTGTTCTTAAGCTACAGCTACCTGGAGCGGGGCAGTGCCTCTTGTGGGGCTGTCCTTCCCATCAAAGGCGGGAGTCATGATCACCCGTAGATCACTGATCCCGCTCTTTTCTCTTCCCCCTGCTCTTGAAAGCCCCCGAACTCTTTTCCTTTATCTTTCCTTGCACCAACCTCAAATTCAGGAACTGTGGGTGGATTCTGTAGAAAACATTCTGTCCGTTCCTGTGACGTTTCTGGGCAAGGACTTAAAACCACTGACAACTGTGGGAAATCAAACAAATTCTTGCCACAACCGGAAAAATAAATCCAGAAACTGAGATCGTACAGTAAGGCTTTGGAAGACGGGACGGGACACCTTAAAGAATCAGGGGTCTGAGTATGAGCCTTCTTTCATTCTGAGCTTGTGGAGAGAAAGCACAGATACTGTGACTACCAGTTTTTTATTTACAGTGAGGATGCTTGCTGTCCTAATTTCAGATCTATTGATTTCTACTATGCTGGTGTACTTCATGCAGTCGCCGTGGAAATTGGATGTGCTCCAAAAACCTCAGTGTGAATTTGTACTAGGAACTGATTTTTTACAGTCCAGTCTCTTCCTCATTAACTTGAAAGGGGCAACAGAGTTTTGGGAATTCAGAAGCCCGGTAAAACACCATCATACATTTGTGTAGCCCTTGATAATGCATACATTATTTTCTATTCTCAGTAATTCATTATGACTCTTGCATGAGTTATGTAAACATCCGTGCTCTGAGTCTTCATGATACCTGTCTTTGATAATGAGATGGCCAGTAAATAACTCAGTGGTCCATTCGCAGATAATATTGAGTGCTGGGGGAACCTCAGAATTATTCAGGCATTGGTGGCCTGAGATAAATTAAATGCTGTCCCATGCTTTCTGACAAGTTCAACTTTCTAGAATCTTCAAGTTGGAAGGGGTGTTATCTAGCCTCATCCCTTGTCAGATTGGTTTACTGCTTTCAGCATCTCCTAACTTACCTTCATTAAGCCTCTCCATAAAGACTTTAAGGACCTCACCGCCTACCAATGTAGTCCTTTTGATGATTTTGAATGAATGACAGAAAGTAGTTAGCTGTTTATAATGTGCAGTACTTATTTGGGCACTTGACCTTATGGTCATTTTATGACTTACCCTGACTCCAAGAGTAGAAATGTAGGCAGTTTGGACTCAGCAAACGTTTTATTACATTTTGTGGTTATGACCTCTGGCCACACTTGTGAGAACATAAGAACTACTGTAGGTCTAAGGTGACACCAGAGTTAAAGCATTCATGCTTAAAATAAAAAGTCACATAATGAGGGACTGTAAACCAGAGTGAGGGTGGGAAAAAGCTATTTTTGCCTCAAGAGGAAGGGAGCAATAATCCCATTCTGGTTTTATTACATTTGACCAAATGAAAGTGGCCTTGATTGCCTTAGGACTCTGGGTTATATTTTACTGTGTGACCTTGTGAGAACTGAGTACTCCTGCAGAGCTATTTTCCTAGTTGCCGAAAAGTGAATCAAGCCTGAGGCACTCAGCCACAACCAGTACAAATGTATGTATTGAGCCAGAAAGCCTAATGAAACGAGTACTTATTGAATTTTTGCAATGTCTATATTCAGTACGATACTGGGTACTCAAAGCAGATGGTGACAAAAGATGCTCACAAACCTGTCATGGAGATAAGCCCACAGGAGTTAGGATTAGCATCAGGACATACGGTACCTGAAATTGTGTGGAACCTCTTTCAGAACTCAGGGAAGAGTCCTTGTGCACTGGCCTTGAGGAGGACAGGAATTGGGCCTTGATACATGCATGAATTGATTAGATTTGGATAAATTAACCTAGGGCATTTTGGGTGGCTTCCAGGTGCTTTCTCCCCCAGCATGCTACCTGTCATTCTTCTGCTCTGGGAGTTGAGCCATCAGTTTATCCAGTTAGTGCTGATCAGCAGAGTTGATTTTTAAAGCATTAATTTTAGCATGATGCAAAAGGTTTAGAAGAATAAAAACAATGGATACCTGAGGGTGGGGTAGAGAGGTGGAATTAGTCCTATTTTCCTCTGCTTCTTGTTCTGTTAAGAGTTTGGGGAGCTATCAATCAGAAACACTTCAAGTTAAGAACAAGTATAAGACATTTCACTACTCGCTTTGTCAGTAAGAAAATGTAGCATAATTGAGTAAAACTGACTTTATATTCAGTGTGAAAGCTTTGCATTCATAAGTCTAAATTGATTAGAATTCATGTATGACTAGGTTATCCGGTATTTGAAATTTAATCTCTAAGTGTTTGGAAAAGTAATTCTAAGTAAGAATTCCTTGTAAGCCTCAACTTTGTCATCTGTAAATGGGAATAATAATAGTACCTACTTTATAGGATTCCTAGTGAGAATAAAATGGGAAAAATGTAAACTGCTTAGAATAGTGTCTGGATATGTAATGAGCACCAGGTGTTAGCTATTACCTTTTGAACCATAGATAGCAATCATCTTATTGGGAAAATACCATTAGCATATGATAGTTATAAAAACTATGTCTTGAGCTATATAACTGGAGAGGTGACAGCATTTTACACTTTTCCTATTTTCAGGGGATATTGGATTAGGAATCAAGTTTTCCCAATTCTAAGGAAATAAAACTTTGAAAGGAGTAGAAATCCTGTTGTTTCTAACAGTTTAAAAAACACTGTCTAAAAACACTTTGTGTTGGCGTAAAACATTTGCTATATTGTCTTAGTTCTGTCACCTTCTTTCACTCGTCAGCATTTCCATAAATTAAAATCATTTCAATAAAAGTTGTCATTAAGGGAAAGGTCATAAGTATCTTGGGAGTTTCTGTATTCTCCACCTTTAGTTCACTTAACTGTGTGGCAATAACCTGGCTGTGAATTACTTAAAACCTTTAAAAAAAAATAGCCACATAATCTGTGAGAAACAACTCATGCCAGCTGAGTAGTAATAAATGCCGATTGATTTATTTTTAGCCTCTACCTTCTGGTGTGTGTCATGTGACGTGGCAAAGATATTGAACAGGTTTGGGAAGTAAGTTTTACAGGCCAGTGAGGTTTTGTTTGTTTGAAAGGGTGTAGTGATGATAGAACTAGTGTGGGTTTCTCTGTAGTTGCAACAAAGAGCACAAGACAGGCAAAGGCAACTGCTTGAGAATAATTTTCTGGGCTAGAATGTTAGTGGAAGTTCAACTTCAGGCTGCTCCTGCCTCAAAATGCAGGACCCCTTCATGGCCCTCATCTGCCTTGCCATAGTGCCTGAAGGTTCTGTCACTACAGAAGACCCTGCTGCTGTCTTCCAGTTCCTATTTTTTTATTTTTGGCTGCGTTGGGTCTTCGTTGCTGCGGGCATGCTTTCTCTAGTTGCAGCAAGCGGGGGCTACTCTTCGTTGCGGTGCACGGGCTTCTCATTGCGGTGGCTTCTCTTGTTGCGGAGAACGGGCTGTAGGCGCGTGGGCTTCAGTAGTTGTGGCACGTAGGCTCAGTAGGTGTGGCTCGTGGGCTCTAGAGTGCAGGCTCAGTAGTTGTGGCGCACGGGCTTAGTTGCTCCGCAGCATGTGGGATCTTCCCGGACCAGGGCTTGAACCCGTGTCCCCTGCATTGGCAGGCGGGTTCTTAGCCACTGCGCCAGCGGGGAAACCCTATATATATTTTTTTGATGAACCATTTTAAAGCTGCAGATATTAGAACTCTTCACCCCTTAAGCCTTCTGCATGTATCTCCTGAGAATAGGGATTTTTTTCCCTACATAACCAGAATACTATTATCACACCTAAGAAAGTTGACAATAATTCTATAAATATTATCTATCATTCAGTCCATATTCAATCTTCCCCAGTTATAATAAAGTTTTTGTTTTTAATCTCTTTTAAGTCTCTTAATCTATAGGTTTCCTGAGAGAGTCGGCCAGCTCTTGAAGTCCTCTTGCCAGGGGACATGCGAAATATTGGGGTGTGGAGTGTTCAGGAGGAATGGTTAGGGGTGCAGGCTTCAGCCTCTCAATCTTTTGAGAGTTACCTTCGGTTGCACGTATATGCTTTACCTAGGTTATTAATCTGTTCTTCTGCGTTAAGATTTAGGATAAAGGCAAGGGCAAAATGACTTTTTTTCTTATTCCCTTTTCATTTTTACTCTTCACTTTGCTTTTCCTCCTTAGGGCTTGGCATTTCTCTCAAATGCCTTCTTTCTCTGAGCACAGTGATGATAGAAAGGCATTTAGTCAGGAAGATTAGCAGTGTCTTTTAAGTAACTTTTCAACAATAGAAACTAATTATTTGCCCATCAGTGGAGAAAAATATAGCTTCATTCAAGATATGCCCACATTAAAAAAAAAAAAAAAAAAAAAAAAAGATATGCCCACATTCACAACCTTTTCTGAGAGTAATTGTCAACTCCTGAGACTTCCTTTGGGTTTCCAAGAATGATGCAGGTTTTGGGCACTTGTCCTGCTAGCCTAGTGCCTTCTGGTAAGCATAGTTTACTGGAAACTTGTCCTGCCTTCATTTGTGGCAGTTCCAATACCTTTTTGCTCCTTGACGTTACTCTGAGGTATACACCTTGGAGTTTGCTTTATATTCTTTGTCATAGTGAGTTTAGCACCTGAATTAAAGCCTGCTTACTTGCTGCTGCTGCTTCTCCTTTGTCTCTTTCTCCTCCTTCTTCTTCTGTTCTAACAGAGCTCTTTGTAACAATATGATTGTACCATTAGTTCCAAAATTTAGGAGGTAGATTGAGATGTAACCATATTGAGTTGTGTTAAAAGTTGGCATTTGGTTGTACATTTCTCCACTGATTTCCACATAGCCCAGTTTGTCCTGGAAGATAGCAGTTTTATGGTTGTTTGGATACTTATTTACACATTTATTTTTAACATATTGGTAAATTACGAACTCAAGCAGCCATAAACTGATCTCTTTTTCTGAAATATGGGATGTAATGTCATACCATTACTCACTAAGGGAATTTTAAAAATCATACTATAAGGTTTCAGTGTCCCTTTCTTTTGGATGGTGTTCTAGATTAGAAAGATGTCTGATGGCTCACTTGTTAGTTGAAGAAGTTGGACAAGGTGACAACATTTCTTCCAACTTAAAAATTTTATAACTTGCTGTACATACTTATCTATACATACATATGGAATTTCTAGAAGGATTCACAGTAAACTGGTGATAGTGTTTGACTCTGGCAAGGGAGACTGAGGAACGCGGTTGTTAGGGTGACTTTTCATTATGATCACTTTTGTACCATTTTTACCATGTGGATAGATTGTTTTCTCAAATTAAAAAAAAAAAAAACTAGTATAAAAAGAACTGCAATTTGAATGTGTTCCTTGTTAAAGAAAAGTAACCTGAAATATATAATACTCAGTGGACTAAACATTATGCAGTTATTAAAGAGGACTCCAATATAGAAAAATTATGAATTAATAAATGAAAAATAAGCTATTATGTTTATGTAAAGTACACAGTGACACATTAGATGATATATGAAGAAATGAAAGCAGTGGTGTTGAGACTGTGAACGAATTTTGTTTTTTCAAAAAATCTTTTGGGAAAGTTAGTCATTCTTTAACTGACTTATTTTGTGAAAACTAAAGGGAACTTTAGTTCTAGAGCAGCCTTTGAGGCCCGAGGCCAAAGCCTCGTCAGGTTCCTGAAGAAAACGGTTGTGACTGGCAGAATCAGGAGAAAGCTGGAGATTAATTAGTACAGCAGTAAAACTGTACCTGCAGGCTCACAATGTAAGGATAATGATGATAATAGCTAACCTGGAGTGCTTACCAAGTGCCAGACCTTTGCCAAGCACTTTCCTCTCCTGGATTCTGTTAGTTCACTCCACAACCCCACTCACTCACCCCTCACTGGTAAGCTGTGGTGCCGTGATTGGAATCAGAACCTGTCAACCTGACTCACAAGAGTGTACACCAAGCTACTGACACCTACCTGACTAGCAGAAAGGTCCACAACTGCTTCAGTGTCTGGACCCCTGCTGGCTGTGCCCTGGCTGGGAATGGTTCTGCCTTCTCCTCTGCTCTCTGCTCTCCTTAGAGAGCCAGTAGTACAGAACGGAGCCCAGCCTGCGCTGAAACCTGACGCTGAAGAATTCACAGCTTTGCCCAGTGTGTCCTCTCATCCTAGCTCTGGGCCACTAACTTCCTGTTTCTCCTGCCCGTGCCCCTGTTTATTTTATCCCATTGTTCCTAAAACCGCAGGTGGATTTTTGTTCCTTGAGCTGGGGGAGGAAGACAACTATCAGAACTCCCTCGGCCACCCCTTTACCCGTGAAGGTACAACAGCCTAGGACAAAGTCCACACTTGCCACACCCTTTTTGGCTGTTGTCTTTTCTCCTTTGATAACTTTTTTTTTCCTCCTACCTCCAATCTGCCACGAGACTAAACTATTT
Source organism: Balaenoptera borealis (assembly GCF_965194805.1). Taxonomy (NCBI): domain Eukaryota; kingdom Metazoa; phylum Chordata; class Mammalia; order Artiodactyla; family Balaenopteridae; genus Balaenoptera; species Balaenoptera borealis. The sequence continues at coordinate 84,219,390 of NC_138866.1, forward strand.
CCCAGAAATTCCTTTTTGCATTTCCAAAGTTTCATTGTCTACCTGTAGTTATTACCTCATAATTGTCAGCTTGTGCCTGAGTTAGTCCAAAATGAGGAGCAAAACAGCTTCCTTGTAGATGTCATCTGATGATAACATGACCATTTTACAAATTACCTAATTTCCTTTCTTGGAGCCCTTTCCTTTACTGGGAACTCAGTGGAGGTCATGCCATCACAGAGAAGAGGCTGACCCAAGGCTGTGGTGATCTTTTACCCGAAGATCAGTCCTGAGGGAAAAGATAAAGCCACTGATGCTTGGGGTAGGAGTAAATCAGATTTTTAAAATACAAGCTGTTTCACAAGCCCCGATCTTTAATTCAACACAAGTTACCTACCCAGCTGTGCCAGCCTGAAACATCAAACTGATTAATAGAGATGTGCTTTTAATCAAAGCGTGCATTTTCATAGCCTCTAAGTCAGGGTACTGAAAGGTGAAAATTTCACAATTTCCTTTTAAACTAAATTTGGCCTTGTTTTGTTAAATCTTAACTACCTGACATTTAACACAGTCTTAATTAAGCCTAGACTTCATTCCTGAGAGTCAATTTTGTTTACTCTTGATTTAGTTTATTTTCTAACTCCTTTCATCTTTTCTGCCTTGACACTCTAGAGGTGAGTTGGAGTTGAGATTTCGGCCCACTTTACTGACTTTGAAGCGTTTAATGGTGGCCCGGGACCAGAAGGGCAGCTGGCTTCTGAAGGGCCACATTCAGGTTCAGTTCGAGTGGAGGGCAACTTCTCCAACTGGGACTAATTTTGTGTTCTTTAGTTTCCCACAGTCAGATCACCCGCCTCTACAGCCGGTTCACCAGCCTGGACAAAGGAGAGAATGGGACTCTCAGGTAGGCAGTTCCTTTCTTTATTTTCTGACAACGTCTGAATAGCTGCCTTTATCCAGAGAGCAGACACAATAGGCATCTGGCATGCAGAGAACAGGGACCATTTCTTCACTCATCTTTGAGTATCATTGATCCACAAGGGACTTAAATACTAAGCAGAACAATGAATTTACATTTATCACTAGGTGCTTGCTGCTTTACTCCAGCTTCTCTTGGTTTGGGTGGCCATTGCTCTGGTCCTATGAATGTACCTTTGGGAATTTCGGCTCTCTCTGCTTGAGTTTTCCCACAGCTCTTTCGCAAACATGTTAGCTTTCAGGAGGCTGACCCATAGCAATCCAAGATGGTGTAGGTTGTTTGTCCTTTCCCCTCTCATTTCCCAAGCCAACCCATATTCCTAGGGTACATCAGTTTATATGTATTAATGTTAGATAAGATGTTCAGTATTTTCGTCTAGAGCAGTGTTTCTCAACTGAGGGCTATTTTCCCTTGGGTGGCCAAATATCTGGAGACATTTTTGATTGTCACATCTGGGGAATGCTACTGATGTCTAGTGGGTAGAGGCCAGGAATGCTGCTGAACATCCTAAAATGCACAGGACAATCCCCTCTAAATGTCAGTAGTGTCACAGTTGAGAAACTGGTCTTGAGTAAGTATATGATTTCAGAGTAATGTAATGCTGTATCATTTCATATTTGTAATTGTCTTATAGTCAAACGAAATATCTCCTTACCACCACCTCCCAACCTAACTCTCAGTAGCAGCATTTTGTTACTATTGTTCCTCAGCTTTGATTGACTGATATAGAATGAAGCTGTTTGCCTTTCTGGCGGCTGTCAAGAAACAATGGAGGACTTCTTTAGAAGCCTTGTAGCATAGGTGTGGGGTGTAGCATAACGGGGGGAGGAACATAGTTGCTAAGCCTTTGTGCATAATCCTCTGGCAGAAGAGCTAGAAAGTGCTGATAAATCCATAGGGCCATGTTTGTTTAGGGCAAAATCTGGCTTCACTGAAAGCTGGAATTGACCAAAACGATGCTGCCCAGTCATTAAAGTCAATGACTACGGAATACCTATCACGTGCAAAGACCACACTAAGTACTTTTTCTTTTTCTTTTTTTTTACCGCACTGCTCAGCATGCAGGATCTTAGTTCCCCGGCCAGTGATTGAACCCGAGCCCCCTGCAGTGGAAGCGCAGAGTCTTAACCACTGGACCGCCAGAGAAGTCCCCTCTTTGTCTGTTTTTAATTGAGGCAAAATACACATAACATAATATTTACCATTTCAAAGTGTACATTTTAGTGGCATTAAGTACATTCACAACACTGTATAATACGTTTATATATTACCACAGTCTAGTTGCAGAACATTTTCATCAGCTCAGATGGAAACCTCATACCCACTGAGCAGTCACTTCCCATTCCTCTCTCTATGGACATTTCATATAAATGGAATCATGCAGTATGTGGCCTTTTGTGACTGACTCTTTCATTTAACATGATGTTTTCTTTTTTTTTTTTAATTTATTTATTTTATTTATTTTATTTTTGTCTGCCTTGGGTCTTCGTTGCCGCGGGCAGGCTTTCTCTAGTTGCAGTGAGCGGGGGCTACTCTTCGTTGCAGTGTGTGGGCTTCTCATTGCGGTGGCTTCTCTTGTTGCGGAGCACGGGCTGTAGGCGCGCGGGCTTCAGTAGTTGTGGTTCGCGAGCTCTAGAGCACAGGCTCAGTAGTTGTGGCACACGGGCTTGGTTGCTCCACGGCATGTGGGATCTTCCCGGACCAGGGCTTGAACCTGTGTCCCCTGCATTGGCAGGCGGATTCTTAACCACTTTGCCAGCAGGGAAGTCCCCTAACATGTTCAAGATGCTTCCATGTTATAGTGTGTATCAGTACTTCTTTCCTTTTTATGGCTGAATAATATTCCGTTGTATGCATAGACCACATTTTGTTCATCCATTCATCAGATGGTGGAGATTTGAGTTGTTAACACCTTTTGGCTACTATGAACATTTTTGTGTGGACTTATGTTTTAATTCTCTTGGGCGTATACCTAGGAGTAGAATTGTAGGTCACATGGTAATTTTATGCTTAATTTATTGAAGACCCACCAAACTCTTGCACAGCTCTGTACTGTTTTACATTCCCACCAGCAATGTAATGAGGGTTCAAATTTCTCCATATCCTCATCAGCACTTATTATCTCTCTTGATTTTAGCTATTCTAGTGGATGTGAGTGGTAGATCACTGTGGTTTTGATTTGTAGTTCCCTAGTGGCTAATGATGTTGAGCATCTTTTCTATGTGCTGGTTGACCATGTGTATGTCTTCTTTGGAGAAATGCCTATTCAAGTCCTTTGCCTATTTTTTAACTGGATGTTTGTCATTTTGAGTTTTTTGTATGTATATGTGTACACACACACACAATATATATGTATTTTTTGGTGTATTTATACAAAATGAAAAAAAAGAAGGGGCTTCCCTGGTGGTCCAGTGGTTAAGACTATGCACTTAACCCACTTCAGGGGGCGCGGGTTCGATCCCTGGTCCGGGAACTAAGATCCTACATGCCGCGCAGTGCAGCCAAAACAAAACAAAACAAAACAAAATGTGTGTGTGTGTAACGATAGATAGAAATGTAAGAGTCAAACTTTATTTTTTGGCCTGTGGATATCTAGCTGTTCCAGCACCATTTGTTGAGGAGACTATATAAATTTGTATTAGAAAAACTAACCAGACTAGAAATTTCTATTTTTCCTTCAGCCCAAATACTTGAATAATTTACTTGAGTTTGGGATTACGTCTTCCTCATAAATTCAGATTTAACCACTAAGTGAAGATATAGAATTCACATTAGTTTTGAGTCCTTTTCTTCTTTCTAGAAAGTGGGTGATTTGTAAATGTGTGCTTTAATCACTTTCATTGTTTGCTGGAAAACAATGGAAAATCTTTTGTAAAATGAGCTGTTTCTCCTCAGAAAAGGTGAAAACTTTCCATGTGTCAGTTAGTGTTACCTGCTCCTTAAAATCTAGGCAAGATTTGCTCTGCCCCTAAAACATAATTTCACACTCTATGGAAAGCCAGTGAACTAACTCACTCATTTGATAGGTATTTATTGAATACCTATGATGCACTAGGCACTGCTTTCTGTTCTGGTTTCTATAAATTCTTGGTAGGGGAAGAGGTGGTAGGAAGTGATAGGATAATTTTTAATTTCATGGTTACCTGAGTCTAGCTGATTTTTTTGTATTCAGCTTTACAAAGTACTTGATCTGAAATCTGTTCTTTGATCTCCATCATGGTGTGGATTAAAATACGGCAAAAGCCCCAAGCCACCTTGAGTGCAAGAAGAAATTACCCCATTGTACTACATAGTAAACAACTAGCATGTTACAGTTGACCCTTGAACAATGCAAGGGTTAGAGGTGGTGGCCCTCTGCACAGTCAAATCCGAGAATAACTTACAGTCTGCCCTCGGTGTACGTGGTTCCACATCTGCAGATTCAACCAATGATGAATCCTGTAGTACTGAAGTATTAACTACTGAAAAAATCCATGCGTGGATGGACCCACACAGTTCAAACCCATGTTATTCAAGGGTCAACTGTGTATATATCAATAAATCATTTTGTTGGACCCTCCCAATATCAGGGATTTCACACTGGCTGTGCCTCCGACAATGGCCATCTCAGCCTCTGGCCATCTTGTTATAGATTGTCGTCCCCTCTCCCCCAACCCCATCTTTTCTACTCCCTCCAGCCGTAAAGATAACCTGGTAAACTCAGAATTCTTTTATAGTAATAGAGTGATTTAGCTCTCTCCAGCCTTTACTGCCAAACTCAGCTCAAGGCCTGTCTTGACCTTTCTAGAACCCATTAGGGTGCTCAGCCGAATATAAGTTACCTCCAGTCTTTTGTTACCTTTAGCAGGCCCCACTTCCCTAAGAAAGTTAGTAGGAGAAATATTTTTCCTTCCACATTTTCTTCACTCTCCTCTCCCAAGATGCTCTATGTCTGCGGCTTGAAGCTAAATTCTGCAGAGTGAGAGACTAGAGTGTACCGTCCAAGGTATTCTGTACTCCTTTTTTTTTTTTTTAATTTATTTATTTAATTAATTTATTTATTTTGCCTGTGTCGGGTCTTCGTTGCTGTGCGCAGGCTTTTCTCTAGTTGCAGCGAGCGGGGGCTACTCTTCGTTGTGGTGCGTGGGCTTCTCATTGTAGTGGCTTCTTTTGTTGCGGAGCACGGGCTCTAGGCACGCAGGCTTCAGTAGTTGTGGCACGCAGCCTTCAGTAGTGTGGCGCACGGGCTCTAGAGCGTAGGCTCAGTAGTTGTGGCGCACGGGCTTCGTTGCTCCGCGGCACGTGGGATCTTCCTGGACCAGGGCTCGAACCTATGTCCCCTGCATTGGCAGGCAGATTCTTAACCACTGCACCACGAGGGAAGCCCCTGTACTCCTTTTTTAAAAGTGTAAGTCTCAGTGGGAACATGAAGCAGGAACTATGGAAGACTTTGGTTAGAAATGGAGCTTCTGCAAAATGCTTTCAGAGATTCACCCCCAAAGTATGTTTTATAGAACACTAGTTCCTTGGCCTACCAATAGGTGTTGAGTTAAAATGATTGGTAATCTTTAGATCGGTATTTCACAGAATATAAATATATACTATAACCTCACAAATCTTACTTTCTTTAGGTGCCATTATTTTGGGTGAAATATTTCTACCACTGCCATTGAAACTGGTCTTTGAAAAGCCAGCTGGGTCCTATAAGGTGCCCTGAAATGGTCCTTTGTAGGTTAGATCAGGGTGAGAGCCTGGTCATTATCTGAATACAAAGGTTTCTTTTGTTTAAATATCCTTGGTGCTGATCTAATCTACTGTGTTAGATGTCAGGATAATGACTACCCTTTGGGGAGGGGAGCAGATAGAGACAAAAGGAACTTGAAGGAGGTATCTGGGTACTGGTAATCGAGTTTTTGATTTGGGTGCTGGTTATAATCTTCACTTGGTGAAAATTCATCATACTGAATGCTTGTGATTTCTGCTCTTCCCTGTATGTATGTTATACTTCATTAAAAGTTTACTTTAAAAATATCCTGTGCATTGAGCAATTTTTTTGAGCAATTTTCATATTGGATTTTTGTCAGATACTTTTTCTCAAATAATACCATGATGAAAAATATTCCTGGATGGTAAATCCATGCAGGTTAAATTGACTACAGGGGACAGTACAGACCAGTTAAACTCTGCGAGAAAGTTATTACTGAAATTACTAGTTGGCTGTGTTGTTATATATCACTTTAAAAAAGATTACCTAAACATGGAAGCAACCGGAAAAAAAAAAAAAAAAAGATTACCTCTAGGGAATTCCCTGGTGGTCCAGTGGTTAGGACTCGGCGCTTTCACTGCCAGGGGCCCAGGTTCACTCCCTGGTTGGGGAACTAAGATCCCAAAAGCCGCAAGGTGCAGCCAAAAAAAAATTAATAATAAATAAACAAACAAATAAATAAATAAGATTACCTATAAATTCTAAGAGATTGTGTCCTGCATGGTAGCCATTTATCTGCTTAAAAACTAAGTGCTTTTGAGACTCATTTTCTTCTTTGACTTTATCCAAGAGGGCAGATGATTACAATATCCTGGATAAGCACTTGCTTTGTACACAGTGGTATCAGTCATTCCAGAATGGAGTTTCACAGAACCACGATGCCAGTCTAATTCTCATTCTTTTGGTAGATAATCTTTTTTTTCCTCTCTGAAACCTTCAAATATCTCCTCCTGATGTTCTGAAATTTCACAAAGTTGTACCTTTTTGTGGGTTATTTTTCATTATTCATTGCTCAGTATCAGGTGAACCTTCTCAATCTAAAAATACATCCTTGAGGGATGTCCCTGGCAGTCCAGTGGTTAAGACTCCACGCTTCCAATGCAGGGGGTGAGGGTTCAATCCCTGGTTGGGGAACTAAGATCCCACATGCTATGCAGCACGGCCAAAAAAAAAGTTAAGAAATGTCCTTTAGCTGGAAAGTTTTCTTCTGCTATTTCTTTATTTCCTCCCCCTCTTATTTCTTTATTGATTTTTATGGCATTTCTGTTGGTTGGCTATTGGACCACCATGGCTCAATTTTCTCTCATATTTTCTGATTTTTTTCCATTGCTTTCTGAAAGATGTCCTTGAATTTATTTTGTAGACCCTTTGATGAACTTGTCCACAATCATATTTTTAATTTCCAAGAAACTATCTTGTTCTCTGACCTCTGCTCTATCATAGTAGCTTATTTTTGTTTTACAGATGCAAGAACTTATCAAATATCTATTGCGTTACTTACTAGAATCTTTCAGAACTCCTTTTTGTTCCCTGAATTATGATTACCTCTGTTCATCTTGATCCTACTTTTTTATGTTACTGATTTTCCCAAAATGCCGGTAAGTGTTGGTTGTCCATTCATATTTATGAAAAAGTGTGGATGGATTACTGTAGAAAACTGGCATGGGCTTGTTTGTGGTTGCTTTCTCCACAGGTCTTTGCCTGGATGGAAGGACTGACTTCAAGCCCTCTATACTCTGAGCAGGGCCAGTAAGTTGCTAGACCTTAGGGCGTACGGTCAGGGCGCAAGGGGAAAAATTTGCAACTCTTTTCCCCAAATAAAAGGACTGTGTTCCTGGGGAGCCAGCCTCCCACACTTGGCCGAAACCCTGCCCAGGTGGATCTTTCAGTTTCTTTCCATAGCAGTTCTCCATTTTTATCCTGGGGACAAATGGTTTTATATTCTTGGGATGGGTCCTGGCAACAGTGGGCAGCCGACCCATTCTTTAAGAGTTCCTTTAATTAGTTTTTCTAACTGCTACTTCCCTCACCTGGCAAATCTGAAAAAAAATTGTATTACCAAGACAAAAAAAATCATTTTTATCAATTTAATTTAAAATATTAAATGTTTTAGATAATGGAAATTATTGTCATTTCAATGTTAATAAATACAAATAATTACATGATAAATATAAATAGTAAATGATTTATCTCTATTATACTAAAATGTGGAAAACTTCTTTTTTTAAAAAATTAATTAATTATTTTATTTATTTGGTTGCGCCAGATCCCAGTTGCGGCTCCAGGCCTCCTTAGTTGCAGCAGGCGGCCTCCTTAGTTGTGGCATGCAAACTCTTAGTTGCAGCATGCGTGTAGGATCTAGTTCCCTGACCAGGGATCGAACCCGGGCCCCCTGCATTGGGAGCGTGGAGTCTTATCCACTGCGCCGCCAGGGAAGTCCCCAGAAAACTTTTCTTTTTTTTTAAAGCTTAATTTTATTTATTTATTTATTTATTTATTTATTTATTTATTTATTTATTTGATTTATTTATTTATTTATTTATTTATTTATTTATTTATTTATTTATGGCTGTGTTGGGTCTTCGTTTCTGTGCGAGGGCTTTCTCCAGTTGTGGCAAGCGGGGGCCACTCTTCATCGCGGTGCGCGGGCCTCTCACTATCGCGGCCTCTCTTGTTGCGGAGCACAGGCTCCAGACACGCAGGCTCAGTAATTGTGGCTCACGGGCCTAGTTGCTCCGCGGCATGTGGGATCCTCCCAGACCAGGGCTTGAACCCGTGTACCCTGCATTGGCAGGCAGACTCTCAACCACTGCGCCACCAGGGAAGCCCCAAAACTGTTTTCTTAATTGAACGTGTGTTTCCACAGGTATGTCCAACTAGCAGACTTTAATGTCCTCATTATGTATAAGTTATCTAAGCATCTACCCTGGGTCTTTAAAATATAATAAGTTAACTGTGAGGCTACATCTCTGTGTAAGAGAAAGAACTTGAACAGTGAAGATCAGTGTAGAGGGATGGCATTTCTGGTTACTGAGGTCTCTAAAACTGGTTTCCCAGAGCATCTCTGTGCTTGTGCATATCTGGAAAACAATTCTTCATTGTGAATTTTTTGGCCATAAAAAATGCCATTATACATGGTTCTGCTCTTGGATTTGCCTACTACCAGTAATAATGTCTTAATCCTCAAGGAAGATTTTCCTAGGTATACTATGAGATAGAATATAATATTGGTATGTTTTTTAATGAGCACACAAAAATTTGCATTTTGAATGAATTATAACACTTGTGGTATGTGAGCTGCATGGAGTATTTCTTTTTCTCCATTAGATTTGTGTTGGCAGACAAATTTGAGAAGCTGAGTTTTAGAGATACTGTCCAGATGATCTCCATTCCACTATAGAACAACCAACAATAATAAACTGTATATTGTTTAACAGTTTATAAACTATTTTTTATACTCTTTCATTTTTATATTTATATTTTCAACTGTATTCCCCTTGATCTTATAGACCCCATTTTATATACAATCTAAATTCTAAGAGTAAAGTTTAAAAGTGTCATAAGACAAGGTTTAGGTCCTTATTGACATTGGAAGTCCACGACTAGATTCTTCATTGAGACTGAAGGGATTAGGCTAGGTTGTGGACTCAGCACCTGATACTAGGCCTGGTATTTAAACTGTATCTTTTTGCAGCTAAAATTACTTAAGCTCGTTAGACATTAAACTGAGGTATGTGGCCTTGCAATTCAAATCAGCTTTAATCTTCATTTAAAAGGGAGTAATTATTGTTTCTTAACCTCTGTCAAACAAGAGGAGCTACATTGTGTTGATAATGTAGACTTTGTATCATAGAACACATTATATAATAAAAGCTTAGTACATGTTTGTGGAATTAAATAATCAGGACCTCAGTAATTTTCTTTCTTTCATCATTTTAAGCAACCTAGTTATCTTATGAATGGCTTCTTCTAATTCATTAACTGATATAAAAATTATTACCCTAAATGATGAAAGAAGATTAGAATCGGGAGTTATTGTACCAGAACTTTGTGCTTAGTCCCCTGGGTCATTTTCTACCTGTGTCACCACCAGATGTGGTGGAGATGAGCTTGTTGAATTAATTAAGCAACCTGTAAATGTTAAACCACAAGAGGACCAGAGAGTTGAAGGCTCCTGGGTAAAATACGAACATTTCATTAGCTTCTAGTGCAAAGAAGATGAAGGAATAAGTTTTATCTTTTCTGTTAGTAAACGTCTTGAAGGCAGGAATCACCTTTTGAGTTTGTATTCCTTTTTTCCCCCTTTTTATCTGGAAATAATTTCAAACTTACAGAAAAGTTGCAAGAATAATGCAAAGAACTTCATATACTCGATACCCACATTTACCACTTGTTAACATTTTGCCACCTACTTCAGTGTGTATTCCCTATAACAAGGACATTCTCATATCAAAATCAAGAAATTTAGCATTTTGATACAGTACTATTATATAATATTCCATATTCTGTATGGTCCATATTCCATTTTTACCTATTGGCTCAGTATTGTCCTTCATAACAGTTTTTTTTCCTAGTCTAGGATCATGCGTTGAGTTCAGCTGTATGTCTCTTAAGTCCTCTTTGATCTAGAACAACCCTCTACCTTTCTCTGTCCTTTATGACATTGATATTTTGTACATATATTGTCTATGTTGTAGGTAGCTTTATATTTTTGGCACAGAATATCAACCAAAGAATTTTTAAAAAAACAGTTACTGAACGTTTTTTGGGAGAGCACCTTTCTTTCAAAAAGTTTATGTACTATGGGAAAGAAGTGTGGTTTTTTAGGAAAAAGAACATGTGCTTTGACTTACAGACTTAGATTTAAATTGCAGTTCTGCCACTTTTTACCTCTGCAGCACTGGACGAGTTACTTTATCTCACTGACTCTCAACTTCCTCAGCTCTGGGTCTTCCCTGGCAGTCCAGTGGTTAAGACACCATGCTCCCATTGCAGGGGGCATGGGTTCTATCCCTGGTCAGGGAACTAAGATCTCGCATGCCACATGGCACGGCCAAAAAAAAAAAAAATCAATTTCCTTAGCTCTAAAAGGGTATAGATAAAGTGGTGACATAAAGAAATGCGATGAAGTATATAAACAGAGTTAGAATGGCACATAATGTATATACAGTGAATGGTAACTAACAATATTCACTTCAACAGACTTCAAGTTCTGAGAGGATGACTGCTCTTGCCATATTCCGTTGTTAAATACTTCTAGTCTGTAGAAGGCAATGGAGAAAAGGCCAGTCAGTTAGTTGTGACATTTTATTCTTTTCTTTTTTTTTTTTTTTTTTTTTTAGCTGCACTGGACCTTAGTTGTGGCACATGGGATCTTTAGTTGCGGCATGTGGGATCTTTTAGTTGCGGCATACAGGATCTAGTTCCCTGACCAGAGATTGAACCCAGGCCCCCTGCATTGGGAGCATGGAATCTCAACCACTGGATCACCAGGGAAGTCCCTGTCATGTTTTATTCTCTACTTAGATGTAAATATCACCTAAGAATTCCTTGCATTTCGTAAGTGCTGTATATCTTCTTATCAAGGGTACGGAAGCCCCTCTGAATTTTTCCTCCCATATTCAAGCTCTACAGTGTTTGATACTTTGCAGTTGCTCTTCATCCTCCAAACTTACTAAGTACAAAATAGTAATGTTCAAGGAATCATTTACAGGGACAGCTTAGTATTTGCTTGTCAGTTGGTTTACTGACATAACCTGTGTGCTGAATTCACTAGAATGTGGCATAGTCAAACCTGGCTTCTTCCACTCCAGAGTTGGTGCAAGAAACACTTGGCAGCTATTAAAGTGCTATTCTTTGCAGTTACTTGGTATAATTTGCCACAGAAGTAAATTCCAGGAGGTAATATCCTTGCTAGGTTGTACTCTAGCATGACTGAAGGAGTTCATGCTAAGGGCCAATGGTCTCTAACCCAAGGTGATTCTCTTGGCAGCCGGGAAGACTTTCAGCGGATTCCAGAACTTGCCATCAACCCACTGGGGGACCGGATCATCAATGCCTTCTTTCCAGAGGGGTGAGTCCCTGCATTTATTGGGCTTCCTTTCTGAGGCTAATCGAATGTTGCTATTGGTTGGGTCATCTCAGACCATGATCCTCCTGATTATATTAGGCCTCTCTAACTCAATCATATCTAAAATATCTCTACTCAGAGAGGTCATTAGCCCATCTTCAAAGTTGTCTTTAATTTCTGTTTATCTTTGATGTAAAACTAAACATTTTTAAAACTTTTATTTGGAAATAATTTCATATTTACAGAAAAGTTGCAAAATTTGCAAACAGTCTGAGGAACACCTGTATGTCTTTTACCCAGAAGCATCTGTTGTATTGTTAACATTTTGCCTCATTTGTGTATGCTCTCTGTCTCAGTCCTAGCTAATAAAAACATCATTCAGGCCACATACATAATCACTACAAATTTTCTAGTAGTCACATTTAAAAAGTAAAAATAAACACGTTAAATTAATTTTGGATAAACAAGTTAAATTAACTTTGGCAATATATATTTTATTTAACCTGATATATCCAAAATATTATTCAATGTTATCAATATTTTAAAATTATTATTACATTGTATATTCTTTTTCATATTAAGTCTTTGAAATCTAGTATGTAATTTATACTTACCACACCTATCAAGTGCTGTAATAATATTAATATAAAATATTATGTATTCTTTTTTTTCCAGCTTTATTGAGATGTGACTGACATATAACACTGTATAAGTTTAAGCTGTACAACATAATGATTTTATATATGTATATATTGAAAAATGATAGCCACAATAATATTAATTAACACATTCATCACCTCACAGTTACTTTTTTCTTTTTTTTCTCTTTTTTATTTTTTAGTTACTTTTTTCTTGTGATGAGAACTTTTACCTCTCTTAGCAACTTTCAAAGATACAATTCAGTGTTGTTAACTATAGTCACTTTGCTGTACATTTCATCCCCAGAAGGTATTCATCTTATAACTAGAGGTTTGTACCCTTTGACCACCTTCATCTATTTCCCTCATTACCTATTGTATTCTAATATGTTACTGATATTCCAATTTTATCAGTTTATCCAACAATCTTTTTAGCATGTTCCCTTCCTCCAGTATAGGATCCCAGTCTGGTTCAGTTGTCATATCTCTTTAGCCTCCTTTAATCCAGAACATTACTTTACTTTTCTTTTACGACATCGACTATGGATATAGTTCCCCTACCACACACACACACACACACACACACACACACACACACACACACACACACACACACACACACACGCTTTCTCAAACAGATTTAGGTTTGTGTAATGTAAAACTAGGCTTTTGATATGCTTCACTAACCTAATACACTGCCTTCAAAGTGCTGAGTCAATATTTACTGATTCAATTAGGTACCTTTTCCTGAATAAAGCTTATCATATAATCTTGTTTTAAGTAATCTCTTTAACAATGTCTTCCTGGTTCCTTGTGACTTGTTTATATGACCCAGAGGACTTTAAAATGTTATATGGTTGCCAGTTCTTAATAATGAGACTAAGTGTCAGTGAGTACACCATCAGATAAAATACGTGGAGAGGAAATTTTAGAACTCTGAATTGAGAGCAAAGGAATTTGCAAGTTGAGAAGATGGTCACTCAGTAAATTTGAGTGACAGTCAAAGGGGAAGACTAGCAGCCAGTTCACGTGAAGACAGGACTCAATCAGACTGAGACCTGCCCTTTTCAGATGAGATCGGGCGCGTTCAGGGTGGTATGGCCGTAGACCCTGCCCTTTTCAGATTCATATTGACCATGAGTAATCACCTACACTTCCTCATTTTCTGATTTTTTTTTTTCTCTCCCTGAAATGCCCTGTTTGTTCCAGGTGTGGTTTTAGTGCTGAATGCTTGCCTTTTTTCACTTCCTTTTTTTAGCCCTTTCAGAGAACTGTTCAGAGATAACTTTCACTGCTGTTTTGTATCCAGACCTTTTGCATTGAAAAGGAAACCCCGTAGAGTCATTTTGCCAGCTTTTTTTTTTTAGTGTTCCCTAGTCACCATTGATTATTTGAAGAAGCAGCTTGTGGAAAGCGGTTTTATAAAGGCCAGACCACCTTTGTTGTGACTGTAGTGTTGCCTGTCACCCTTTGCACTGATCTCTTTCTTGCTAAGGGCACAGTGTGTGCTGAGGTACTTGAGGTACATATGAGGAGGCTGAGCCCGGCGCTGGGCTACACTGCTCGGCTCTTAGCACGCTGCACCTCTGCTTCTTGCTCTAATCAGATACAGATATTTGGCTTCTGGGTTTTTTGTTTTTCTCTGGTCGTATTTAGGTTCAATTTGTTTTTAAAGAATGAGATTTGAAAGTAGGACATTGGTATTTAGTTCCCTTTTACTCAGAGACATGCCAGTGATATATGTACTCATTTATCTGTTTGTTCTGGCATGTGACTCAGATCTTATTACACATTCCTTGATTCCTCAGCTCTTACTCACATTTTTTAGAGGTAACGCTCCATTAGAAGTATAGCTACCTTAAAGAATGAAAGGTCATTCGTTTGAGTTCAAGCGGCTCACAAGCTAGCCTTTGAACTCTACCTTTAGAAGGTCTCTAATCTCTGTGTTTGCTGGCACTTAGGAGACCCAACATACCACATCTGTTCAATGGGGTCAAAGACTCAGATGTATTTTTAGGTAGCCACAGGAACCAGGCAACCTGTTCTTTCCATGACTGTCTTAGATAAATAACTATGTCACATGGGACATTCCTTTTTAATATTAAAAACATTCTTTATTCATTCAAGTTTTAGAATTATTTCGTATAGGGTTACTGATTAGCCTGTGGCGTGATAAAAAGATTTTCTCTAATCTTAAGTACCCAAAAAGCTTTATACACAAAGAGGTCTTTCAAAACATTATGAGGAAAATATCTATCCAATTATGAGGGAATAATAAAATCATGATACAGCCACACAATTATTATGCAGATGGTTAAAATGTTTCAAAGTGTTTATACTGATTGTAGACATGCCTAAAAGTTTAAAAAAAGCAAGCTACAAAATTATGCAGTATGTTCACAATTATCCAAAAAACATAGAAAAATTACTGGGAGATATATTAACAATGATTGTGATTGATTGGTAGAACTAGAAGTGGTATTTTTCTTTTTACTTTTTATCAAATTTCCAAAAATGTATTTATTGCTTCTATAACTAAATAAACTTTACTTCAAAAGCAGCTTTTACATAATATGCCTTAACGTTAAAATATCACTAGGTACATGTGACTGCAGGGGAGACATGAGAGGTGGTTAGGGAGACACTGGGTTGAAATGACTTAACTTGCTGTTTGCTGCAGAGTCTGAAGCCAGTGAGTTCAAGTTCTGACTTGTCTGATAGCACAGCCCTGCTGCTACTTAAAATCCTCTCTGGGAAAAGAGAAGTAAATTCAATAGGTAACTGACTCTGGTAAGTCCTGTTACCTCTCTAAGTCTGGTTAATAATTTGTAAAGTAAGAATAAAACCTCACAAGCTTGTGGCAAGACTTAACTGCAGATATTTTATGAGCCCTAAAGTACCATGCGTATGGAAAGAGACCTCATTAAATGGACTTTCAGGCCACTCTAGCTAAACCTGTTAATGTATTGAATTCATAAGAAATAATCACCTTGCCTTGACTGACAAGGTGTTCTTTTTGTTATCTTTCCTGATCAGAGAGGACCAGGTAAACTTCCGAGGATTCATGAGGACCTTGGCTCATTTCCGACCCATTGAGGATAATGAAAAGAGCAAAGATGTGAATGGACCAGAACCACTCAACAGCCGAAGCAACAAACTGCACTGTAAGGAGATAAAGTCTTCTGGCTTAAAATATTTGCTTTTCATTTCTCCCAAATCATTTATTTACTCATTCATTCACTGAACAAGCATTTATTCAAACATAGTGGTTAAGAGCTCAGACCCTGGAGCTAAACTGGCTGGATTTGTTTTAATTAATTAATTTATCTATGTATTTTTGGCTGCGTTGGGTCTTCATTGCCATTCACAGGCTTTCTCTAGTTGCGGCGAGCAGGGGCTACTCTTCGTTGCAGTGCATGGGCTTCTCGTTGCGGTGGCTTCTCTTGTTGTGGAGCACGGGCTCTAGGTGCGCAGGCTCAGTAGCTGTGACGCACGGGCTTAGTTGCTCCACAGCGTGTGGGATCTTCCCGGACCAGGGACCGAACCCATGTTCTCTGCATTGGCAGGTGGATTCTTAACCACTGCGCCACCAGGGAAGTCCCAACTGGCTGGATTTGAATCCCAGCTCTGCCACTTTTTGGCCCTGTGTCTTTGGGCAAGTTACTTAAAATCTTTGGGCCTCAGTTTCCTTTTCTGTAAAATGAGATATTAAGGGGTTTCAAACAGGAAGGTTGTGAAGATTTAATGACTTAATATATGTCAAGTACTTCAAACAGTGCCTGGCAATAAGAGTTAGCTGCTAATATATCCTGTGTGCCAGGCACTGTGATAAGTGCTAGAGTGACAACAGTGAGAAAGACCCATCCCACCCTAGAATTTGATAGATACTGGGATGTGACTTAAGTAGGGGTGGACAGCTAGGTTAGTGCAAGACTTAATTTTTGTCCCCATGCCTCTTGTCGCCTTTCCTTGGATACTTGTTAGATTTCCCTCTGCCCTTTGTTGATTCATGTATGATATTCCCTAATCCCTTACAATACTTCTCCAAGAAATTAAAATTAAATTTCTCTTTTCATTCAACACAAGTTGAAACTGAAATTGTATTGAACTGGGGACTTCCCTGGTGGTCCAGTGGTTAAGACTCCCTCCGCGTTTCCACTGCAGGGGGCATGGGTTCGATCCCTGGTCAGGGAACTAAGATTCTGTATTCCGCGTGGTGCAGCCAAAAAAAAAATTGTATTGAATTGATTGAGCCCGAGCTTCTCTTGCTTGGGTGCACAGTGAAGTCTATGAAGCCACAGAATAAATGGGGCCCATCAAGTTTTTACTGAACAATTTAAAGAAAAATTAAAAGGCTTTTTAATACTGAAACAAATATAGATAATACATTACATACATTTAAAATATAGATAATACATTACATACATTTGAAAGATAGTACATGAAACTTAAACTTTAATTTGTAGCGCTTGGGCCGTATCCCCAGATCTCCCTTGCTTATAGGAGTGTGAGTTCACTCCTCTGTTAGTATTTCAGGTAAAGAGTTTGAGAAGTACTGAAATAACTTTTGTTGTATAAGACAGGGAAGATTTTTGAACCAAAATAATAAAACACTGCTTTTCTTTACCACAGTGTCATATACCTTAATGAAGAGTGGAAAACTTAAGTACAAAGAAAACTAAATATAAAAGAAAATAGAATTCTAATGAATTGTTCTCAAATTTATTGGATACTTTATGTTTATTAGTGAATTTCACTTTCTTCTTTCAAGACTAAATACTGTTTGAGACAAAGCCTTGTGTCTTAATGTTTTATGAGTTTTAGTATATATTTATTACATGTTTGCCTGATGCTGGCATTAGTATAGTAGAAATTTTCTTATTTAAAATGTTGTCAGACCAGGAGTTGATCAGTAATTGAAAAAGTCAGCTAAAGCATAGAATCATAGAAAAGAATACATGGTTTAACATTTTAATTTACCTTAAATTATTTAAAAACACATTCACTGGCCAGTCTTTAGATGTAGGACCAAGAGTTGTTTTGTTTTGTTTTGTTTTGTTTTGGTAAAGTTCTGCTGATGGGAGGTGTGTGACGTTTTTGTGTAGAACACATCTATAACGTATAGTCTAAGGTTTCTGGTTGCAGTTTCTTTTCAGTGGAAAGAGAACTTAAAGGTACTTATAAAGCATTCTGAGAATAGAATCTTCCTGCTGTTTACATTTTTTCCTTGATCTTTTGCAGTTGTCCTTCCACACATACTTTAGCAACAGTTTGGTGGGGTTCTTTTTCTTCAGTGCCTTAATATTGAGTCTTTCAAAAGCAGTCAATCTAATATTCATTTAAAAAATAACTTTCTTTTCACACGTTTCATTTCTTATAAAATTATATAGTTTTATGAAAAATACAAATAGCACAGTTCTAGCACAGTTGACACACCTGACTCTCAGTAAGCATCCAACTCAGCGGATGGAGTAGACACTCCAGAGTCGCCCATTGGCTACAACTATGCAGTGTGCTGCCATATCAGCTGGACCGATTTGCAGAGGGGAGGGGGAGCATCTGTGAATCCAGTGAGTTGGTTAAGAAGACATTTAAGAAACATTCTGTGCTAGGGACTTCCCTGGTGGCGCAGTGGTTAAGAATCCGCCTGCTAATGCACAGGACATGGGTTCGATCCCTGGTCCGGGAAAATCCCACATGCCGCAGAGCAACTAAGCCCGTGCGCCACAACTACTGAGCCCGCGTGCCTAGAGCCCGCACACTGCAACGAAGAGTAGCCCCCTCTCGCCACAACTAGAGAAAGCCTGTGTGCAGCAACAAAGACCCAACGCAGCCAAAAATAAATAAATAAATTTATTAAAAAAACAACATTCTGTGCTCTACGAAACTATGCTTGCTTTCCTAATCCAGGATTAGAGGAGGCTTTAAAGGTTATCAGGTGTAACACAGACCTGTTAACCTGAATTCCCTCTACAGCCTGGGCTCTACTTTTTTCAAGTCACGAATTCCCTTGGCAGTCTGGTGAATCCTGTCGACCCCATCTCGCAATGTTTGTGAATGCATAAAATGAAATACATAGGATTATAAAGGAAACCAATTATATTGAAATACAATTAACAAAATGTTAAAACAACTTTGTGATACAGTAATAAAGGTGTTTCTTTATTATACGCTAAATAACAGGATGTGACATTGGAGCCCTGTGGCTATGGAGCAGCTCTGTATCTTGAATGTGGTGGTGGTTACATGAAACTACATAGGTGATAAAATTGCGTAGAACTACACACACATGCACACACACACATGGTGAAATCCAAATCAACTCTGTGGATTGTACCACTGTCAGTTTCCTGGTTTTGATGGTGTGTTATAGTTATGCAAGATGCTCCCATAAGGAGAGGCTGGGGTGAAGGGTATATGCAAAGTCTTGAGATATTTGTACACCCACATTCGTGGTGGCATTATTCACAATAGCTAAAACAAGAAAGTAACCCAAGTGTTCATCAATGAGTGAATGGATAAGCAAATTCATTAATTCACATTGACCCTAAAGAAAATATTCCAGGTAGCATTAGGGGATTTGGTAGTTACTTAGTGTATCAGTGAGGATGCCTTCAGCTGACTCAGCTGACTTCAACAGTAAGGAGATGTATTATCTCACTTTACGAGTGAGGTGGGGCAAGCATCAGGGTTGATTGTGATGTCAAGGACCCAGGTTTTTCCTATTGCTCTGCTCTGCCATCCTTTGGGTCTGTTTCATCCAAAGGCATGGCTCCTCATGGTCACATGGTGGCTTTCAGTGGCAGCTGGGCTATGTGCTTCCCTATTCATATCTGACAGTGGGGAAAGAAAGACAGAGACAGAGAGACAGAATGCCCCCTGAAGCCATGGATGAGCTTCTTTTAGGAAGGAAGAAGGCCTGAATGCCACCGAAATGGCAGACTTTAGGGTGAGATAGAATAGTAAGTGCTGTGCAAGTTATGCATGGTTTTTACCATTACTTTAGTCTTGGCTTTCAGATCAACTTTTATAGGAAGCTGAACATGAATTAGAATTCTGTTGCATCCTATATGTTAGGATCACATTCATGTAAGTAGACCAGTGAAACCAGAGCTACAGAGGAGTCCTGGATGTCTTCTTCTCTGTCTGTTTTTGGTTTTCTCTGAATTTCCCACAGAGCTGTGGAAGCAGCAAGACGGCGCTTCTTGTTGTAGACTGAGAGCAACTGAACATCGTACACCTAGCAACACATTTGCTGCTAAGGCAAATTTGTTTATAGTCCATCTTCCTCAGAGAATAGTCTCTTCGAGGACTCTGAGAGCATGCTTTGTCCTATTTCTTTTTTATGCCGCAGTGGAAGAATGTCAAGGACAATCAGCAAGGCTGAACTGTACCTATGTAGGCACAGGCCCAAGCACACATAGTACTACTGCTCTGTTTGTCTACCAGGAATGGTTCCCTTATTGTTCTCCTCTTCAGGTCAGTGAGGTTATAAAGTCTGATGTGGAAGGTACAACCCATCTTAGAATGCTCCAGGGCATGGTAAGCTTCCTTTTTGATGTTCTAATTGTCCTCTTAAATAGTTTAAGTTTTTTATAACACATAATGAGTAATGTGGGAAATGAGTCTGCATGAAGATATTTTATCTGGACGATGAGGAATATTGTTGAAGTGGAGTTTGGGAGAGTAGCCAAGAAAAAACTGAGCAGCATTATTCACAACAGCCAAAAGGTGGGAGCAACCCAAGTGTCTGTCAACATGAATGGATACACAAAATGTGGTATATACATACAATGAAATATTATTCGGACTTAAAAAAGGAAATTCTGTCACATGCTACAGCATAGAAAAATTTACTTATGCTAAATAACAATAAGCCAGACACAAAAGGGTGAATATTATTTGATTCCTCCTCTATGAGGTTCCTAGAGTAGTCAAATTCATAGAAAGTTGCCAGGGCCTAGAGGCAGGGGGAAATGGGGAGTTATTAATGGGTCAAAATTTCAACTGGGGAAGATGAAGAAGTTCTGGAGATGGATGGTGGTGATGGTTACACAACAGTGTGAAAGTACTCAACTGTACACTTAAATTTTATGTTTATTTTACTATAGTGTTTTTTTGTTTTTTTTTAAAGAAGTAACCGTGATTAAAATGTAAAGGTTTGACTGAGATCATTCATTTGGTCTTTCATTAAGCAAATGTTTGAGCAACTCCTGTATGCCAGGCACTATTTTAGGCCCAGGATACAATGGTGCATAAATCAGATAAGGTCTTTGCTTTCAGAGATCTTACAATGTAATAAGGGAGATAGACTATATGGAAAAAGACAAATGAATAAACAGGATTTATGATCGTGGCAAGTTCTGTGAAGGAAATGAATAAGGTAAGATGAGAAAGTGATGGGGGAGGGTGTCACTGCTTTAGAATGAGTGGTCAGGGAAGCCTCTCTGAGGAGTTGAAACCTAATGAGCCAACCATGCCAAGAATAGCAGAAGAGCGCTCTAGGCAGAGGGGACAACTGGTGTAAAGGTCCTTGGATAGAAATGAGTGCTTGGTGTTCAGAGAACAAAGAAGCGTTATCAAGAAAGAAGTGAGTGGTAGGAGAGGAGAGCAGAGAGGTGACGGCGGGTAGATGACACTGATTGAGCTCTTCCTGTGTGCCAGGCACTGTTTAAAGTGCCTTTTGTGTACTAACTCATTCAGTCCTCACAACCCTATGAGGTGGATTCTGTTACTTTCATTTTGCACCTCTTGGGCAACTGAGGCACAGAGAGATTAAGCAACTTGCTCACGTAGACATAGCTAGTAAGCTGTCAGGCAGGACTCGGCAGAGTTAGAGTCTTTATTTATTTATTTATTTATTTATTTATTTATTTATGTATGTATTTATTTTAACATCTTTATTGGAGTATAATTGCTTTACAATGGTGTGTTAGTTTCTGCTTTATAACAAAGTGAATCAGTTATACATATACATATGTCCCCATATCTCTTCCCTCTTGCGTCTCCCTCCCTCCCACCCTCCCTATCCCACCCTTCTAAGTGGTCACAAAGCACCGAGCTGATCTCCCTGTGCTATGCGGCTGCTTCCCACTAGCTATCTATTTTACGTTTGGTAGCGTATATATGTCCATGCCACTCTCTCACTTCCTCTCAGCTTACCCTTCCCCCTCCCCATATCCTCAAGTCCATTCTCTAGTAGGTCTGTGTCTTTATTCCCATCTTACCCCTAGGTTCTTCATGACCTTTTTTTTTTTTCTCTTAGATTCCATATATATGTGTTAGCATACGGTATTTGTTTTTCTCTTTCTGACTTACTTCACTAGAGTTAGAGTCTTAACCACTGTACTGTATTGCTCTGCCGTCAACATCAGGAGCTCAGAGGAGGGGTCCAAGCTTGAGATGCACATTTGGGAGTTATCAACATTAGATGGCATTTAAAGCCCTGGGACTGGAGATGAGAGATGACAGCTCTGGAGACAGGAGAGTCCAAGTCTCCTGGATTAAGCACGGGGGGAAAGGGAGAGGAGGAGAGAAAAGAGAGAGAAGCTAACAGAATGGCTCAGTCATTTGGCATTTAACCATTCATTATCTCGGGGAAAATGCTGGTTCTGCTGGTTCAGGACCAGAGCTGAGTGACAGGAATCCAAGTCAGTTAAGAAATAACTACTGTTGCTGTAGTTTTTTCTAAAAGATCCTATCGTGTGATCGCTCTAGTTACCCCTCTGCTGGTGTCTTAGTCTGCTCAGGCTGCTATAACAGAATACCATAGACTGGGTGACTTAAGCAGACATTTCTCACAGTTCCGGAGACTGGACTCTGAGATCAGGGTGCCAACATGGTCGGGTTCTTGGTGGGGGCCCCCCTTCTGGTTCACAGTCTTCTTGCTGTATTCTCACATGGGGAGGGAGGTGGAAATGGAAAGAGAGAAGGATAAAGAGATCTCCTGTCTCCTCTTTTTATAAGGGCATTAATCCTATCATGAGGGCCTTGCCCTCATGACCTAATCTAACCCTAATTACTTCCCAAAGATTCCACCTCCTAATAGCACATTGTGGATAAGTTATGGTTCCAACATAGGAATTCTGGGGGAGACACAAACATTCAGTTCATGGCAGTTAGGTTTCAAAAATTAGCTTTTCAGCTTTTTGTAAATACTTTGGCAGAAAGGGGTGTAAGTGTTTATTACAGTTACCCCCCAATTAAGAAATTCAGAAACAGATATTTACGGGTTATATAGCAAACAGATTTCCATCGCAAAATCTTTAGTAAATAACACATTTTATGGTATTTTAGAAAGATGACAGCATATGCAGAAGAGTGTGTGTATGTGTGTATGTGTGTTTAATTTGGGAAATATATATATATATTTTTCCATTCATCTGTTTTTATTTTATATTGGACTATAGCTGATTTACAATGTTGTGTTAGTGTACAGGTGTACAGCAAAGTGATTCAGTTATACATATACATATACCTATTCTTTTTCAAATTGGGAATATATTAAACACACATTCCTTTAGGAACACTTGTGATCCTTGTCTCCTTCCCCTTGGAATCCAAACCTCCTAAGCATATAAAGTCTCAAATTTGATAAAGTTAGTTACTCAACTAACCAAATTAAAGAAAACAGACAAACATCAGAGCAAGTCTCTCCTAGTTACTCCCCCTTCCAGAATTTTAATATTGTGCCTTACAAAAAGTAAATTCGATTTTTCTAAAAGTTTTACTTAGACTTTTAGTGGACTCAGCACGCCCCCCCCTCCTTTTTTTTTCTTTCGGTGGAGGCAAGGAGTGATGTTTAAACTTTTAGATATTCATCCATGTTCTCTTGCCCTTGTACCTAGTATTAGCTCTGCCTGGAATGCCACCCTTCATCAGATTTCTGTTTGTCTTTCAAGACCTTGTTCAAATGTTACTTGAACCAGAAAGGCACATCTGCTATATGCTTTGTTCCCTGGTATTTCATATGTATGATAGCACTTGGACTGTATTAAAGTGCATAGTGTGTGTTGCTTTCCTCTACTAGGCTGTGGGTTCCAAGGACCAGATCCAAATCTGTATATCTTAATAACTCTAAAGCTGGATTTGGGCCTTTTAATATTGGCAGTACCTACTGAAAACCAAAAATCTTAGTGGCATACTTGAAGTGATTCAAAGCCTCAAAACTACAGTATATTCAGCTATAATTATAAGGTAGTCACTTCCTCAGTGTGATTTGTCACAGTGCCTATAAAATCATCCAGTGTTACCACACTTTTCACTTGGTGGCCCTTCAGGAAAATGGCACTCTCTGAATGATTTTTGCTCTTCTGAATTCTCTCTGTCAGATATCCTAGTTTCTAAAAGACTTATCTATTGTTAAAGAGGGAGAAGCATGAGAAGGCCAGGACACCATCAAATTCTTGGCATTTCTATTTGACACTGAAGTTCTTTACCTTCAGGATTCCCAAGTAGTTGAGGATTATTTGAAATTTGACATGAATTTGCCGAAGTGGTCATTTTTCCAGAGTAATACTTTGTGTAGTCAGCTGTTTGGTTGCCTCTGTGGCTCCTATTGTTGGCTCCCCCTGAGTGCGGTGCACGGTAGACTTGGGCTGTGTGAGATGGCCTAACTGACAGAGCCACTTACGGGTTTTGGATTTTTTTTTTTTTTAAACATTCTAAGTTAAGAAAAAGGACATTAGACTTATTAAGTTTTTGATTTGTGCAATGAAGGGCCATACTTCATCCAAGCTAAGATGCCATCAATTATGAGATGCATCCCAGTTTCTTAAATGTTACAATGTCTTTAAAAGCTCTACAGGTAATTGCAGTTGCTCTTGGAAAAACTATTAATTCATTGTCAGTTTTCTGTCAGGTGTCCCTTATATATTTAGTTCCTTGAGAAGGGGCAAAACACTATTGAATTTCCACTAAATTTCTGTTTTTTCCTACCAGTTGCTTTTCGACTGTATGACTTGGATAAAGATGACAAGATATCCCGTGATGAACTGTTACAGGTATGTGGGAGAGCTCCCATGCACACGGATAACTTATTCTCGTGGGCAGGAATTGTTCTTTCCTTAAGTAAGCATTTATTTAACACCTGCTGTATGCAGAGTCCTGTCCTAAATATAAAGCAGAGCGGATGACCTGGGGAAACTTGAAATGGCTGCTTTAGTTCTCACGGATGTCTCCACTATTTAAAAGCTAACTAAGTGCAGACTGGCACTAAACTATGTGAGATGGTTTAGATCAGATAGTTCATTTATTGTCAGCTTATTGGTAATTCTGATGACACGAAGGTAAATGCTGCTGTTTCGTATGTCCTTAGGCCTGATGTAAGAGTCAAGGAACTGCTGCTGGGACAATGTAGCTGAGCCACTACTCACTCGCCTTTGTTGCTCCCTGTAGATAATTCCCTGTTCTAATAGCAGTGACTGGCATTTCATCCTATTAGCATTGCCGTTCTCTTTCTCCCCGCTCCCCCTTCCCTAAATACAAGTTTAGGTGGGGAGAAAATTCTCCTTTTTTCTTTTCTTTTTTTAATATTTATGAATCTTTAGGGACTTCTGGTGGTCCAGTGGTTAAGAATCCACACTTCCAGGGCTTCCCTGGTGGCACAGTGGTTGAGAATCTGCCTGCCAATGCAGGGGACACAGGTTCGAGCCCTGGTCGGAGAAGATCCCACATGCTGCGGAGCGACTAGGCCCGTGAGCCACAATTGCTGAGCCTGCGCGTCTGGAGCCTGTGCTCTGCAACAAGAGAGGCCGCAATAGTGAGAGGCCCGCGCACCGTGATGAAGAGTGGCCCCCACTTGCCGCAACTAGAGAAAGCCCTCGCACAGAAATGAAGACCCAACACAGCCAGCAATAAATAAATGAATGAATGAATGAATGAATGAATCCACACTTCCACTGCAGGGACACAGGTTCAATCCCTCATCAGGGAACTAAGATCCTGCATGCTGCGTGGTGCGGAAATAAATAAGTTAACTAATTAATTAATTAAAGGTATTTTTAAAAATATTTATGAATCTTGAGGACCCTAGGGGACTAACACATTCAGGAATTTCCATGGGGAGATTTCTCTATTTCAAGATAAAACTAAAAAGTAAAGTGGTTTCTACTCACCCTGAAGTAAGTCTGAACTCATTGCCTTGAGAAGTCTTCTAAGTTGAGGTTAAGGACCAACCCAGGGTACTCCTACATTTCTGTGTCTGAGTAAAAACCAAAACAGTCTGCAGGTCAATGATAGTGTCCTTTGGTTTTGAATTGGGGACATCTTTCTTTTTTTTTTTTTTTTATAAATTTATTTATTTATTTTTGGCTGTGTTGGGTCTTTGTTGCTGTGCGTGGGTTTTCTCTAGTTGCAGCGAGCGGGGGCTACTCTTTGTTGTGGTGCGTGGGCTCCTCACTGCGATGGCTTCTCTAGGTGCGCGGGCTTCAGTAGTTGTGGTGCACGGGCTCAGCTGCTCCGTGGCATGTGGGATCTTCCCAGACCAGGGCTGGAACCCGTGTCCTCTGCATTGGCAGGCGGATTCTTAACCACTGCGCCACCAGGGAAGCCCCGGGGACATCTTTCTTCAGCAAGAAGAATTTAATTTATTTAAAATTGCTACATCTGGGCTTCTGAGTTCTGAAGAGAAAAAATAGAGGCAATCACTCTATAGTTGCATGTTTTTATCCTCTGGCCCAAATCTAGCTGCCAGAAAGATATTTTTTGGAGTGGAAGGTTGATTTGTTTTCTATTATTAGGATAAAAAAGCCTGCGGCAGGGAGTGAGGAGGAGATCATGTGGCCAGAGTGCCAGTCAGTGACTAGAGTGTTCCTCAGGCCTGAAATGACTTTAGGACAAATGTGCTCAAGGATTGTTGAGGTGTCAGAGAACTAATTTTATCCTACCAAGAAGAGGATTTGAACATTTTACCAAAGTTTACTTTTCTAGACACTGGCATTTCTAAAACATTTGGTAATATGTAGTTCTTAATTATTCAGTGGATATTAAAAAGTTTGTTCTTGGGACTTCCCTGGCGGTCCAGTGGTTAAGATTCTGCGCTTCCACTGTAGGGGGCTCAGGTTCAATCCCTGGTCAGGGAACTAAGATCCCGCATGCCGCTCTGTGCAGCAAAAAAAAAAGTTTGTGCTAAGTTTGTCATAAGGAAAGGCTGAGTGGTCATATATCCCTATTATGATTTTTATAAAAAGTTTTGGTTGGGGAATTCCCTGGCGGTCCAGTGGTTAGGACTCCAAGCTGTCATTGCTGAGGGCCTGGGTTCAATCCCTGGTCGGGGAACTAAGATCCCTCCCACACACTTCGAGGCACAGCATAAGATAAGATAAGATAGGATAAGATAAGAAAATAAAATTTCTGGTTGAACTTTTGGGGGTGATGGATATGTTTATTATCTTGATTGGGGTGATGGTTTTACAAGTGTGAACATATGTCGGAACTTATCAGATTGTACATTTTAAATGCATACATTTTACTGTATATCAATTATACTTCAATAAAGATAGTTGCTATACTCATTTTATGAGGCTAGCATAACTTGGACATGAAAACCTTGTAAGGACTGTAGTAAGAAAATTACAGCGCAGTCTCTTTCACTCACATAGATGTAAAAATCCAAAACAAAATATCAATACGTTGAATCCAGCAATATATAAAAAGGATACTATATTATAGCCAAGGTGGCTTTATACCAGGAATTCAAAGAATTCAAATTAGAAAACCAATCAGTAGTATTTCTCCACATTAACAGATTAAAGAAGAAAAGTTGAATGATCTTTTCCATAGAATTTTAATAAAATTCATCATCCATTCATGATTTTTTTTAAGGTAGCAATGTTGACTTTTTTTTTTAATTTTTAAATTTTTATTGGAGTACAGTTGATTTGCAATGTTGTGTTAGTTTCTGCTGTACAGCAAAGTGAATCAGTTATACATACACATAGGCCCACTCTTTTTTAGACTCTTTTCCCGTATAGGTCATTATGGAGTATTGACTAGAGTTCCCTGTGCTATACAGTAGGTCCTTATTAGTTATCTATTTTATATATAGTAGTGTGTATATGTCAATCCCAATCTCCCAATTTATCACCCCCACCGATTCATGATTTTTTTTAAAAGTCTTAGAAAAATATAGACGGGAGCTTTCTTAAACTGATAAAGGGTATATACAAAAAAACCTCACCACACATTAAAAAAATAGTAATAATAAAAGTTCCATTTGCTAATAAACTTCTGACTGGAACCAAAAGTGACACCATGGAGAGGTGGAAAGAGCATTGGCAGGGTGTGGAGGCCTGGGCAGGGGGCTCAGGCCACTGGCTTTTGGGACCTGTGTCCAGGCACTTTTGGCCCTTTATGTCCTCATTGACAGACTGGATGAGTGATTTTTAAGACACCACCACTCCTGTCTCCACCCCACTGTATACACACAGCACACACTCACAATTCAGTTCTATAATTCTAAAAATAAAACACTTCAGAGAATAATTAGACTGGGACCTGAAGAAGCTGCTGTTTGAGGACGGATTCGTCTAGTTGGCCACACACAGTCAGGGAAGATGGCAAATGACTTGGCCGTTTAATATTTTTGTTAGCATTGCCACTTTTTATTTATCCTTCAATTTGTATACATTTCTACCCAAATGTACAACTTCTGATTTTCAAGAATTGATTTGTGGGTCGGGGGTGGGGGGAACAATCTTGATACAAATCAATATTTCAGCTCTTTTTTTCTTTTCAGAAAATCCTATAATATACTTTGAAAAATCTATTTCAAGAGAGTGGGGAAGGATGTAAAGGAATAGGGGAAAGGGAGTCCTGTGAACAGCTGGGCTAGAAGGCCTTGCTTTCCTGGGGTAAAGCTCAGCTCTTAACCTGTTGAAGACAGAGGTGGTTGACTAGGGCAACGCAAGGCATCATAAAAGCACCCTGTTCCCCATTTCATATTGTCTAAGAGCCATGTCATTAGAGTTGCTTGTTTTGCTTAAGGTAGCAGTTTTCAATGTATATTCACACCCTAAAGATGTTAACAGAATAAGTGGGGAGCAGGCAATCTCTTTGTTACGTCTGAGAACAAATTTGGAGAAACAGTGTTTAATTCTCTTTTTTTCCACAGTTCTCGCAACCCTTTAAATGTGCTTGTCATTTTTCTAAAAGGGGGGATTTAGTATTTAACTCTTCAAGGATCTTTATGTTTCTTGACCATACTTTAGGAATAGCTGGGCTAATGCACTGCCTCAAAGAGGACTGCATTCGAGTGAGATTCCAGAAAGCCCTACCAAACTGACTTAAACCTATAAGAGACTAGTTTGCCTCATGCAACAAGAAGCCTGAGGATAGATTGTCCAGGTTGGTACAGTACCTAAATGATTTCCAGGAGCCAGGCTTCTTCTTGCTCTGGCATCCGTAGCGCATTTGACTTTCACCTCACGGTCCCAGGATGGCTGCTGTACCACTAAGCATCATATCTACGTTCCGGGCAGGAAGAATGGAGAGGACCAAAATGCAAAGGACTCTCCCTGAAGTGAGGCTTTGCCTTCCTGTTCAGTGACCTTGCCAGAGAGTTCTGTTCACATCATTGTCTAGAATGGCCTAGATGAGAAGATAAGGGTTTCAGCTTTTTGGCTGTTATATTTGAGGACATCAAAGGAAAAGAGGGTGGGGGTGGCTCTTATCTTTAATTTTAGTAAAAGAGCCCTCCTCACCCCCAAGTCTCCAGTAATTCCTGGCTCTTGGTCCTGCAGGTGCTACGCATGATGGTCGGAGTGAATATCTCAGATGAGCAGCTGGGCAGCATCGCAGACAGGACCATCCAGGAGGCTGATCAGGATGGGGACAGCGCCATATCTTTCACAGAATTTGTTAAGGTCAGTCACTTACCTCTTGGTTTGAAAAAGTTAAATCCTACTACACAGGAGGGAGGGAGAAAAACATTATTCACATAAGAGCTTGAGACAGTATCTCCTGTTGTGACCTTCATAACTGTCATTGGGTTTTGTTTTTTTTTAACAGGTTTTGGAGAAGGTGGACGTAGAACAAAAAATGAGCATCCGATTTCTTCACTAAAGGACTGAGACCAAACTGTTCCTTGCTTTCTAGTATTTAAGAACTGGAACTTGAAAGTCCTCCTGTCCACCAGCCCCACCTCCATCCCATCATTCCCCTTCTCCCAAAGTACTACTGCTGTTGCATGACAACCCCAAATATGTTCCATCAACACAAACCTGCCTTTGGTGTATAAACAGGGCATTACAGAATGGTACACCCCGTCTAATTCTGTTCAGTATCATTCGCTGGATATCTCCATTTCTAAATATCATCTCCCCCTGTTCTGCTGCTGAATGCCACGTGTCCATCCAGTCTGAGAAGTGAGAGGGATTCATGCCAAGAACCAGCCAGCAAAGCTCTTTGACTGGATATGGACCGTAGCCATGCTGCCTTCCCCCCAGCTTGGCTCTGGCATGCTCCTTCATCCTTTTTTATACGTCCTTTGCTTCCTACTTGTCTTTCACCCAATCTACCATTCACTTAATCTTTCAGTGTCCCTGCTTTTTATTAAGCTTCAGTCCCCTCTGTTCTACTTGGCACCCCAAGCTATGCCTGTTAAATGTATTTCTGACTTGGCAGTATAGTTCAGTGGTCTGGCAGTTTTTAATCTACTTTTACTCTTAAATGGGTCTTTGGGATGTTGCCTCTTCAGGAGCTTTTCGGTCAATACTTCTCTCAGAAGAATGTCTTGACCATCTCTTGGTCCCCTCTGCTCTGTCACCAAAGGGCTGTTTGTTGGAGATGTTCTTGAAAGATAAGGGTTATAGAGACAAGTCTTCTGGGTGGCTTGCCCAGGTCGCTCTACCTCTGGCCTCCGATTCTCAACATACATACCTACGTGGCTGCTCCTGTCAGTACAGTGTTGACTCTCCACAAATTAGCCATATGCCTGCAGGCTTGCTTAGTTTGAGGATGCTGTCACCACCAGAATAGCCACTCTGACAATATGCTTGTCAGCGGTGTTTCTCATGGCTGCTTGAACAAGGAGACTGGGCACCCTAAAAGTATTCCCACCTCTGCAGCATGGTTTATGCCTCAGTGCTGTGTGCCCTGGAATGTTTTTCACTTCACATTTCCAAGTAGAAAGATAAGTGCCTAACTTATCCCAGTCCACAAGATTTAAAGATTGTCCTCAGTGTCTTGAGGTTTTGCACAAAATTCTCTATGAATTTTACACCTGGCACATGTTACTGCTGGAAGCCATAGTCAGCTCCTACTACAGGTCCAAAGCATTGAATGTATTGTATCATTAGCTGCCTGGTTACAATGACATCCTAGCTCCTCTCTTAGACCACTGCTAATCCCTTAGGAACAAGGGCTCTGGCACTGGTGGCACGACCTGAGGTGGCATTATAGGCCTTTGCATGAACCAGAGCAACTTCTCTGCCTAAGTCAGCTTAGTATAGACCTCATTGAATCAGGCTGTTATTATCGTAACATCTGTCTTTATGAGTCTCTTCATACATCTGTCCTTGGCTGATTTTCTCTGACTCATTGCTTGCTTGCTGTTTCCTTGCTTTGGAAGGCTATCCAAGATGTATACACAATACTTTAGGAAGGGAATTACTTTAAAAAAAAACAACACTGCAAAGGGATTAGGAAGAGTGGAGAAGAAAGAGTGGCCAGGCTGGATGACTCAAGTATAAATGACTGAGGAATTCTTGGTGAAGTATCAGTCTGACTTTGTGATCAAGTGATGTAATATAGGAATTGTATAAAAGGGAAGAATTGTCTGACACTGGTCTGTTAGAGAGGTACTTCAGAGGCTCCTTGACCTGCATATTTAAAGTTCCTAAGATTATGGCTTTTTGCTCCTTTTGGCTGTATAGCAAACTGTTTTAATCCACAGTTGTGCCTTATTGTTCCATTAAAATTGTATTCTTTGATCCATCGATAAATACTTGTGGTTAAAACAAAATAACTTGGGTGATTTTTGTCCCTGTGTTTTACAGGAATTTTACATAACTCAGTCCCCTTCTTCAAGTTTGAAATCACAGTGTGTCTCCCTTACTCGGGTTTATGTCTGTGCTATCAAATGCCTTTATTTGAACATAATTGGAACATGACATGAGCTCCTATCGGCTTTTATATCTGCTGCTGCCTGGACATAAGAGGTGGGAGCGTTCATCTAGGGGCCAGCACTGTTTGGCTCTGGGCATGGCTTTGACAGCCTTAGCCACTGCCCACTTGCTCCAGGTAGGATTCCATTTCTGTTCTTGACTCTCTGACTCCTGAAATGTAGAAGAGGTCTAAAATACGGTATCTGTCTATTGCTTGTTAATAAGTTGTCTACCCCCTCATGTACGTACAGTCTCAGTGACACATTGTACCCAGCTATTGTTACATGGCTTTTCACATCTTCAAGTTTCAGTCTGCTATGTAGGGTATGAATATCTCTTCTTATTTTAAGGTTTAGTGTCACGCCACAAGACTCAAAAGAGTAATAGCTAGAGTCATCCTATAAATTCTAACACAATACCCTCTTCTTTTCCGGTCCCTCTGCCTCAGAAGTCCATTCAAAATGACTTGCACTGTTTCAGCTTTGCTTCATTTTGAGCGTAATTTTAGGATTTGGAGAAAGTGACAAATAGATGGAGTGACCATGTTGTCAGTTTTGGAGAAAGCTTAATGTTACTGACCATGGCCATAGGTATACCAGTCTGTGACTAAAATAAGACATTCATTGATACTGTAAAAAAAAATTTTAAGAACATTACAACATTACCTGCAGTTTGAAGAGAATCCCCTTAACTAATTTTATTTCCCTTGCTCCCTTCTGGTCTACCCATGCATTACATATTTCTAAAGTAAATGAAACATAACATGAGATGATAACAGCTTTTAGAAATGAACATATTGTAATATTTCCCCATGTTAACTGTTCTTCCTTGTTTGTATCAACGGTTACATAATATTTTACCAACTTGATGTAATATTTACTTAACCATTACCTTATGTGCCATGCGGGATCTTCCCCGACCAGAGATCAAACCCACGTCCCCCTGCAGTGGAAGCACAGTCTTAACCACTGGACCACCAGGGAAGTCCCATTACCTTATTTGCTTATTGTTTCCAATTTTATGTTATAAAATAATGGTACAATGAATGCCTTTTTTCATATAACTTTTTTCTTTGAAAAATTTTGTGGGAGTGGGATTACTAGAGCAAACTTTAGGCATTTACTCACAGCTTTTGATAAGCTTCAAGAGAATGCCGGAAGCAATCAAATTACTCTCTTTTACCTTCAGTATTCTTTTTAGAATGTTCTTCATGGTCACCTATTTTTTCAAATTGATTATAGAATCTTGTCAAATTTTGTATTTAAAACACTATTAGAATAGATTGTCTTGATTGGGATTTAGAGCAGGTATTTACTGTAGAGACGCCTCATGGAGGACTGTCTTTACAAACTGGATTTCTTATGCTACAAGCCAGGTATTTATCCTGTTCCCCAAACACTGAAAGCAGAATTGCTTGGAAGGAAGTCATCATTACCAGACTGATATTCCCTAAATTCACATTCCTTTGGCTGAGCTTTGAGTCAACAAGTGATTCAAACTGAAGATGGCTGGTATTTGCCAGTACAGACTGTTTAACATCTAGCTTAATAGAAACTCCAGTTTAGAGATTTTCATTTTCTTTTCCTCTATGCCAAGCAGTGATGAGAGATTTACCCGGTAAGTTTGTGAGGTACTGCAGGCTGTTTCCTCACAGGTCTGAGAGGGAGCAGATAGCAATGAAGAGTCTCGTGTCTTTTAAGATGGAGTAAGTAGGGAATTCCCTGGCGGTCCAGTGGTTAGGACTCAGTGCTGTTGGAGTAAGTAACTGGCCTGACATCTTTACCTAAGGTATAAGCTGATCAAGGACATTGTCTTGAGATGCCAAGACTCAGTTTTCTTCTCTAAGCTCTTAAGTCTCTAAGCACTAGATTCTGATCTCTCATTAGAACTAGGAAGGCTGTTTGTTTGGAGGCATGGTCCTGACACTTCCCACCACCCTTTGCAGTCTATTCAAGAACTGAAGCAGGTAGGTGAATTGTTATATCTAGTACCTGAATGTGGCTGGAGAAATAAGAATTGATCAAAGAAGGTCTCTGGGCTACCACAGTAGATATCAAGCACCATTAACCAGAGTTTGTGTTTTATTCACAAGAAAATCTCGTATTCCCTAAAACACACACACACACACACACACACACACACACAGATATTCTTTAGAAACAAATCTGATAAATTCTAATAAACCTGGTGATATGGTCATCCAGCCCATAACAGATTGGAAGTAGTTAAATTAACAGGCACTACTAGAAACTGGTATGCTGATAACCAAGAAGGGCAGCTGACAAAGGAGGAGACAATATGAAAAACCAAGTAACTCAGTAGGCATTCTAGTGTAGACCAGATAATCCTAAGCAGTTCATTAAACCTGATGGCATTTCAACAACATGTGTTTATAGAAAAGACCTCAAGTCATCAAGAAAAGGTCTAAAATGTGCTGGTGCTTATAAGTTTAAGCTTCAATAAAATAGAAGTTTAGTTAAGTGAAACATCCCTGATAATACTAAAAAATTAAATGTTATTACGTGTAATTCAGGCTGCACCTAGATCTGTGTAACTCAATACTATTTGTCCTGGTCGATCTCAGTAATTCCTGCCTGGTTTTTCCTTTTCCTTTTCCACATCTTTTTCCTTGTCATTTTGTAAAAAGAAATGGTTGATAGTGACTTCAAGTGGTGGCATGGCTTAGAGACATATCTGCAAACAACCTTATGGGCTGTGGAGAGAAAAAGCATTATTCTCTATGACACTATATTTCTTGGGGGTAGGTGTTATCTTTTCTCTGTCAACTTGGGAATAGCAGATTTCTAGCTGTTATTAAATTATCCTCTGCAGGATATCTCTGTGGGGAGAAGGCTGCCATGGAGACCCTCATTATTTGATGAAACATTTTCTCAGAACAGACTCAATCTCTGTATAAAAACTTTCAACTTTAGCAGAATGCACATGCTGTACTTTAAATGATTTTGTGCTGCCTCCTACCCCCTGGCAGGTGTGGAGCCGAATCACAAACCTGGGATAGCATACAATCCGTGTTTGTAAAACATGACTCTGCATTCTGTGAGCTCCTCCTCTGTGCCCATGAAATTAGGGGCAATTCTGGTAGCTTCGTAATCACAGAGACATCATAGATATTGCGAGATGGTTAGAGAACAGAAAGAGGCAGATACTAGCAAAGTTTGCAAAAGGGGAAAAGGGCAGATTTCAGAAATGATCCACTCATTTGTTTGACATTATTCCCCAGCAGAATCTTAGAATGAGTCATTACATGGTTGTGAAGACATGGAAAAGAATTTGATGATCACCAGGATGCTGATGTTTTTGGCAAAGAGTTAAGTACGCAAAATTCCTCTCACTTATTTCAAAGTTTTATTAAATTTGTGTGTCAGATCAATGAAATAGGCAGAGTGTTGAGTGTTGCTTTTTTAAAAATTTATTTATTCATTTAGTTATTTTTGGCTGCATTGGGTCTCTGTTGCTGAGCGCGGGCTTTCTCTAGTTGCAGCGAGTGGGAGCTACTCTTCCTTGCGGTGCACGGGCTTCTCATTGCAGTGGCTTCTCTTGTTGCAGAGCACAGGCTCTAGGCACACGGGCTTCAGTAGTTGTGGCACACGGGCTCAGTAGTTGTGGCTCACAGGCTCTAGAGTGCCAGCTCAGTAGTTGTGGCGCACGGGCTTATTTGTTCCGCGGTATATGGGATCTTCCTGGACCAGGCCTTGAACCCGTGTCCCCTGCACTGGCAGGCGGATTCTTAACCACTGCACCACCAGGGTAGTCCAGCCTTTTTTTAAAAATAAATTTATTTATTTATTTTTGGCTGTGTTGGGTCTCTCTTGCTGTGCACAATCTTTCTCTAGTTGTGGCGAGCGGGGGCTACTCTTCATTGCAGTGCGCGGGCTTCTCATTGCGGTGGCTTCTCTTGTTGCAGAGCATGGGCTCTAAGCACGTGGGCTTCAGTAGTTGTGGCGCACGGGCTCTAGAGCACAGGCTCAGTAGTTGTGGCACACGGGCTTAGTTGCTCCGCGGCAGGTGGGATCTTCCTGGACCAGGGCTCGAACCCGTGTCCCCTGCATTGGCAGGCAGATTCTTAATCACTGCACCACCAGGGAAGTTCCCTAGAGTGTTGTTTTCAGCAAAACATATGACTGGGTCTCTCATAGTATTCATACGGTTAAGATGGAGAAAATTGGGTTGGATTACAGTTGATGTGTTTGAGGATGGTAGTTGAATAACCATACACCAAAAAGCTAAAAGATTAGTATCAGCAGTCTTGAAAAAGAGGGACAGAATTGGAATCACACTTCCCAATTTCAAAATTTACTTACTACAAAGCTACAGTAATCAAGGCATGAGGATAGACCGCCTCATGCTCTAGTCCATAGAGCAATGGACTAGAATCATGAGTCTAGAAATAAATCCTCACAATTATGGTCAGCTGAACTTTGACAAGGATGCCAAAGCAAACTGGTGGGGGAAAACAGTAGTCTTTTGATACAACTGGGACAATTGGATATCCTTATGCAAATGAATGAAGTTGGACCCCTACCTCACACCATATGCAAACAACAACAACAAAAAAAAATCAAACGACTTTAAAAAATGTATGAAGGACTTAAATGTAAGAGCTAAAGTTACAAAACTTATAGAAGAAAACATAGGCATAAATCTTCATGACCTTGGGTTAGGCAGTCATTTCTTAAATATGATACCAAAAGCACAATCAACAAAATAAAAAATAGGTAAACTGGACATCATCAAAATTTAAAACTTTTGGGACTTCCCTGGTGGTCCAGTGGTTAAGACTGCACTTCCACTGCAGGGGGCATGGGTTCGATCCATGGTCAGAGAACAAAGATCCCACGTGCCACGTTGCATGAAAAAAAATTTTTTAACTTTTGTTGTTCAAGAAAGTGAAAAGATAATCTATAGAGTGGGAGAAAATACTTGCAAATCATATCCTGATAAGGGACTTGTACCTACATTTTATAAATTACATCTCAACAATAAAAAGACAACCCAATTATGCAACGCTTGGGCACTGTTGCTGGGAATGTAAGATGGTAGAGCCACTGTGGAAAACAGTACGGCTGTTCCTCAAAAAATTAAAAATAGAATTACCATATGATCCAGAAATTCCACTTTTGAGTATACACCCAAAAGAATTGAAAGCAGGGTCTTTTTTTTTTTTTAATCACTGTAGCGTCCGGTTTCTATTCACAAAGAAAAAGCTCCAGTCCATCTTTTAACTTTTTTTGAAAAATTCCTGTCATTACAGAACTAAACTGAAATGTATTAATATTCCACTCACATTTTCGTGACAAACAAAAAGTTCATGAGCCAAAAAAACACAAAAAACAAAAAACAAGGAGAAGCTTATAAAACTAAATATGGATCTCAGCATTAGCAGCTGAACAGAGAAAGGAATTAAAATGCTTTAATTAAAAAATCACAAGTGGATGATAAAGTGTGTAGAAACTGAAAATTTACAAACTATTTAAAACCTGGAATTGCTGACTGTTCAGAAACTACTCAGATGGATCATGGGTAGTGGTGAACAGCAGAAAGGGATTATGGATGAATCTGCATTGTTCTAGATGCTCCCCAAGCCATCTGTCTCCAAGGAAAGCCTGACATTTATTAGATATTGAGCCAGGCTAATGCTAGCAGCAGATCCAGTGATGGTAACCTGCTTATCAGTAGATCCTTCCACTGGGTTCCCAATTTTGATCTGCACCCCAGATAGCTGACAGATCTCATTGATTTTGGCGCCTTGATGCCCGATTATGCAGCCAATCAAATCGTTGGGAACTGTGAGTTCATGAAAAGTAGTGTGAGCAGATGCATCCAAACC
Source organism: Balaenoptera borealis (assembly GCF_965194805.1). Taxonomy (NCBI): domain Eukaryota; kingdom Metazoa; phylum Chordata; class Mammalia; order Artiodactyla; family Balaenopteridae; genus Balaenoptera; species Balaenoptera borealis. The sequence continues at coordinate 84,256,751 of NC_138866.1, forward strand.
ACTGAATCCGGTGTTGCATGCATCATGGGAAAATGAGACTGTTGCATTGCCAACTGGTGGAGCTTGGTCACATCTGGCTGTGGAATGGCATACTGTCCTTGAATGGTATAGGCCTCTAGAGGCGGTCCCTCTAGGTCTGCGTTGAGGCACATGAACAGGATGGTGTGGGGAGCTCGCACTGTCCCTGTCTGTGCTGTACCTATCCTGACCACCTGCAAAGATGACTGGAGAACTGGAGGCTTGGGCCAGTATGGGATGGTCACAACCTTTGCGGGGGGTGGGGGGCTGGGAGAGAATCTCCAACATGACCACGCAGATCTGTTTCACACCCTCAGTGGTGGATTGCGGAATGCCAGCAAGAGTGATGGCCTGCTCAGTCGAGCTGGGGAGCATTTCCCCTGCCACCTGGACCTGAGCCCCTGTACTCTCTCCTATTTCCTTGATCTTGCAACCACCTTTCCCAATGAGAGCTACACTGACCAGCAGACACCACCAGCCTCAGGGTGACTGGGGGGTCTACTGGCAGCTGTGCTATTGGTCATAGAGCTGCTGATGTCCTCTTCCAGTTTGTCAATGATCATAACACAGGCTTTGAAGATGGCATTAGTGGGTCCAGCCAAAGTGATAATCCTCTCAGGACAATTCCCTCCTGAGTTGTTGATACGTGCACCACTCTCCTCATGCGTCTTCCTAACTGATTCTCCTTTCTTTCCCGATGATACTGCCAACTTCCTTTCCATGCATAAGTAGTCAGATGGTGAGAGTGACATTTAATTCACCTTCATTCACACCGGTGTCCATGTCGAGCAGTGTTCTGAGGAGCTGGACTCTAAGTGGTCAAGTCTTTGGTCACTGGTGGGGGTGAAAGCCAAAAACTGCAGGAGAGAGACGACTGAGGGGAAAAAAGGAGCCGGCGGGAAGGGGAAGGGCGGGAGGCCGGGGCGGAACAATAGGGGCTGGCGGGAAGGCAAGGGGGCACCTCCGGAGGGGGGGGCGAGGAAGAGGAGGAGGAGGGGAGGAGGAGGAGGGGAAGGAGGGGGTGGAGGAAGGGCGAAAGAAACCCCGGGGCGAGTGGAGGGCAGCGGAGGGTGGGCAGGCGGGAGCGGGCGTGCTCTGGCTGCTGCCTCAGCTGGTCTGGGAGAGTAGGGTCTTAAAGAGGTATTTGTATACCTATGTTCATAGCAGCACTGTTCACAATAGCCAAAGGTGGAAGCAACCTAAACGTCCACTGACACATGAATGGAAAACCAAAATGTGGTATATACATACAGTGATATATCATTCAGCCTTAAGATGGAAGGAAATTTTGACACATGCTACAACATGGATGAACCCTGAAGATATTATGCTAAGTAAAAGAAGCCAATCACAGGCTTCCCTGGTGGCGCAGTGGTTGAGAATCTGCCTGCCAATGCAGGGGACACAGGTTCGAGCCCTGGTCTGGGAGGATCCCACATGCCGCGGAGCAACTAGGCCCGTGAGCCACAATTACTGAGCCTGCGCGTCTGGAGCCTGTGCTCCGCAACAAGAGGCCGCGACAGTGAGAGGCCCGCGCACCGCGATGAAGAGTGGCCCCTGCTCTCCGCAACTGGAGAAAGCCCTCGCACAGAAACGAAGACCCAACACAGCCATAAATAAATTAAAAAAAAAAAAAAAAAAAAAAAAGCCAATCACAAAAGGACAAATACTGTATGATTCCAGGGCCTGGAGGAATGGGAGATTAGGGAATGATAGCTAAGGGGTGTGAGGGTTCTTTTTTTTGTATTAATGAAATGTTCTAAAATCGTGTTGATGGATATATAATTTTGTGACTATACTAAAAGCCATTGAATGGTACATATCAAATGGATGAATTATATATGACATTTGAATTATACCTCAGTATAACTATTTATTTATTTATTTATTTAAATCTTTGGCTGGGTCAGGTCTTAGCTGTGGCATGCGGGATCTTTTTTTGTTGCGGCGCGTGGGCTCTTTGTTGCGGAGCGCTGGCTTCTCTCTAGTTGTGGCAGCCGGCTCCAGAGCGCGTGGGCTCTGTAGCTGCAGAACGCAGGCTCTCTAGTTGTGTGTGGCCCAAGGGCTTAATTGCCCCGCAGTACGTGGGATCTTAGGTCCCCCACCAGGGATTGAACCTGAGTCCCCTGCATGGGAAGGCGGATTCTTAACCACTGGACCACCAGGGAAGTTCCTCAATATAACTTTAAATAAAAGATCAGTGGGAATCCCCTGGCGGTCCAGTGGTTAGGACTCCACACTTTCACTGCTGAGGGTGTGGGTTAAGTCCCTGGTCGGGGGAACTAAGATCCTGCCAGGTGTGCAGTGTGGCCAAAAAATAAAAAATAAAAATAAATTAAAATTAAAAAAATAAAAGATCAGTGTCAGACTTAAGGAAAACCTTCCATGCCATGCCATGGGATTTACTGTCAGTATTTAGTCCTTTTCAACATCCAAAGACAAAGCATAAAAGTAGTGTTTATTAATTTTTTAAAGTAACATAATGCCATAAAAGTAGTTAATACAGTCCTTCCATGGGAGAATGAAGGCTAAATTATCTTAATAGTTTGCGTTCAATCAATAATAGCTAACATTTAAAATAAAATAATTTTATTTATTTATTTATTTTTGGCTGTGTTGGGTCTTTATTGTTGTGCACGGGCTTTCTTTAGTTGCGGTGAGCGGGGGCTACTCTTCGTTGCGGTGCGCGGGCTTCTCATTGTCATGGCTTCTCTTGTTGCGGAGCTCGGGCTGTAGGCGCGCAGGCTTCCGTAGTTGTGGCACGTGAGCTTAGTAGTTGCGGCTTGCGAGCTTTAGAGCTCAGGCTCAATAGTTGTGGTGCACGGGCTTAGCTGCTCTGAGGCATGTGGGATCTTCCCAGGCCAGGGCTTGAACCCGTGTCCCTTGCATTGGCAGGCAGACTCTTAACCATTGTGCCACCAGGGAAGCCCAATAGTAGCTAACATTTATGTGGCATTTACTATATGCAAGGCACTGTTTTGTGTGCTTGACAGATATTAATTCTAATCCTCACAGCAACCTTAGGAGGCAGGTACAGTTATTATCACCATTTTACAGGTGAGGGTATTCAGCCCCAGAGAGGCTAAATGACTTTTTCTCCCAAGATCAAAGTCACACAGCTAGTTAGTGGTAGAGCCTGGATTCAAGCCCAGGAACTCTGCACAGTCCATGCTCTTAATCATTTCACTCTCCAACAACCTTTATTTTTAACAAAGATAGATGTAAATTCCTGTATTTAGACTAAAAAGAAGAAATGGCAAGCAAGAGACACCTGTGTATTTTAAGATATCAAAAATTTGAAGACCATCACCTTTTAAGGACATTGTCAAAATGATGTATCCCCAAGAAGCAAAATGGTGAAGGGTTCAGGGCAACTTACTACCTTGGGCAAGTATAGGAACTAAGGCTTTAATCTAGAGAAAAGAAAAGAAAGTAGTTATATTAAAATATTTAGTATCTATATTATTCATATAGCTAAGGACCTGTCCTTGAAAGGCTGTATTTTGTTTTTTCCAGAGGACAGAATTAGGTGGTTTAATGTAGAATTTGAAAGCATGGACTTTGGAAACAGATTGGATGGGTTCAGATCCTGGTATTACCACTTAACCAGGCACACGAACTTGGGTAATTCTTCTGTGTCTTCTTCCTTAACTGTAAAATGGGGATTATGATGATAATGATAACACTACCAACATCATAGGTTGCTGTGAGGATTAAATGAGTGCCTGACACATGCTAAGCATTATATCAGTTTTATTAACGAGTGGAAGTGATAGGTTGATAGATTCCAGCTTATTCTAAGGAAGAATTTCCTAATAATTATAACTGTTCAAATGAGGAACAGGATGTTCCTCAAACTAGTGCATTCCCTAGCCCTTAGTTGCTAGAATTGCTTAAGCAAAATCTTGAATGAACACTTCTGTCAGCAATCTTGCAGAATTCCTAAATTACAGTACAGGTTTACCTAGATGATCTAGAATTCCTGCGTGTTAATTCATAATATGATTACTAGGTTCTCTAAGTAGCTATAACAGTATTTTACAAAAAATGTTTTGTATTTGTTAAATAAATTTATTTATTTATTTATTTATTTATTTTTGGCTGCATTGGGTCTTTGTTGTTGTGCACGGGCTTTCTCCAGTTGCGGCGAGCGGGGGCTACTCTTCGTTGCGGCACGCAGGCTTATTGCGGTGGCTTCTCTTGTTGCAGAGCATGGGCTCTAGGCTTGCGGGCTTCAGTAGTTGTGGCACGCGGGCTCAGTAGTTGTGGCTCGTGGGCTCTAGAGCACAGGCTCAGTAGTTGTGGCGCACGGGCTTAGTTGCTCCGCGGCATGTGGGATCTTCCCGCATCAGGCATCAAACCCGTGTCCCCTGCATTGGCAGGCAGATTCTTAACTGCTGCACCACCAGGGAAGTCCCTTTGTATTTGTTTTTGTTTTTAGGAATACACATAAGAATATCTGCAAAGGACTTAAATATCTACAAAGGACTTATTAAATTTTTCCTAAGAATTTTATCGTTTTTGATGCTATCATGAATGCGGGTTTTTTTTCTTGTTTTCTTTTTTAATATTTATTTATTTGGTTGCGCTGGGTCTTAGTTGCGGCAGGCGGGCTCCTTAGTTGCGGTATTCAAACTCTTAGTTGCGGCGTGCATGTGGGATCTAGTTCCCTGTCCAGGGATCGAACCCAGGCCCCCTGCACTGGGAGCGTGGAGTCCCATCCACTGCACCACCAGGGAAGTCCCCCAACACAGTTGTTTTCTTAATTTCATTTTTGTTATTAGTATAGAGTATAAAGTTGATTTTTTGTATACTGATCTTGTATCTTACAACCTTGCTAAATATGTAAGTTCTAGTAGTTTGTTTTGTTTTTGTTTTTGCTGTGTCTGTGTGCGTCTGTGTTTTCCTTATGACTTTCTACAAAGGATCATGTCATCTGCCAAGGAAAGCAGTTTTATTTCTTCCAATCTGGATGCCTTTTGTTTATTTGCCTTTTCACACTGGCTACAACCTCCAGTACAATGTAGAGTAGAGGTGGTGGGAGACTGCGTCCTTACCTTGTTTCTGATCTTAAAGGCAAAGTATTGTCTCACTATTAAATGTGATATTAGCTGTAGGTTTAGATGTCCTTTATCATAAGCTTCTGTAAAAATAAGATTCCTTGGCCTCATCTTTAGACTTAGGGAAGTGTATCTCGGAGAGCTGCAGCCATAGGGAATCTGTACTTCTAGGAAGCAGCTCAGATGACAGCCTTGATGGTGTTTGAGGACCTATACTGCCCGTCGCTTGTCGCGTGCCGTTAGTGGAGCTCCCAATTACACTCCCTGCCTTTCCTGGAAGAATCACTGAAGAAAGAATCTCAATACTCCTACAGTTGGGTGTGGTAAGCAACAAGACTGTCAGTTATAACAGTTTGACATTCTGCAGAATGGCCCTCAAAGAAAAGTGACGAATCTGCTCTCGCGCATTGACCAGAACTATAAACAGCAGTCTGGCGTTTGGGCTCTTTAGGAGTGGAAATGGGTCAAACTCAAGAGGCAAACTTGAGCTATTAAATTTGTTGCCTAGGTGTCGTGTTATGCCCAGTATTAAAAGCTCCTAGGCCTTGAGAATGAAATTATTAGTTTAATCTATAGCTTAATCTAACGATGGCTTAAAACTGCCATGCGGCCTAGCCAGACTACCTAACCACGAAGTGACACTGCTTCTACGCGGAAATAATTTTACACCCCTAAGAAATGAATTACGAGAACATTTTTCCCTATTACCTCAACCGTGAGATCCAATCAGACGCAAAAACGGACCGAAAAAGTGATGCTGGCGCTATTGATTGACGTACATTCCAACCAACCTACAACGGAAGAAGAGCGCGCCTGCGCAAGACGTTATCCAATCCGTACTAGTGTTAGCGGAAGAGGCGGGGGTTGTGGAAACGGCCGCCGCAGGGTTGGCGGACTTGAGAAGGAGCAAAGATGGCGGAGTGAGGTGCGTCGAGGCCACCTGGCCTTTGGGCCAGGGGGAGGGCTGGCCCCCGGGCGCTCGAGTGCTTCTGCTGGCCCGTGCGAGGTAAGCCGAGAAGGCCAAGACAGGGGAACTAGCAGGAGGTGGCGCGGCCCAAGCCGTCCGAAGAACGGAGTGCGCGGAGCCTGCCAGCAGCTGGCACGGGCCTTGGCCAGGCGCGGGTTTCCTTCCGAGCGGCCCCAGGGCGGCAGCCCCGACTTTTGGGCGTGTGTTGCACCACTACTCAGACCCGACCTGCCACTGACCTTCTCAGTGCCTTGCCTTTGGCTGCCTTTGTGCTTTCGGCTTGTTGCCCGATGATTGCATCCACGCTTCTGTATATGTGGCATTCTCTGCGTCGCCCATCGGTTTATCTTTGAAGAATATCTTTGTTTTATTGATTTATTTATGCTCCTCGCCTCACGAACTTCGTGTCTACTGTTTTGCCTGAGGCTCGGGTCTCAATCGAGGCCTGTTGCGGCTCTGAGTATTTTGTGTCCCTGTCCCGTTGACCTTGAGATTTGGTGTAACAGGTTTCCCCCACTTCCTGGGATTTAATTTGAGTCTGTGTATCGTGTACGTTCTCTTGCTTACCTTTATTATATGCATTCGTTCCCACTCCCACCTCTCAAACTTTAAAATCTGCGAAAGCAGCTTTGTCCTTGTATGACCTGATAGTTGCCTAATGGCGCATTAATCTCTGCTGACTCTAGGTAGAATTAACCGTAGTTTTCCAGAACTAAAGGAATCAGTGTACAATTTTTATTTATATATATATTTATAGAGAGAATGAGAAAGAGTTTGGGGAATTATTATTATAAAGTAATTTGTGTAATGGGGTGGGGTTACAAAGTATACTACTGTCAGGCATTTGTATTCGGTTCTTGTGTAATTTTATGGGGTATCTTTTTTTGTAATTTGGGTTGTTATGACCCCTCATTCGGTCTTTCACTTAAATTGTGGGAAAGGTTTCTGAGTTGGTGAAGCCTGTTTAAAACTGGCACATTAGTTAGGCCCAGTTCGAATGACATGTCCTAATACAAATGAATGTGTCTGGTATGCTTTTTGCTGGCCCTGGATTTAGCAGAGCTGAAAATACCAGGTAAAGAAATACTTCTAAATAAGACCTTACTGTTGCTTTTGTCCAGAGTAGTTTTTTCATTTCATCTAGGAGAAGAAAGAAGATACTGGGCAGAGGAAAGGAACAGAACATTCTTCCTTCCTGCCTCACAAGCAGGGGAGTGATCATTTATACTAAAGCAAAGGTCTTTTGAGGGAGAAGAGTGTCCATAGCATCATCAGATTCTCAAAGGGGACAGTGTTTAAAAACTCGAGAACCACTGCTCCAGGAGTTTTGACATCTTTATAAAATTAATGCCAGTGCAGGTAGAGAGTGAATTCTTTTTGATTGTTCCTTCTGAATAGTTTTTGATAGTGATGTTTTTAAGACTAGTTTGGTTCATTTGAATAATTTTGCACATAAATGCATACAGCAAAAGTGAGGGCTGTATCCTTACTGTAATGTTCTTTTTATTTTTCCTTATCACAGGAAGAACATTTTCCTTGACTTGTAGGTGCTTTTATATTCATCTCGAAAAGAAAACAAAATTCTGAACTCAGGATTTGGCAAGTGAGTAATAGTGGCTAATGCTTTCAAATACTGTTTAAGCAGATTGGAAATAGCTAGATAGAAGTAGAACAAGAAATCATTAGCTTCAACAGAGGATGAACGTCAAAAGTGACTATAAGTTATTGGTATAATCTCTCCCTGAAGGCACTAGGGAAGGATTCGTTCCACGCTTTTCTTCTAGCTTTGGGTAGTTCTTTGGCTGTGGCAGCATAACTCCAGTCTTCACAAGGTATTCTCCCTGTTTGTGTCTATGTCCTAAATTCTCCCTTTTATAAGGACACCAGTCAGATTAGGGGCCCACTTGGCTCCAGTATGACCTCATCTTAATTAATTACATCTGCAGTGACTCTGTTTCTAAATAAGGTCATATTTTGAGGTATTCATATGACAACATAGGAATTTGGGGAGGACACAGTTCAAACCATAATATCTACTTAGTCATATACCTTGATTGTATTATATGAAAAACATTCAATGTTGAACTGCTTTAAGGATTAAAATCTTGTATACCACTTGTATAAGGGACTTAGAGTAGTCAAAATCATAGAGACAGACAGTAGAATGGTGGTTGCCAGGGGCTGCAGGGAGGGGAAATGGAGGTTTATTATTTAATTGGTACAGAGTTTCAGATTTGTAATATGAAAAGAGTTCTGGAGATGGATGGTGGTGATGGTTGCACGATAATGTGAATGTACTTCTTACCACTGAACTGAACACTTAAAAGGGGTTAAGATGATAAATTGTATGTTGTGTGTATTTTACAATAAAAAAAAATTGAAGAAAGATGAGTGAAAAACTCCAACTATATGTATTTCAATATTAAGAAAAGGAATAAGAAGAGGGAAAAAGGAATAAATACCCTTCAGCTGGTAGAGTCTTTATCATATGCTTTTAGAGCCAAGGCTTTGTTGCTTGGATTGTAACCTTAATTAAGTCCAGGCAGACTGTTAAATAACACAAATTCAACTGAGTAAATTTATTTATTTATTTATTTATTTAAATTGAAGTATAGTTGATTTACAATGTTGTGTTAATTTCTGCTGTACAGTAAAGTGACTCGGTTATACATATATCTATATTCTTTTTATATTCTTTTCCATTTTGGTTTATCCCAGGACATTGAATCCCAGGATATTGTATAGCGTGCTTTCATTTATGGGGAGGAAATAAATCCACTTAAGCACATCTATATTAGTATAGTCTATCCCACATCTGGGGGCAGAAACTATCCAACAAACCCAGAATTTGCTTTTCTTTTTCTTTTTTTGGCCATGCGGCATGGGGGATCTTAGTTTCCTGACCAAGGATCAAACCCATGCCCCCTGCATTGGGAGCACAGAGTCCCTGTGCTATACTGTAAGACCTTGTTGTCCATCCATTCTGTATGTAATAGTTTGCATCTACTAACCCAAACACCCAGTCCGTCCATCCCTCCCCCACCCCCCGTCCCCTTGGCAACCACAAGTCTGTTCTCTATGTCTGTGAGTCTGTTTCTGCTTCTTAGATAGGTTCCTTTATGTCATATTTTAGATTCCACATACATATAAGTGATATTATATGGTGTTTGTCTTTCTCTTTCTGACTTCACTTAGTATGATAATCTCTAGTTGCATCCATGTTGCTGCAAATGGCATTATTTTGTTCTTTTTTATGGCTGAGTAGTATTCCATTGTATATATATGTACCACATCTTCTTTATCCATTCATCTGTTGATGGACATTTAGGTTGTTTCCATGTCTTGCTATTGTGAATAGTGCTGCTATGAACATAGGGGTGCAGGTGTCTTTTTGAATTATATCCATTGAGTAAATTTAAAGATCTGATTGCCTTCATTAAATGATTCATCAATCAGGTAGCCTCCCATCTAACAAATAGAAAGGAGCTCTGCTGAGCTGTAGAAAAGGAAAGAAAGGTGAAAAGGGGGCAGAAAAAGGAAATTATTAGCAAAGAATGCATTATTTCAGGAAAGGTCATCCTCCTAAGAGGAACGGAAGGATTCTGCTGACCAGGTAATTCCAGACTGACTGGTTAAAGGTTACATTTCTGGAGGAGATTGAACTGCAGTTAGGTTAGGTATTAAGTCTTGGTTAGGTGATGTGGGTTTAACACAAGGGACTCCATTTTGGGCCTGAGTAATAGAAACTTGACATTGGTATAGCACAATATTCCTAGCAATCTATCCATCTATAGGGAACTGATGTAAATAAATGTAGCTGCTTCTGTACTTACAAGGTAGCTTTAAATTCTGATACAGAATTATCTCTAATATACATGAAAAGGAAGAAAGCAAGGTGCAGAACAAGGTGTATAGTGTGCTTTCATTTATGGGGAGGAAATAAATCCACTTAAGCACATCTATATTTGTATAGTCTATCCCACATCTGGGGGCAGAAACTGTCCAACAAACCCAGCATTTGTTTTTCTTTTTCTTTTTTTGGCCATGTGGCATGGGGGATCTTAGTTTCCTGACCAAGGATCGAACCCATGCCCCCTGCATTGGGAGCACAGAGTCTTAACCACAGGACTGCCAGGGAAGTCCCAGCATTTGTTTGTTTGTTGTTGTTTTTTTATAATTTTTTAAAAAATTAATTTATTTTTTATTTTTGGCTGAGTTGGGTCTTTGTTGCTGCACGTGGGCTTTCTCTAGTTGCGGCGAGCAGGGGCTACTCTTCGTTGTGGTGCGCGGGCTTCTCATTGTGGTGGCTTCTCTTGTGGAGCCTGGGCTCTAGGCGTGTGGGCTTCAGTAGCTGTGGCTCACGGGCTCTAGAGTGCAGGGTCAGTAGTCATGGCGCACGGGCTTAGTTGCTCCACGGCATGTCGGATCTTCCCGGACTAGGGCTCGAACCCGTGTCCCCTGCATTGGCAGGCGGATTCCCAACCACTGCGACACCAGGGAAGCCCCCAGCATTTGTTTGTGTGTTTTTTTTTAAATTTTATTTATTTATTTATTTTTGGCTGTGTTGGGTCTTCGTTTCTGTGCGAGGGCTTTCTCTAGTTGCGGCAAGCGGGGGCCACTCTTCATCACGGTGCGCGGGCCTCTCACTATCACGGCCTTTCTTGTTGCGGAGCACAGGCTCCAGACGCGCAGGCTCAGTAGTTGTGGCTCACGGGCCTAGTTGCTCCGCGGCATGTGGGATCTTCCCAGACCCGGGCTCGAACCCGTGTCCCCTGCATTGGCAGGCAGGTTCTCAACCACTGCGCCACCAGGGAAGCCCTGTTTTTAATAAGACACTATAAAATTTAATTTGAATGACAGTGCTGTCCATTGTGTTTTATGAAATGTGTTCTGAATTTACATAGCAAAGTAAGAAAGTATTTAACTCCCATGGTATATCATTCTTCCTGTCCTTAAAGGAAGTGAAATGTTTGAGGTATTTATTGATGTGTAACAAATTACCTAAAATTTAGTGGATTAAAACAACAGTAAACATTTATTATCTTGCACAGTTTGTGTGGGTCAGGAGTTAGGGTTTCTGGTTTGGAGTCTCTTACAGGGTTACAGTCAAGATACTAGCTGGGGTGGCAGTCATCTGATTCCATGGTGGCTCATTCACATGGCTAGCAAATTCATGCTGGTTGTGGAAAGCCTCATTCCTACCACTGTCAGCCTCTTCCAGGGCTGCTTGAGTGTCATGATACAGCAGCTGGCTTTTACCAGAACAGGCAATTCAGGAGAGCAAGGCAGAAGCCACAATCCCATCTATGACCTTGCCTCAGAAGTCACTCACTGTCACTTCCTCCTCATTCTGTTGGTCGTTGTTTAGACACCAACTAGCATACTGCAATACAATTCTGACACTAACCATCTGGAATTAATGCAGACCCCACAAGTCAAAAGGGCATGATCCCCCAAGAAGACTGCCCTCACTTTAGATGCCAGCAGCACTTTAGAGGATCCCCAGGCCACCTGCACTTCTGACCAACTGACTGCAGATTCAAGGGTTCCCATGACCCTGTCTGAACCAATCTTTGGTTTCATATTTATTTATTTTTTCCTTCCTTCTGGCTGCTTTGGGTTTAGTTTATTCTTTTTCTAGTTCCTTAAGGTATAAAGTTAGGTTGTTGATTTGATATTCTTCTTCATTTTTAATTTAAGCATTTACAGCTGTATGTTACTCTTAGCACTGCTTTTGCTGCATCCTGTGAGTTTTGGTATGCTGTGTTTTTGTTTTCATTTGTCTCAAGATATTTTCAAATTTCCCTTGTGATTTCTTCTTTGACCCATTGGTTGTTTAGGAGTGTGTTGTTTAATTTCCACTGGTTCATTTACTGTAAATTCCAGCGATTTGTAGTCTCCCTCTAGGGACAAAGGCCAGTCAAATTTTTTATTATACAGTAGTCACATAGATGAACCCTGATTCATTTTTAGAAGGGATTATTAAAGGGTGTGAACACCAGGAGGCAGCAGTAAGGGGGGACCACCATAGAAGCTGCCTACTACATAAAGTCATTTGACTCATATCTGGCTAGCCCAAGAGCTTCATTGAAAATTCCTATTTTCCCTTTTCATCCTCTCAATAAGTCAGATTTTCTAATATAAAGTTACATTTTTTGTATAATCAACAGCACTAAACAAGTGAGTTCAGAGACCCAGAAATGCATAGTAAGGCACCAGCTTTACAGGAATGTGTTTGTAAGTTTTGTAGATCAGAGTATATAGTTGTACTTTCTTCACCTAACTCTAGAACCTGTCTATTTAAATTTTAGCTCATGTTGGCTAAGTATATTTAAGAGCCCTGCTATTCAGTTATTCAACAAATTTTTATTAAGTGCTTATTATGGGTCACATGCTATGCTAGGTGCCTGGGATTCACCAGTGCACAAAACAGGTTCCTTCCTGGTGGAGGTTACATTTTAGACAGGACACATGAGAAACATAATAAGTATTGTACCTTATATAAGTACCTTATGTAGTGTTTCATGCATGGATTAAAAGGAAAAGTAGAAAAAGGTAAAGGGGAATGGTGGGGATACATCTGTGGATAGGATGGGGGGAACAATGTAATCTTAAATCAGGGCTCAGAGTAGGCCTCTTTGAGAAAATGACAGTTGAATAAAAACTTCAAGGTGAGGGGATTAGCTCTGTGGGTACCTGGTGAAAGAGTCTTCTCACAAAGAGAACAGCCAGTACACAGGCTATAAGGTAGCGTGTCTGACATTCCAGGAAGAGCAGAGTCCAGTATGGTTGGAGCCCATGATGAAGGGGGAGATAGAATTGGCATCAAAAGAGATACAGTGGGGATCTTATGCGGAATTTTGGGTAATGGTCAAAACTTTGGCTTTTATACTAAGCTACTATTCATTCAGTTTTCAAATGGGACCTACAGTTTGTGATTCAAACACGTGAGTTTAGAGTTGAATAGTCATGTTTGAGATGTGAAACTGGGTATTATGAAGAGAATACAAGCTTATGATGTTATATCATTATTGCCTAATATTAAGATGTAGATTGGGGGATAAGGTTTATATATGATGAATGTATGCATTTTTATTAGTTGATATTGCTAAAGGAATTTGTCTTTAAAAGAGTCTAGACAGTTTCCCTATTAAGAAAAGGTGTGTTTTTGGGACTTCCCTGGTGGCGCAGTGGTTGAGAATCTGCCTGCCAATGCAGGGGACACAGTCGAGCCCTGGTCCAGGAAGATCCCACATGCCACAAAGCAACTAAGCCTGTGCACCACAACTACTGAGCCTGCGCTCTAGAGCCCACGAGCCACAACTACTGAAGCCCACGCACCTAGAGCCCGTGCTCCACAACAAGAGAGGCCACTGCAATGAGAAGCCCGCGCACCACAACGAAGAGTAGCCCCTGCTCGCCGCAGCTAGAGAAAGCCTGTGCACAGCAGTGAATACCCAACGCAGCCATAAATGAAGGAATGAATGAATAAATAAATAAATTTAAAATATGGAACGCTTCACGAATTTATGTGTCATCCTTGCGCAGGGGCCATGCTAGTCTTCTCTGTATCATTCCCAATTTTAGTATATGTGCTGCTGAAGCAAGCACAAGAAAAGGTGCATTTTTAAAATTGAAGTATAGTTAATTTACAATGTTGTGTTTCAGGTGTACAGCAGAGTGATTCAGTTTTATATATATATGTGTGTATATATATACATACACACATACATATGTATTCTTTTTCAGATTCTTTTCCATTATAGGTTATTCCAAGATATTGAGTATAGTTCCCTGTGCTATATGGTAGGTCTTTGTTTGCCTATTTTATACATAGTAGTGTGTATATGTTAATCCCAGACTCCTAATTTAGCCGCCATCCCCTTTGGTAACCATAAGTTTTTTTTAAACATCTTTATTGAAGTATAATTGCCTTACAATAGTGTGTTAGCTTCTGCTTTATAACAAAGTGAATCAGTTATACAATATGTTCCCATTTCTCTTCCCTCTTGCATCTCCCTCCCTCCCACCCTCCCCATCCCACCCCTCTAGGTGGTCACAAAGCACCGAGCTGATCTCCCTGTGCTATGCGGCTGCTTCCCACTAGCTATCTATTTTACATTTGGTAGTGTATATATGTCCATGACACTCTCTTACCCTGTCACATCTCACCCCACCCACTCCCCATATCCTCAAGTCCATTCTCTAGTAGGTCTGTGTCTTTATTCCCATCTTGCCACTAGGTTCTTCATGGCCTTTTTTTTTTTTTTTTCCTTAGATTCCGTATATATGTGTTAGCATACTGTATTTGTTTTTCTCTTTCTGACTTACTTCACTCTGTATGACAGACTCTAACTCCATCCACCTCATTACAAATACCTCCATTTCATTTCTTTTTATGGCTGAGTAATATTCCATTGTATATATGTGCCACATCTTCTTTATCCATTCATCTGTCGATGGACATTTAGGTTGCTTCCAGGTCCTGGCTATTGTAAATAGAGCTGCAATGAACATTGTGGTACATGACACTTTTTGACCTATGGTTTTCTCAGGGTATATGCCCAGTAGTGGGATTGCTGGGTCGTATGGTAGTTCTATTTGTAGTTTTTTAAGGAACCTCCATACTGTTCTCCATAGTGGCTGTATCAATTTACATTCCCAGCAACAGTGCAAGAGTGTTCCCTTTCCTCCACATCCTCTCCAGCATTTATTGTTTCTAGATTTTTTGATGATGGCCATTCTGACCGGTGTGAGATGATATCTCATTGTAGTTTTGATTTGCATTTCTCTAATGATTAATGATGTTGAGCATTCTTTCATGTGTCTGTAGGCCATCTGTATATCTTCTTTGGAGAAATGTCTATTTAGGTCTTCTGCCCATTTTTGGATTGGGTTGTTCGTTTTTTTGTTATTGAGCTGCATGAGCTGCTTGTAAATCTTGGAGATTAATCCTTTGTCAGTTGCTTCATTTGCAAATATTTTCTCCCATTCTAAGGGTTGTCTTTTGGTCTTGTTTATGGTTTCCTTTGCTGTGCAAAAGCTTTTAAGTTTCATTAGGTCCCATTTGTTTATTTGTGTTCTTATTTCCATTTCTCTGGGAGCTGGGTCAAAAAGAATCTTGCTGTGATGTATGTCATAGAGTGTTCTGCCTATGTTTTCCTCTAAGAGTTTGATAGTGTCTGGCCTTACACTTAGGTCTTTAATCCATTTGGAGTTTATTTTTGTGCATGGTGTCAGGGAGTGTTCTAATTTCATACTTTTACATGTACCTGTCCAATTTTCCCAGCACCACTTATTGAAGAGGCTGTCTTTTCTCCACTGTATATGCTTGCCTCCTTTATCAAAGATAAGGTGACCATATGTGTGTGGGTTTATCTCTGGGCTTTCTATCCTGTTCCATTGGTCTATATTTCTGTTTTTGTGCCAGTACCAAACTGTCTTGATTACTGAAGCTTTGTAGTATAGTCTGAAGTCAGGGAGCCTGATTCCCCCAGCTCCATTTTTCGTTCTCAAGATTGCTTTGGCTATTCGGGGTCTTTTGTGTTTCCATACAAATTGTGAAATTTTTTGTTCTAGTTCTGTGAAAAATGCCTGTGGTAGTTTGATAGGGATTGCATTGAATCTGTAGATTGCTTTGGGTAGTAGAGTCATTTTCACAATGTTGATTCTTCCAATCCAGGAACATGGTATATCTCTCCATCTATTTGTATCATCTTTAATTCCCTGTGCTATATGGTAGGTCTTTGTTTGCCTATTTTATACATAGTAGTGTGTATATGTTAATCCCAGACTCCTAATTTAGCCGCCATCCCCTTTGGTAACCATAAGTTTTTTTGTTTTTTTTTTTAAATTTTATTTATTTATTTATTTTTGGCTGTGTTGGGTCTTCGCCTCTGTGGGAGGGCCCCCTCCAGCCGCGGCAAGCGGGGGCCACTCCTCATCGCGGTGCGCGGGCCTCTTACTATCGTGGCCTCTCTTGTTGTGGAGCACAGGCTCCAGACGCGCAGGCTCAGCAACTGTGGCCCACAGGCCCAGCTGCTCCGCTGCACGCGGGACCCTCCCAGACCAGGGCTCGAACCCGTGTCCCCTGCATTGGCAGGCAGACCCCCAACCACTGCGCCACCAGGGAAGCCCCATAAGTTTTTTATGTCTGTGAGTCTGTTTCTGTTTTGTAAATAAGTTCATTTGTATCATTTTTTTTAGGTTCCACATATAAATGATATCATATGGTATTTGTCCTTCTGTCTCTGACTTAACTTCACTTAATATGATAATTTCTACATCCATTCATGTTGCAGCAAATGACATTAAGGAAAAGGTGCTTTTTTTCTTTTTCTTTCTTTTTTTTGGGCCAAGCCGCATGGCATGCGGGATCTTAGCTCCCTGATCAGGGATCGAACCTGTGCCTCCTGCGCTGGGAGCACGGAGTCTTAACCACTGGACCTCCAGGGAAGTCCCAAAAAGGTCCATTTTTAAAAGACTTCTTTGGTACTTATTTGGTTTATATAGAATTCTTTCAGCATATTTATTTGTGGAAAGAACTAGCTTGTATCTTCTTTCCCCCTCAACATTACTGCCAGTTATCTGGCCATTAGAATTGAGCTACAGAACAGTCTAGTGGCTGGTGCAAGCTTTGAACTAGCCTGAGTAAGCTTATATAATGAAACAGCTCTGTTCTCCATAGGGTTCTAAAGGCCTGTATGTGGATATTCTCAGTTTTTTCTCTCACTTCCTCTGCTGCTTTTATAACAAATGCAAATTCTGTAGTTCTTTACCTTCTGAATTAATTTACATTTTCCTTTTGTAGGCTTTGAATCAGAACTGTCTCGTCTTCAACCAGAAGAGGTTATTCAAGCTCAGTTTGGAGTTGAGAGGTATTTTTGAATCTCTGTGACGTACTAAAAATGGAGGGCTAGGAAGACTAGTTAGCCAGTCACCATTGGCCATTTTTGTAAGCTTAAATAATTTATTTAAGCTTTTGGTATGTACCTGTGATTTATTTATTTATTATCATACATAAAATTTATCATTTTAACTATATTTAAATGTATAGTTTAGTGGCATTAAGTATATTCACATTGTTCTGCAACCATTACCACTATTTCCAGAACTTATTCATCATCCCAAACTCAATACCCATTAAGCAGTAACTCTGCACTTCCCTGCCCCGCACCGCCCCCCCACCCCCTGCCCCAGTTCCTAGTTACCTCTATTCCACTTTCTTTCTCTGAATTTGCCTAGTCTAGTTACCTCATGTAAGAGGACTTACACAATATTTGTCCTTTTTTTGTCTGATTTACTTTTGCAGATATTTGCAATTTAACAAGTGTGATGTTTAACAGCAGTGAACTGCTAATGTTTTTACATGCTTGCATTTGGTGATCATGCTACAGTACATATTGTTTTACCTGTGTTTATAGTTCACAAAATTTTTATTGTTCACTCTTGGTATTAGGTAGTTGAAGATAATTCCGAGTAAGATGACACATATGGTTTTGAGTATTAAGTATTTAAGCATCAACTTTGGAGTACAGTACTGGTTTTATTTATTTATTTACTCTATAAATTTATTTATAAATTTATTTATTTATTTATTTATGGCTGTGTTGGGTCTTCGTTGCTGCACGCTGGCTTTCTCTAGGTGTGGCGAGCGGGGGCTACTCTTAGTTGTGGTGCGCGGGCTTCTCACTGCAGTGGCTTTTCTTGTTGTGGAGCATGGGCTCTAAGCATGCGGGCTTCAGTAGCTGTGGCACATGGGCTCAGTAGTTGTGGCTCATGGGCTCTAGCGCACAGGCTCAGTAGTTGTGGTGCACGGGCTTAGTTGCTCAATGGCACGTGGGATCTTCCCGGATGAGGGCTCGAACCCGTGTCCCCTGCATTGGCAGGTGGATTCTTAACCACTGCACCACCAGGGAAGTCCTGCAATACTGCTTTTAAACACAAATGTTTTATTTTTTTTAATTTTTAAATTTTTAAATATTTATTTATTTTTGACTGTGTTGGGTCTTTGTTGCTGCATGTGGGCTTTCTCTAGTTGTGGTGAGCAGGGGCTACTCTTTGTTGCAGTGCATGGGCTTCTCATTGCGGTGGCTTCTTTTGTTGCGGAGCACAGGCTCTAGGGGCATGGGCTTCAGTAGTTGTGGCACCTGGGCTCAGTAGTTGTGGCTCGCGGGCTTAGTTGCTCCGCGGCATGTGGGATCTTCCTGTACCAGGGCTCGAACCCATATCCTCTGCATTGGCAGGCAGATTCTTAACCACTGTGCCACCAGGGAAGTCCCAACATAAATGTTTTATATAGAATCATTTCATGGACTGTATGACTCCATTTGCATAAGAGGAAATTAACATGTGTATCTCATTTTATATAATGCAAGTTTTTATATAATTCTAGCTTTTTGTATCATACTTACATAAGTTTCCTGGCTACTGCTTCTGCTTTTCTTTCTTTCTTTTATTTATTTATTTGTTAGTTTGTTCTTATTTTTTATTTATTTATTTTTTTGGCTGCACCCTTATGCGTGTGGGATCTTAGTTCCCCGACTAGGGATCGAACCCGTGCCCCCTGCATTGAAAGGTGGAATCTTAACCACTGGACCACTGGGGAAGTCCCTGCTTCTGCTTTTGTTTCTTTCTTTTTTTTTTTTTTTTTTAAATAAATCTTTCTTTTTTTTTTTTTTTTGGCTGTGTTGGGTCTTCGTTGCAGTGCACGGGCTTCTCATTGCGGTGGCTTCTCTTGTGGAGCATGGGCTCTAGGTTCAGTAGTTGTGGCTTGCGGGCTCTAGAGCTCAGGCTCAGTAGTTGTGGCGCACAGGCTTAGTTGCTCCACGGCATGTGGGGTCTTCCCGGACCAGGTCTTGAACCTGTGTCCCTTGCATTGGCAGGCGGATTCTTAACCACTGCGCCACCCGGGAAGCTCCCCTGCTTCTGCTTTTCCAGTGATAATACTGAATTTGGTGCTGTGGTTGGACATTTTCTTTTAAACAATATGTAATCCAAAAAAATTTTCTCTGTGTGTTTTAAATACTATTTTTAAAAAGTAAGCTCATATAGAAGTACCTATCTTAATCTTCCTGTTTTCAATTTATTTTGTATTTCCAGGTATTTCTATGTTGTCTCCTGGAGTGGGGTTGTCCTGCTGCTTTTATCGGGCCACCTTCCCTATTCTTGAAATGTGGATATCTCTTCTCTACACTTTACCTCCATGATTTGGACTGGAAAAGGCTGCTTTTCTTTTTGTTCCACCTCTCAGATTCAAAGAAGAGAAGCCCCTGGGATGCAGTCATCCTGCTAACTTCTCTAGGAAGAAAGAAGCAACTGACATGCATCTTCTGCTGCAATTTGCTTAATCACAAATAATTTTACAAGCTGAAAGCTGATATCATTTGAAACAGGTGCTTAGATGGCGATATTTGTGAATTCTTTACCTTTTGTTCCAGACAAGAAGACGAAATAGCAAGCATGCGTGACATCAGGGTGTTTTTTTTTAACGTCTTCCAGTTTTAGCCACTGTTGTGATAAGCACAGTTGAGACTTGCAGCAGTAAATTCCAAATATGTGTTCTAATTTGAAGTGAAAGAGATGCTTAAAAAATTACACATATATCTAATACCTGACTCATCCTTTGGCATAGATTTACTGGATAAGAACAAAGGTCCAGTTTTGCAATAAAACCTTTGATGTGATAAAGAAGCATAAAGACAGGATATCACAAGGTTAGTTGCATATGTGAGTACATCATCACAACTCTATAAATACACATTTTTACATGTGTAAGTACACATTTTTGGATGATAAGAGGGATATTTCTCCTGGAGAAGGAAGCTGTGGTGGACTTCTTTCTCAGAAGTCTTTGGATATATGGTATTTTTTTATGTTTTTTCATTCTTCTAAGGAATAACCACATTGTGCAGATGCTAACCCTATGAATGCATGCTTGGGTTTAGTGAATGCTTTGGTAAAAGGAAACTAAACAGTTTTGAGTCCAGGGATGGAACCCTCTTCACCACCCTAGGATGAGAAGCTACTGTATTACAAATTAGTTCATTCTTTTTCATGCAGTCTTATTTATATAGCACTTGAGACGTGGTTTTACATGCTGCTAAGGCTGGAAGAAAAGTGGCAAAAGTGGTTTTTCTGTTCAGAAGATCTAGGGATGGACCCTACAGTATGACCTGCCTTCACCTTTGGACATACAGGAGTGGAGAAAAAAATGTGGAAAGTTTCCATATTACTCCTTTCTCCTAAGAAAAAGAAGGAAAATGCTTTATGCAGCTCCATCTGACTTTATGGCGTTTCACAGTCTATAGCTCTGTTTTTTGTAAAAGGTTAAGTAACTTTTTTCCTTTGATCCAAGATGGGTTCTTGGGTATTTGATTTATTTTTCTAGGCAATAGGTGTATGTTTGGCTGAAAAGGCTGGGACTGAGGTAACTTTCCCCAGTTGGAACCGAACTTTCTCATCAGAGAATGGGCCTCAGAAGAAATGTTCCCAGACTGTGGTTGGGTCAATGTAGATTTAGAAGAAATCCAGGGTCTGAAAAAACTCAAACAAGAAAAATAGTTCCAGTAAGAAATAATGAATTTCCTTTCTTTCTGTTAAAACTTAACAACTATCTGATGAACAGACTACAGGGTAAAGCCGTCCTTGCTTCCAAATCAACAGAGGAACATTGTATGAATTGCCAGGTGTTTACATAAGAAGAATGAAACCTTTATAAGTTTTTGTGAGTAGAGAAAGAATTTAAAGCTGGTTAGATGAAATTAAGAACGAATCATCTTAGATCATCTCTGTGATACAGGGAATGTTTGCCCAGGGCCATACATGTTGTGCTGTTGAAATCTTGGGGCAGATTTATCAGAATTTGAGAGTGATAGAAATAGGCAAAAATTGGAAATATTGAGCACTCTTAATGATTAGTTAAATTGGTCAACCAGTTTGAATTGGCATACGGAAGCGTTTTAGTAAAATAATTACATAATATAGATAAAATATAATTTCCTTTAATTGGGGGCAATTACTGAGTGGTAAAGCATAGTGTAAGTAACTTGGATAAAGGTAACTTAAATTTTTCTCTAAGTAACTTCTCAGCCACTTCCTGATGTTTTCTATCAGTATTTTGGAATTGATAAAGACAGAATGGAACCTACATACATGAGTCCCGTTGGTATGTTGGGAATATCATATCATGGAGAATTTGTATCTTCAGTTGTCTGTTACCGATCCTCCCCATGTTTTTGGGGGCAACTTTTTGGGTAGGATTGTTTGACAGGGGATAGAGACCCTCTACTGTCAGCACCAGTGAAACCATCTCTGGCCCACTTGTTTGAATAATTGTGTATCAGACTCATCTTCTCCAATTGCTTTACATATTTTCATTTCAAAGCTAAGAGAACCACTGTTTAATGCTTTCAAGTTGTTTCTGCATCTTCCGTGATTTTCACCAGATGGCATTTAACAAAATGGGTATATTCCAGTTGTATTTGCCCATTGTTTACCTAATACATCTACGTTGTTTTTCCTGGTCTATTTTGGTCCACTTCATGATGGCAAAAGCTATAATTTTAGGCAGGACTATGCCTCAGTCTGTAGCTGTGCCTGCTTCCTTTGCTCATCCATGTTAGCTGGCAGTTTTTCTTTTAAAAAGTTGAACAAAAATGGGATATGTGCAATAGAAATATATATATGTATATTTTAATACTTGTGGACAAATGTTACAAGTTGTTTAAGAACAACAAAATCACCAATGTCTTCCATTTTGAGATGTGTATAGTTTTGTAAGCATTAGTGCTTGGTAGCATATTGTAGTGCCATGTTAGGGGTTAGTGCATGAGCCTAGTAATAATTTAAACTTCAGGATGAATTATTGATAATAACTAATAGTGTAAAAAGAGTGGAAAATCTATACCTTTTCTTTTCTCATAAATATCTGAATCCGTGATATTCTCCCTGGGGAAAAGAGATTAAGGCCAAAAAGACTCATTTATGAATAGAAATATGGGGTCACAAGGTGAGATACTGTCTTTGAGGATTTTTAAGTTTTCCATGAGGTAGGAAACCAGTTGCCTTTGTGTGTTATGAAACCTTATATCAAAATGAGGCCCCATTTCATGATTCTGCTTTGCTCTCTTTGAGGTGAGACTGTTCTTACACTGTTTTCACATTGTATGTCTTGTAGGTTTATTGTTTTCCCACTCTTTTTGCATCAGATTATTTTACATTTTGCATGTCTTACTGAGATGCTTTGTTAATTGCTCAAGTGAGTGCTTTTCGAATCTGAAGACCATTTATGTTTCCTATCTGCAGTATGCTACATGTTAACAGAAGAGCACTGGTCAGTAGTTCAGAGTGTCCTAGATTAATTTCTCATGGGCTTTTCCTGTTTCCAAATTTGCTGAATTGTGTATTGATGAGATTCCAGACCTTTTCATGAGAATTGGCAATGTAGCTAAATGGAGGCTACCTAGGTTGCCATGTATTAATATTAACCCCTGCTTGGTTATAGTAAATTGCCTCAGACAGCTTTCACTCTTTTCTCTTTTCCTTGTAGAAATAAAAGTTGTTTTGTTCTGAAAGCATAGCTTTCTGTAGAAAAGAAATTCCTACCTCTAAAAGCTTTCTTGAGAACTTGGAAATGGCAATTTTCTGGGGTGATTTTTAAATCTCAGTATTAGGAGAGTCCAGGATTTATTGCCACAGATTCTATAGTTAGTATGATAGGAAATGCAAAACTTTTTTAATGTGGTGTGTCTCGTGTGCAGAAGCAGGCTTAAAGAAATTGACTCTTGGGCAGCAAATCTCGAGGGACCCAGGTTTAGATTCTTATAGTGTACTTAAAGTAGTTGTACTCTTGGTTCAAGTAGTTTAGCGCCTGGGAGAATCCACTTCTGAAAAGCATTTAAACATTTAAAAAAATACCTCTGAAAAGGTAATGAATGCAAAATAGCACAGTATATAGGAAAGAATATTTCCTATTGCAAAAAAAAAAAAGCCATAAAACAAACATAATTTTCAAGAGGTAGAATTTCAGTAGCAATAACAGTTTTGCATGTATACTAAGTTGCATTAGCAGGGTTGTACAGTAGAATACTACTTGAGTTTGAGGCTCTGTGATAACAGAATTCCATGAAAGGAAAAAGATGTTGTAGGTAAAGAGTATATAAAAGGTACTTTTTAAAAAAAAAAAACTGTGAATGTATATGAATATATCATTATGTGAGAAATAGCAACTTTTGTGCAAGTTAAAGGTTAAAGACCCTTCTTGTTTGCTAGAGCAGAGGGTTAGAGCCATTTAATTTAAGCTTTTCTAATGCTTAACCTGGAAACAAACGTACTCCTACTGAGTAACCCCACTGAAGCTCATCGTGTGGGGATTTTGCTTATGATGTTTCTTTTAACAACAGGCATTTATAAAATGGCATCCTTTTTGCTTTGTCACCTCATCTTTCTCCATTAGTTTCCTGGGTACATTTTTTAAAGAGAGAGAAAAGTTTGTTGTGTGTGTATATTTAGAGTTTAAAAAAACAGACCAAGAACTTGGATAGCTGGCTTTTCCTCATGCCTGGTAGTGTAGGGGCGTTAGGATTTAAAGGTATGAAGCAAAAGGATTGAAGGGAATGGCCAAAGACAGTACACTGTCTAATGTAGATGTGCCAAGGCCTGTGACTGCTTATTTTAACAAGAACCCAGCAAACTAGTTTCTTGATCTGAAGAATCACACAGCTCTCACATCAGGATGTAATAGTGGAACAAGGGTGACTTCTTACTCCCTTTTACCTCATGTTCATCTTGGCCATTTAGCACCTTGAAGATCCCTGAAAAGATTGTGTCTGTGTTCCTTTGTTTTCCCAGGGGGAAAAACTGAAAGATGAGTGGATCTAAGAAAATAGTGCCTCTTGAATATTAAATTCTTAAATGGCAACTCCAAAGGATAGAGAGAAGGCTATATTAAATTGATTATAGCTCCTCTTTAAATGTCCTATGTCTTCAGTTTGTGTTAGAGACATTGGAATAACCAAGCAATATTCAAACATCTGCACGATCATGAGGACACCACTGCATATTACAGTGATGTCAGTAACAGTTTAATTACTTAGAACAATTAAAGATTACCCTTAATAGCCACATTCATAGTTTTAAATGCTCAAATGTGCTACAAGTTTTTGTAGTCTCAAAGTATGGTTGATACTTTTCAATGTTGTTTTGGTCTCATGTTTACTCTTTGTGTACCTGTGATATGCAAAATATGAAGAGACCCTTGGCCTCCAGGAGTTTACATTCTCGTGGTGCTGCTGGTGCAAGCAAATTGCTTCTGGTTTATTCAGAACATTGCTTGGCTGTTAATTATACCATGTTTGGAAGGATTCCTTGGCCAATAGTTTTCAAAAGCAGAGGGCTATGCTAAACTTCAGGGCATTGATTTTTGAGTTTACATTGTATTAGCTCTGCTGTTCATGAACTCCTTTTCCCCAGGGAGCTGTGCAGGTAATGCTCATTAATGTGAATCAAACTATTCTGCCTAAGAGCATCTTCATCATCTCTATACCACCTATGCTCTTCTATGCCGTCACTGTCAGTAAATGGCCAAGAAAACTCACTGCTCCAGAGGACATCTCTCAGTACTCTATTTCCCCAAATTTTTACATCATTCTCTACCCAAAAGGACCAGAATTTGCAATTAATCCTTTTATAACTGAATAGTGGTCCTAATTTTAACCTTTTTGTGTGTGACTTTTGTACCTCTGTTCTGAAGCAGCATTGCGATAGATGTGGAGCACCTGCCTGCATTTCTAAGCAATCACTTTATTAACCCACATTTTCAGTTGAAACTTTGCATGTATCCTTGTAATTTCCCCTACTTCCTCTGAGTCAAGGGGTTTACTCTGCATGTTTATTAAAAGTGGGTCTGGATGGAAGTGCAAGCAATAGTGGCAGGCCCATAACTCTTATTTTAGAGTATAATATTCTAATGCATGGTTGAAAATGTCCAGTGTTATGTGGCTACTAGTAATTAGATATATGCATTTATTAACAATGAAGCAATATAGACTTAAACCACTAGCTTGAATTTATTGTTTGGATTATTAGTTTTCATTTTCTAAGATTATCTTACTTCCATTGAAAATGGAAGCTAGAAGATAAACAGGGGCAACCATAAGACATTCAAACTGTCAGGAATAGAGCAAAACAGTGCTCACCCTCTGACCTCTTGCCTGGTTCCATTAGTCCCCAAGCATGTTTAAAAACAAAAGGCACAAACTAAGCATGTTCAAATAAATAAAGAAGCTGCTATGGCTATAATAATCAGAAAGGTGCAGAGTTTCAGAAGGAGTATGGAATACCAGTGTGGAAGATGTAGAGTAACTAGGGATGGGGTTTGTCTGATAACAGTTTTATGTGGCTTAAGTTTGGATCTCTTAAGACTAGAATCTTGGAAGTGAATAGAGGCAACATGGACATATTTCAGATGTTCCAGGATTTTCAGGTAACTAGGTGACTTTTTGGATGGTACTGGTATTACGCAGCCATAAAAGATCCTTCCAGCAAAGGAGCCCATTCCATTTTATGCAAATAGTCTTTAAAATATAGACACATCTGTGGTTTGGTTTTTCTGTTGTTACTGTATTTAAGTTTTTAAAAAAAATTTTTTATAGCCGGAGTTTTATCCTTGATGTTTTGGTTAGACTTGATAATTTGTTGGCCTAAAGCTTTTGATGCCAGGTACATGGGAGCAAGTTTTCCCGTTTTGAAAAAAAGAAGAACCTTGCTGTTTATTTTCTTACTTGATGCAGAAAATAGATCAATTCATTGTAATAGCTTAAAATTTTTTGAGATGATTCCTGACTTTGAAATAACCCATGTAAGTACATGTGATCATGACAAATAATGTACAAATGTGATTCATTATATCTGAAAGAGACCTAAGTAGAAGAGAATTCAAGATTAGACTGGATGATTTTCACTAGGCCCCTTCCAGGTTTCATGTTCTATGACTGAAAAATAATTTTTCCAAAATTATTTCAACCTCATTTTAATCTTCGCTGTGGGATTTCACTCTGAATACCTTTAGGAATGTTTAAGTGGAATGGTAACTTTCCAGTAGTTCCTAATTGAATAACTTATAGTCCTTTTACCCAATTCAGGAAGTGAAATGTCATATCCCATATGTAAAGTTTCTGCTTGGTACTTATCAATAACATGTCTGCCAAACAATGAAACCAGTAAAGATTTAAGGACAGTGTTTCTCTAATCTCTGTTCCTGTTATTTCCACTAGACCATATTAAAATGTTAATATTAGAATCCCAGGCATCACAGATTTCTCCAGGAACCCATACTCCTAACAAGAACCTTAGATATCTTAAGGTTAGAATTTTCAAAAGATTTTGTCTCCCTTGGTGATGGTATGCCATGCCATAGATTAAAATATAATTTTCTCCCAGGGATAAATATTCTGGCAATACATTATCATCAGTCCGTAAGCAACAGTAATAGTCTTGGCGCTTACCTTAAAACCACCTATCAATCACTGGTAATTTAAAAGATTTATGTTAGAATAACCTTTGCATAGAGTTTTATTTCAGTAGCTTTTGTTTTTACTTGCTGTTCAGATCTTCATTGCCTCATTGGTATATAAGATAATGTTAAAAGAATTTCATTGAATGTTTGAAGTTTTACAAAAGGCAGCTTGCTTTCTAATCTATGCATCTTTGGGATTTTAGAAGAAATATTCTTTGCTGTAAAAAGGAACTGCTGTAAAAGTTGGAAACTCTGCGCCTGTGTACATATATATTTTGGCAATAAAGCAGCATGGGCTGAGAATGCACTGAAATTTCACTGTGTTGTTACTTGGAATGGGTAATTCTAATAATGCAGTAAATTATGGAGATGGAAGAAGGAGCCTATCCACAGACCTGTGCTTAGGTAGGTGCCAGATGTCAAATAAAGAAGACAAAAGACCTGGGTTTCTTGATGCCAAGTTGTGGCAGTTTCTGTTGTAGTTCAAGGGAAAAACAGGCAACCATATGAATAAAGAGGCACCTTATTTAAACTATGCCCTTATGCCATCCTGTTTTACCTTTAGGGCCAACCTTATGCTAGGTCTAGGAGCAAATGTTTAGTTTCTGGTAAGGAAATAATGATACAATTATTGCCGATAATTAAGAAGCTTTTATATTTAATTTTAAAAAGTTAACTAAAGACATTTTAACACTAATTAAGAAGAGATCCTCCTAGATTCAGGGGAAAGGAAAGGAGTTTTTTCAGTTTTAAGAAAGCTGTTACAGGGCTTCCCTGGTGGCGCAGTGGTTGAAAGTCTGCCTGCCAATGCAGGGGACACGGGTTCGAGCCCTGGTCTGGGAAGATCCCACATGCCGCGGAGCAACTGGGCCCGTGAGCCACAACTACTGAGCCTGCGCGTCTGGAGCCTATGCTCCGCAACAAGAGAGGCCGCGACAGTGAGAGGCCCGCGCACCGTGATGAAGAGTGGCCCCCGCTTGCCGCAACTAGAGAAAGCCCTCGCACAGAAACGAAGACCCAACACAGCCAAAAATAAATAAATAAATAAAAATTAAAAAAAAAAAAAAAAGAAAGAAAGCTGTTACAAACTTCCTTGGGATTGGCTATTGTCAAATGAAGAACAAAAGCTATGTGGTTTTTGTGATGTGACAGCTAATGTAATAGCTCCTTCCTTTGATTTATGAGACTATTCATTTAACACGCACTGATGTACTCCACTCCCAGGTACTGTGCTAGATGCTGGAGTTATAAAAATTGAGATGGTTTCTGCCATTAATTAAGGAGCTCAAAAGTGTACAACTTGGGGACTTTCAATATGCAATTTTTTTGTTCTCATAAATACATGGAATTTTGAAAACACTTTTATTCAACATATATACAATGATAAATGATAACTAGCCTTAGAATCTGTTAATACCAGCCAGTCATTATTGATGTTATAGACTTCCAGAGGAGCTTTTATACCACTAAGGCCTTGTTTAAAAAAGTCAACCATTAGTATTAGTACAATTGGTACAAAGTTTATGGAAGGCATAATATCAAAATTGTAAATGCACATGCCCTTTGACTCTGTTCCACTTTAGGAATCACTCCTACAGAAATACCAGGACAGATACGCAAAGACATGACAAGGATCCAATAAAACAATGGTTAAATTCTGATGTATTCATGATTGAATCATATGCAGGTGTTAAGTAATTTGTGAGGCCTGGTATAGAAAGCTGTCTGTGACATATTATTTGAGAAGCAGGTTGCAGAATAATGTGAAAAATATAATTGCCTTTTATGTCTATGTGTCCACACGCATGAAGGTTATAATAGCTGGCATTTATTAAGCACTTAATATTAAGCATTACTCTTTTTTTTTTTTTTTTTTTTAGCACTTTTCTTTTTTATAGCTACTTTATTTATTTATTTTATTTTATTTTTGGCTGTGTTGGGTCTTCGGTTCATGCGAGGGCTTTCTCTAGTTGAGGCAAATGGGGGCCACTCTTCAACGCGGTGCGGGGACCGCTCTTCATCGCGGTGCGCGGGCCTTTCACTATCGCGGCCCCTCCCGTCGCGGGGCACAGGCTCCAGACGCGCAGGCTCAGTAGTTGTGGCTCACGGGCCCAGCTGCTCCGTGGCATGTGGGATCTTCCCAGACCAGGGCTCGAACCCGCGTCCCCCGCATTAGCAGGCAGACTCTCAACCACTGCACCACCAGGGAAGCCCAAGCATTACTCTTAATTACATTAGATGTATTCATTAACTCATTTAATCCTCACTAGAGCCCTAGTTAGTTTTTAATCCCTATTTTACAAGAAGAGTTTAATTCTTCAAGTTCATGGCTAATAAGTAACCAAGCCACAATCTGAATCTAAATCATTTGGCTCCCAGCATGCTACATTGTGCCTCTCAGAAATGTAAAAAGTGTACTTTTGCCCTTTTCCTTCGTCACACATCTATATCTGAATTTTTTTCTAGAGTAAACATGTAATTTGTATTTGAGAGAAAAAAAAATATGTAAAACCAGCCAGCTTAATTTGATGTCAAGTTCAAGCATTTAATTTTCTATTGAAAGTCTACCAAAACAGCAAATCCAGAGGTTAAGGAAAATAGCTACGTAAGAACAGCTTTTTAAAAAAAGGAAATACGTTGAGGCAGACATACCAATACACAATAAAAATCCCAGGATGATTCAATATAGTATTATGATTAGGTCTTATTCTTTAGGAGTAGAAAGAGCTTTTCTGGTACTGGTTGTTGCCAGAGGCTTCACCCTTACCTAACCAAATTTTGCAACTCAAAAGCATAAAGCGAGCCAGAATTTTCTCTCTCAAACAGTTTTAAAGGAAAATATCCTATATGCAGTCTAAAATGGAAAGAATCTGCTATTAAATCTGCTAGCCACTGGGGACTCCCCTGGTGGTCCAGTGGTTAAGACTGCGCTTCCAATATAGGGGGTGCGGGTTCGATCCCTGGTCAGGGAACTAAGATCCCACATGCTGCGCAGCGCAGCAAAAAAAAAATCTGCTAGCCACATCGGAACCACATTAACTTCTCTGTGCACCACCACTTGGCTATCATCTCTTGATTGTGCTAGTGCCAGCCCCTCCTTAGTGGTCTGCTTGCCGCCCTCCCACCCATTCTCCATAGGACAACCCTAATGAGGTTCTGAAAACGAAAATTTGATCTTGTCATAGGCCTCCTTTAAAAGTCTTCAAGGTTGTTGGGATAAAAACAAACATCCTTCGGAAGGCGGACAAGGCCTTGCATCCTCTGGTTTCTGGACACCGTGGTAACTCCTACAGGCCTTTTTAAGGGCCTCACAGGGCCTTTGTATAGACTGCTCTGTCAGCTTACTAAACACCTACTCATCTTTCAGACCACTGCTGAAACATTACTTCCACAGACAGGCCTTACCTGACCCCCAAACCAGGTCAGTTACTTGCTATATGTGCTTATATCTCTATGTCCCTTTTCTTCAGAACCCTTACTACAGCTGTAATTTTAAATGTCTTCATGTGGTTATTTGAGTGTCCATCTCTTGACTAGATTATAAACTGAGGATACAGAGTAGCTGTTTTCGCTTATCTTTCATCCCCAGCAGCTAGCATAATACTTCATAAATATTTATTAAATGAATAATATGATGAGCTACTGAGCCACAGTGCTACATAAAGCAAAATATAAGAAAGCAGCATTTTGGTAAATGTTTGATGTTTTTACCATTCCTTTCATTATTATCCTGTTAAGCTCAGTTTACAACTGAAAAGGGAAAAGATAAATATATACTATGCAGTTAACTTACTGAACATATAACCTACAGAAAATGTATGTACCCGTATTTCACATAAGAAAAAAATGATTTCTCAGTATTCATATGACAGTTGCTCCATGCAGGAATAATAGTCAACATAAGTACAATGCTATTTTCAGGCCAAACATGCATCTTTAGATCAGAGCACTCATGGGACATTGCCTCTTAATCCCTAAATTTGCAGTCAAAATGTTTTCCGAAATAAATACTATGAAATTGATAAGAAGCTAAAATAAATTCTTAAGACAAATAGCTATGAAACCTGGATAGAAGTCTCCTTAGTTTCTCATCTTCCAGAAACAGCTTCACAAATCACTTGGAAAATCAGTCTAGAGGTAAACAGAATAAACCACATTTCCCATCCATCCTTGAAACTGATCTTTCTTGAGAAGTGATCAAACAGCACCTGTTGTTGAAGACAGCAATAAGGCCTGAACATGATTCTCAAGCTTTGATTCTGGATCAGTTTGTTGGCTTGGACTGGTCAGGAGTCACTTCCTTCAGAATCTTCATCAGTGAATTTAAGCGAGTATGCATTAACATTATCTTCTCTTTCAGCTGGGAAGAGAAATACATAGATTATCAGGGAATCTTAAATTTAACTCTCAATCTGCTGGTTCTAGAAGCCACTTCAGACTTAAGCTAGTGATTGGGAGCTGGCAAAACTGCAACACATTTCAAAAGGACATCTGTTCTATTTCTGAAAGAACTTTATACAACAAACCTAGAGCACAATAAGGTGACAGATACAAAGTTTCATGTGGAAAAAGACCAGCCACTGCTGAGCATCACTGCTTCTAGTCTCCATCCTTCCTAGCCCTTATCACCAGCTTGGTGATAACTCCAAAACCTGGGGAGGAAGACAAGAATAAAGGGGGATAAGAAAGCTTGTGGAAACAGAAGCATTAATCAGTCTTTCCCTTTTTTTCCAGTGGCAAGAATTTTTTTTTTCTAATTCTTTGTTCACAGTAACAAATGTCTGTCTTTAATATTCTGCTAATCACCTTCAAAAGTAGCTCTGGTTGTCAGATTTAGAACAGATGTCTGTGGTAGCTAATTTTCAATAGTTTTTTCAGCTTAGAATAGCTATACCTAGAACCAAACTTAGTGGTGTTACTCAGCATACAACCTGTACTCAGACTCACAAAGTTATCATGGATAAGTCTTCTGTTGAAGTAAAAAAAAAAAAAAAAAAAAAAAGATATTTCTAACATAATTTGCATAGCACAAAATCTACTTTTTATGATCCAAGATACAAGAATACACAAAATTCATCAGGAAATTTTGCTTAAACAGGTCACTCTAGAGCCCATTAATCTTATTTGGGTGCTCTAGGACACAATGAATCATTTTTGTTACTTTCAAGATTTTTCTTCAGTCTTTAGCACTCAACATTTTTACTGTGTGTTGGGGTATAGTTCTCTCTGCATTTATCCCACCTGTGCTTGTTGAGGTTATAGACGTGTAGATTGTCTTTTATCAGATTTGGGAAGTTTTCAACCATTATTTCCTTGAACATTTTTTCTACTTTCTCTTTCCTCTCCCTTTTGTAGTCCCATTACCAAAGCATATTTAGGTGTGCTTGATGGTGTCCAACAGGTCTCTTAGGCTCAGTTAATTTTTCTTCATTTTTTATTTTTTTCTTCTTCAGATTGCAAATCTCATCAATCTATCTCCAAGTTTGCTGATTCTTTGCCCAATTCAAATCTGCTGTTGAGCCTCTCTGGTGAATTTTTCAATTCAGTTGTTGATTGTACTTTTTTTTTTTAATTTTATTTTTTTATCCAGCAGGTCCTTATTAGTCATTAATTTTATACACATCAGTGTATACATGTCAATCCCAATCTCCCAATTCATCAAACCCCCACCCCCACCCCCTGCCGCTTTCCCCCCTTGGTGTCCATACGTTTGTTCTCTTGTTGATTGTATTTCAACTCCAGGATTTCCATTTAGGTGTTATTTGTTTTTTAAGCCCTTTTTAAAAAAATTTATTATTTTTTTTTAATCTTTGGCCGCGTTGGGTCTTCGTTGCTGTGCACAGGCTTTTTCTAGTTGCGGCGAGTGGGGGCTACTCTTCGTTGCGGTGCGCGGGCTTCTCATTGCGGTGGCTTCTCTTGTTGTGGAGCACGGGCTCTAGGCATGTGGGCTTCAGTAGTCCTGGCTCGTGGGCTCTAGAGCGCAGGCTCAATAGTTGTGGCACACGGGCTTAGTTGCTCTGCAGCATGTGGGATCTTCCCGGACCAGGGCTCGAACCTGTGTCCCCTGCATTGGCAGGCAGATTCTTAACCACTGCACCAATAGGGAAGCCCCTTTTGCACATACTTTTAATCGCTGCTTTGAAGGTTGTGTCTGCTAAGTCCCAACATCTGGGCCTTCTCAAACACAGTTTCTGATGCCTGTATTTTATCCTGTGTATGGGTCATACTTTTCTTTGCATGTCTCCTAATTTTTATTGAAAACCAGACATTTTAGATAACATATTAAAGCAACTTGGGATATTAAACACCCCCCTACCTCCACCCCAAGTCCTGGCTTGTAGTGGTTATTTTTTATCTGTTGAGCTGTTGGCTTGACTATTTCATTGATGTCTATTTCCCTCACAGTGTGCAGCCTCTGATGTCACTCCTTGGAGGACACGGCCTTGGGCATGTGCAGTCACCCTGGGATGACAGTGGATTTAGCAGGGCCTTCTTTGACTCTCTTTCCCTGAGCTCTGTGTAAACTGGATGCCTTTGTTGATATCATACCCAGCTATTAGCCTTCACTAATTTCTGGCTGACTGCTCTATTTTGACAGTGCCCTGGGACATAAATTGTTCCACAGTCTAATCCAATTAAAATCAGACCCAGGGCTTCCCTGGTGGCACAGTGGTTGAGAGTCTGCCTGCCAATGCAGGGGACACGGGTTCGAGCCCTGGTCTGGGAGGATCCCACATGCCGCGGAGCAACTAGGCCCGTGAGCCACAACTACTGAGCCTGCGCGTCTGGAGCCTGTGCTCCGCAACAAGAGAGGCCGTGATAGTGAGAGGCCCGCGCACCACGATGAAGAGTGGCCCCCACTTGCCGCAACTGGAGAAAGCCCTCACACAGAAACGAAGACCCACACAGCCAAAAAAAAAAAAAAAAAAAAAAAAAAATCAGACCCATTTATAGAGGGGTAGTCTTTAAGGCCAGTCTTCTTTTGTTCCAACCCCAGGAGGGCTCTTATTTTAGCTGTTTCCCTGATTTTCTCTTATAAATTTCTAACTTGTCCATGGTTTAGCTTACTGTTCACATGGACTATCAGCTTCCTCTTAACTGCTCACCACCAAAATCTCCGTTGTTTTGGGTAGAATCCTTAGACTCGAATATCCCCACACCCTGTTCCAAATAAAGTTAGTTCCCTCGGGAAAGCTTCAGAGCTCTTTTTTTTACAATCTACCTCTTAATATGGGCTCCCAAGCTGGGGTGGCTTAGTGTCTCTCAGAGTAACACCCCTACTTTACCAGCAGGGTGCTGGGCAGAGGCAGTAGCTTCTGGTCTTCTCTGCTTGCATCTGTCAGCATGAAGCCTCTGCCCTACAAGCAAGCTGGGACAAAAGTGACTGGGTTCCTAGTGCTCTTAGCCTATTGTGCCGGTGGTAGAACTTGCACACTACAGATGGCTGTTCTTGCCTAGAATAGAGCTTCTGATGAGAAATGCTGGTAGCCTGCCCCTCCTGGGAAGATACCACAGCCCTAAACTGAGAGCTGGGGGAAAAGGATCCCTGTGCTCTTGGCTGCATTTGCCCAGATGGAGCCTCCCTCCCTCTGAGCTGGAGGGGCAAGGGAGGGAGGGAGTAGGTTGTGGCTCAAATGCCACAGGTTTTCACTGCTCTTACCAAGGTTTAGTAGATTTTCTTCAATAAATATCTCTTCATTTGCTTTAAGCCTTGAGGAAAATTTCCACAGACTTAAGATGGCTGTTTTCTTTATAATTTTCTTCGGTTATGGCTGTTTTGTTGGGGAAGGGTCCATGCAGCTCCTCGGGCCACCATTCTAGAAGTTATCTCCCATACGAGTTATTTCTAACCACAGTATTTACTGACCCTGCTCATCAACTTAGTTGCTCAGAGCAAGGGTAGGCAAACTATGGACTGCAGGATAGCCTGCTGCCCATTTGTTTTAATAATGTTTTATTGCTACAAAGCTATATCCATGTGTTTATATACCATCTGTGGCTGCTTTTGCACTACAATAGCAGAGGTGAACAGTAGAGAATGAATGGTCTAGCTTAGGACATTTGTCGTCTGGTCCTTTACAGAAAAAGTTTGCCAATTCCTGGCTTAGAACATGGTTTCATGAGCTTAGTTAATTATGCAAAAAAAGAAAAAAAAAATCACTGTTCCCCTGTCCTAAAAGTTACTTAAACTTTGAAAAGTAAATGCCCTGGTTACTAAATGTGTAATTACCGAGGAATAAACTATTAACAGTGCTAAAAACAAAACCAACAGTAAATTCTAAGGTTGTTCTTCCAACGTAGTAAAGTTATAGCCAAATTTCCACTCAGAATGAGCCAGCAAGCTACTGAAACAAAGTTGCTTTCTTCAACTCGAAACCATGAAACACTAGTAAAGCCCATTTAAGTAAGAATTCTTAATGATGGTTTCAGCACTCTTTTTCCTCCAAGCTATCTAAGCATGAGGTGCTTGCAAAGAGGAAAGACCTATGAAGGATGACGGTGTCCATACCCAGCAGAGAGGAGGAATAGGAATGTGGAGCTCAGCAGCTCTCCACCTCCTCCTGAACCAGACTTGACAATATGGCTTTACTATCTTGCTTTGTGTCACAAATTCAATAAGGAATGCCAAACCAGGTATAAAGAATTACTGGCGTGTTCACCATTTCACTGCCCCTAAATTCATGGGTACAGA
Source organism: Balaenoptera borealis (assembly GCF_965194805.1). Lineage (NCBI taxonomy): Eukaryota > Metazoa > Chordata > Mammalia > Artiodactyla > Balaenopteridae > Balaenoptera > Balaenoptera borealis. Next base: position 84,292,003 of record NC_138866.1, read on the forward strand.
TTATTAGGAATTGTCTATATTAAAGGAAACACACAACCATCATGAAATTTTACCTCTGCAACCTTTTCTGGTAGAGGTACGTTGTGAATATCCATCTCAGATGCGTTTACTATGGCTTTTGTTTTTAAGAGGTAGCTAAATAGAAAATATAGAGAGAAAATATTAGTACCATACCACAGTTATAATTATCAAGGAACCAAACTTGCAATATCTCTCAAGCAAAGACTGCCTTCTTGCTGATTTCCATTTCAAGATTCATAATGTATTTTATAGGAAAACCATTCTCAATTAATAAGTCATCAGAGGGACTTCCCTGGTGGCACAGTGGTTAAGAATCCGCCTGCCAATGCAGGGGACACGGGTTCGATCCCTGGTCTGGGAAGATCCCACATGCCTCAGAGCAACTAAGCCCGTGCACCACAACTACTGAGCCTGCATTCTAGAGCCTGCGAGCCACAACTACTGAGCCCACGTGCCACAACTACTGAAGCCCGTGCACCAAGAGCCCGTGCTCCGCAACAAAGAGAAGCCATTGCAATGAGAAGCCCCCGCTGGCCGCAACTAGAGAAAGCCCGCGCGCAGCAATGAAGACCCAACGCAGCCAAAAATAACGCAAAAAAATATATAATTTTTTACATATAAAAAAAATAATAAGTCATCAGAGAGACCCTGTGCCTCATCTCACCCCTTGCCAGCCCAGAATACATGATTTAAAATTATCCTAGGACAAACTAAAGACAAAAAACCAGGGTCATATGAATAATTGTGATAAGTATAAGCCTCATACTCTACCAGTAGATGGTGTAGCACAGTTAGAAGAAAAGTAACCACAATTGTGACAAATACTGTTGGTTGCCTACCCCACAGCCATTCCTCAAGTTTTTGTTGCTAACAGAACCCAGATTTTGTTTAGGGCAGCAGTGTGTCCAGTCCTAAAAGATGAATCATAACTGTTCTGGGCCAACTGTGGCAATCTTATTCCCTACTGTCACATATTTGCTTTCCCAGCTTAAGGCAACCATGTGACATAGTTCTGCCAATGATAAGGAAAGTTTTGCCGATAAAAGGAGACCATTCCCTGTGTTCCCACACTTACCGTATCCTTTTCCTTTCAGTTTTGGATGCTACTATTTATGGATGTAATGCTTATACTTGCAGCATCCAAGAGGAAAAGGCCAAGAGAACCAGAGATGCTGACCCTGTCATGGCTGAGCGACTAGAACAATCCTGGAGTGGCCAACTGCCCCACCCTGTACTTGTTAAAGCCACTCTTTGGTTTTCTGTAACTAGCAACCAAATTCATTCTGATACACACAGACATAGATTTATCATATTCCCAGACTCATGCTACCTATACTTTCCCCTTTTTTTTTAAATTTAATTTTATTTTTTGACTGAGTTGGGTCTTTGTTGCTGCGTGCAGGGCTTTCTCTAGTTGTGGCGAGCGGGGACTACTCTTCATTGTGGCGCATCGGCTTCTCATTACAGTGGCTTCTCTTGTTGCTGAGCACAGGCTCTAGGTGCACAGGCTTAGTTGCTCTGCGGCATGTGGGATCATCTCGGACCAGGGCTCAAACCTATGTCGCCCGCATTGGCAGGTGGATTCTTAACCACTGCACCACCAGGGAAGTTCCCTAATTTCTACTTAATCAGAAAGAATATACTGACCTTTGAGGCCAGCTCCTCATTTTGATTAAGAAATTACTTAAAAATCTCATAATGCTTTTCAAATTTATATTAAAAATTTTTGTTACTAAAAGCTTATTTCCCTAAGCAAAAACTCAATTACAGGTTGGCTGGCATAATTACTTAAAACTGTTTCTAAAAAAGATTCGAGGTTACGAATAGCACACATTTAGAGATACTTTTCCCTGTGTCTTTAAACTTAATTCTAAATAGAAATTATTTAAGAATAAACTAGAAATTGAAAGTAAAATATCAATCCATCTCAAGTACATATATCCTGTTGAAAATCAGCATTGAGGGACCTCCCTGGTGGTCCCCGGTTAAGACTCCACACTCCCAATGCAGGGGGCCCGGGGTTTGATCCCTGGTCAGGGAACTAGATCCCGCACGCCACAACCATCCACGCGTGTGCCGCAACTAAGACCAAGTTAAGCCAAATAAATAAATAAATAAATGTTAAAAAAAAAAGAAAAGAAAATTGGCATTGAAGAACAAATAGTGTACCTAATGCGCACTGAACAACCTCATGGTAAAGGATGGGCTTTATTTTTAAGGTTGTTTGTTTGTTTTTGTGGAGTCTTAACCACTGGACCACCAGGGAAGCCCCCTATTTATAAGGTTTTTTTAAAAAAATATTTATTTATGTGGCTGTGTCGGGTCTTAGTTGCGACACGCGAGCTCTTTGTTGCAGCACGCAGGCTTCTCTCTAGTTGTGGCGCTTGGACTCCAGAGTGCATGGTCTCAGTAGTTGCAGCATGCAGGCTTAGTTGCCCCATGGCATGTGGGATCTTAGTTCCCTGACCAGGGATCAAACCTGCGCCCCCTGCACTGGAAGGTGGATTCTTAACCACTGGACCACCAGGGAAGTCCCCCCTATTTATAAGTTTTATTTCTCTTGTCATCCATAGCTCAGCTAGAAACACCCATCTAAGCGCATTAAATGAGGAAAAGGAAACTTTCTGTTTTATGAATGGAAATTAAGCTTTGGAGTTAAGACATGGACTCAATTCTCAGCTCCTCCACATCTGCAAGCCCCAGTTTTCTTACATTAAGAACTCAGTAAGGGGAAAAAAAAAAAAAAAAAACACAACTCAGTGAGGTAAGCATAGTACAATACCTGACACAAACTAGGTCATCAATGGCTGTTTTTGTTTCTAATAACCAAGAAAAGATGTTGATGGATGTTTCAGTTTGTTGCAATGACAGAAAAGCTTAAGTAAAAAGTAAAATTTATATTTAGAAAGATAAGAAATATCCAAAGTAATTCATGAGAAGGAACAACCAATAGGGAACTTTTTCTGACTTTATGAGGCCACATGGTCATTATTTTTTACTTTTCTTTGTGTATCTGCTTCATTCTTCTTTTTCTGTAGACAAAATTTCTCTGCATTTACATGCACGACATAGAAAATATCTACCCTAAACCTAGAGCTTTCACTTCCCAGCTTCAGCACCAGTTCCATCTACAGATGACCAGTGTCTCTGGGTCTTTATTTCAAATTCTTAGGGTAAAAAGCCTGATTGGCTTAGCTTAGGTCAGGTCTATTCCTGGTCCCATCACCTGGGAGTGGTATCACACAGGATAACAAACATGGCCACAAAGTCCCACACTATGAGAGGGAGACAGGGGCTAGGCACAAACCCCAAAAGTGTCTACTACAGCATTATTTTGCAAAAACTTACCTTCCAAAAGTTCTTCGAATGAAAGAATATCCTCTCAGTTATTCCGTGGTATGATTATTAACACATGGTATGATTATGAGACATCTAAAATGATCATAATGTTATAAGACTATGTTTTGGTCCCATTACCATCTTTTTTTGTAAGAAACAGTACCTGGCTTTAGCATCTTCTGTGGTACAAACATTCTGCCTTTTCTGGAAGATGTTTTAAAATTTATTTGATAAAGAATATCTAAGTCTACTTACCACACCATTTTGTCAGCGGAAAGGCAGAAGTGACCTCTCAAGGCAGCCAGGGCAGCCTGAGTAGAATACAGATGGAAACCAATGGGAATCTCACAGGAACTACAGAATAAAAGGTTGTAAGTGCTGGGAGGAAAAAACAGGATATGGGTTAAGAAAGAAAATCAGAGAACAAATACAAAATAACTCATGTTACGGACTCATTCCTAAAAAATAGGCTATAATAGGAATGAGACTGAGGAAATGTCACATTCAAGAAAGGTTGACTCAGAGATTATAGATACCCTTGTGGATTCTGGCCACAAAAGCAATCATATGATATATAACTGTCATTTCACTGAAGTAATTTATATCTGAAAGCAGAAAAAGAGCTAACAAATCAGATTAGCATTTAAACAGGGACTTCCCTGGTGGCGCAGTGGTTAAGAATCCACCTGCCAATACAGGGGACACAGGTTCGAACCCTCGTCCGGGAAGATCCCACATGCCGCGGAGCAACTAAGCCCGTGCACCACACTACTGAGCCTGCGCTCTAGAGCCCGTAAGCCACAACTACTGAGCTCGCGTGCCACAACTACTGAAGCCCGCGTGCCTACAGCCTGTGCTCCGCAACAAAGAGAAGCCACCTCACTGAGAAGCCTGTGAATAGCAATGAAGGGTAGCCCCCGCTCTCCACAACTAGAGAAAGCCTGCGAGCAGCAACGAAGACCCAACGCAGCCATAAATAAATAAATTTATTTAAAAAAAAAAAAAAACATTTAAACATATAAAACTACACATGACCATATAAATTAGCTACCATTAAGCCAATTTCCAGTTAAAGTAAAATAATCAAATCGATTAGGGCTTACTAAGCAATTTATTAATAGAACTCAAATCAGGTTTTGTTTTGTTTTTTTTTGCAGATATAACAAAAAATAAAGAATTACCCAGATAAAATGCGAAAGAAAGAAAATAAATCGTATTGTCCTAGCAAGCTATTTTATTTTCCTTTATCCTTTGAAAGACTACTGGATGAGGAATCAGGAAACATGGATTTTAGTTCTAGTTATACCACGTGGGTAAGTCGCTTACCTTATTTGCTGGTATATAAGACAAATCCAAATATTACAAAAAATATTTAAGAAAAAATTAACTGTTTCATCATTCATGTACTGAAAGCAATTTAGAGTGGTTTGGTAAGGGAAAAAAATTATCTGTATAAACATAATATACTATATGCAGTAAATGACCACTAACAAAGTATAATAATTTCATGGCTAAAAATAAATAGATTCATGTCAATGGACACTAAAGACAAAGCAACAAAATATAAATTTACTGGTAAATGAAGTCCCACACCACACATGCAGTACTGTACTTTTGTGACTATGTTACCAAAAAGCAAGCCATGAAATAAAGTTGCATTTTTATTAATTCCTAAGTAGGAATTAATTATATCAGACAAACCACAGTACATATAGACAAATGTCTGTAGAAACTAATAAATGGCACAGAGCTGGGACTTCCCTGGTGGCACAGTGGTTAAGAACCTGAGTGCCAATGCAGGGGCACAGGTTCGTTCCCTGGTCCAGGAAGATCCCACATGCCGCGGAGCAACTAAGCCCATGCGCCACAACTACTGAGCCTGCACTCTAGAGCCAGCAAGCTACAACTACTGAACCCGCATGCCACAACTACTGAAGCCTGCACACCTAGAGCCCATGCTCCGCAACAGAGAAGCCACCGCAATGAGAAGCCCGTGCGCCGCAACAAAGAGTAGCCCCGCTCGTCGCAACTAGAGAAAGCCCACGCGCAGCAACCAAGACCCAAAGCAGACAATAAATAAATAATTAATTTTAAAAGTGTCTTTAAAAAAATAAATAAATGGCACAGAGCAAAATGTAAAGAGATCCCAAAATTATGCTTAGCATGTAACATATAACAAATATTTCATTGACTATTAGTCTGCTAATGGCCCAGGAATGAAGGTTTGCATCACACCAGGTAAAGAACTATGATCATCTGAGTGCCTGCTGAAGGCAAAAGGAATACAGAATGGGTAGTGGAAGAGGGTAGTTATAAATACCAGCTATGACCATGTGACCAGTTACAGGAATGTAATTGTCATGAATATCTCATTTTGTTATGAATAGGTTTACATGTATATGCGTGTTTATGTTTTCTTCCCTTTCTTTTCCCTTATCATGTAACGTAAGATGTACTGACTTTTTATTATAGTATTTAAGTATTAATTTTACATCATAGTATTTAAGCTATGAGATATCAAGGAGAAAAGTAAGTATCACTTAAGGACTTTATCTCCTTTTCTGGAGGAGGGTTTAGTGCATTTTTAGTTGTATGCAAGATAGCTGTAACAGGTTAGGAAGAATTACGACCTTGTTATTGTCTTTATTTGGAGATTAAGTATGGGTTTAGGAGATGCATGTGGATGCCAGGTTAACACGTAATGATTAAATTTATGTGTCAGCTTGACCTAGCCAAACAGTGCCCAGTTATTTGGCCAAATGTTATTCTGAATGTGTTTATGAGTATGTTTTTGAATGAGAGTAATATCTGATTCAGTAGACTGAGTAAAGCAGTTTGCCCTCCTTATCGTGGGTGACCCTCATCTAATCAGTTGAAGACCTGAATAGAACAAAAAGGCTGACCCTCTCATGTGAGTTGCAACACTGATCTTTTTTTCCTGCCTTTGAACTTGAACTGAAACGTTCAGCTCTTCCTGGGTCTGGAGCCTGCTGGCTTTTGTACTGGAACTTACACCTTTGGCTCATGGATCTCAGGCCTGTGGACTTGGACTAGAACTAAACCTCTGGCTCTCCTGTGTCTCCAGCTTATCAACCTTGTCTCTTGGGACTTCTCATCCTCCATAATCTAGTGAGCCAATTCTTGACAATAAATCTCTTCCTGCTGAGTCCCACGGCTCTCCTTATTCCAAACACATGGAACTTTCTGTCCAGTGTTTTGTAAACCATCTAGATCTGTACTGTCTATTAAGAATGCAAGCCACATAAGTAATTTTACATCTTCTATTAGTTTAGCTTTAAAAAAAAAGTAAAAGAAACAGGTAAAATTAGCTTTAATGTATTTTATGCTACCCAATATTCAAAAACATCGTAATCAAGGGAATTCCCTGAGGGTCCAGTGGTTAAGACTGGGCACTTTCACTGCCCTGAACCTGGGTTCGATCCCTGGTCTGGGAACTAAGATTCCCACAAGCCGTAAATCGTGGCCAGAAACCAAAAAATCAAGAAAAAACCCCATGTAATCAGTACTTTTAAATTATTCAATGTTTTGGGCCAAGCTTTCAAAATCTGGTGTGTATTTTGCACTCACAGCATACTTCAATTCAGAATGGCCACCTTTTAAGTGCTCAATAGCCACCATGTGGCTAGCGGCTACAGTACTGGACAGCACAGGTCTAGCTAGATGTGCTTCCCTCTAAGAAGATATTCAGAGAGCTTCTGCCTCTGGCCCCAAATGAACCAGTTCCAAGAAGGCCATCACTCCTTCCCTCTCTGTTTCCTTTGGGTGGGAAGAGGACACTCCTGCAAGGATAGGGAGTATCTTTCAGTTAGGAAAGAGGAGCTGCAGAACTCTTCCTGATTACTGAGTACAGCAACTAAGAATTCCTATACGTACTCTATTTAACCCTAAAATTGAACCAAATTGTGGTCAGAATGAATTGTCTTGCTGTTAAAACCAACACTGAAAACTGAGTAGCTTTGTACTACTGAATTCACTGAGTACTTTGTTGTCACTTGTAAATCACACTACAGTCAAGATGCAAAGTTTACCAGGCAATATTCAAGTAACTTTCCACCTGTGTTTTTCCCCAGTTTACAGCAGAATTAGTCCTGCCATAACTTATTACAAATTCCAGGTTAAATGAAAACTTGTAATTCTTAGTTATTGTCAAAGGATTGTAGTTTATGGTAAGTGATTCTCACTATACACTTAAAGGTAATTTTCTTCTTTTTCCCCTACTAGACATAACTTTCTTAAACTCACTTCACTTGCACAACCCACTAGGGAGATATGGCCCTCAGAAAGACCTTAAAACCTAAACGCCAATATCTTTTCCATTTCATTAATACATCAAGTTCGTACAAGACTCAATCAAGTAAAGGGAGCATCCTTCCAATACACTGTATGGATGGAACAGACTTTTAGTCTAGTGCAAGATAGGAATAAACTGTTTTCTCCTCGTACAAGTCGGTTCCACGCTCCTCAGTCTCATTAAGTCAGGGAATGACTAGAGATCTGGAATTCTCAGTACGTACCTGCCTTTGAGCGAACCTTCAATGCCAACTAGGAAGGGAGCCTCCAAAACTACATTATTTGTGACTCCTAGGAAGACAAACACGGGTCAGAATGACTACCTGTGAGGCATTGAAAGGGAAAAACTCTCCCCTCCAGAAAGACTCATCATGGCCACAAAAATCATGAAAAGTGATTCGCCCCCGACCCCTGGCAAAGGAGTTAATTTCCGTCCAAATTTTCATCCCGCTTTCCTCCCAGCCGGCTCCCAGCCACCCAGTAAGAAAGCGGCAACGCTTCCCAAACGCCGTGCCCACTCACTGGAGAAGACCACGGCTCCAAGGGACCGCGACAGGTCCCAGGCGAGGTGCACAGAGTCAGCGAGCACGGCGTGGCACTGCGCACACTGGAACACAGCGCACCTCTCGGGCTGCAGCCACCATGGCAGCCGCGGGCCGGGTGACGGCTCCTCCAGCCCCAGCCCGGCGGGGCCGAGTGGCGAAGACCCTTTCACCACCTGCGTGTCCCACTCCATGGAAGTCGTAAGAGAAGGTTCATCAATCTCCTTCTTAGCGCCATCACAAAAGTCACCCCGCGGCTGCTTTGCAGTTCGCGAGCGATGCCTCCGCGGCCGAGCCGCCATCTTCCTGCAGCTGGCGCCTCGGTTTCAAAGACGCACCAGGCCCCGCCCCAAGCTTGGTTCCTGGGTCCTCATTGGACAACGTGAGCCGGGTGGGGCTCTGCCGCGCACTCGTTGCCTGGACACGCCGTTTGGCGCCTTCGTGTTGGTGGGGGATGGTGAAGGACGTGCCTCTGGTGGAGGGGAACTCGGCCTTTCTATTGGTCAACACCAGGAGACCCCGCCTTTGAGGTATTTTTAACCAATGGAAGTGCAGCTTTCTCAATTTAAACTCTATAACATTCGGTTTGGTCAACGCTTAGAGTGGCGCCAGAGTTTTGAACGGCGCTTCTGGGAGTGGAGGGCCGATCCTCTGCGTGGTCGCCTGGATTGCAGTTCGCCATGACCGTCCCCTCCCTTGAGGAGCTGGACTCCTTCAAGTACAGTGACCTGCAGAACTTGGCCAAGAGTCTGGGCCTCCGGGCTAACCTGAGGGTACGGGGCAAGTGGCGGGTGGGGTAGGACGAGCGGCCTCTACGGGACGCGGTGGGAGGGGACTGAGCTGGAATTCCGAAGGCTGAGGCTGCTGTCCCGGCCCTGGGGCGGTAGATTTGGTTCACAGAAGGGTCCCACTAACTCTGCAAAACCGAGAGGGAGCCATAGTTTTCACCTTATGTTGAGGCTGACTTTCCTGGGGACTCACAAAGACCCCGACTCCAAAAGGGTTTGTTTGGTTTCGTCTTATTGGAAGTACTCTGTTATACTTACCAGGGCATCAGTTAGGAAACGCAGGCCCAGAGAGCTAAAGGAATGCTGCATCTAAATGCCGATTAATTGTTAGGCAGTCGCGGAAATAAATGCCTTGGCTTTTGGAAAACTCCAAACAGCTAACATTTCTGTAAATTGTAACAGCGCCCAAAATCTGCTACTTAAATGGGGGACCTGGAAGAAAGGATGACTTTTAGGGGACCTCCCCCGTGGATAAGTTTTTACAGCTCAGCCCTAATTTAGTCGGATCGTTCCTCTATTGATCACTATTGTGGTAGTGTTCTATTCAAAACCGGTGAGGTCTTTGAGACTTCAAAACGTTTGGGGGAAAATGCGGGGGTTCAATTCGGGATTGGGGTTCTATATATTTTATTTTCCCACATAATATTAACGTATACCCTGGAGATTTGTTCTGCAAGCTGTGGTATTTACACAGAGTGAATACATAAATCAGTCCTCACAAATGTTTTTAAGTGGTTTAAACAAAGTAATCAGGGCCCATGCACCTGTTGGGGCTGAATGATAAAGGGCTATCTTTGGAGATATTTCTGGGCTATAGTATTTAATGGCTCCTCAATACTTCATAAGCAAAATCTTAATTCCTTGGTTTAAATTCCTTAAATTTTTTTTTGCAGTCTGGCTGGAATCTTTTATCCAAGGCAGCATCCAAACTGTACTGGTGCCTGAACACTTGGCACCTTTGTCCATCTTTCTGCCTTTGCTAATTTTAATCCTTTGGCCTCAAATCCCCTTCTCTCTCCCTCTTCTTTATCTGCATGAATAATTTCCAATTACTTGTCACAGTCCAACTGAAATGTCATCACTGACCTGGCATCTCGTCCCCTCCTCTTCATTCCCTTGGCCACAGGTCCACCACCCCAGTAATCCTAGGAACCCTCTGCACCTTTAAGGCAGTATAATTTCAAGTACTTTTTCTGAGCGCTTGCAGGCTTCCACCTGGCACTGTGGTTATTTGTGTAGATACGTTCTATACTAAACGTTAAGTTCCCTGAACAGGGATCTCATCCATCCACCTTGGAAGTCTTTACAGCACTAAGTGCAGTACATTCTATTTGGGAGGCGTTGGATACTTATTCAGAACTACTATTTACAACTGCTTCTTGGCAGCGCTGGAACAATGCACTAGAGGGTAGCTCCTTTGTGAAGAGTTACTATGGAGGTTTCCTACTTGAGTTCTGCGCTCTGTCTAACATTAAGGCCCCACAACCTTTTGGATCTCTGAAGCGCTGTTGCAAGTTCGACCTTCTTCTGAAAGTCCCACCTATCATTGTCTCTTGAGGAACCTGATCTGGGGTAGCCATTTAATCACCTGTTTTCATATATGTGGTGTAGTACAGTATTTTGTGTCACTACAGACCTCATTGCTTGCCTACCATACAACATCTGGTGCATAGTAGGTGTCAACAAATATCTGTTAGAGGTGCTGTTTCCCAGACAAATTTGACTATACGAGGCATTCTAATAACCAACCACAAAAAGACACCTTTGAGATGATGGGAGAAAATTAAACTTGGACTAGGTATTAAATTATATTAAGGTATTGTTAATTTTGTTGCATATGATGGTGGTATTGTGGTTATGCTTCTTTTTTTTTTTTTAAAGTCCTTACCTCTTAGCCAAATATTTACAGGTAAAATGTTATGATGCCTGGGATCTGCTATAAAATACTCCAGGAAAAAGAGGGGGGACTAGATGAAGTAAGAACAGCACAATGTTGATAACTGTTGAAACTGGGTGATAGATATATGGGGGTTCATTGTACACATTTGAAATCTTCCATAATTAAAATGTTTTAAGTTACTTACAGTTGGTACAGCTTAAGACCTCGTTAAATCAATTGCCTTTTTAAAATTCCAAGTGCATAGCAAAAAAATTGAATAAATTGCTCTAAGAAATTATCAAGATTTGACTATTTAAAAAACTTAACAGAATAAGATTTAAATAAATTTCACCAGTATGATAACATTCAAAATAAATTTAGAAGAGAAAATATTAACTTTCTTTTGAGACACTACTCTTTTTTTAAAAAAAATTTATTGAAGTATAGTTGATTTACAATGTTGTGTTAATTTCTGCTGTATAGCAGTGACTCAGTTATACATATATATATATTCTTTTTCATATTCTTTTCCATTATAGTTTATCACAGGATACTGAACATAGTTCCCTGTGCTATACAGTAGGACCTTGTTGTTTATCCATTCTATATATAATAGTGAGACACTATTAATGGTAAGGCAAAATGAAGGAGTCAGTTACTAAGATTTATTGTACGGCCACGGTCCTTTTCTCACTCTTGCAAGCTTCAATTATAAAACTACCACTATTTCCACTTTCTTGCAGCTCCCTTCCCTCACCTGGCAAAACTCCACACCTGATTAAACAAGCTATGTGCTTAATCCTTGCCTGTACTAACTAGCTGACCGTGGCTGGAGAAAATCCCCTAACTTTTTTGACTGAACTTAATTTAAATGTGACCATAAACTTAATTTATGATTTATTTGATTCTCCTATACTTCCTTGGTAGTCATTAATTTTCCCATTATTGAGGACAGTTATTTCATATCTTTTCACCTCAGATTGGCACCCTTCCATCACTTGATGACTTTGCCTCATAGGCCATGGAAACATAGATGCAATTAAGCTGAGAACTACCTCATCTTTCTATCACCAGACCCACCTGTCCCCGTATCCTCTGCCTTCCACCTGTTATATGTTATGGTAAAAGGCTGTGCCTAAGGGCAGCCTTGCTGTTTGTGCTGGAGATCTCATTCCCCCCTCTGGGGCTACACTCCTGCAGTTATTCCTCTCCGCTGCATCAGTTTCTCTCACTCTGCTGGCTCATTTCCATAATGCGCCCAATCAAATCTTAATGTCATCCATCTTTTAAAAAAGAAACAAAACCCCTCTCCTGACCCACGTCTTTTACCTACTGCCCAATTTCTCTGTTCTTTTCTACTGAAATTGATGTTTTTGAGGCCACCATGCCCTGCACCTTGCAAAGCTTGTGGTCCGTCTCTATCTTCACCTGCCCATCAGCAGCATTTGGCGTGATTGAACCCTCCCTTCTGCTCAGACCACTTCCTTTTCTAGACTTCTTTGATATTTGGTTTTCTCCTGCCTTGCTAGCATTTCTTTCCAGTCTCCTTTGCTAGTTCTTCCTCTGCTAAATCTCTAAATGTGGCGTGTCCCAGGGTTCTCTCTTGGGCCTTCTTTTCTCTAATTGTGCTTCTCCCTTGGTGATCTTATTCATTCTCAGAACTTTAGATTCACCTGGAGCTAATGACGCCCAAATCCATTCCTTCAGTACGACCTCTCATCTGCTGACTTGTGCATTTAAGTGCATCGTAAACAGCATGATCAGGTCAAAACAATGAAGATCTATTCCCTGTGTCCGTAAATGATTGATTCCTCCCTTCACTGCCCACACCCATCCATCCTGGTGAGCTCTTCCTCCCAAGTATCAATACACCTGAAATCTGGCCTGTGTGCTGTCTCCAGTGCTGTAAACCTGGACCATGACACCCTCCTTTCTTGACCACTGCTTCAGGCTGTCTGCTGGTCTCCCTCCCTCTACTCTTGCCTTAAAATAATATTCTCTTGGTAGTTGGGTGATAGTTGAAACTTAGAATATGCCATTTTTCTGCTCAGTTCTCGTCAAATGATTTTCCTCACACCTAAAATAAAATCCAAACTTCTCCAAATGTAATGTGAGAATCTTGGGTTGATCCTGATTTGGAGGGAAAAAAAATTTTTTTAAGCTAAAACTGGAGACAACTGAGGAAATTTGATTTTAGGCTATGTATCAGAGGATATTAGAAAATTATTACTTTTCCTAGGTAATGCATTAGAGGTTATGTAGGAAAATATCCCCTTATTTTTAGGAGATGTGGCTGATGTATTTAGTGGTAGAGTATCATGATGTCTGGAACTTATTTTCAACCAGCTTGGCAAGAAATACATATGAATGAGAGAGAAAGCAAACATGAGACAATATTAAGGATTGCTGAATCTACGTGAGGAGTATCAGAGTGTTTACTAGACTATTTTGACTTTTCTATAGACTCGACATTTTTATAATAAAATTTTAGTTAGGGGGAAGAAATCTACACTGTGTGCTGTGGCCTGTAACCCTCTTCTTGACCCAGGTCACCATTTGGTCTCCCTGCCCTCCACTCACCCCAGTGTTCACTGTGCTCCCCACACTGGCTTCTCCCTGTCCTTCAAATTCACCAGCCCGTCTCTGGGCTTCGTGTTCCCTCTGCTGGGAATGCTCTTCCCCTGCACCTTCACCTACTGCCCCTCCCTCGTTCACATCTCAGCTGAAAAGTCACCAACTCTGAGAGGCCTTTCCTGACCATCCTAACTCAGGTTGTCCTCCCCCGCCTCTGCCCTGAGCCTCCAGTTTTGTTTTTGCTTCATAGCACCTAATGTCATACCATTTATTTTTGCTTACTTGGTTAATAGGCTGTTTCCCCACTAGCCTACCTCTAGAGGTTCCTGGAGGGCAGAGACCTTGTCTGTTTTGCTCACCACTGTCTCCCCAGTGCCTGGAACAGCGTCCAGCACGATAAATGCTTGTGGAGGTGGTGCGTGAAAATGTGCTGATGCTCACATCGGCCCCTCCAGCTCAGCTCTCCCGAGCATCAGCCCCCATCATTCCTCCTGCTGTACGCCCCCACCTGGCTCTGCCACAGGCCCCTCATTTCACCACTGTTGCACGTTTGAGGTTTTCAGGGCATTTTAAGATGTTCTAGAAATCTGTACAACATAGAGCCTATGATTAACAATACTTTAAAATTTGCTAAGAGGTTAGATCTTATGTTAAAGGCTCTTACCACCAAAAGAAATCCCAAGGGGGCAGTAGGAAACTTGGAGGTGATACATTTATGGCAGTGATGATGGGTTCCCAAGTGTATATTGATCTCCCAACATATCAATTTATATGTATTAAATATCGACAGCTGTTTGTATGTCAGTCATACCTCTGTAAAGTGATTGAGGGAGAAAAAAAGTCAGAAGAACCAAGAATGCCTAAATTCTGCCCTGCCAATCACTCACTTCCCAGAGAAGACCCAAAGAGAGGTTCAAGGAACAACAGCAAGTAGAAAATAGGTCTCTCCTTTATTACTACTAGCCAGTGTGGTGCCTGATATCTTGATGCACAGTGTTCTGGTAAAACTCACAGCCTGAGCATAGCATCTCCTGTGCCCTGAAGCCCAAACCAAATCGGGATCTCTGCCATCTCACCTGAACACATGGCCGATGGTAAATGGTAGGAGCAGAGAAGAGATGAGCCTGGTGGCTGGGCCCCCCTTGAGAAGAAAACCTCTGGCTCTCAACTGCATGGCTGGTGGAAGAGGAAGGAATGAGAACCCAGCCATGAGCTCGAGCTTTTAAAGCACAGGAAAACATAACCCATCAGATTAGTATTCCTCTTTCAGGAAAGAACGGGAAGGGAAATTCTCCTGTGGTGGAAGGAGGAGCTAGGAGTTCCCTTCCCCAGGGACCTGTAGCCATCCTCCTAAGGCGGCGCCTTTGGCCTTCCCCATCTTAGGACCCCCCACGCCTCCACACGTGCTTCACCAGCTGCCCAAGCCAGAAACCTAGGCGTAATAAATGTCCCTGTTCCTCAACCCTCACATTCACACTGATTCTACTTCCTAGGAAAGTTTTTAATTCATCTGTGTGGCCTCAGTCCCGTTCTAGCTCAGGCCAAAGTTGTCTCTGGTTTCCTATAACAGCCTCCTGGCCCTTGCCCTGTCTTCCATCTTGCCCTCACCAAATTCATTCTGCACATTATACAGCCAGAGTAATCATCCTGAGTAATGCAAAACTGGTCACCCACTGCCCTGCTGCAAACTCTGCAGACTGCCTTTGCCCCAAGGGTAAAGTTCATACCCTTTAGAGACTTAGTAGGCCTGGCAGGATCAGGCCCACTTTCCCAACATTCTCTCTCACCGTCCCCTCCAACAGCTCCCTGCTTCAGCCCACACTGAACTTTAGTTCTTCAAACTCCACACATTCTTACCGTCCCATGCTATTTCTTTACCCTTTTCCCTATATCCCACTCTCTCCTATTTGTCCTTCAGCCTCAGCAGCTAGTGACCTCACATCTTTGTCTTAGGACTGGCATGTCCACTTACCTACTGAAGTCTACCCTAGCGGTCCAGGCTTTGGTGGCCCAGCCCACCTGTGTTCTCACACGACACCTGAGCTTCCTCATGTGGGCATTTACCCCACTGCGCTGTAATTGCCACTTTCCTCTCTGGCTTCTGCTGTGAAATCTGTGCGGACAGGGACCCCTTCTATCTTGGTTACCCTACTCCCAGCCTGCCCAGATGACATTTGATGAGTACAAGAACAGGAGAAAATGTTCAATGAATCTTTTGTGCTTATTTGATTTTTGGCTCTACTGATAAGGTCTTTAACTTTTCTGCAGGCAGACAAGTTGTTAAGAGCCTTAAAAGCCCACCTTAAAAATGAAGCAAGAAAAGAAAATGAGAATCAGGTAAGTAACATTTTCATCACCTATTAAATAGCAAAACAATCAGTTAATGAAAGATAAACACAGTTGGTGATGACTTAAGACATGCTATTTGTTACCAAAGAGATTGTCATTGGTAATTTTAAATCCTTTCATAATTCTTATAAATGACAAAGCTGCCTCTGTAATCTATTGAATAAGATGTTCTCATACAAAGGCAAAGATTAATTACTAGTTGCCAGATGTATGCCAAATGGTGTGAGTAGGGAGGGAACTGGATTTGAGGTCAGAAAAACCCAGTTAAGTAGCAGCTCTGTCTTTTTTGTATGTGTGTGACCTTGGAAAATTCAAATCATTGATTCTTAGTTTCCTGGTCTTTGAAATGGAAATAACATCTTTTCTGCTGAATTGAGGGTTGTGAGAATCACATGAAGTAGGGACTGTGGAAGTGACTTGTGGGAAACTAAACCACTGCTGATGGGAGGGAGCGGTTTTCATGGCTGCTTCAGACCCGCCCCAAAGAGTTCTGACAAGGCTCAACACCTAAATGATCAATGAATGCTTCATTCTTAACTTGAAATACAGGGAAATGTTGAAAGGCCTTAAGGAACTGGGCTTTGGAGGGCATCCGTTATATATCTTGAACCGAAGGTAAATATAAACATGAACTGAGCATCTGAATTCCTTCTCTCTGTCTTTATAGACTCCATAATTCTCTGTATTCCAGGTTATAAACATTTAAAAACTTTCAATATTCAAAATTCTATTTGATTCCAGGTTTAATTAATATAAAATAGACAACAAAATTGATTTTGGATTCCTTTAAGTTTCTATATCAACTAAATCAATATAGATATTTTAATTAATTAAAAATTTTTTCATGGTTAAGGGTACATGATCGTAGTGCCATCTGAAATCAGGATTTTACTTTGGGTAGTAATTGATGGGCTAAATTTAAAATGATCTATCATGTTTCAAATTCAGCATCTCAAGAGCCGTTCCATTTTGAAAAACTTTCACAAGAGCAGGATGATAATCAAAATTTGGTCAGCTATAGAATTCCTTAGTGGTGAATCTGTCAATAGTGAGGTTAGGTTGGTGGAAAGAACTGACATAGACCAAGAGTTTATCTAAAGCTGCAGGAGTCAGCACAGTCCAAATACATGGCAAAGAGATCAGTAATATTACCAAGGACAGACAGATGGGTAAGCTTCCAGACCTCCAAATCGTCACCTAGGGAAGTGCACAGGTGTGGGTCACATCTAAGTGACCATGAACTTCTGGATGCCTTGTTCTCCCTCTGTAGGTTAGCCGTAACTATATGAGTTGGAGCAGCTCTGTATGTAGGTTAGTCTGACTGTGTGCTGGGGACTCTCAGAACCAGCTGTGCCACTTCAGTCTTGGGCTTATACAAGTCTTTACAGGTACATCATGGTGCGTTCAGGAATGAACATATCCTACCTGATCACTGCTGGCCTCCCAGACTAACATACCCTGGTTAAGGTGTGTGGGGTTAAAACAAGACATCTCTGGGAGTCGTGTTAATAGGTTTCTAAACCAGTTATAGGACCTCTTCTGTACTGTGTTAATGGGGGTAAGAGGGCAATAAGTACTTTTAAAGTGTGTCTGTACTCCAGCAATATGTGTAACCTGAGGGTTACACTTTTGTAGTGAGAACAGTTTCTTTTTCCTCTCTTCTTCTTCATGACTATCCAGGGAGTTGGAAAGTAGGATTCTGTGGGAAGCATGCAGTCTTAGCCAGAGGTAACTCCTGGAGGAGACAGTATGTCTCTCACAAAAAGCAAAGCCCTTACCCTTGACTTGGAATGCACTCTTCTTTTTCCCAGGCCTGAGGAATGTAAAAGAGATTAGCAAAGCTGTCTCAAGCCAGGAGACCTCAGGGAGCTGAGAGTCCTGGTTGTTTCTTATGGCTGGGGGCTGTGTGTGAGCCTGGTTAAGGGAAGATAATATTCAAGGATAGTTGTTGTAAACTTGTTGACGTCCATGGTGGTGACTGAACTGAGACGATAAGCAATTCTATGGGTTCATTGTCTAATAATGAGTTCCTCTTATGTCTATATAAGATTCAGTAAATTCTAAATAAAGTGCCTTGCAACCATCAGTTGTCTTGGCCCTTCTGACCCCATACTCACGGTGCTATTCAGTCCCTCACCCCTCTCCGTTGGGACCTGGAAGACCCCCTGCGGTGGCTGGACCTTCGCAGGATTCAGATAGCCTCTTTCTACTCTCACGTAAATATCCCTGCTCCTTTGAGTTCAGGCTCACCAGTTCTCATCTCTCATCTGTTGACTTCCTTGTTGCTTTCCAGTGTTCACTGTCTCATCATCTCCTGTCCTGACCTTACTTTTGGTGAATTCAAAGGTCCACCTGGATGTCCCTTACTACCCTTGCCTCCCTGTTCCTTAAGTCCTGTGACTTTCTTTTCCACTCTTCATTAGCCATCCCCTTCTTTGGGTATACCTTGGATCTTAGATCACTTAGAACTATTATTCTTCTGTAATATTTCACCTCCGTCTAAAAGCCTTCCATTTTCTAAGCCTCCTTATTCTTTTACAACCAAAACATTTATTTTATATTGTGGTTCTCAACCCAGGATGTGTGGGAGAATCATTTGTGGAGCTTTTTAAAAACACTGATATTTAGGCCTCACCAAATCCCAGGCAACTAAATTAACTCTCAGAGGGTGGGGTCCAGTCACCATACTGAAATGGACTGAAAAGTCAGGATGCAAAGCCCTCTCACCCCCTACTTCCACGTGCAGGGTACCAGGTGTCTACTACCACGTGCAGAGTACCAGGTGTCTACTACCGTCTAAAATGCTGGAAGGTTTCTCTGTAAGGAAGAAAATGACCCTAAAGGAAACATGATACAGAAAACAAATGAAAGCTTTAAAAAATGTCTTACAATAACCTATTGAATTATCAACTCTTGGAATCAAGCTACACAGACGATTCAATTAAGGTTACATAAAAAGCTATAAATGTTAACAACTTAGAGAATAGATGACAGAAGTTGAGATAAGGACAGGAGGTGAAGGAAGGTATAAGGATGCTAATATCTGCAGTTTACAGGATATGTGTCTGCAGTCATGGAACAAGAAATAAAGGTTTAAGTATGTTTAAAGCTGCAAAGGTAATAGAGTGAGTAAGTGGTATAAGTCTATTAGGAAGAAGATGGGGAGATGAGAGTGGTGCAAATGAAGTAAATCTTAGTACATGAGGCACTGAAAATAGTTATTGAAAATACAAATGAATATCCCATCAGCAAATCATTAGTGATATGTAAGTAACCACTTAACATCAAACCCTAGAAATAGGAAGGGTAGGGCAGAGAATGAATTACTTTCCATTATACTCTCTTTAGTATTTTATTATTTTAACCATATGTGTGTATTAGTTTATTTCAAAAAAATTAGAATTTACGTTTAAAAAGCTACAAAAACAAATCAAGCCTCTCCTTTATCGTCTCTAGGTAGGATAACATGCTTAATGCCTTCCTCACATTCGATGAGGATATAATTCACCTATTTTTCCCTAGTGCTTTTATAGTTTCATATTTTACATTTAAATCTTTAATCCATCCAGATTTCATTTTGGTGTGAGAAAATGATCAAGTTTCATTGCCCACCCCCTCACCAAAAACATGAAAAACATAGTCAATGTTTTCTCCGCATCATGTGTTGAATAATGAATCTAACCATCCCCCACTAATGTGATGTGCAACCATTGTCATACGATGATTTCTTCTAGAAGCAGTTCTGTTCAGGACATTCTGGTACCTGTGCCATGCTGTTTTGATGACGTAGCTCTTTACTTCTAGTTTATGATAGTGCACATGCCCTTCTTCCCTTACTCCCTTTTGTCGACCTTTAACAAGTTACTTTGGGCTCTCTAAGCCTCAGTTTCCCTACCTGTGAACTGTAGATAACGTTAATCCTTGTCTCATAGGCTTTGAGGAATAAATGAGAGATAATCCATGTGAATACTTAGCCCAGTGCAGTTATGATATTAGCTGTAATTGTTATGAATTATAGCATGCTGCCTAGCATATAGTGTATATTCAGTAAATTAACATACTTTTAATAATTTGTGGGAATTCCCTGGCACTTTCACTGCCATGGGCCTGGGTTCAGTACCTGTTCAGGGTACTAAGATCCCACAAACTATGTGGTGTGGCCCAAAAAAAAAATAATAATTGGCTTATTTACGCACACTAAGATACCTTTGAATGCTTTGCAAGCCTAGTTTTTTAGCTTGGGTTGTTAAGTGTGATTGTTTCTTTCTGAATACTCTATCATTCTTGTCCTTGCCTATAATTTAGTGCTGGAGGGTTTTAAAATTATCTCTTGCATATGTAATACATGTTTTTTATTCAGTTTAAATTCTGATTCTTCCTGAGCATTGTAACTCTATACATTGGACATGGCAGATTAATGTCTCTCTTTTTCAGGATGAAATTCAAACTTCTGCATCTTCTTGTGATGAGATTGAGGTACAGCTCAGCAGCCAGGAACAAGCTGAGAGGGAGCCAGTTGGCCATGTCACCAAAACAAGGAGAAGGCGCAGGACTGTCCGCAGGAGCCCTGACTCCCAGGTGAATAGAAATGTGCAAACTAAAAATAAGCTACCACCTGTGCCCAAACTGGTATATTATTAGGGAGCCTTCTCTTAATTCCCTTATGCTATCGGGTGCTGGCAAACACTGCTGTGAGCTCCATGAAAGCGCAAACCCGAGTCTGGCCTCATCATCACGCCCTGGGCACTGGCACTCGGGAAGCACTTAGTAAGTATTAAGCACAAATTAAACGTTTGTTGAATAATATGAACATTCATTGAGTGTTTACTTAAGTGAGGTGTAGTAAGTAAGAAGGAAAGAGATACCAACATCAAATATGATTTTTTTTTTTTTCTCCTTCCTATATTGTCCTGGGCCTGGTGATCAGCTGAGCTTAGTCTTTGAACAGTGTGGTCATGTGATTCCGGGGGCTTCTCCCACTTGCTCTGAGAGGACTCTGATTTTATTATCCTTTCATTCAAATGTAACTTTTACAAGATGGTCCTAATTTTTATTTTCTAGCTTTGTGTAGTCCCTTAGTCATTAGCTTGTCTAGGTCTCTCAGTGTTAGTTTCTCCTCCCTAGGAGAGCAACCTCTGCCATGTATGCCTTCCAGTGGTCCCTAGTCTCTACTATTCCCAGATGCATGTTCTCATGACATTTGGTGAGGCAGAGAACCAAATCTGCCACTCAAAACAGCTTAGTTCTTTCTTTAATTCATTTTCCTCCTCAATTTGGTACCTGTCTTTGGAAGGCATTGATTACTTTTTTCTTTCTTTATGTCTGACTATTAGCAATGTTTTTAATGATGTGTTTTTAAATTGAGATATAATTCACATGTAACATCCTATCAGTTTCAGGTGTACAATGTAATGATTCAATATTTGTGGTGATCATTTCACAATATATATACAATAAGTCTAGTTAACACCTCACGTAGTTTTTTTCTTGTGATGAGAACTTCAGATCTACTCTTAGCAATTTTCAAGTGTGAGTCCTTCTTATTTGTTATTGAAAACATTTATTTTCTTTTAAAATTTGTAGCAGGATCATTCAGAGATAAAAGTATGTGATCCTACTGAATTCCATAATCAAGAAAAGCATGAAAACCAGGCTCTCAGAACTGCTGTAGAAGCTCCTTCTCTACCAAACAAGAGTCAAGATGAGAATGCAGTGCCCTCAGGAAAAAGTGGAATAAATGGTATGCCAAGTAACTTTAAAAATCCAAAATTGCTAGGGTAACCATGTGCATTAGTTTCCTAGGACTGCCGTAACAAAGTGCCACAAACTGGGCAACTTAAAACAACAGAAATTTGGGAATTCCCTGGTAGTCCAGTGGTTAGGACTCGGCGCTTCACTGCTGGGACACGAGTTCAGTCCCTGGTCGGGGAACTAAGATCCTGAAAGCCGCACGGTGCTGCCAAAAAAAAAAAAACAAAAACAAATTTATTCTCTCACAGTTCTGGAGGCTGGAGTCTAAAATCAGGGTGTCAGTAGGGCCATCTTCCTCCAAGATGCTGGGGAGAATCCTTCCTGGCCCCTTTGTACCTTCAGTGGTGGCTGTAGACCTTGGCTTGCAGCTAAATCTCTGCCTCCTTGTCATGTGGCAGTCTCTCTGTGTGTGTTTTTCTTTCTTTTTTTTTTTTTTAAATATTTATTTATTTATTCATTCATTCATTTATTCATTTATTTATGGCTGCGTTAGGTCTTCATTGCCGTGCGCAGGCTTTCTCTAGTTGCGGTGATCGGGGGTGACTCTTCCTTGCGGTGTGCGTGCTTCTCATTACGGTGGCTTCTCTTGCTGTGGAGCATGGCTCTAGGCCATGGGCCTCAGTTGTTCTGGCATGCGGGCTCAGTAGTTGTGGCTCGTGGGTTCTAGAGCGGAGGCTCAGTAGTTGTGGCGCATGGGCTTAGTTGCTCCGCAGCATGTGGAATCTTCCCAGACCAGGGCTCAAACCCGTGTCCCCTGCATTGGCAGGCAGGTTCTTAACCACTTCACCACCAGGGAAGTCCCTGTTTATTTATTTATTTGGCTGTGTCCAGTCTTAGTTGCGGCACGTGGGATCTTTGTTGCAGCGCATGGGCTTCTTTCTAGTTGTGGTGCGTAGGCTCTCTAGTTGTGGCACACGGGCTCTCTAGTTGTGGTGTGCGTGCTCTAGAGCTCATGGGCTCAGTAGTTGTGGCACGCGGGCTTAATTGCCCCACGGCATATGGGTTCTTAGTTCCCTGACCAGGGATCAAACCCGAGTCCCCTGCATTGGAAGGTGGATTCTTAACCACTGGACCACCAGGGAAGTTCCTGTGTGTCTTTTTCTTTACATCGTTTTCTTAAAAGGACACCAGTTATATTGGATTAGGTCCATCCTAATGACCTTGGTTTAAGTTGATTACGTCTACAAAGACCCTTTCCAAATAAGGTCAGATCACAATTATTACAGGTTAAGACTTCATTCAGCGTATCTCTTTTGGGGAAACAGTTCAACCCGTAACACCATTATGTAGAACTTCTAAGTGTTCAGCAATGAAAGCAAAAGTTAGAACCAAATACAGTAGGCCATCAGGTCACCTTTAATAACCGTGTAGAAAGCAGAATATGAGTGGTAGCTGGAAAGTTTAAGGCAGTTGATCTTAAGGCAGGATGAGGAGAGAGCCTGGCTCGTTCTGCCAATTAGCTCCTTCTGGCCTGCTCCAGAGACAGGTACAAAGACCTGTTAGCCCCTTCAAGTAGGACAGTTAAAAAGGATCTGCAGAGTCTACCTTCCCAGGGGTGTGGCCATTTTATTATGATAAATGTATATTTTACTTAGTCTCTAACCTCCTAAAAACTTCTTTCCTAAACTTTCTCAACTAAAAATTTGTTTCAATAAGGCCAGAAAACTTCAGTTCCCCTATGCCTAACAGGACTTGGTGCTTTCTGATTTCATCCCTCAGGAAACCTGCCAGTTGCAACAGTGTCTCAGTGTTCGTTTCCCCCAGCACATCTATCTGGGACCTGAGGCTTGCCTGAGGGGATTGGGAGAGAAGATGATCCACTCATGTCCACCAAGCAGTTAAATGCAGAATTTCTAATGCTGAGCCCTCCCAGTTTCCCCAGAATTTTGAATGTCTTCTAAATCTAGAAAGTTAAAGAAGGTAGATGTTCTGATTTGTAGATCTGAGGTGAGCCTGGAATTCTGCAGATTTAATAAGTACCCCAGGTAATTTTGATACATATGCCTCATAAACCCATTTTGAAATCCTGAGACGAGGGGAATGTAAAGAAACATGACAGAGTCAGAAGTGGGGGTGGAATTTAAAATATCTATTATTACACCAATTGTGTTGTTGTCAAGAAGACTTACCTCTAGGACCCAGTTTTGCAGGCATGGGAAAAATGAGGGTGGACCCTTTAAGTCAGGTTTGCGCAATGAAGCACACAGGCTGTTTGAAGGAGAAAAATCTGATCGTGTAGTTTCTGGTGAGAGGAATTTTTTAAACTATTTTGACATAATTCCAGACGTAAAGTTGTAAGAATAGTACCAAGAGTTCCTATATATCGTTCACCTAGATTTCTCAAATGTTAATATTTTGCCATATTTGCTTTATCCTCCTATTTATATTTATATACATATATACGTACGTATATGTGTTATATACATTTTTTTCCTGAACTGTTTGAGGGTGTTTCAGATATGTGCCCCTTTACCCCTAAATATTTCTGTGTGTTTCTTAAAACATCAGGACTTTTTCTCACAAACGTACAGAGAGCAGAAAGTTCACTGATAGGGCTTCTTCATATTCCGCATTACAACTAACCTCTGAGAAACAACCACTTGTCAAGGTTTGGTATAGCATCAAAGAAGAATATCCACAATTATCTGAAAAGGCTATTAAAATACTCTTCACTTTCAACCACATAGCTGTATATGGCAAAATTTGTTTTCATATATTACTTCAATCAAAACAATATATCACAACATATGTATACAGAAGAAGAAAAGAGAATCCAGCTGCCTTTTATTGTCAGATGTTAAAGAAATTGTAAAAAAAAAATAAAAACAAAAAACGCTCTACTCACTTTTTTGATTTAGAAATTTTAGCCATTTTTCATAAATTATTGATGTTAATGTATAATGGGTATATTTTTAGTGAATCAAATATTTTTAAATGTCTTAGTTTTAATATCTAATATGGCACATAGTGATATAACGTACATGAACAAAAATTCCTTGGGGTCCTCAGTAATTTTTGAGAATACAAAGGGATCCTGAGGCTAGAAAGTGTGAGACCGGCTAACTAACCTGTAGACAGACCTTATCTAGATTTCATCCCAGCAATGTCCCTTAAAACAAAGGCAAATCTCGACTCATCCTTTGCATTTCATTGCCATGTCTCTTTTTTTTTTTTTAATAAATTTATTTATTTATATATTTTTTATTTTTGGCTGCATTGGGTCTTCATTGCTGCACACGGGCTTTCTCTAGTTGTGGCGAGCGGGGGCTACTCTTTGTTGCAGTGCTCAGGCTTCTCATTGTGGTGGCTTCTCGTTGTGGAGCACAGGCTCTAGGCTCATGGGCTTCAGTAGTTGTGGCATGCGGGCTCCATAGTTGTGGTGTGTGGGCTCAGTAGTTGTGGCTTATGGGCTCTAGAGCGCAGGCTCAGTAGTTGTGGCACACGTGGTTAGTTGCTTTGTGGCATGTGGGATCTTCCCAGACCAGGGCTCGAACCTGTGTCTCCTGCATTGGCAGGCAGATTCTTAACCAGTGCACCACCAGGGAAGTCTTGCCATGTCTCTTTAAGCTACTTTAATCTGGAACAGTTCCTCAGCCTTCCTTTGTCTTCTAGCGCATTGACCTTTTTTAAATACAGGCCAGTTTCTTGGGTCCTCTGACTTGGTTTGTCTAATGTTGCTGATGGTTAGATTCAGATCATGCACTATTGGCAGGAATCCCGCAAACTAGGGCTGTGTCCTCCTCATTCAGCACCCCAGAGGGCTCAGATGTTGGTTTGTCCTATGACTAGTCTTGTCAGCTTGCATCACCTGGTTATGGTGGTGTCTGCTAGGTTGCTCCTTTGTAATAGTTATTATATTTCCATTTGTAATAAGTATCTTGTGAGGAGTGACTGTGACTCTTTAAATATCCTATTTCATGGCCAAGGTCCAAGCAAAAGCCCTATAGCCCCTCTGCTCTATCCAATCATTCTTTTGCCTTGTTTTATGGATGCATTGGGAAACCTTAAGGATGAGTGACTTTATAAGTAGCATTTCTTGAAAACCCACTTGCACAGTTTTTAGTAGATTGCCTTAAGCTGAAAAAGATACTAGAATGTGGGAGATAAGTAGGGGGAAATAGCAACCCTTATATACATGATGGCTTTAACTGGATTTAAAGAACAAAAGCAAAACAAGTATAGAAGCAAAGGACCTGAGAAAATATAATAAATATAATAATAGCCAAAATGATAATAGTGTTTCTTAGGCTGGTGGGATTGTGTGACTTTTATCATCCACGTTAAAACAACTAGACATGTTCATAGCAAAAGTTCTGGAAAAGAGTTTTATAAACATACAGAAATTTAAAAACATCTATACAAGAAGCATAAAATTTCTGTCTACTTGAAATACGAGCTAAAATTGTGGTGATGCTGTAACTAACACTTTGTGCTCCTTGTGCCCTGTCTCCCGTACCTTGGCAGAGGCCTATCCCATGAATGTGCTCCACGTTAACTTAACATTTCTTAATGGCAGTAATTTTTGGAAGTCTTTCATTAGTTCTGTGTCCTTGGATTCAGGTAATGAAGGTCCAAAGATACCTTCAGAAAGAAAGAAGTCTCTCTACACAGATGGGTTTTCCAAACGTGGAAAAAATAAAAGAACTGCAAGCACTACTCCAAGTAAGTTTTGCACACAAAGAAACATAAAATGGTGGTTGGCCCCCTTCAGGCTGACGCTGGAGAGGCAGTGCACCGTGACAGCCGAAGGCTCAGACACTGGCATTGGGGTTTGCGCCCCCCCGTTCCCTCATTTTCTACCTGTGAGACCTCGGGAAACTTATTTATCCCCAATAAACCCACGTCCTCAGTTTAAAGTGGGAATAATTAAACTACCTATTTCATCAGGTTAATATATGGATTAATTAAGACTGTTTTCCACTTCTGATTACCTAGCAGGGCAGCTAGCCTGCAGCAAGTATTCAAGAAATATCTGAGAATTAATGTGTATCAAGTACTTGGCACGATGTCTACCTTGTAAAAACTTATTATTATTTTTAGTAATAAGTCTAAGGGACTCCATTTCTGGACATGTAATTCTCTTTCTCTATTGCTTGGCACATAGAATGTTGATTGTGCTATATATTTAGAGTACTTAAAATGCTGGTTAGCATATATGAGAAATTCTAACACTTAATTATACTTAATAAGAATATAATTAGTTAGAATAGTACAGAGCAGGGGTCAGCAAACTATTGCCCATCTTGGCCTGTCTTACAGCCCTTGAGCTAAGAATTGTTTCTGCAGTTGTAAAGGGTTGTATAAAAGAAAGAATATGAGACACAGACCACAGTGTATGTGACCGCCAAGCCTAAAATATTTACTGTCTGCCCGTTTACAGAAAGTTTGCCAATCCTTTGCATAGAGCTTTCTTGGCATTATTAAATGTCAAATTTATGATTAAGTAAAGGCCATTTATTAATTGGTGAGGGGAGAGGACAAATCTGTTAATCTTATCCTCTGGACTAAACCAAGATGTTAGTCAGCAGTGAAATGGACAGTGGAGAGATAGATGGTCAGTGTTTGATAGTTTATAAGGTGAATATGCTTTGCCCCTGACTTTCTAAAACCTAAATGTTTTGAAATTAAAATTTTAGCAAAGATGATGCTGAAGTTGAATGTCAGGGATGCTGAGACAAGAATAAGTGTTAACAGAAAAACATAGGGAAGGTGAATAAATGGATTTTGTCTTGTTGTTAATTGTCATATTTGGGGAAATATTCTAGATTTTAAGAAGCTTCATGAGGCTCGTTTTAAGGAAATGGAGTCCATTGATCAATATGTTGAGAGAAAAAAGAAACATTTTGAAGAACACAATTCATTTAATGAACTGAAGGTATGCTGATAAAATTATGTTCTTAATGGCACTAAGCTGTTTGATTTTAATGTTGATACTGTGTATATACCATGGTTAATACAATTAGCTATTATTCTACTAGTGAAATGGATTTGTTTCAGTCTAATGTATTTTTATTATTTTAAATTTGTTTTTGAGAATTTTCAAAACCCTCCAGATAAAACAGTAAATCTTCACTATGAAAAAGAATTCAGTAAAAAATAAAGTTAAAAAAATAAAACATTTAAAAAAATTTTTTAATAAAAAATAAAAAAACAGTAAAAAAAAAAAAAAAAAAAAGGGAAAAAAAGGAAGAACTCCAAAGTAGCAATAAGTTGTTCTGTTTTCCACCTTCAGACACTGCCTATCACTTTTGTTGGGGAAGGACTGATATATGGCTGAAGCCATCTTTCCCTGTCTCTGACCTAAAGGGAAAATTAGTGACTAGCAGTTGCTAATTTAAAGGCTTCCTGTCATAACTGAGCTCCCTGTGTGGGGGGCCTTCAGGCCAGGTCCTACTGGACTCAAGCAGCTTCGAGTAAGAAAAGGTAAAGTCAACCCCGAGGTTGAGTTAGCAGCAGAGTAGTGAGTAAATAACATCCTAGGAAGTTGATGTTCCTGTCTTACATGGTATCTGGTGTTAAAGGGGTGCCACAAAGATGGATGGGAAACATTTTTGAATTTAATAATACATAATAACCTGCCTATTTCTCAAAGAATTTGAAACAGTTTGTGGTATTACACACAACACAAAACAGTATAAAGCTGGTTTAAAAGGGGCAGAAAATGAGCACTGTTAACAGGTACAGTGACTAATATATCAGTCACTCAGTTGAGTTTTGAGTTTTCTGATATCAGTGCCAATGGGGAAATGCAGTGAGTAATAAGTTCTAAATAATTAAAAACAAAAAACAAAAAAACATACGGTTCTTAGAAGCTTAATCTTGGATAATAAATGTTCACTTGAACATTTATAAAACCACTGTTACCACAGTTGAAGACACTGTTATCAACCTTCTAGCAAACAGTCATGGCATTAAACATCTCCATTCCTTCATACTGATCTAACAACATGGGTGGACAATCCAGGGAAGAGATATTCAGTATGTCCATAAGAAGACTCTTAAATATTAGCAAGGGCTAAGTATCACAACATTCACAGCTGAATATTGGGACAAGAGGCCCATCCCGGAGGAGCGGGGGAGGGTGTCCTGCGGATGCTTTACAGAAAGTAGACAGTTAGCTTCTTTTTCTGCATAGGGATGAGCTAGCCGCAAATATGCCTGTAAGGAGGGCCACTCGTTCTCCTTACCATGAAGCTGAGTCTACTTAAGTACTTGATTGAAAGTCAAGCTTTCTGTACTACATAATATGGATGAACTAATTTCCAGGTAAAAGTTAAGGGCAGAACAACTGCTTCAACCATAAACTTGAGTGTAGCCTTGAAGATGTGTTGAATAAATAAGTAGCTTACATTATTTTTTAGTTGATAGCCCCATCTGAATGAGTTTAGTTCTAAAATCCCACCCCAGCGCCACTGTTTAAGGAATTGGCCAATCAGATGGGTTATTTGGTATGATCTGTTTGGAGACTAGAGAATAAAAACAATTACAGTGACTTCACCACAGCTAATATGGTTTTCTTGACGGTTGACTTGTTTGGGGATTGGTCATTTGGAGAATGAAGGACAATAAGAAATGAGCAGAGATCTAGAGAGAATCATCCTGGCTGTGACCAATCTCTCCTTTCATGATTAGAGGATGGAAACCTGATTGAGTTAGTTGCCGAATGGCTCCCCTCTGCAATGATCTGAAACCTTGTGCCCCGAGTTGCCTGTTTACTTTGCTAACAGTAGGAATGACCAAATTTTTTTTATCTTTGACAGTATATGACAAAATCCCAATTGAATTTGCATTTCTCTGATCATTACATGTTACATGTTTATGTTACAAATCTTTATGTGTGTTCATTGATGGTTTTTCTGTGAATTTGCTTTTTCTTAATTTTTGCTGATTTATGAACCACTTATCTATATTAATGACATATATTATGTATTATATGTTCCAAATACTTTCCCACAGTTTGTCTTAACGGTGTCTTACCTTGTGGAAGGTTTTATTGTTTTATCCAACTATCCAGCTTTTCCTTCTAAAACTGAGGGTTTTGTCTTGTACTCCCTGTCCCAAGATCATAAAAATATGCTCTTGTATTTATTTTTACTGCTTTTATTATTTTTTCCTATATTAAATCCTTAACCCAGATTTTTATTTTTATGTATGGTATGATTGAGCTCTTTACTTTGTTAAAACAGGATTTTTTTTGCTAAAAGAAAGGAAGGAATTGATTAGATACACTGCAAACAAAATAAATTAGTGCCACTAGAGTCTGCGGCATAATATTCTACCTGAAAAGTCAGAAAGATTGGTATTCAGTGCTAGTAGAATCATTTAAACATAAGTTGCTCAAGCAAAGGTGTAGAGTTGGTGGTTCTGTCACCAGGTGAACTGGAAAGTGGGAATTTTAGGGGAAAGACAGAAGAAGGCATAAAAGTTGTGGTTAAACATAACAGCATACTTAATACATCTAACCTTTCAGCTTATAGTAAAGATACGTATTTACCAAATATTTTGGTTTTAAATTTGTCTCACAACATGAGAATCTCTTCTGCTTGTATGTCGAAATGAGAAGTTAACATAATTCTCTAGTTTCTTGTATTATTTCATGGGATATAATCAGAATTTTTATGTCTTTTGTCTTTACACTGTCAATTTTAATAGTCCTATCTCTGCTGTCAGTTAGTGAAGTTAGATTTCTTCTGCTTGCAACAGAGCTTAGACTAATGATAGTAAAAACATTCAATCATTCTTTGTGCTTTGACAGTATCTAAAAAAAGAACATAATCGGAACCCTTCCCTGCCATTTCAAAGAGAGCATTTCCCTTCCTCCCTTCTTTCTTTTCTTTAGGTTTTTTAAAAAGAACTTTAAAAAGCTATTGGGGAGCCAGGGGTGGGTAGGGGAGGAATTATTTGTAGATTCCATAAGCTTTTTACATAGTAGGTTTCTCTTTGAGTTTGTATTTAATAAACTGCATATCATGCTCTCAAAGGAACCATCTTTCCAAGAGAACCGATTTATCCTCCCTTTCTGGCCATGGGGGACTGTTTAGCCACCTGCTTTCTCTAGTTAGAAAATACCTGGGGACATGGTAGCTGGGAGAGGCTTTCTGTAACACGTTACTGAGCGCAACCAGAAGTTTCTCTTAAATCAGAGTCACCATAGCAACACAGGTGCAGGGAACTGCTCAGCCTGCCGGGCAGGTAGGGTAGGGTGAGGTGGTGCGGAAGGAAGGACGACAGGGTTAAAAGTGGCGATGAAACGGGATAAACGGGGGCACTCTCCTGCACTTTGCCCAGACAATACTGTCTCAGAGGCCAGCTTTAATGTGGTGCGTTTCCCTTTCTTCAGAAGCAGCCCGGCACTAAGGGAGTGGCCGCAACTCCAGTTCCTCCCCGAGAAAGACTCTCTGTGGCTTGTACCCCCGCCAGCCAACGGGGCTCACAAGGCCGGCCCCACGCAGGCCGTAGCACCTTGTGTGTGAAGAGGCTGGCCAAGCGCTCCGCGCTCTCAGCAACTAAGATGAATGTCAGGTAAAGAAGAGCTCCAAAATGGAACCAAGGGCGAGGGCTCAAAGCTTTACTGCTTCTAATACATTTCAGGTGGACTACAACAAATGTTTTAATGTTGATGAAAAAGGAGAAAGGATCGGAATAGAGAGAAAGATCAGCAAACGGTTTTTATTTATAAGTTACTTTTTTTCCCTTAAATTTGTGTTTGATTTTCTCATTTTGTCCAACTTCCCTAAGCTCGCGGTTGGTTTTTTTTAAACATTACCTTTGTATTCGTTTTTTGTTTTTTTTTTTTTAATTTATTTATATTTTGGCTGTGTTGGGTCTTCATTGCTGCACCCGGGCTTTCTCTAGTTACGGCGAGCGGGGGCTACTCTTCCTTGCGGTGCACGGGCTTCTCATTGCGGTGCCTTCTCTTGTTGTGGAGCACGGGCTTTAGGTGCACGGGCTTCAGTAGTTGTGGCACACAGGCTCAGCAGTTGTGGCTTGCAGGCCCCATTGCACAGCCTCAGTAGCTGTGACACACGGGCTTAGTTGCTCCGCGGCATGTGGGATCGTCCCGGACCAGGGCTCGAACCCGTGTCCCCTGCATTGGCAGGCGGATTCTTAACCACTGCACCACCAGGGAAGTCCCCTTAAGCTCACATTTGATTCAAAAGTAAAGATAGAAAATAAGATCTAGGGCTTCCCTGGTGGTGCAGTGGTTGAGAATCTGCCTGCCAATGCAGGGGACACGGGTTCGAGCCGTGGTCTGGGAAGATCCCACATGCCGCGGAGCAACTAAGCCCGTGAGCCACAACTACTGAGCCTGAGCGTCTGGAGCCTGTGCTCTGCAACGAGAGGCCGCGATAGTGAGAGGCCCGCGCACCGTGATGAAGAGTGGCCCCCGCTCGCCGCAACTAGAGAAAGCCCTCGCACATAAACGAAGACCCAACACAGCCAAAAATAAATAAATAAATAAATAAATTTATTTTTTAAAAAAAGAAAATAAGATCTATATGGATGTTTTACCTTATTAATTTAATGTATGTCTGCAAAGATGTGTAAATAGAAAGTTTTCCGTTGACGTAAATATAAAGTTGAAGCTAAATTCCTAATCTCCCAATTGAGTGAGCTGAAGAATTGACTCATCCTAAAGTATGAACATTGTAACCCACTGGGTACTGCAGTAGCATAGCCATCTCATGCTCACTGATCCCTGTTTTCTTTCCTTGTGCCTTTCCTAACATCAGGTTAGCCCTCAACTGTGACTGTCCCCACAGATGAAGATCTTCAGGCTCCTTTCTCTTAATACCGAAATTTGATTCTCTCATTTTTTAAGGGCGTTTGCAGCATCTAACAGAACTGGTACATGGTGACACTTCCCCAACACATGCAATTATCTGACATAGTTTTTATAAACTGAAAAATGCCCTTGAATTTGGAATTCTGTTTATTGAGTTAGCCTGGAATATGAGGTACCTATACGTGGCAGTTCTGATTGTATTTATTAATAGTTAAGAACACCATGGTCAGGGGCTAGTCCTTGCTTCATGCAGGGTACAGAGCACCTGGAATTGATAGCACTTTTCAGTGCTTGGTGATGGGTAGGTGGTTTTGTTTAGAAGCTTGACCCAAGTACTCATGTCTTATACTCCACTGTCCTATTTAGGTTTTCAGCTGCTACTAAAGATAATGAGCATAAGCGTTCACTGACCAAGACTCCAGCCAGAAAGTCTCCACATGTGACCACATCTGGGAGTACCCCAAAAGGCCAGGCTGTGCTCGGGACACACAAGTTAAAGATCACAAGGGCTGAATCTGCTGCTGGTAAAAAAAACAGAACAAAACAAAACAACCTCCCTCCCACCCCACAAAGTTCTGGTTTATCTTTAAGCCATGTAGCTTCCTAATATGATTGTCTGTTTCTTTAAAGCCTCTCCATTATGTATAGAATCAAAAGCAAAAATTTCTCTAGCATATTTTTCATTTATACTGGCAAGGGAAGTGCCAGAGACACAGACAAAAAAACTGATATATCTTCCAGAGGACTCCATCCTGTCCAAGACGAGCCCTGAAATGGTGACCCTCCCTGAAGAATATTCAGCCCCTTCTCAGGGATTAGGAGGAGGATTACAGTATTCATTACAGCCTCTGAATGGTTCTGCCTGACTCTGAAACTAACAGGACCCAGAGTTCATGGAATAAATGCCACACTATTGACTACTAGTAGATTGTATAAGCCAGAATAAGCCATATAGATAATCTTCTACACACTGTCTACTTAATCATCACCTACAAAGACCAAGTGGTTTTCAAAAGAACACTGCAATAACAGTGTGAAGGTTTAAAAGAGTATCACCAACAGGTTAAGGCCTGTATTAGAACTGAGTATATCAAAATTCTCTCAAGAGTCCTACTGAATGTCAGGCAAGAGCCTTGATTACACAGGAAGGACTGCCAGATTACCTGAGACTAGAGCAATCCAGCAGGAGTTTAAACAAGAGGAGAGTATTGTTGTTGGTAATAATCAGCGTGGAGACTGAGGATTTTTTCATGCCTTTAACACCTAAATTTAAGATTGAATAGTGGGACTGACAACTAAATTTCAAGAGAGAGTACAGAGGTGGGATCAGAAAATTTATGATTCTTCCTCTAAATGACCTCTCTCATTCCTACCCACCCTTAATCATTTGTATATCAGCAAGGAAACGTTCCACAATAACATTCTAAATCATCCTGTAATAGGGGAAGAAAGGGGCTTGGGCAGAGAGCAGGGCTAAAAAATGAAGAGTGGACTTAGGCCTAAGATGTGACTGTGTCATTTTACATGGAGCGCAGGGGTCACTGAGCAGCACCCACCTGCCTAATACTGAGAAAGGACTCACAAATACTCACAGATAAGGACATGAGGCAGGAACTAATTGTTTGCCATATCCTGAGCTTTCTCCTCTAAGTAACTCAGGGGTGTGCCCAGTCGGAATGGGATAGTTTTCTTTCCCCGGTTATCAAATATGAATTTTATATAAAATGAAATCAAACTAATTTTTTCTTGTGATTTGCTTTATTCACTATGTTTCAAGAATCATATTAATAAATGAACTAAAGTTCATTCATTTTCACCGTGTTTTTCAATTGTACGGATATATTTCAGCTTATCCATTTTACTGCTCATGGACCCCGTGGGTATTTCCAACTTTTGTTATTTTGTATAGTGTAGCTGTGACCATTCTGGAACATGTCTCCTGTCCATGTACACAGTTTCTCGAGAGTAGGACTGGGGCTGCTGGATAGTAGGGTAGACAGACACTTAAATTACTGGTTGAATTGTACTAGTTTATATTCTCATCAGCAGGGTGGGACAGTCCCATTGTTCCCCTCCCTCCCAACACTTGATAGCAACACAGTGGAATGGCTTCAGCACAGGAGTTCTGTGCTTTTCTGGGTTGTTTCACTAGGTGGTCCTAGATCCTAGTTGCTTGTTCACATATACGGGCAAGTGCCAACATTTGACAATGGCCTGAATGCAGCCTGTGAGGGGAAAGGATTACAAAATGTGCCAGATATATGCTGCCCAACTGTAGCAAAAATGTGGCTTACCAAATTATACCATCCTGGTATATTTTTAATTTTGTTACAAAAATTCATATTCTTCGGTAACAGCCTTCATTAGTAACAACCAGAGCCATGGATCTTTTTATTTCTATGTGATTAGGTTCCTTGCAGGCTTTATATCTGTTTGTGTTAATGAAAATGTTACTATTAACAAGATATAATTTTTTTAAAGGGTAGGGAATTCCCTGGTGGTCCAGTGGTTGGGACTCCACGCTTTCGGTGCAGGGGGTGCAGGTTACATCCCTGGTTGGGGAAATAAGATCCCGCATGCCACATGGCTCGGCCAAAAAAGAAAAACTAAATTAAAAAATAAATAAAAGGGTAAATATCAGGGAAGCAGCCTGAAAATTTACCCGATTTTTTTTTAAATTGAAATAAACTTGATTTACAATGTTGTGTCAGTTTCAGGTGTACAGCAAAGTGATTCAATTACACATATATATACATATGTATATATAAATGTATATATAATCTTTTGCAGATTCCTTTCCCTTATAGGT
Source organism: Balaenoptera borealis (assembly GCF_965194805.1). NCBI lineage: Eukaryota > Metazoa > Chordata > Mammalia > Artiodactyla > Balaenopteridae > Balaenoptera > Balaenoptera borealis. The sequence continues at coordinate 84,327,152 of NC_138866.1, forward strand.
TATTACAAAATATTGAGTATAGTTCCCTGTGCTCTACAGTAGGTACTTTTTTTTGGTTATCTATTTTATGTATAGTAGTGTGTATATGTTAATCCCAAACTCCTAATTTATCCCTCCCACCCAATTAATTCTTTTTTTTTAAAATATTTATTTATTTATTTGGTCTATGCGGCATGCGATCTCTTAGTTGTGGCATGCATGCGGGATCTAGTTCCCCAACCGGGGATTGAACCCGGGCCCCCTGCATTGGGAGCATGGCATCTTACCCACTGGACCACCAGGGAAGTCCCTCACCTGATTAATTCTTAAAACAGGATTCTAAACTCCAGCTGATCCTAGGAAATGTCACAATATTTAGACTCTTTGGGGAGCTGCTAACAGGGGAACAGCTCAGGGGTTAGTTTTCCTCAGTTATTCTTTTCTCCTCTTTTTTTTTTTTCCTTCCCCCCCACCCCGTATCCTCAAGTCCATACTCTATGTCTGCATCTTTATTCCTGTCCTGCCCCTAGGTTTTTCAGAACCATTTTCTCCTCCTTTTTAACCCTATATCTGTTTCAGACTGTTCATATTGAATTCTATTTTTAAGATTGAATAAGTGATACTTAAACAGGTCTTTTTTTCTAATTAAGCCCTTGGATCTTGTTTGTTATTTTAGTTATTACCCCGTTCAATTTGACAACTGAGGCAGCGCAGACTCCGATCTCACATAGAAAACCAGTGTTTGATCTCAAAGCAAGCTTGTCTCGTCCCCTCAACTATGAGCCACACAAAGGTATGTGGGAATGTTTTGATGTACAAGATTTAATATTGAACAATTCTGCATCTGAGGATGTGAAAAATTCTAGTGACTCAGTGGAAGCCATACTTGGCATAGAATTCCTGCCTCTGCCCCTGTATCCACGTGACCCATGATTTAAAAAGTGTCCATTAAACAAATACTAAAAGAAAAAACAAAACTAAATAATTGATTCACTTACGTTTTTATTAAGCAAAGACAACTTCTAATCAGTGTTACTACAAAGTATTAATAAAACTTCAGCCAAAATCAAGAAACTTGGAAGTTAGGCTGTGGGTAAATGAATGTTTTCTTTATAGTTTTTAAAGGATCCCAAGCTAAGAACCACTGGTCAAACAATCTGGGACATTTATTGGCCAGATGTCGCTCTTGGGGATATATTAAAGTATCTTTACATCCATTTAAAACATCAGTACTTAATGTGATCTATCTGTCAGTGCTTCTGGAATTACTTTAAAACAAAACCTTCCTATAAGAATCATGTTATGTAAGTGTTTATCTTTAAATTACTAATGTTAATGAAACAAATATAATGAAAATGTAAGTCTTTTTTTTATAAATTTATTTTTGGCTGCATTGGGTCTTCGTTGCTTCGCGTGGGCTTTCTCTACTTGTGGTGAGCAACTACTCTTCGTTGCGGTGTGCAGGCTTCTCATTGTGGTGGCTTCTCTTGTTGTGGAGCATGGGCTCTAGGTGCACGTAGGCTCAGTAGTTGTGGCTCGCGGGCTCTAGAGCGCAGGCTCAGTAGTCGTGACACACGGGCTTAGTTGCTCCGCAGCATGTGGGATCTTCCCAGACCAGGGCTCGAACCCGTGTCCCCTACATTGGCAGGCGGATTCTTAACCACTGTGCCACCAGGGAAGCCCGAAAATGTAAGCCTTATTTAGAGGTAAGAGTCAAACTGAACCGTGGTTTAAGAAAACTTCTCCCACCCATTTTTCCTCCCCAAGTTTTCCCATCTGTGGCAATGGCACCCCTCTCCCGAGTGTCGGGGCAGTAGCCTAGGAGTCATCTTTGGTTCCTCACTCTCTCTCAGATCCCATATCCAGTCCATCGGCTAGTCCTTTCAACTCCATCTTTGAAATTGATCTTTAATCTGACTACTCTTCATCCCTCCACTGTGACTCCCTTTGGTCCAAGTCACATCATCTTACCTGGGCTTCTACAAAAGCCTCTTTGCCCCACTACAACTTTAAAAACAAATCAGAGCACATCACTGCGTGCTCAGAACCTCCTAAGATTTCCTATCTCTCTCCCACCCTCATTTCATTGCCTCCTCCCTTCCCTGACTCTGTGCCAACCACACTGGTGTTTCAGCTCCTCAAACACTGAAACGCCATCCCCTCCTCCATGTCTTTGAACTTGTTATCCCTCTGCTCCACCTGGAACACTATTTCCACTGATCTTTGCACAGCTTGATCCTTTTTTTTTTTTTTTTTTTTTTGCTCCTTTGTTTTAATGGGGCATCCACTCAACTGTCAGCAACCGAGAAAGGTCTTCCCTGCCCACCCACCCACCCACACTCTTTATTCCTCACCTTGTTTTACATTTCTTCATAGCACATAGCACCACCTGGTGTTATCTTACTTGACTACTGTCTACCTCTACCACCGGAAATGTAACCCCAGGAGAGCAAGGATTTTTGACCACTTGGTTCACTGCTATGTCCCTAGCACCTAGAATAGTCCCTGGCACATACCAGGTACTCAAAAAGTATTTGTTATGGGAATGACTGATCACCACTTCTACTGATGGTAAAAAACCTGGTTGAGAGCTTCATCTGTGCTTGTAATTTTATATCCTAGACAAGTCACTTAATTCCTTTATGGAAGGGAAAATAAGTACTACTTCAGTGGTTACTGAAAGGATCAAATGATACGGCAGCTGTGAAAGTCCTTTTTATAAAATGGGAAACACTGCAAATGATAATCTTTGGTACTCAGAAGTAGGTCAAACTATACAAATAAACTAATATATAAACATCTGGAAATTTGGTCACAGTTCTAAAGCCAACAAAATATTCCCACTTGTTCCATTCCAAATACATTTTAATAGGTAACAATAATAATAAACTGCACAGATGAAATACTACTTTAATATTAAACATTCCTGTTGCAACGTTGGGATAAACTACTTAGTTGTTATGGCTTATTTTAATGTGTAATGTAATGGGATTCAGTATTAAGGGTTTTTTTTTTTTTTTTAAGATTTTTTTCTGGCTTTCCAAGGATTAAAAAGTAGAAGACACTTATTTTTAGAGGAAAAAAAATGTAATGTCTATCTGTGGAATATTAAATTGAAATTAATAGAATTATACTGGCAAATGTCTTTAAAAACAAAGTATGAATGTTGACAGCAAGCAGGTAGCCACAGATGAAGAGAAAATTAGGAATATAAATACAAAAATCTTTCCATTTATTTATTTATGGCTGCATTAGGTCTTCATTGCTGCGCGTGGGCTTTCTCTAGTTGAGGTGAGCGGGGGCTACTCTTCATTGCGGTGCGTGGGCTTCTCATTGCGGTAGCTTCTCTTGTTGCGGAGCACGGGCTCTAGGAGCGCAGGCTTCAGTAGTTGTGGCACACGGGCTCAGTAGTTGTGGCTCGCGGGCACTAGAGTGCAGGCTCAGTAGTTGTGGCACATGGGCTTAGTTGCTCCGCGGCATGTGGGATCTTCCCAGGCCAGGGCTCGACCCATGTCCCCTGCATTGGCAGGTGGATTCTTAACCACTGCGCCACCAGGGAAGTCCCAAGAATCTTCTTAAATCTGTCTCCGTCTCTGTCCTAAACTAGGAAAACTGAAACCATGGGGACAATCTAAAGAAAACAGTTCTCTGAATGAACATATCAACAGAGTTAGCTTACACAAGAAAAGTTATAAACAACCTCATCTCCAGACCAGGTAAGTACATAATTATCCAGTTCTATAATTCTTTTAATTTTGAAAGACTGTATATAAAAGCAGAGTCTCTGAGGGATAGAGTCACAGTAATAGTGGTGTTTAAGAAGAGGGTAGAAGTGGAATCATATACAGAACTTTCTAAACGTACATGTGCCTAGGCAATACCAAAGTGGGTTCTAATTCAGTAGGTTTGAGATGGGACCCACGTATCTGCATTGTTTCCAAAGCTCTGCAGGTGATTCAGAAGAGGATCCGGATTCACAGCACTGCTCTTACATGACCTATCTGCCCAAACAATGCACCTGGATGTCCCTCCAGATACCAATCCAGGTGCCCAGGGCACCTAAGTATGCACATAAATTTCACACTCCCAGGGAAACCAGGCTTTCTAGGCTTCAGGGCTCTACACAGGGAGAAACCCCAGGATGATCCTTAGAGGCTTATTTCTGCATGAAAACCAAGTTAACGCCAGAGTCTGTCTTGGGCTGCAGCTGATCCTGGTTTGGCCAATTCCCTGTGTGACACCCTCCTGATACCGGGTTAACTACCGTTTGACTTGCCAGCTACCACCAAGACCTTATTATTTGCTATTAAAATCATTATCATGATTCTGGGTCTTTTTTTTCTCTTAATTCCTTCCCCCTAAAATCAGTGGTTTAAGTCAGAGACCCTGATTCCAATTTTAGCAATTTCATTAGACAATGTGATTTTGAGCTTGACCTTTGACTTCCACAGGTAGAGGTTTCTCATTTAAAACAAACTAAAAAAAACTACAGGGTTTGGATTCGATCTCCAAGGTGTCTTCTGCTTCCAATTCCATGCTTGATTTTAGAATGCTGCCTTAACAAAAAAAAAAAAACTCAAGTTCTAGCCTTTTAACACAACAGTGACGTACGTACAGGTGTGGCTTCCATCACACAGACCACTGGACAGAGCGCAGTGTCCTGTAAGAGTGTGTTTTACACAAGTGTGCTGGATGTCATTTTAAGTTTGGACATTAGTCTAACAACAGGTGCTTTAAAGTGGTCTGTTTGGAGCTTCACTAGAGCCTAACGTATACCTGTCCCTCCTTAGGGAGGAGCAACGGAAGAAACATGAGCAAGAACGAAAGGAGAAGAAAGCAAAGGTTCTGGGAGTGCGAAGGGGCCTCATTATGGCTGAACATTCATAATTTAATATCCTGTAAATATTCCTTTTCTCTGAACCCTCTTTTGTAAATATTTTTGTACTGTCCTCTCACTTTAGCCAAAAGACCTTTTTCTGCTCTTAACTTTGTTCATATATATGTAGTGTGTGTGGCTTCTTCACATGTTTTACCCCTGAAAAGACATTACTACCTTTAAAGCTCTCAAATTCTTTTGAAATAGTTTTTACCTAAGCCCCTGTACAACTAACTCAGTTTTCTAAAAAGACCCATCCTATAGATTCTTGACCTAGATTTTTAAGGTCAAGTTCCCTCTGCTGGCTCTAATAACAGAACTTCAGTCCTCTTCTAGGCAAAAGCACTTACCTGATGGTAGCTAATTATACTACAGACTTTAGTAGAAATTGAACAATAACAAGTTATGAATAGGGTAAGCTGTGAAAGGCCACCTCTTCATCCTCTAGAGAACCTAGTAGTCTTAACAAAACTGTGGGCCATATGGGTTTGTAAGGCATCAATATTTTATCTATGCGAAATGTTTCATTTAAGCTTCTGTGTACCTTTTTCAGATCACTTCATGTAATTGTCAATTACATATCTTTTTTTTTTTCCTCAATGTATTAAAAATAAAACTCTACAGCTCATTCTAGCCTGGCTTATTTAGAAATATACAGGGTCATAGTGAAATTTGAGGATTGCTGCTTTAAGGATTACTATGCTCTGTCAAACTTATACATCTTACTCAATTTATGGAAAAGACTAGAGTTGCTTAGTATCATATCCATGTCTGTTGCACCCGAATGGAGCTTCTGAGTTTTGTACTGCTTAAAATTTTCATAAATAAAATTTTTTCTCATGGTGGTAGATTCATTCTTTGTAAATGTAATTGGTTTCTAAAATTTAGTTGACCAGCCAAGACTAACAAGAGTTGACTTGTACTCTTTGTGTGTCCTTTCTTGACCTCCCACTCCCACTCCTAGAAGAATTGACTATGTCCTTTTGTATTTTCACAGCACCTGTCACATTCTATTATACTTATTGTTATACGTATATGGGCCCATAGAACATGGCATACTCCTGGGTGCTTAATACACTCAGATTTTGCTATCAAGAGGCAGAGATCAGATCAATCAAGAAATCTGTGTCAAATACACTGCTACTGGGAAGGTGAAATGATATAACCACTTTGGAAAACAGTTTAGTAGTTTCTTTAAAAAATTTAAATGTACATCTACCATACGACCCAGCAATTCTCCTAAGAAATGAAAACATATGTCCACACCAAAACTTGTGTCTGCAAATATTTACAGCAGTATTATTCACAGTAGCCAAAAAGTGGAGAAAAATCCAGCTGTCCATCAATGGATGGATTTTAAAAATACGCACTAAAAAAATGAAATACTGATAAACACGCTACAACATGGATGAACCTCAAAAACATGCTAAGTGAAAAGAAGCAAGACAAAAGATCATATGATTCTATTTATATGAAATATCCAAAGAAGATAAACCTATAGCAAAAGTAGATGATTAGTAATTGTGGGGCTGAGAGTGGGAATGAAGAGTAACTGCAAAGAGGCACTGAGGTTTCTTTCTATGCTGACGGAAATTTTCTAGAATTAGTTTATGTGGAGACTGCAGAATTCTGGCTATATCATAGTTTCCTACTTCTTCCTCTAAGATGACAAGAATTGATCAGTTTAAACTGTGTTAATCAGGGTCTTATTTTTGGTATATGCAATCTCTAATACTTAAAACGACTGGGGAAGCCTTGGGGACATTAGTCTATAAAGTAAGAACTGGTAAGGGTCATGCATCTTTGGAGAACCAGCTATGCACGTGTTATGGACTGCATGCTTGTGTCCGTTCCCCCCCACCCCTCCGCCCAATTCATACACTGAAATCCTAATTCCAAATGTGACTTGGTACTTTGAGGTATACTTGGAGGCCTTTGGGAGGTAATTAGGTCAGGCAGGTGGCACCCTCATGATGGGGTTAGTGCTATTATATGAAGAGAAAGAGACTAGAACTTGTTCTCTCCATGTGAGGATACAGTAAGAAGGCAGCTGTCTACAAGCCAAGAAGCACTCACCAGACACCAGGTATCCTGGACTACCCAGCCTCCAGAACTGTGAGAAATACATATGTGTTTTGTTTAAGCCCCCTAGTCTATAGTAATTTGTTATAGCAGCTTGGGCAGACTAAAACAGGTATCTTTTCCCAGTGACTACTACAGCACCTTAATATTCTTCAACAGTCTCCTATCCTGATAAGATTAGAAAACAGAAACAGAAGAAACCGATAAGGAATAGAATGGTAGAGGGCCATAAACAGTCACCTCAGAGACTCCCTGCTTTGGAAACCACCTACTCATATAGGAACTGTTGCTAATAGGAATCATTCTAACCAAAAACAGTTATTTACGTAGTACCTCTGCATCAGTACTTGATTCTTTAAGTTAAGGTACAGCTTAGATCCTGGTCCCTCTTAGCAGCAGCATTTAGCTATGTTTTAGGGAATACATACCAGCCATTGTTTGGATGCCATTAAAGAAGTACTTTATTTTTGTGTCATCATGGATTCTACTACCCTTAGTTTAGTAATACAGAAATACCACATGATCTCTATTTAAAAAGTCTTGGACTAAGCTCTGGAGAATTTTCATAGGCAAATTCTTCTGTGTGGGCTGGATCAGTAAATACTCCAATAAAATCTATTTCTAGGAAGAATGGACCATCCACTTTATCAGCCAGGGTGAATCCGATAGAAGAGATCTAAGTTTAAAATAGAGAAATTGATCAAAATCTCATATGCTGATGTTGTTCCTGGAGTTTTAAAACTCCATACTATCAGCCCTTAGCAAGTATACCATAGTTCTCATGTGCCATAGCCAATTATAAGAGGAAGTACAGGACTGACTGCTTTTCTTTCCACATTCTACTTCTCTCTTTAAAGTAGTGCCAGTTAAGACTAGTAAGTACAACATGGATGTCTAATGGAGGTTCCTAGAAGCTCTCCTGAACTCTAATACTCTTATTTTAAAGCTAAAATAAAATGTAGGCATGCTGAAAGGAGGACCATACTGAAATTCCTCCAGGATGGGGGTTTGGCTCACAGGATAGCTCTGAGTCAGCATCTGTCTAGGTATAATAGGAGTATACTTAAATAGGAATTTTCATCTTTCATTTGCCAGCCTTCAAAAATGGACTGAACTCATCCTCACAGGAGTTCTGTTTCACTAAAGATAATATAGTTCCGAGTGAAAATACAGGAAAATGTTACCTTGTCAAGCAGAAGCTGGTACTGGGCATCCCGGATTCTTCCTCGATTAGAGAAGAAAAACTTGGAGAAAGGAATCTGAAAGAAGAAACCATTGACTTCAGAGCTGAAATGTAAGCAACGGAGGCATCTGTTTAGAACTGCAATGATAAAATAATAACGGTTTAAATTGAATTTTAAAATTATCTAATATGTGAAGTTATAACAAGTGGCTAGTCATTTGGATCACAGAAAAAAAAATTTTTTTTTAATGAAATAACCTAAGTACTAGAAGAAAACAGGTGAAAAGCTTTCTAAGTCAGGAGTCCCAAAGGAAAAAATGACAGAGCACAATTATAACTTTCTGATGGCAAAAACTAGTATCCTAAACACAAAACTTTTACAAATAACTAAGAAAAAGATTAAACAACCCAGTAGAAAAATGGGGATGGGAGAAATAGGCACATCTGTATACTGCTGGTAGGAGTGCAAATTAGTCCAAGTCTTTTAGAGAGCAGCAGCTAGCAATTGTGGTAGGCAGGATTCTAAAATGACCCCCAAGATTTCCACCTAGTGCACACACACCTTCTTCCAGGTATTCAAACACACATCTCAGTGCTGCTGTGAAGGGACTCTCCCGAAGTCTGGTCCCAAATCAGTTGACCTTAATATAGGGAAGATTATCCTCTGTAGGTCTGACTTAATCACTTGAGCCCATAAAAGTGCCTGGTGAAAGAGGTCAGAAGAGTGAGAGGGATTCAAAGGGGGAGGTCAGGGGGATTCTCCACTGCTGGCTTTGAAGATGGAGGGGAGCTAAATGGTAAGGAATGTGGACAGCTTCTAGGACCTGAGAGTGACTCCCAGCTGACAACCAGTAAAGAAACCAAGACATCATTACAATCACAGGAACTAAATCTGGCCAATAACCAGAGTGAGCTTGGCAGTGGATTCTTCCCCAGAGCCTCTGAAAAGAAGTACAGCCCAGCTGACACCTTGATTTCAGCCTTAGAAAGCCCTGAGCATTGAACCTGGCCACAGGGTGTCCCAAACTATGACTTACAGAATTGTGAGAAGTTTGTGGTAATTTTTTATGTAACAATAGGAAACTAACACAGCAATATCTAGCAAAATTTGAAATGCCGTAACTTGACCTGCCAGTTTCACTTTTAGGAATTTATATTACAGATAAACTCTGACAAAGACATAAAGATACAGCTTTTTCTAATTTAAAAAAAAAAAGGAAAAATAGGGGAATAGTTCAATAAATTATAGTGCAACCATACAACTGAATACTATGCAGCTATTTTTAAAAATGAAGTAGATCTATACATGATGCTGTGGGAAGACCTCCACAATGTATTATTAGTAAAAAAGTAAGAGATAAACAAAATCTATAGTATAAATATCATTTATGTTGTTAAAAACAACTTTTTCTTGGCCACACTGCGTGGCTTGCAGGATGTTAGTTCCCCGACCAGGGACTGAACCTGGGCGCTGGCAGTGAAAGCCCCAAGTCCTAACCACTGGACCACCAGTGAATTTCCCCTAAAAACAAATTTTTTAAATGCCTAAAAAAAAACTAATAAAAAATTTACTACAGCAATTGGGAACAACCCAAGTATCTATCAATAAGGACTAGTTCAATCAACTATGAGATATCCATATAACAGAAAATACCAAACAAAATAACAAAGAATGAAGAATAATTCCATGTAGTGATATGGAAGCTCTCCAGGATCTAAATTTAAAAAATATAAACTGGCACAGAAGATGCATAAAGTATGCTATTTTTTTTGAGTAAAAAAAGGGAGAAAGGGCTTCCCTGATGGCACAGTGGTTAAGAATCCGCCTGCCAATGCAGGGGACAGAGGTTCGTGCCCAGGTCCAGGAAGATCCCACATGCCGCAGAGCAACCAAGCCCATGCGCCACAACTAGTGAGCCCGTGTGCCACACTACTGAGCCCGCGTGCCTAGAGCCCGTGCTCCGCAATGAGAAGCCCACGCACCACAATGAAGAGTAGCCCCCGCTCGCCGCCAAGTAGAGAAAGCCAGTGGGCAGCAACGAAGACCCAACAAAACCAAAAATAAATAAATAAATAAATAAAATTTTTTTAGAAAAGGGAGAAAATAAGTGTATGTGTATATATACTTGCTTATATTTGCTTAAAAAAACTGTAAATCTATGGAAGAAACTAATAAATGTGGTTACGTATAGAGGGTAGGGGCAAAAAGGGTGGAGAGGGAACTGAGTGGGAGTGAGACTTTTTTGTACATTTTTATATTATTTTGATTTTTGAGCCAAAAAATAAAAATGAGTTAAAAAAATAAAACGTACTGTTCAGATTATCACCAAAAACACTTGCTGACATAAAAACAAACTCAATTCAAAGCTCATTTAATAAAGCACCACTGCACAAGATCATGTTCCTCACACAGCAAATCCAAGTGCAGTCACATCCTCAGTTCACGGGCTCCCTTCATTTCTGTTACACAAACCTGGAAGGGACCCTGCACCCCCAGCCCTCAACCCAGTCAGTTCCTCATTTTTGCATCCTGGTTGGGCACTTCATCTACCTCATTATTCAAAATATATTTTGGAAACGGAATCAATACTACCTGCTCGCCATTCAAGGAGCATGTGTCACCCACCCCACTGGCCTTTTGTCTTTTTGTCATGTAATTTGCTAAGGCCACTGTCCACACCAAGGGAATTTTTTAGCCTGGAAAAAAAATGAAGCTAAGAAGCATTAAATTGTACAGCTTGCATAAAAAGAAAAGGATAAACAGTTGTTTTCTCTCTACAAATGACAGAAAACTAGCATGCATAATTTTTCCATCATTTTCCTGTTTTCTTTCTATAATCAGTAAATATCTGAGCATCTCACTTCTATTTACTAAAGGAGAATTATTCATGAAGACATGGACAGCAATTAATAACATTTAATTTTTAAAAATCTCTTCCCTGGGACTTCCCTGGTGGCGCAGTGGTTAAGAATCTGCCTACCAATGCAGGGGACATGGGTTCCAGCCCTGGTCCAGGAAGATCCCACATGCCACCTAGCAACGAAGCCCATGCGCCACAACTACCACAACTACTGAGCCTGCGCTCTAGAGCCCACGAGCCACAACTACTGAGGCCCACGTGCCTAGAGCCTGTGCTCCGCAACAAAAGAAGCCACCGCAATGAGAAGCCCGTGCACTGCAACGAAGAGTAGCCCCCGCTTGCCGCAACTAGAGAAAGCCCACGTGCAGCAACGAAGACCCAACACAGCCATAAATAAATAAATAAATTTATTAAAAAGATAAAAATAAAAATCTCTTCCCCAATACTTCCTTTAATAATTTAAAGAGAGACTTCCCTGGTGGCGCAGTGGTTACGAATCCGCCTGCCAATGCAGGGGACGCAGGTTCAATCCTTGGTCCGGGAAGATCCCACATGCCACGGAGCAGCCAAGCCTGTGCGCCACAATTACTGAGCCAGCGCGCTAGAGCCCGTGAGCCACAACTACTGAGACCACATGCCACAACTACTGAAGCCCACGTGCCTAGAGCCCACGCTCCACAGCAAGAGAAGCTACCGCAATGAGAAGCCCACGCACTGCAACAAAGAGTAGCCCCCGCTCGCCTCAACTAGAGAAAGCGGCGTGCAGCAACAAAGACCCAATGCAGCCAAAAATAAAATTTTAAAGTAATAATAATAATAATAATTTAAAGAAAGGTGTTGCAAACAACTATTATTTCCAGCCAAAGATTAGAACTACATGTATTTTCAGGAAAGAAAGTAATTAGTAACTGTCAATGATTATACTGGAAAATAATTTGGCAATGTGCATCAAAGGCCTTAAAAATGTACATATCATTTATTCTAGGAATTTCATTTCCAGGAATACATCTAAGAAAATATTTAAGGATATTTACCTCAGAGTTTGGTATAAGAGTGAAAAACTCTGAAAACAATCTAAATGTACAACAATAGAGGATGGATTAAGTAAATTGTGTCTATTTACATAATATCATGCAGATATCAAAAATGATGTAGAAATATATTTCAACAGAAAGCTGTATATAAAATTCAGTTCAGTGAACAATGTATGTTATAAAATAGCACTGGCACAACACAATTCTTGTAAAAAAAAAAAAGTGTAAATAGAAAAGTCTGAAGGTGCATACTAAAATAAAAATAGTATTTTACATCTGGGTAGTGGTACCACAAGATTTTTTTCCTTTTCTGCATTTTCTAAATTTTCTATAATGAGATACTTGTTTTGTTTAGTAATTTGTTATAAGTATTATTTATATACAAGTGTTACATACATAATAATTTTTTGGTTATACATCTGTATTAGTGTATAAATATGTATCTATTATATGCTAGGCACTGCACTGTTCTAGGTGCAGGGGAAACAGCTATGGAGGATACAGACAAAGTCCCTGCTCTCAGAACTTACAGAATTTATGTTCCAGAGGAGCCTGGTAGAGAGTGACAATAAACAAATAGACAAGTGAATGAAAAAGATAATTTTACTTAGTGATAAGTTCTATGAAAAAATTAAACAGGATGTTGTTATTGGGTGAGAAGGTGCAACTCTAGCTAGAAGGATCAGGAAAGGCCTGAGGTGGCTTTTGAGCTGAGAGGTAAATAATAGGAAAGAGGAAGCAGGTGAAGACTTCGGAGAAGAGCACGCCCACAGATACAGCATGAAATACAAAGGCTCTGAGACAGAAGTAGTTTGTTGAGTTTGACACACACAAAAGGGGCCAGCATGGAGGAGGGAGCGGGGAGGAAGACAGACTGAAGATGAAGACAGGGGTCTGCTACTGTAGGCCCCGTAGGCCATGTTAAAGAGTTTGGACTGTATTCTAATAAGGGGAGACCACTGGAGGGTTTTAAGCATGTGAGTGATGTAATCTGAACTATGCTTTAGAAAGATCACTCTGGCTGCTGTGTGCAGAGTGGACTTTAGGAGGCAAGAAGACAAAGAAGGAAATCAATAAAGAAGCTCTTGCAGTAGTCCAAAGGCCTGGACTAGGGTGAGAGTGGAAGAGATGGCTAGAAATGGTCAGATTCTAGGTGTATTTTGAAAGGATAGGTGAGTGAGCGAATTCGTTAAAAGACTAGATGTGGTGTGGGGGAGAAAGGGATCCAGGATGAACCCTTAGGTTTAAGGATGAGCAAAATGGGGACTTTCTTTTGAATTTATGGATTAAAAACCTTCAGAAGGCAGAAGAAAGGAACGGGCACCTGATTTTGCCCTCACTCCCTGAATTTCCACTATTTTCCTCCTGATTAACATTTTTTACCTTCTAAAAGTTTTTTCTCCCTACAAAATAAGATTGCCTTATATTACCAAGAAATAAACAAAAATAAAAATGTTGATAACTGTAAAGTATGAAGTATTTATTCCTCTTAAGGGAGCCTTTCTGCTCAGCTAGGGACACTAGCTTAGTACAGTTGCCTGGAAGAGATGATATGGCCAGAACTTAAAAAGAAATACCTATAGTACTGATAATTGTGCACAGGGCAGAGATGGACCCATGACTCAGCATGCACCTGGCCACATCCTTATCAAAAATATTTACTGGTCAGTAAGCTAACATTTATATTAATGAAAGAAAAAGTCGGACTTCCCTGGTGGCACAGTGGTTAAGAATCCGCCTGCCAATGCAGGGGACACAGGTTTGATACCCAGTCCAGGAAGATTCCACGTGCCGCAGAGCAACTAAGCCAGTGCACCACAACTACTGAGCCTGTGCTCTAGGGCCCGCATGCTGCAACTACTGAGCCCACATGCTGCAACTACTGAAGCCCGCGCGCCTAGAGCCCATGCTCCGCCACAAGAGAAGGCACTGCAGTGAGAAGCCTGCGCATGGCAACAGAGTAACCCCTGCTCGCCACTAGAGAAAGCCCATGCGCAGTAACGAAGACCCAACACAGCCAAAAACTTAAAAAAGAAAAAGTCAATTATGTAAATCTTGCCCTTAGGTCCTCTTCCTTCTTTCCCTTCCCACACTGTCCAAGAGGGATTAATAAGAAAAAAACACTACAATGTAACCATGATCTCATAAGACCTCATTTTCATAGACAGTAAAGACTTATGCTGTTACCTTGACCTCCTGCCAGTAGGGCCCCCCACGGGTGAACATGAAGTAACTGTACATCTGATCCTTCCTCTGGATTATATCCATGTCCTCCCTGATATTCACCATCCAAGGGCGACCATCTCCACGGACACGAAGATACAGAGTGTTGAACTGGGACCAATCATAAAACCTCTTCCTCTCAAAAGGGCCCTAAGGTACAGAAAGGAAAGTTAATTTCACCTCATTTTCCACTATTAGCGAAATGTGAGTCATCACCTTTTACAGCATCAAAAGGATCAACAAGCCATTTTTCTGCTTTTTTCTGCTTCCTACCACCGTAAGGAGGCAGATAAATCTGGTGATTCTTATTTTAGTACAAAATACTGACCTAGTTAAATGTTTCTAAGGTAATGTTCAAGACCTGATTGGCCCAGGACAGTGTTTACATGGGGTAGACACTCACTTGTGTCACTGAACGGAAATGAATTACTGTGTGTACTTTCTTTCCCAGGGCCTAGGGAGCAATGGCTTCTGACTGGGCCATTTTATGACAACTGCCTTCCCATAAATCAGAAAACTATGAAAGACTCCAAGTTTTAAAACTGGTATTTTTTTGACAACACCTACCATCCATTGAAAATATACATTAATCACTCTGCATGCATAATTTAATCCTCACAACAGCCCTATGAGATAGGTACTATCATTGTACTCCATTTTATAGATGAAGAAACTGAGCACTCAACCAGTAAGTGGTAGGTCCAGTACTGTTTAACTCCAAAATCTATGTTCTTAACTACCTAAATTGTCTCTGAAAGTAGAACGTAGTGTTAATTTCCAAAGGTGTTTGTTTATAGCAATCTCAGAGCTAATCGGATTTCAAGAATACCAGTGCTCAGATATGAACTATTACTTACTAGTCATGTAATTTTAGACAAGCTACTAAATCTCCCCAAGCCTGTTTCCTCATCTGTAAAACGGGGATGGTTATACCTTACAGGATTGATGTGGGGAATAAAAGGGATAATGTATATAAAGTAATTAGCACAAGGACTGGCAGGGTACACTTAATAAATGTTATCGACTACTTTCATTATTCCACAGTACATCATAGAATTATTTTCTACTGTGGACTGACCAAATCCATTCTGTGGATTTTCAGGGCCTGAAAAAAAAATCTTGTACGCATAGTTTATTACCTCTGAAAGAACATGTACTTTTCTTTTTCATCATTATCTGGAGAGAGGGAGCCTAATACTATTCCTATCATTTGCCTTTCTCCTTAAAACACCATAACCAAGGGACTTCCCTGGTGGTCCAGTGGCTAAGACTCCGTGCTCCCAGTGCAGGGGGCCCAGTTTCAATCCCTGGTCGGGGAATTAGATCCCGCATGCAGCAACTAAGAGTTCACATACTGCAACTAAAGATCTCACATGCCGCAACAAAGATCCCGCTTGCTGCAACTAAGACCTGGCACAGCAAGCATGCATGCATGCATGAATGAATGAATAAATAAGTAAATATTAAAAAAAAAAAAAAGGGCACCACAACCAAGCAAACACCCATGGGCTGTGGCCACGGCTGGGCACGGGAGCCTGTTCAGAGCAGCCCTGAAACAACATCTGATCAGCATTGCAAAAAGCAACAGGCTGGTGGCGAGACAAAGGAGCTGACCTAAGTAGCCTTGGAAAATGGTGGTCTGACTGGAAACCAAAAGGCTAAAGACAAAAGAAACTATACATAAACATTGTACTGTAGTTGGTAAAGTTGTTTCTCACAGGGTTATGGGTTAGAAATTCTGAAACTGCTTTTATTTATTTATTTATTTAATTTCCGGCTGTGTTGGGTCTTCATCGCTGTGCACGGGCTTTCTCTAGTTGCAGCGAGTGGGGGCTACTCTTCGTCACGGTGCACGGGCTTCTCATTGCGGTGGCTTCTCCTGTTGCAGAGCACAGGCTCTAGGCGTGCGGGCTTCAGTAGTTGTGGCACGTGGGCTCAGTAGTTGTGGCTAACAGGCTCTAGAGTGCAGGCTCAGTAGTTGTGGCGCACAGGCTTAGTAGTTGTGGCACACAGGCTTAGTAGTTGTGGCGCACAGGCTTAGTTGCTCCGCGGCATGTGGGATCTTCCCGAACTAGGGCTCGAACCCATGTCCCCTGCATTGGCAGGCAGATTCTTAACCACTGTGCCACCAGGGAAGCCCTGAAACTGCTTTACATGTACTCTTGGGTTGAATTAATAAGTAAATGTACAGTAAATGGCGGGAGACAGGTTTCACACCGTTACAGAAGTTATCAATAAACAAGAGGGAGGAAGCTAGAATAAATCATGTGGTACCGGATTAGAGTCAAAGCATCAGTATTAACTCATACTTAGCTTAATACAGATATAGAAATAGTTACAGATGTGTGTTTCCATGAGTTGGTATGCATACATATATTTCCTAGCTGTGTCCACTGAGAGGTCCTAGAAATAGTGTCAATCCAGAAGCAACAAGCATACTCAGCATCCAGATCTTGGTTTCCAACTCCATCTTCCAAAAAAAAAAAGAACCAGGGCTCCTTTGAGGAATGGCTAATTCTAGGGTTGGAACAGAGGAAATACAAGATGAGCTTACAGCATCTCGTAGTGCCAAAAAGTGCTCAAAAACACATAAGGATGGGGGCATGTCAAAGGGACACGGCCAACCTGAAAGAGCTCCCAGTGGCCAAAGCTGGAACAATCTGAGCAACGAAATAAATAACATAGTATTGGATTATAACCCAAAGTGTGAGTCCATACTAAATGACTGAATAAATAAATGTGGGAGAAGACACAAATCTTCCTTCCTGAAAAATCCAAATAATTTATGTAAATACTACCCCTTCCAGGAGCTAGAACTTAATCCCACACCCTACCCCATGCCTTGAATGCAGGGTACACTTAGTGACTTGTTTCCAAAGAACAGAATATGGAGGAAAAAAAAAAAAGTAACTTAACAATGGAGTAATCTGGCAAATACTACCTTGACCAGGTGATCAAGGTTAACACATCAGTGGTAAGTCATGCTACTAGCATGTAACCTAATATAATAGAAGGGTACTTCAACTCTGTGCTATTCTTCCTAAAAACCCAGAAAACCCAAGTCTAACCAGGAGAAAAAAAAATCAGAAAATCCCAAATTGAGGATCATTCTGCAAAATACCTGACCAGTATTTCTCAAATCCTCTTGAAAAATAAGGAAAGACTAAGTAACAGACTAAGAAGACATGACAACTGGATGTAATGTGATGTATCCTGGCTGGGATACTGAAACAGAAAAAAAGATATTATGGAAAAACTGGTGAAATCCAAATAGAGTCTGGAATTAGTTAACAGTAACGCAGCAATGTTGGTTTCTCAGTTGTCGCAAATGTACCAAGTGATGTAAGATGGTAACAACTGGAGAAGCTGGGTGAGGGACATACAGGAACTCTCAGTACCATCTCTGCAATTTTTCTGTAATACCAAAAATATTCTAAAATTTAAAAGTTTACTTTAAAAAAAAAAAAATGAAAACCCCGGATGACCCTACTTCCACTCTAAGGAACCCCTAGCCATTAGAGGGTCTACAGCCTATGTTAGAGGAGATGTAAATCTCCCCAGATCATCATTTAAATATCTAACTTCTCAGGGCTCCTCAAACCTATGTATGCCCCACTATGGCACCAAGTGATGCCCAGAAACATGTAGCCTCTCTTCAGGAACCACTTCCCCCCTTGTGCTTATGAAACTTTACACATGTGCCCAGTAGTTATTTAACCCCATACACAAGATGAGATGCCAGCTGTTTTCATTTACAGAAACAATAGTTGTCTGCTATAGTTCATGCTACAAGGAAGTTCACCTCAGTTCACTAGAAACCTGCAGCTCCTGGGTCTCACGTACCCTTGGAATCTTGGATATCATTGCACAGTATCCACTTCGGTCACTCTCCCCGTCCTGGGGTGCCTCAGAGCTCAGAGTTCCATACAGCAGTGCACTTCGGTTACTCTTGCCCATTTTCAGGAACACTTCACTTCTGCCACCAATCGCCTTATCAGAAGTCACTATCCACTTATCCAAATCTTCTTTGCCACGGAACTGCCAGACAACCTTGGCTTGTTCCATCAAGACCTCATGCAGAGGGCGGCCTTCAGGCCCTATCCAATGATTCACAATATCATTCTTCAAACGCCTAAAATGGTCCTTTATTTCTTCTTTAATTGCTTTATCAAAACTAACTTCAGGCTTGTCCTCAGGAGAAGTTATATCCAAAGCAACTTCTCTCTGGTGATGTCCTTCCAAATTCCCTTCAGTCTTCCTCTGAGAAGAGGCTTTGCCAGGAGCAGCCGCTGGTTTCTCAAGACTACTGGAACAATAATCTGCAGAGCGAGTACCCAAAAATGGACAAGAGGCAACACTTGGCTTCAGGCATTTTCTGAGAATATAAGTGCCATTCAGCAATTTATGAACCAAAGCCATGATTAAAAGAAAGTCAAAATGTAAATTTTTCCCTGGCCTACCGGGAAAGAAGCTTCAGCAAATAGCCCAATTCCACCTATAATAAAAGAGACAGTGAAGAGTTACCAGTATAGCCAATGAATGCATCATAATTTCAAATTCAACATGGATCATGTACTATGAAATTCATGAACTTATTTTCTAATTCTATGAACATTTACCCAGGGCCTACTATGAGCAGAAGAATGTTTACACTGTACATAATACATCCCACTGCCTTGTGAAAAAATGCCAAGATGAGGGGCTTCCCTGGTGGCACAGTGGTTGAGAATCTGCCTGCCAATGCAGGGGATACGGGTTCGAGCCCTGGTCTGGGAAGATGCCACATGCCGTGGAGCAACTAGGCCCGTGAGCCACAATTACCGAGCCTGTGCGTCTGGAGCCTGTGCTCCGCAACAAGAGAGGCTGCGATAATGAGAGGCCCGCGCACCGCGATGAAGAGTGGCCCCCACTTGCCGCAACTAGAGACAGCCCTCGCACAGAAACGAAGACCCAACACAGCCATAAATAAATGAATAAATAAATAAAATTTAAAAAAAAATGCTGACAACTACCACAAACACCACACAATCCAGAAAAATAAAATATTAAAAAAAAAAATGCCAAGATGAACAGAAACACAGGCCCCTTCATGGAGTTATTGATCAACCCCCAAATAATTCAAATATGTGCTTCTAAAGGTTGTCAATTTTAAAGCAAATTTTTATGCTGGATTTTTAAAGAAACAATTGGTTCCTAAAATAAAATATTCAACTGTCAATAATTCACTCCAGGATCTAGGCTAACCAACATTTTAGCACTTCATCTATAAAAAGAAGAGACTACAGTTCACATTGTATGTGGAGTCAGAAGGCCTGGACTTCACACCTAGAACTGTTTACCCTCAGGTAAAGCAGTTGATCTTCTGAGGCCTCCATTTCCTCGGGGCAATGGATGTGCTAACACCTCCCCTACCTACCTTAAGGGATTCTTCTATAGACCAGATGGAATGATGGCTATAAAAGGGTTCTCTGATCCAGTAAGTCTGACAAGATCCTCAAGATTCTTCGTGCCTAAGAAGCTCCTAGTCCAAGGCCCACACTTTGAGTAACAAGGCTTTGACTATCAGCCACTATCTGATCTCCTCAAAGACAGAACCTAAACAATAGTAGCAATGATACCATTACATTTAAATGCAATTCTTAGTATTTTCAAGTCACCCTGACAAATATTATCTCATTTAATCCACATAAGCCTCCTGTAAGACAAGTCAGGTAGTTATCTCCTTTCACAAGGAACTAGACACCAACAGGTGAAGTAACTTGTCTAAGATTACAATGCTAATCAGTATGGAAGCTAGCACTAGAACCCTGGCCTTAAATCCTTCCATTAGTTACTGCTGCCTCTCCGTATGTTAACCATTAGTAATATAACTTCTACAGCTCTACTGAAATAACAACTTTGCTCTTGCAGCAACATTTAATGACTGCTGGCAGGAAGTGCTGCAAGAACCAAGAAGGCTAAATAGTCCCCTCTCCTACTTATTCCAGCTACCACAAAAATGAAATAAAATATGGAATGCTGACTTCTTCATCTTTCTCTTTTGTCTTTCTCTCACCAGAGACCAGAAGAGAGAAAAATCAAAAACAAAAAATCACCCACTAGTCAGAACACAGTACTGAGTGAGAAACTAAATGGAACGCTGAAAACTTAAAAAAAAAAAAAAAAAAACTTCAAAAATGCCCCAAATCCAACAATTCAGCTCAGTCGCCTAAGAGTCTACATCAAAATGGCACCCAGACCACTCTATCTACAACACAGGACTGGTCATCTTTCCAGACTGCCCCTCCTCCCTCACTCCCCTCATCAGGTGGCTCAACACCTTCTCTCTCCTCAATCACTGCACTCCAGGCTTGCACCCAGACCTCCACCTTATCCCACCACTCAGCATCTAGAGGGCCTAAAACACAAAACTGATTATCTTCTCGGACTAAAGCTCTTCAGAGGCTCTCATGGTCTTCAGAATAAAACTCGACTTTCTCCACAGGGTCTATAAGACCCCTCCAGATCTGGCCTCTGCTCATCTCTCCAATCTCCCCTCTAATCACACCCTACTCTGCTCTAATCACAGAGAACACCTGTGGTCCAACAAGTGCCACCCAGTACCCCCTCTCTGGGCTTCATGCCTTGACAGATTGCTGCTCCTAGGCCAGAAATGCCCTCTACCGATTTCTGCTGGCTGATTTATCCTTTGGGACTCATCTTAGGCATCCCTTACCTCCTCCAAGAACCCTTAATTACTCAACTCCACTGAGACCTTTTGATGTGTTCTCGCTGCATCCTGGGCTTACAATTTCCCTGCTACAGTTTATTGACAGTTCCCTTGTCAGTCTCCCCCGCCAGACTGGAAGTGTCTTGAGGGGAGAGACTATCTTCATTGTGGTACTTCCAGCAACCAGGATGGTGCCAGACATGCAGGAGGCTTCTAATATTTGTTGAACAAATAATATCTCCACATTTCTCCACCACCACCACCACTGTCTTGGTTCAGGGTTTTATTGTTTCTTACCAGAACTACTGTAATTCCCCTAACAAAGGGCTTCTCAAATGTTAAAGTGCCTATGAATCATCTGGGAATTTTGTTAAAATGCAGATTCTGATTTAGTAGGTGTAGGATGGGGCCTGAGATTATGTCTAACGAGCCCCCAGGTGTTGCCCTTGGAGTTGGCGGACAACACCCTTTAGGATTTAGTAAAGTCCTAACTCATCTCTCTGACTCTGATCTCCTCCTCCTCTCCCAATCCAACCTTTGCCTGGCAACAAAGGGGATTTTTCTAAATATGATGGCACTCCCTTTATTCAGCAATTCCCTCCAGAAATTCAAACTCCTAAAATGGTACATAAGGCCCTCCAAAATGTGCCCAACTCCCTGGCCTAACTTCTCCTCACTTCCATGGGCAATAAATACCCTCAGCTCTATTAATTATACTAACTATAATCATGTCTGAACACACACACACAAAAACATTGCTCAAAACCCACAAAAGTGACCAAACATTCTGCTATCCTGGCTAATATATGAGTGACTGCCGTACCCTGACCAGTCACAGCATTAGCCTCACTCTAGATAGATAAGATTCTCTCCTAATTATAGAACTACCTCCACCTCCTCAATACTTTCCCCCAAATCACCTAACACAAACCTAAGTCCGACAATAAATCCCTTCTAACACTCTCTTACTGAGATGCCCCATGGTTTCCCATGGCATGTGTTCTCACTACAGGAGTAATAAGCCTAACTCGTTCAACTACAAGCATGTTCCTGGTGGCCTCTAATTGGAGGGCACTGACATTTCTCTTCCTCCATATTCTTACGAGAACCTATGCATACATCTCACAGCCCTTACAAACTACTAGAATCTTGCTTTTTTTTCTGTCTACCTAACTAGCCTGACTTTAATCTTGGACTATGGCTTAAACATAACTGATGCACAATGTTTGCTAAAATAAATGAAAACCGTGTAAACAGTATGTTTTCACATGGACTAAAAAACAGAAGGGAACCAGGAAAAATAACAACAGTTGATCTCACGTCCTGGAATCATAGGTAACATCTAAATTTCCCTCACTGACTTGTTTAAATGACTTTACCTCTGCATATGCAGGAATTTGGAAAATAAATGATAAGCCTATAAAATGTAATTTGTACAATCATAAACACGATTTTCGTTAACACCAGGATTAGGCTACACTACTGAGTGGCAAATAAGGAGGAATCAAAATGCACATACACTAACACTACCAGTATAAAAATGTACGGACAAAAAGATTTGGGGGAAAACAAGAAGAAAAAGGCTTAAAGTCGTGTGTAGGATGATGGGATTATGAGTAATATTATTCACCCTATTTTCCAACCCCTCAGTAGTGCTATCACTTCTCTTATAACTTTAATTATAAGTGTTTTGTTTCATACTTTTACCAATAAAGTCAAAATCATTAACTGGATGATCCCGGGCGGAAGTTGGTGAGTTTTCAGGGCAACGTAACCCACGCAGCTAAGAGAGAGCAGTATTAGTGAAGATTGTACATCCAGAGCTTACTATGTGCCAGAAACTGTCCTGGGTGTATTTTCGTTAACTCCTCACAACAACCGAGAGAGAGGTACTATTATTATTCCACTTATTGAGCAAATTAAATTACCCCAGGTCATACAACTAGTAAGTGGCAAAACCAACCCTAGAGCCCCGGTGTTTAGTCGGGGAGCGGTCGGGACCATGCCACAGCCCCCTCACCTGCTACGGCCGTGTGGCCCTCACAAGCCTCGGACGCTCCAACTCCCGGCTGGCGTTCCCTGGCCTTCCCTGCCGACGCCTCAGAGTGACTTCCGCCCGAGCCCGGCTTTTCCCGACCGAGTTCTCCACTTCTCCCCTGTAGGGCCGTCTGCTTTTCCAGGCCGGCGGGAAACCAAGCCTGATGACACGAGTTCCGGCCGGGTGCAGAGGCCGGGGAAGAGTAATGAGGCTCCCGGACCCCGGCGAACTGAGGTTTTTGGTCGACTAGCTTCCCAAAAGGCTCCCCCACCCCTGCTCCCCCGATCTTTTCTGCCCTGTGTGAGAAAGTGGGGAGAATTTAGAGAAGCTTTTCGCCTGTCCTTCCTGCATCCCGCCTTCAGGCTGCAAACTACATCCCGTATCTTTCAAGTAGGACCCGGATATTGCTAACATCCTTCGCCCCCAGTGAGCCAGGGTCCACTCGTGCTCCATCCCCCCATAGCCGCCCAAGAGCTGTACACGGCCTCAGAGGACTGGTTCTGCTGGAATTGCCCCTGCGGAATCTTTGGAGACCCACCACAAACTTGGACAGCAAACCGTCCTACCCTCCCTTCCCCAATCCAGCCCCGTGGGGTCGCCCACTCCGCAGGGTTTCGATTGTATCTTGTGCACACCTCTGTTTGAGCACTTTCAACATTGTAACTTATTGATTCACTTCTCACTTCCTCCGTCACGCTGTGAGCTTCTTGGGTCCAGAAGGTGCTCTTCTTCCTGTCCCCAGCACCTATCATAATGCTAGCAGGAATTAAGTGCTCAGCAGGAATTTGAATGAATTGTAACCGCTGGCACTTAACACCGTTCTCCAGGGTTCCAAGACCTCGCCAAATACAATTGCCTTTTCTACGTTTCCTCTATCATCCTTTTCCACACCATCACCTCTTCCTTCTTGAAATTCTGCTTTGACTTCACTAGACTCTACACTTGCCTAGTTCTCCTACCTCCTTGAACCTTTTCTAGCTGCCTACTTTACTGACTCTTCTTTCTCCTCCCACAACCTTAAATGCGGGTTGTCTCCAAAGCCCAGCAGCCTATGGCCTTCCTCTTTTCTAGTTTCAGATATGAGTTATCTGCAGACAATCGGATAATCTCTTCCCCTAAACACCAGCATATATTTCCAATTTCTTGATAGCAGTTTCAGTTGTGGGATATACCACTAGCATCTCAAATGTGATTTGTTTAAAACAGAACGTATCCCATTTACCCATATTAACTCCTCTTCTCATCCTCGGTGTTTCTGTAAATGCCTACATCCTTCTAAGCGGAAGATTCTTGGCTATCCTTGGCTTCTCTCCTTGAAACCTCCTCTCACTGACCTTAAATCCTGTTTGTTTGTTTTGTTTTGTTTTGTTTTGTTGTCGTCTTTGATCTTTCACTCCTTCTTTCCAAATCAGGCGAAACCCCAATAGTTATTGACCTATGAAATTTACATTCAATCTGCTGACTGCCCTACTCTGGACACAACAGTTTGTCTATTTTCATTTAAAAATCACCCAGAGATAAACACAAAATTCCTTTGGCCTCCAGACGTGCCACTGCATCAATTCTAAACCCTCCAGAACCTCCTAATCCATCTATACTACTCATACTTATCCTCAATTTCTCGTCTGTATGGCCAGGACACTCAAGATGGCTGTTGCTCTCTGCACAGACCCTGCAACAAGTCCCTGCTTCACTCACATGACTATCCAATCCTCTTAAGTATAGGGTTAATTAGCCCCCGTAACTGATGAGCCCCACCTGACGTCAACTCCCCCCCCCCCCCCCCGGTCAATAGTAGCCTCCTTCTCCCCCCAAGTATCAAAGATTGCTGCTATGTTCTGTCTGCTGCCCTCGGTGGGGTGTCACTCCAGGACCTTTTGCTTCAGACCTCCTATCCAATAATCCCTTGATGTCTCTGTCGCTGTTTCCAGGCTCTTTCTTCTCTTTGGAGCTGGGCCTGTGGGGTGCAGCCCAACATCATCCCAGGTGTTACCTGCCTAAACCACACTCATTCCTCCTCATAATGGAGTTAATGTTTTCTCTGCTCAGTATTCCTCTTTTCCGCATCCCACAGGTTTGATCTCAAGTGTCTACATGACTTCCCCATCCCCACGCCCTGACTTCAGCTGACTGGTCCAGTGGTAGAAACCTGGTCAGTACTGGGCCAATTGGTTATTCCCAGGGACTTTCTGAACTAAAACTGGAAAAGAAAGCTTTTAACCCCTGGTGGTTCCGGTGGAGCTCCTGAGCAGCCTGCTGATATTGTGAAGAAAATTGGTTTATGGAAAGAGAAAATAAAATCAAGGTGCTAAGAGAGACAGAAATGGAAGGATAAAAGAAGATCCAGTCACCACTTACATTGCTAGTTCTAGTTCCTGAGGCCCAGCTGCATGGTTGTTTAGTCTTTTCCTTGACTTCTAAGCACCAATACATTTTTTTACCTAAATTTATCTGAGTTGGGTTTCTATCACTTGCAGCCAATAGGTCTTAATTGATACATAGAATCCACCCATTAAGAACACACCTTAAATTCCATGTTCTCCTTAAAAACTTGCCCTAATGCCTCCATCTCAAAATGATTGCTCTCCTTCTAACATCCTATAATATTTATTCTTTATGCTGTAACACTGGCAATTACTTGTGTTCAAGTGAAAACTAGATCACAAACATGACTAAACTGCTTTTTCATTGTTTTATGTATACAAGACTTTTCAACAGGGAGTAAAACCCTTGAAGGTAGTGATTTTTGTCAAATACTTTAAAATATATACGACAGTAACCTGCACAAATTTAGACAGAATGGGCACTGCCTCAAGAGGCCAAACAAAATACAAATTTCATGAAAACCTTTTAGAAGGGCTGTAGTGACACAGTCAAGCAAAGAACATTGTAATAGGGCAAGAGGCAAATATGATTCAGCAATTTCACCTCTTGATGGAGTCCTTTCAGAGTTTAAGGAGGCAAAGGAAATAAATGATTTCAGAAAAGGAAATTACCTGGTGGGAGTTTGATGTCATCTGTAACCCCACAGATCCAGGGTTAGTTCCCTGCTTTGCTAATCCAGGAACTCTGTTTACTCAGAGGATTACTTCATGACAAGCAACTTCATAGGAGGAGAAATGACAAACCAGAATGTCCATTTATTAATTGACAACAGAAAATGGGTCTGATTTGAGACCCAAGACCATCTACCCAGGACAGTCCCTCCTTGGTGGGGAAACCCACCCTCCAGGCCAGACACAGACCAGTGGGTGAGGAGGGTCACATAATTAGAAAGAGCTGGCAGTGCTCAAGCAAACTGTCCTTTAAACAACAGGTATTGTCTATTCTTCCTTTGGGGATATTTCTATCTGCTGTGCTGAGACCAGACATTTTATGACGCTACTTTAATCAGTATATAAACACAGACATGTTCTTTTTCTGTGGCTCTTGTCTTAGTTGACTCCAGGTAGGTATACCCCAATCCATCCCCCACCAATATATGATCAGCAACAATCCCTTCAGACTGAGGTGATTTTATCCTCCTTTACAATTACAATCACAATCCAGGTGGCTCTATCACTGTCCCTTCCTGACTTGGATTTGAGAAAGATCTGCTGTGTTTGCCACAGCATTACATATCTCCTCAACCTGAATTGCTTTTGCTTAAACCTAGGAGAAAATTTATTTTTCACTTGCCAGGGTGCAAGATTTGGACAGACTTAATAGCTTCAGTTTCTGATTGACATTTCCTAACTGGAAGTTGTTTTCTGGAGTTGAGCCCTAAGGGGGAAACTACTCATTGTTTCCTGATATTTGTTCTTCCTTTGTTTCATTGTAATAGAATATTTAGCTGGGCCCATAAATAAAGTTTACATTTCCCATTTGCAGCTACCAATGGAAGTGCAAATGTTATGTGAGAGCGGCTGAGAGCTTTCCTTAAAAAAGTTGACAGGTGTCCTCTCCATCCTTCCCCTTTGCTTTCATATTACTGCTTAGAACCTGTCATGACAGAACCCCATCCTGGACCAGGAGGATGAGGGCAAGCTCCTGCAGAAGTAGTAGAAAGCTAGAAGGAGCCTGGGACCTTGAGGACTTTGTGAATCAGAGCAGCCCAAACAGCCCTGGATCGCCTACATCTGGACTCTTAACATGAAAAGTAAGCTTTTTTTTTTCCTATTAACACTGCTAATTAGGGTTTATCACCCACAGGTGACTCTAATCCTAAATAATGTATCCCACTTTGTACCACTATCTGTAAGTGTACAGCTTGACCAATTTTGGGTCATGTTTCTTTTTTAGTAAAAATAACACATCCAGATAACTAATAAGGACCTACTGTGTAGCACAGGGAACTCTACTCATTACTCTGGAATGGCCTATATAGGAAAAGAATCTTAAAAAGAGTGGATATATGTATCTGTATAACAGATTCACTTTGCTGTACACCTGAAACTAACACAACATTGTAAATCAATTATACCCCAATAAAGATTTTTAAAAAACCAACACACACACATACCCCCAGGGACTTCCCTGGCCATCCAGTGGTTAGGACTCCACGCTTCCATTGCAGGGGGCACGGGTTCCATCCTTCGTCAGGGAACTAAGATCTCGCACAAGAGTGCGGCCAACAACAACAAACAACAACGACAACACATCCAGGTAGACCCAACAGGAAAGATAGACAAATAGGCAGGGACTTCCTAAACTCACTGAACTTTCTGTGATGATGGAAATGTCCCCTATCAATGCTGTCCAGTATGGTAGACCTCAACCACATGTGGCTGTTAAATACTTGAAATGAGGAATTGAATTTTTAGTTTTATTTATTTTAATTAAGTTTAAATAGACGCATGTGGCTAGTGGCTGAGATATGGGACAGTGTGGTCCTAGAAATGGTGCAAGAACCCTGAATTACTCCTGAATGGGTCAGCATGTGAAAGCCAGAGATTAATTAACATGATATGGGAAATATATAACTCAAGTATAAATTTTGTCACAGATTAAACCATCAGAAGAGTCAGGTAATACTGGCTCGGGTGGTTTCAACCAGTAGGGCATTATTCTGCATTTTCTCTCCCCCATCCCCTAAATGTGGGCTTCCTCAAGATTTAGTACTTAAGCTTTTTTTTTTTAATAAATTTATTTATTTTCGGCTGTGTTGGGTCCTCATTGCTGCACGCGGGCTTTCTCTAGTTGTGGCGAGTGGGGGGGCTACAGTTCACTGAGGTGCGCAGGCTTCTTATTGTGGTGGCTTCTCTTGTTGCAGAGCACGGGCTCTAGGTGCACGGGTTTCAGTAGTTGTGGCACATGGGCTCAGTAGTTGTGGCTTGTGGGCTCTAGAGCGCAGGCTCAGTAGTTGTGGCGCACGGGCTTAGTTGCTCCGTGGCATGTGGGATCCTCCCGGACCAGGGCTTGAAACCATGTCCCCTGCATTGGCAGGCAGGTTCTCAACCACTGCGCCACCAGGGAAGCCCAAAAAGCTAGCTATTATTGTTGAACTCTGGGAGAGTGCTCAACAAGTCCACAGTCTAGTGCATGGCATGGTGTCAAATAAAAAATGGCAGCACAGAGTGAGAGGAATTATAGTAGAGGGAGTTACTAGGTACAGTGTGGCCCAAAGAAGGGTGTGATGGGCCAGGCCCCGAACCTAACACTTTTGAGGCAATTTCTCTTTTAATTCTCACAACATCCTATGAAGTAGGTACTAATATTATGCCTATTTCACAGGTGAGAAAACTGAATCTAACAGATGTTAAGTAACTTGCTAGTCACAGGCTTGTCATAGCTGGTGAAGTGGTGGAACTGGGATTCAAATTACGTTTGTTGGTTCTCTCCAGGATACATGCTCATTATCCACTACTCTGTATCATATCTGCTCATCTGAGTCAGGGAGTAGTTCCTAGAGGAAACTGAGCTGAGTACTAAAGGATAAAGCACTTAACAGACAGATGAGAAGGGAAAAGGCAATCCAGGTGAGGCAGCATGCATGCCCAAATGCACGGGGTTATGAAAGAGATCATGTATCTGAAAAAAAGAGTTCTGTTTGGCAGAATGCTGACAATTTCCAGGGACTAAATTCACACACAGAGTCAAGCCTAGGGCCAGACAGTTACCATATCATGTCTCTTACATCTTACCACAATCTTACAAGACAAATGTTATTTCCCTGCTACCTCTGAAGATAACGAAGCTCAGAGAGGTTAGGTGACTTGAACAAGTTCACAGAAGCAGGGAAGTGGTAGAACTGGCCTCTGAATGTAGGTCCTATATCTCTATGCACTCCTTTGGATCATAGGGTATAGTGAGGGCAGAGGGAAAAGGAAGCAATAGAGCAGTTTCTCAAGTATTTTTTTCACTGTGACCCACAGTAAGAAATGTAATTTATTATGACCCGATACATACATACATATTAATATGGTGGAATTTTCCAGGGCCCACCAACATCCAGTTCTTCTATCCCTCTGGGCATATTGGAGGATTATATTTCTCTGCCTCTTGGCAATTAGGCAGTCATATGACTACTTCTGGCTAATGAATTATGAGCAGAAGTGACATTTACCAATTTCTGACCAAAACATTTCATTTCAGGTTCAAGACCATCCAATGTTCTCTTCCCCACCACAGTGATTGTGAAAGCACGTACTGAGCTGGATGTACCACAGAACTGAAACACCCTGCATTGCTCTTTTTTTGTTTTGTTTTTTTTGACTGCACCGCGCAGCATGTGGGATCTTAGTTCCCCAACCAGGGATCGAACCTGTGACCCCTGCAGTGGAAGCATGGAGTCCTAACCACTGGACCGCCAGGGAATTCCCTACCCTGCATTGCTAATCCAACAAGAAGAGGACAGCTGCCCTAGAGCATTTCTGAGATTCACAGTAGACTTCGCATAAGTGAAAAATAAGCTTTGCTGTGTTAAGCCACAGAGATTTGGGTGTTATTTGTTACTGCAGCAAAAGCTATCCTATCCTCACTTATGTAATATATAAATGAAACGTAATACTTGATTAATCTAAGTAATACACTCTCATAGTTTCAATTCTATATATTACACTTCTTTAAATGTTACATGTGACCCACTAAATTGATTTCATGACTTACAAACAGGTCACCACTCATAGTATGAAAAACATTTTTGAAGAGTGGTCTGGGCCAGACAGCATCACAAATCATATTTCACACCAAGCCCAGGAGTTTGAACTCTATCCTGTAGACAAAGGGGTGCTCATTGAAAGGAGAAATACAAATAAGATATGACTTTTAAAAATGTTCTCTAAGAACAAGTCATAATGGCTTTAAGAGATGGATGATGGTGTAGAGGCTGAGGAAAAGGTACGGAGACTAACGTAACGTAAATCAGGGCGGTAGCAGTGGGCATGGATGAAGAAGACAGTGAGATGTACTAAGGAGGTAGAGTCAGAAGGCTTAGGAAGTGTTTGAGGGAGGTATGAGGAAAGATACCAGGAAGCAGTTTTGGATAACTGGGTGGACAGTGACCCCATCAATTAGTAGAGTGAGTAAAAGAGGAGGAACAGGTTTATAGATAAGGATAAGGAGGGTAGTTTACACACGTTAATCCGAGGCACTTGTGGGTCATCTGGTAGGGGGTGTGCAGTAAGCCTGTTGACATATATGGAGACCTGGAGATCAGAATCAGCTGATTATACAGTCTTGGGAATTATATTAGCAGAGTGGAGTTCAAGCCTAAGTGAATACCCATTCATTCATTTGTTCATTTGTTTAGTATATTGTTTGAGTGCTAATATGTGCCAGACATCATGCTGGGCAATGGGCCAGATACAACAGAGTTTGCAGATCGACAAGAGAAAAGGGCCTAAAATGGAAAACCAACACTTAAGGGACGAAGCCTGAGAAAGAGTGGTCAGAGAAGCAAGAGTAGAACCTAGACAAAGTGGCATCACATAAGCCAAGGGAGTCAAGAGAGGAGTCATCAATAGTGTCAAATGATACAGAGAAGTCAGACAAGGTAAGAACCTAGAAGGAACAATGGATTTGGTAGTATTTAATGATGTGGGCATGGGGAGCAATTTTTTTCCCAGGATCAGGGCTAAAGAATAGACAGAAGGGGACTTCCCTGGCAGTCCAGTGGTTAAGACTCTGATCTTCCAACAAAGGCGGCAGGGGTTTGATCCCTTGTCGGGGAACTAAAATCCTGCATGCCACACGGAGCGGCCTATATAAATAAATAAATAAATAGTCATCCCTGTAAATTTATTTTTTAAAAAAAGAATAGATGGAAGATGAGAGCATTCGACTATGACTGTGGCCTATATTTTCAGAAGCATGGCTCTTATAGTGAGTCTCTGTTATTGATTGCTAAGCAGCATTTTCTCTCCTTCCAGTACTGTGTCCCCAAATATTGTTTGGAAAACCACTCCTCCTCCATTCTCAGCCACATGATTTGGGTGGGATTAACTCCAAATCCGGCTCCAAGGGTTGCCCTAACTGGCTCAATCCAATCAGCACAGCCCGACCCTTGGTCCCAGGGATTGGTTCAGAAATTGACAACTAATCCAGTCAGTGCCAAGGAGTACTGTGGCCTTCTAGGAAGAAACAGCTTCCTCTCTCTTCCCTGGAGGTTCCTCAGTGAGATCCTCTATCTTTCCCTGGGTAAGGTGGTGGGAGGATTTGAGCTATTTTGCAGCCATGAGGAGAGAACTTAAAACTGCCAGGGGTGAATGGGATGGGACACCAAGGATTAAAGTAGAGTGAAGAACACAAAGGGACTAGGCTCCTCCAGACATCATTTGAGCTACAGCATCAAGTGTTGCTTAAAGCCAGACATGCTTCTGGACTTTTCAGTCACATGAGCCAATAGATGCTTTTGTTTAAGCCAATGTGTGTTGAGTTTTCTGTTACTTGCAGCCAAAAGCATCCTAAGTGATGGGGTTGTGAGAAAGAAAATAGAACATAATTATAACTAGAGGAGACACAAGGTCAAAGAATTTTTACTTTTCAGACAAAAAGAGATGTGTTAAAAGGAAGGATCCAGCAGAAAAAGAGAGCTTGAAGACAAAGGAAAGGGCAATAATAAATAGAATAATGGTTCAGAGAAATAGAAGTAGCAGAATATAAGGCATAGGAGGAGATTTAGACAGAAGGGAATGCCCACCAGTACCTGGGACAAACTAGGCACTCAATATTTGTCAAGTGAGGATGTTAATCATTTGGAATCTTCCAAAAACTCCTACATATTGACAGACAACTTGTTTATATAAGTCTGCATTTTCTGCATTTAAATCTTCCTGAGTCATTGTCAGAGGGTCACTCTAACTTCAGCACATGATAATATGCATGTGCTGCTTATTTCAGGAAATATCAGGGATAAAAATAGTCCCTGATCCTGAACCCCTAATGTAATTTTTGGGCTTCCCTGTGTCGAGACCAGTGTTTTTCAAAATGAGACCATCCCGGGACTTTCCTGGTGGTCCAGTGACTAAGACTCCACACTCCCAATGCAGGGGGCCCAGGTTCGATCCCTGGCAGGGAACTAGCTCGCACATGCTGCAACTAAAGATCCCGTGTGCCTCAACAAAGGTCCCGCATGCTGCAACTAAGACCCTGTGCAGCCAAATAAATAAATAAACAAATAAATAAATAAAATGAGACCATCCCATACTCTTGAGGAAATCACCATGGGTATCTGTTAAAAGTGCAAATTCTTTGGTCTCACCTACTGAAACAGACTCTGCATTTTAATAAGCTCCTAGTTGCTTCTCAGTAAAGTTCAAGAACTGCTGTACTACATTGGAAGCAGGAATGGTGTCTTGTTCACCTTTGTTTCCTCAGAACCTGGTTCAGTGCCTGGCACAGAGCAGGTGCTCAATTGAATGTTTTTTGTTGTTGTTTTTGTTTCTGTTTCTGTTTTTAACTGAGCAGCTTCCGGATCTTAGTTCCCTGACCAGAAATTTAACCCACACCCCCTGCAGTGGAAGTGCAGAGTCCCAAACACTGGACTGCCAGCGAAGTCCCTTATAAAAGTAATTTTAAAGATATAAGATTATCCCTGTGGCAGCATCTCTTTCACTTCCTGGCATTCTGACGTGCTTTTCTTGAGTGCTTTTTTGAGTACAGAGGACACTTCAGGGTATGTGTGTATCAAGTGCACACAGCATCTGTTATGTGTGCTGAGGTAGGAAAAGGTTATGAACCATGGAGCTATACTGAGAGAGGCCAGAGAGAGGGCTGACTTTCAACATCTTAAAATCAATTCTCACTCACCAGGAGGAAACAATTAAATACAAAAAAAACCCAGGTTTCCCATTTAATAAGTGTTCAACATGTACAGCATATACAACTTAGTCATGGAGCTCAGGCCTATGGGGATAGACATTACCTTGTAGTTACACACAGCATTTTCTCAGACTCCTTTGTGCCACCTTGGCCTGGCAGTCAAGCCAGTCTAACGCTACTGGGAGAGGTCACGTTACAAGATAATACATGTTGCCCAATCCTGTTTTTGGGGTGTGTTTACATGTGCTCCCCCAAAGGTCTGGAACAATACACACCAAACTGGTCTTAAGAGTTAAGGACAGGGGGCTTCCCTGGTGGCGCAGTGGTTAAGAATCTGCCTGCCAATGCAGGGGACAGGGGTTCGATCCCTGGTCCGGGAAGATCTCACATACCACCGAGCAACTAAGCCCGTGCGCCACAACCACTGAGCCTGCACTCTAGAGCCCGTGAGCCACAACTACTGAAGCCCACGTGCCTAGAGCCCGTGCTTTGCAACAAGAGAAGCCACCGCAATGACAAGCCTGCGCACTGCAATGAAGAGTAGCCCCCGCTCGCCGCAACTAGAGTAAAGCCTGTGAGCAGCAATGAAGACCGAACACAGCCAAAAATAAATAAATAAATAAATATTTTGAAAAAAAGAGTTAAGGAGAGGGACTTCCCTGGTGGTCCAGTGGCTAAGAATCTGCCTTCCAATGCAGGGGACGCAGGTTCCATCCCCGGTCAGGGAACTAAGATCCCACATACCGTGGGGCAACTGAGCCTCACACCACAACTACTGAGCCCACGTGCTCTGGAGCCCATTCACCACAACTAGAGAGAAGCCCACGCACCACAACTAAGACCCAACACAGGCAAACCAATCAATCAACATTAAAAAAAAAAGAGTTAAGGAGAGAAGGAGAATGAGAATGAGGGCTACCTTTTTACTTTATACACCTCGGTATTTGGATTTCTTATTTACAACGGGCATATATTAATTTTGCACTTGAAAAATAAATTCAAAATATCTGAGAGTGACTGAAACACGCCCCACATTCCCCCCAACTAATTAAATTACACTTTACTCAAAGGATTAACTTAGAAATGTGTGTCACTCGGTGTTGCAAAAACATTTTTTGAATGACTAAAGAGCCTCGAGGAGACACTGAAAGAAACCGTGGCTTTAAGCTCTGTCCTCAACACACCAGGGGTTTGCCTTCTTCCTTTCCTTTTGATTTCATCTATTCCTCTTTTTTCCCCCTTCTCCCTTTCTCCCTTCTTCTCCTTCTTCTTCCTCTTCCAAAAAAAAATAGCACCTGCATGAGAGCAGTCAGTAGGAAAATATGATTCTATTCACACATTGGGGCATTAGGGCATGATTTGGGGCTGAAAGAGAAAGTCATCCAGTCTAAGGCAAAGTAAGAAAAACAGGGAGAAAGAGGAAGGGCCATGCATGAAGAGCATGGTGTTATGCTGAGGGAACACAGCTCAGAGTCCCCAGGCTGTCATCTCTCCTCTCTCCTTGAAGTCTGGCTGCTCAGTTCATCATTGAAAAGTGCTCAGGCTCTGGTGAACCAGTCCCTGCTAACCAAAGACAGAGAGAATGATTTATAAGATTGATCAACAGTTTATTATGAAAAGTATATTTGTCAAGAATATTTGTGTCTAAAAAGGAAAAGCCTTTTTAGATTAGGGGGCTGCTTGGAGTTCAGGGGCTTCAGAGCAGATGGATATGGAGGGTGTTAAGTGATATTTTCTCCAAACTGGGGAAATCTGGAATGTCACCCACTCTTGGACTCCCAGGAGAGTATGACCAGGCTGATGGACAGGGCATGCTAGCTGCTCAAGGCCCCTCCAGCCTACAGCACTGGAGACGTATTAGAAGACTCTCCTTTCCCTATCCCGCCTCTGGTTACTGTGTTTCTCCCTTCTTGCCCCGTCCTGACCACCTTTACTATCTTGCTCCTCCATATGTTTTACACTAAAATTATTTCCAGTGTGCTGGTCCCTTACTGCTTTGAGTAAACAAGCTGTAGGTGCTTGTCTACCAGACCAGGGAGAGGCACCAAATTACTGACGATGGTTAAGAGTGCTACTCTGGGGCTTCCCTGGTGGCACGGTGGTTAAGAATCCGCCTGCCAATGCAGGAGACATGGGTTCGAGCCCTGGTCCAGGAAGATCCCACATGCCGTGGAGCAACTAAGCCCATGTGCCACAACTACTGAAGCCTGCGCGCCTAGAGCCCGTGCTCCCAACAAGAGAAGCCACCACAATGAGAAGCCTGCACACCACAACCAAGAGCAGCCCCCGCTCACCGCAACTAGAGAAAAGCCCATGCGCATCAACGAAGACCCAACGCAGCCAAATATAAAATAAAAATAAAATAATTTTTTTAAAAAAAGAGTGCCACTCTGGGGTCAGACTGGCTCCATTATTTACCAACTATGTGACCTTGAGAAGCTCTCTGTGCCTCAGTTTC
This sequence comes from Balaenoptera borealis, assembly GCF_965194805.1. Lineage (NCBI taxonomy): Eukaryota > Metazoa > Chordata > Mammalia > Artiodactyla > Balaenopteridae > Balaenoptera > Balaenoptera borealis. The sequence goes on from NC_138866.1 coordinate 84,362,834, forward strand.
TGGATGGACACAGAGATATATCCTCCAGGAAGGAGGGATTTGCTGGCCCAAATGATGGCCTTTAGCTTTCAGATACTTCAGTATCTAGCTAAGCTGCAGAGACCCTTTCCCCAAGGTCATGGCCTTCCCATCTAATGAATACATCTAATGAATAATAGAGGCAGGGCATTATAAGTCTGGCCATTTCTGTCCCCAATGTGGGACATCCTCACCATCTATTTTAGCTTCAGAGTGCCTACATGATCAGTTCATATTGTTGTCAGGTATGTACCATAGTTCAATTTCTCCCCCTTTTCCTCCCTTCCATGGTTGTCAATCCCAGGAACACTCCCTAATAAACACTCTGTACACTAAACTGGGTCTCAGAGTCTGCCTCTTGGAGAACCCAAACTGCAACAGTTGGTGCTAGGAGAGGTCTGCAAAAGCAGGCAAAAAATTATGTTCAGAAGCTGGGTCACTCACCACACAGCTGGAAATGAAGATCTGGTGGTCCAGTTGTTGAACATTTCATCGATGATGAATGGAGATAGTATGATGATAGAAGGGATGTATCAGGCATTTAAAAAATATGTGGCGGAGGGTTCACATCAGCTTCACACCCAGCCTGCCAAAACGAACCAAAAAGTTGCTCCAGGTTCCAGAAGCACCTTCCTCCCAGGGCTCCAGGGAGTTTGCCAACTGAGGCTGCCTCTCCTCCAATCTCCCCACCTGGCACTGCCGCGATTCAGAAGAAACAGGGATGCTTTTGGCTGCCCTGCCAGGCGCACACTGGCTGGAGGCTATCTGTATCTGCCCACATCTACCTGGGCAGAGCTTTTAAAGGTGCCAGAGCCTCCCCATAGTCCACTCTAGGCAGGGTCTCCCCCCACCTTCCCATAGTGCACATCTGAAGGTGCCCACACTTGGTGAGGGGTTGGAGGGGGGAGGGGGGAGGGGGGACCATCTGAACAGCAGCTGCCCACCCCCGAGTGCCTCTGTGTGGTCCGGCCCAGTGGCAACCCTGACCACCACCTGAGCACAGGTGCCCTCTTGAGACCACCGCCCTTATCTTTGTTTCTGTAAGAATAAACAAAAGCATTTAAATGTTTTACCTTCTTTTATGCATACAGACTCCAAAAACAAAAAGCAACACAAATTTTTATTTTTTGACTTAAAAGGTATAATGAAAAATTATGGGGAGAGTATTCATTATGGCAGGTGTCTATCTGTTAGAAAATATGTATATATCTATATGTCATATATCTTGTTAGCAGGTTTATTTTTTGAATGAAAGGTAACAAAGAAATCGATCTGAAATATGTACCACGAGAAGTCCCATGTCCCGTCAAACTTGTCAGTATTTTATAAATAAACTTTTCTTTGGAAAAAAAATATGTGGGGGGGGCATCAACATCCATTCATGATAAAAACTCTTACCAAAGTGGGTATTGAGGGAATATATCTCAACATAATAAAAGCTGTTTATGACAAACACACAGCCAACATAATATTCAACAGTGAAAAGCTGAAAGGTTTCTCACCAAAATCTGAAACAAGACAAGGATGCCCACTCTCAATACTTCTTTTCAGCATAGTATTGGAAGTCCTAGCAACAGCAATCAGACAAGAAAAAGAAATAAAATGTATCTAAATTGGAAAGGAAGAGGTAAAATTATATGCAGATGACATGATACTATATATAGAAAACCCTAAAGACTCCACACAAAAACTACTAGAACTGATAAACAAATCCAGCAAGGTAGTAAGATACAAGATTAACATCCTGAAATCCATTGCATTCCTTTACACTAACAATGAAATATCAGAAAGGGAAAGTAAAAAAAAAAAAAAAAAAAAAAAAAAATCCCTTTTAAAATTGCATCACAAGGGACTTCCCTGGTGGCACAGTGGTTAAGAATCCCCCTGCCAATGCAGGGGACATGGGTTCAATTCCCTGGTCTGGGAAGATCCCACATGCCATGGAGCAACTAAGCCCGTGTGCCACAACTACTGAGCCTGTGCTCTAGAGCCCACGAGCCACAACTACTGAGCCTCCATGCCACAACTACTGAAGCCCGTGTGCCTCGAGCCCATGCTCCACAACAAGAGAAGCCACCGCAGTTAGAAGCCCGTGCACCACAATGAAGAGTAGCCCCTGCTCGACACAACTAGAGAAAGCCTGCGGGCAGCAATGAAAACCCAATGTAGCCAAAAATAAATAAATAAATAAATTTTTAAAAATAAAGTAAAATAAAATAAAATTGCATCAAAAAAATAAATACTTATGAATAAACCTGGTCAACGAGGAGAAAGACTTATATGCTGAGAACTATAAAACCTTGATAAAGGAAATTGAAGATGATTCAAAGAAATGGAAAGCTATTCCATGCTCTTGGGTTGGAAGAATTAATATTGTTAACATGGCCACACTAAAAAAAAAAAAAAAAAAAAAGGCCATACTACCCAAAGCAATCTACAGATTTAATGCGACCCCTACCAAATTACCCATGACATTTTTCACAGAAGTAGAACAAGTAGTCCTAAAATTTACATGGAACCATAAAAGACCCATAACTGCCAAAGAAATCCTGAAGAAAAATAACAAAGCTGTAGGCATAACCCTCCCAGACTTCAGACAATATTACAAAGCTACAATAATCAAAACAGTGTGGTACTGGCACAAAACCAGACATATGGATCAATGGAACAGAATAGAGAGTCCAGAAATAAATCCACACATCTATGATCAATTAATCTTTGACAAAGGAGGCAAGAATATACAATGGAGAAAAGACAGTTTCTTCGGCAGGTGGTGTTGGGAAAGCTGGACAGCCACATGCAAATCAATGACGTTAGAACACTCCCTCACACCATACACAAAAATAAACTCAAAATGGCTTAAATACTTAACTATAAGACATGATACCATAAAACTCCTAGAAGAGAACATAGGCAAAACATTCTCTGACATAAATCTCACCAATGCTTTTTTTAGGTCAGTCTCCCAAGGCAATAGAAATAAAAGCAAAACTAAATAAATGGGACTTAATCAAACTTATAAGCTTTTGCACAGCAAAGGAAACCATGAACAAAATGAAAAGACAACCTATGGAATGGGAGAAAATATTTGCAAATAATGCAACTGACAAGGGCTTAATTTCCAAAATATAAAAGACAGCTCATACAACTCAATAACAAAAAACAAACGACCCAATCAAAAAATGGGCAGGGGCTTCCCTGGTGGTGCAGTGGTTGAGAATCTTCCTGCCAATGCAGGGGACACGGGTTTGAGCCCTGGTCTGGGAAGATCCCACATGCCGCGGAGCAACTAGGCCCGTGAGCCACAATTACTGAGCCTGCGCGTCTGGAGCCTGTGCTCCGCAACAAGAGAGGCCGCGATAATGAGAGGCCCGCGCACCGCGATGAAGAGTGGCCCCCACTTGTCGCAACTAGAGAAAGCCCTCGCACAGAAACTAAGACCCAACACAGCCATAAATAAATAAATAAATAAATAAATAAACCCAAAGTTTAAAAAAAAAAAAAAAGGGCAGAAGACGTAAATAGACAATCCTCCAAAGATCACACACAGATGGCCAATAGGCACATGAAAAGATGCTCAACATTGCTAATTATTAGAGAAATGCAAATCAAAACTACAGTGAGGTATCACCTCTCACCGGTTAGAATGGCCATCATTAAAAAGTCTACAAATAATGGGGAATTCCCTTGCAGACTAGTGGTTGGGACTCGGTGCTCTCACTTCCGGGCCCCAGGTTCAAACCCTCGTCAGTGAACTAAGATTCTGCAAGCTGCGTGGCACAGCAAAAAAAAAAAAAAATTAAAAATTAAAAAAAATAACAGGGCTTCCCTGGTGGCGCGGTGGTTAGTAATCCACCTGCCAATGCAGGAGACACAGGTTTGAGCCCTGGTCCAGGAGGATCCCACATGCCGTGGAGCAACTAAGCCCATGAGCCACAACTGCTGAGCCTGCACTCTAGAGCCCACGAGCCACAACTGCTGAGCCCTCATGCTGCAACTACTGAGGCCCGTGTGCCTAGAGCCCGTGCTCTGAAACACGAGAAGCCACTGCAATGGAAAGCCCGTGCACTGCAACGAAGAGTAGCCCCCACTCGCTGCAACTAGAGAAAGCCCACACACAGTAACAAAGACCCAATGCAGCCAAAAATATATATATATTTTAAAAAATAACAAATAACAAATGCTGGAGAGGGGGGCAGAGAAAAGGGAACCCTCCTACACTGCTGGTGAGAATGTAAGTTGGTGCAACCACTATGAAGAACAGTCTGGAGGTTCCTCAACAAACTAAAAATATTGCCATATGATCCAGCAATCCCAATCCTGGGCATATATCTGGACAAAACTCTAATTTGAAAAGATACATGCACCCCTATGTTCACAGCAGCACTATTCACAATAGCCAAGACATGGAAACAACTTAAATGTCCATCAACAGATGAATGGATAAAGAAGATGTGGTATATGAATACAATGGAATATTACTCAGCCATAAAAAAAGAATGAAATAATGCCATTTGCAGCAACATGGACCTAGAGATTATCATAGTAAGTGAAGTAAGTTTGAAAGAGAAAGACAAATACCATATGATATCACTTATATGTGGAATCTAAAATATGATACAATTGAACTTATTTACGAAACAGAAATAGACTCACAGACATAGAAAACAAACTTATGGTTACCAAAGAGGAAAGGGGGTGGGGGAGGGATAAGTTAAGAGTTTGGGAGTAGCAGACACAAACTACTATATATCAAATAGATAAACAAGGTCCTACTGTATGGCACAGGGAACTATATTCAATATCCTTAATAAACTATAATGGAAAACAATATGAAAAAATATATAAAACTCAATCAATTTGCTATATACCAGAAACTAACAAAACATTATAAATCAACTATATTTCAAAAAATATAAATGGGAGGCATAATAATTACAAGGATAGTGAAATTGGGTTCTGTTACTGAAAGCCAAGTGTGAAAGCCAGAGGGCCTCCTTAACAGTATATGAAGAGGTCTTCAACACCTGCAGTGGGATGGCAGGGAAAGCTGAGGTCCCAGATAATCATCAGAATAGTTTAAGCTCCAGTAAGGTTAAACTCCCAAGCAATGCAGGTCAGCTAAGGGCCCTAGTTAGGAAATAATGAGATCATGACACATGGAATGGGGATATCTGATTGATGCTCCTGAAGATCTTGAATTTCCAGATTCTCCTGAACCCTCCGAACCTAAAGAAATGGCCCACCATCCCACACTTTCCTCTTTCTTGTAGACAGTACAGAAGCCTGTACCCTGTAAGACTGCATGTACCCTCCTCGAAGTCTGCCTGTATCTCCCTCCTGGATACTCGGCCAATAACCAGGGTTAAAGCACCATATAACCTAGTAGAGGACATATTGGGACTGCTAAAGGAGGAAAGGGACTATACCCAAAGGAGCTGCAAGAACTAGCCAAGCATGTACAGGCAGGAACTGGGAGAGAAGCAAGGGACTGGATTCTGAGGGCGCTTGATCAGGCGACCAGGTTGTAAAATTGGGTTAGGGAGAGTTTATTGATTTGGGAGCACTCTCCTAAAATACAGAATTTATCACTCTGCCAAGGACCCCAGGAAATGGTACAAATTTGTTACTAGAATGGCTCTTAGAAGCACAGAAAACTTTACAGCCCACATGAGGTAAAAAATGCCAGAGTTGCTAAGACAGATGGTGTAGGAGGAGATTTTAAAAACTCAAGAGAAGTCAGCATGAGGTGGATGTACTATACAAGGTCAGAAATCCCACAGACTGATTATTTTCTGTGGGAAGACCAAAGAGGATACTGCATTCACCAAGGCCATAAGGAATATGACGGTAAGAGGTGCACCAGCATCACTAAAAGTTCAGTGGTGGTTTTCCTATTTGGGCCAGGACTGAGTATGAGAGGTTGTTAGAAAACTGGGCTAACTAACAGCAAGGGGGCAATAGGGTCTTGAAACAAGAGGCCAGGTGGCAACACTTAACTGCCAGAAGCCAGGTAGATGCAATTATTATAATGAGTGGAAAGGTCAGAATGACAGCCACAGAAGCCTGAGCCTCAGAGAATTATGGAGATGTTTAAAGAGCAAAACAGATAGGCAGACAACAAGGGTACTCCTCAATTTTCAATCAGAAGAAATTAAGGTTGGATGATCAGGCGGCTGAGGGCAGTTGCCCCAATGGAAAGTGATCATCCTTTGCCCACTTTCAGATCTGGGTCAATTTTCAGACCCTGAATTCATTAAGAGATGGTCAGGTCACCAAAAGGAGGACCCTGCAACACCATGGCAAATACACACAGTAATGATTTCCGCATCCTTCTCTCAAAGTTCACATACATATGTGTATTACTATTTCCAAATATATTTTTAGATATAGTTGTAAGGAACAGAATACAAGTTCATTTAAAATGGTTAATGAATACATAGTAATTTTTTTGGCATATAAACAACAGAAATTTATTTCTCATAGTTTTGAAGGCTGGAAGTCTAAGATCAGGTTGCCAGCATGTTTGGGTTCTGGTGAAGACCCTCTTTGGGTGCAGACTGCTATCTTTTTGCAGTGTCCTCACATGGCAGAAGTGGTGAGAAAGCTCTCTGGGGTCTCTTTGATAGGGCACTAATCTCATTAATGAGGGTTCCACCCTTATAACCTAATCACTTCCCAAGGGCCCCACCTCTTAACACCATCACATTGGGGATTAGGAATGCATAGTAATTTTTGTCATTTTCCATTTTCTCAAAAACAACAGATGTCAAAAATATCTCTTTTGTCCTTTGGGGTGGTCTGCATGAAAAGGGATCCTCACAGCACTTTAAATGTGCATGCCTTTTGCAGTGTGTATGTGTGAATAAATGTAATCTCTTGAGAGCAGGGATCTTGTCTTGGTGACTTATTCATCTTATTCAGCATCTAGCTCAGTGCCTGAGCTCAGGCATATAGTAGGTGTTTGATAAATACATGTTGAACAAATATATACACATGCAAACAATTTTGTTTGTTTTGATAAAGAGTGGATGGATATCTTGGGATGGGAGAATTTTACATAGTTTTTTTTATTCCTTTATGTTCTGCCCTTAAATTTATTTATAATAAGTAGGAATCGTTTTTATAATTTAAAAATTATTCTATTCCCCCAAAAAACATTTTAAAATTATGAAAAATTCACACTCAGTGTAATAAGTTCACACAACACCGTGTACAAATTAAAAAATAAAAATCTCCCATCTCCAACACTCTTCCTCCAGCCCCTTCCCACTCTACTGTAATCTGCCTCTCCAATTATAACAATGATACCTGACATTTACTGAGTGCTTACTCTTTACCAGGAAGTATTCTAAGCACTTTTTTTACCTGTGTTAACTAATTTATACCTTATTATAACCCAAAGAGGCAGATATTATCATTATCCTCATTTTACAAGGGGAAACTTTCACAGGTTGGGTTCCTTGGGAAGCCAACTCAAGAGGAAATTTAGAGTACAGAATGTTAATTCATTCATTTCAGTTTAGTCTCAGTATGGACTAACTCTAGTCCATGATGCATTAGAAGACCCCTTGCAGAAAGATCAAAATCAATAGATTTCACTCAAATAAAGAACCTATCTTTCTTCATTGCAGTCAGGGGTCACTGACTATATTATGACTTTCTTTTATTCACACATTAGAGAGTGTCCTCAGAGAAGGGCACCAGCCTTTGGGGTAGCTAGAAGCAAGGGAGATGACCTGGTCATTTTGAGTCATCTTGGCCATGGGCTCAGTTCCAAGGGTATGCTGGGGGAGAGAAGTCTAGGGGACTTCTCTTAGGAAAAAATCTTTTGGAGTAAAGAGATAGTTGAGCCTTATTTGGGTTGTCTTCTCTACCTTAATCCTGAACCCTTTTCAAGCTAACTGGCAGCAAACTTGACATGTAGGTATGTGTTTAGTTCCAGGGATTTCTCTGTGTATGTTATATCTTCTTTTATTATTATTTTAAAGCATGCACATTTGTGATACAAATTTGCTGGAGAAAATAAAATATAGACAGTAAAGGGGAAAGGAAAAGGGAAACCAGACAGCAAGAACTCATCAGCCTGCCTCTGCCCAGTAACAGCTCAGGGAAGACTGAAGTCTAGCTCTCAAGTTCACTACCAGAAGAAAGAATTAATGGACTCCAAAAACTTTTGAGAACAGTTTCAAATTATTATTGCTGACGCTCCCTACCTTATACTCCAAATCCCACAAAGAAATCACTTCTGAATTTGTTTTTATCAGCTGACCTCAACAGGCATAAAACTGAACTGATTTCCTGCACCCTCCAGTCTCCCCAGCCTCCTCTCCACTTGTGTTCCTTATCTCCATGAAGGACCCACCAGCTTCCTAAGCCAGAACCTGAGCATCATTTGTATTTGGAACCTCACCTTTTCCCTCTCCCAACTAATCTTCAAGTCCTGGTAATGCTACCTTCCAAATTATCCAGAATCCATCCACTTCTCTCCAATTCCACTGCTTCTTCCTTACTTGAGGGCATCATCATCTTTTGCCAAAATGCAATCAATAGCCTCTGTGGTTTCCCCGCCTTAGTCTCCCTCCTTTTTAATCCATTCGCCACACTGCAGCCAGAGTAATTTTTTTAAAAATCACGAATCTGATAATGCCGTTCTTCAGTTTAGAATCTTTCAAAACCAAAGTTCACACTTACTAAGAGGTTATTAGGTCTGAATCATTTGGCCGCTGGGTCCCTCCGCAGCCTCATCCCCACACACCACCATACCCTCTGTTCGGCCATAATCAACTTTCAGTTCCCTGAGCCCAACTTTTTCTATTATCGCTAGGTCTCTGACCAAGAGGTTCTTTGCTTGCAACACCCTTCCCGCTACTCTTTTTTTGGGTAAATCAGATGCATCCTCCACGTCCCAGCTCAGTTGTCACTCGCACAGCCCAGGTAGGAAGGCTTCACCCCACGACAGATGCCCTCAGCGTGGTCCAGCCGATTTGTGTCTCCCAGGCGGACGGCCCTGACGGTGCCCTCGACACTCCATCAGTGTCGGACAGTTGAAAGGCTCCTTAGAGCGGACCCAGACGCTTGCCGCTCCAGTCCACGACAGGTAGGCAGCACATGAAGCTTCAGCCCCGCAGCAGAGACACACCCAAGTCTTCCAGCGGGCAGCGCCGGTTACGGAACGGCGGTTCAGAGCCCGGAACCCAACCCGGTGCCCCCGCCTCCCACGCTGCGTCGGGGGCGGGGAGGGGCGGGGCTCTGGGCGCCGGCGAACGGCGTGCGACGAGCAGGGGGCGGGGCCAGGGGCGGAGCGGAGCGCGCATGCGCGGTCGCCTTTGTGTGGGTCGAGCAGCGGCGGCGGCGGCGGCAGTGGCGGTCCCACTGGCAGGCGGGCAAGAGGGGAGTCCGGGCGGCGTCCGGCGTGGGAGCCGGGGGACCACGATGGTAAAGAAGCGGAAAGGCCGCGTTGTGATCGACTCAGACACGGAAGACAGCGGCAGCGACGAGAACCTGGATCAGGTGAGGGCAGGCCGCGGAGGCGCGGGCCAGCGGAGCGGGAGAGCTGAGTCCCGGCCACGGTAGTCGGGAGCCGGTCGGGCCCCGGGCCTCCTGGCTGGAGCGCCCGGCCTGCCTTGTGTCCTGAACGCCCGCTGCCGCCCCTTTCTGCTCTCCCCACAGTGCCCGCGGCCCGTGGAGTCTGGCCGGGGCCTGGAGACAGAGCCCCGAGGACTTGGCGCCTTGGGCGGGGAGGCGGGGCAGGGGCCAGGCTGGTGGGCCTCGGGCTCGGGGGACTGGAGGGGTCCTTGGTCTGCCAGGGCCAGATCGGGGCGGCAGGCTGCAGGTCAGGCGATCCGGGCACGGAGAGATAGGAAGTATCGCCCGCCAACCCGGGAGACTGGGAGGTTTTGGAGGAGGTGCAAGGGTGATCGTGGGGCGGTGGGGGGGAGGGAGGCCGAGAAGGTACAAGCTCTGGAAGATGAAGTTTTGCAGACAAGGGTGTGAACAGAGAGGAGGGGAACCTCTGTCGTGCTTGGCGAGGAATACGTAGCTGTGGGCACGAATCTATTTGGCAGCTAGGGTCGTTTGTGTTTGAGAAGGGTCTCTGTTGAGATGTCAGACCCAAGACAGCTCATGGGAGGAGGAAAGAGGGCATAAGTGGAGAAATATCTAGGGCGTCATGGAGAGAGTGTGGCGGGGCCTCTTGGCCCTTTTCATGCAGCATCCCAGAATTCTTTCTACTTGAAAGATGTACAAGAGACATTGAAACTAACTTTTGGTCTCACTGTCTTGGGGTTGCTTGAACTGTTATATACTCTAGAAAATACTGTAGGGAGGAAGCTGTCCTTTGTAGCAGTGCTCCAGTGATACCAGAAGATACAAAGAGGGTTTTTCCCCACATTTTGTGAACAAATGATATAAAGAAAGGATATACAAGAGATAATAGTTCTATAAGTTGAGTAGAGAGAGTACTGAACTTAGAATCTGGAATTTTTGAGTTCTAGGCTGGGCTATGCTGTTTTCTAACTATGTATCTTGGGCCATAACAGTAAAGTCTAGATAAAACATCAGCCTTGTGTATCTGATTGAGTTATTATAAAGGATTAAGTATTTGTAAGAATTAATGTTGGGGGCTTCCCTGGTGGCGCAGTGGTTAAGAATCCGCCTGCCAATGCAGGGGACAGGGGTTCAATCCCTGCTCCGGGAAGATCCCGCATGTCACCTAGCAACGAAGCCCATGCGCCACAACTACTGAGCCTGCGCTCTAGAGCCCGCGAGCCACAACTACTGAAGCCCGCGCGCCTAGAGCCCATGCTCCGCAACAAGAGAAGCCACCGCAATGAGAAGCCCGCGCACCGTAACGAAGAATAGCCGCTGCTCGCCGGAACTAGAGAAAGCCCGCGCACAGCAACGAAGACCCAACACAGCCAAAAATCAATATATAACATAAATAAATTTATTTTTTAAAAAAAGAATTAATGTTGGTACAAGCACTTAGAAACTAAAGCATTTCTATAAATTACTTCTTGGGAGTCCTTTGTATTAGGTCAGAGGTCTCAGAAATTAAATATTAGGGCATGAAAGAGGAGGACTTTAAGAAAGAGGGACTGAAGATGTGTTGAAGAAAAGAGGGCTGTTTTGAAAATGGTGTTATGGAGGTGGGAGGTGGGGAGTAGTGGGGCCTGTGGAGAAGTATCAAAGGGATAGACACCTTGTTATGGGATAGGAAGTAAAAGGTAAATTGAAAATATTCTCACCCGAAAGACTCCTGAAACTTATGAAAATATTTTTTAAAATTGTTTTTTAAATTAATTTATTTATTATTTATTTATTTTTGGCTGCGTTGGGTCTTTGTTGCTGTGCGCGGGCTTTTCTCTAGTTGCGGCGAGCGGGAGCTACTCTTTGTTGCGGTGCGTGGGTTTCTTATCACGGTGGCTTCTCTTTGTTGGGGAGCCCGGGCTCTAGGCATGCCGGCTTCAGTAGTTGTGGCTTGCGGGCTCTAGAGCACAGGCTCAGTAGTTGTGGTGCATGGGCTGAGCTGCTCCGCAGCATGTGGGATCTTCCCAGAACGGGGCTGGAACCCGTGTCCCCTGCATTGGCAGGCAGATTCTTAACCACTGCACCACCAGGGAAGTCCTAAAAAATATATCCTTGACTGTAAAAGTTTGTTGATAATTTTAGACTGCCACTTAGGAGGATTAGAACTTTTTTTAAAAAACTATTTTCTAATCTAGAAATATAGATATTTCTGATGATAACATCAGCTACCATTTACATAGGGCCTGGGATGAACCACTCACCTCAATTAAGTGCTTTATTTATATTGTCAGGTTTTCAAATTATGGTGAAGTTGGTACCATTTTCCCCATTTTATTTATTTATTTTTTAAATTTATTTTTGGCCGCGTTGGGTCTGTTGCTGCATGCGGGCTTTCTCTAGTTGCGGTGAGCAGGGGCTACTCTTCGTTGTGGTGTGTGGACTTCTCATTGCAATGGCTTCTCTTGTTGCGGAGCACGGGCTCTAGGCGCGCGGGCTTCAGTAGTTGCGGCACGTGGGCTCAGTAGTTGTGGCTGGCGGGCTCTAGAGCACAGGCTCGGTAGTTGTGGCACATAGGCTCAGTAGTTGTGGCACATGGACTTAGTTGCTCTGCAGCATGTGGGATCTTCCCGGGCCAGGGATCAAACCCGTGTCCCCTGCATCCGCGGGCGGATTCTTTTTTTTTTTTTTTAATTAATTAATTTATTGGCTGCGTTGGGTCTTCGTTGTTGCGCGCGGGCTTTCTCTAGTTGTGGCGAGTGGGGGCTACTCTTCTTTGCGGTGCGCGGGCTTCTCATTGCAGTGGTTTCTCTTGTTGCGGAGCACGGGCTCTAGGCACGCAGGCTTCAGTAGTTGTGGCATGTGAGCTCAGTATTTGTGGCTTGCGGGCTCTAGAGCTAGGACTCAGTAGTTGTGGCACACGGGCTTAGTTGCTCCGTGGCATGTGGGATCTTCCTGGACCAGGGCTCGAACCCACGTCTCCTGCATCGGCAGGCGGATTCTTAACCACTGCGCCACCAGGGAAGCCCCTTCCCCATTTTAGATATGAGGAAAATGGAGGTTGAAGATGTAACTTATCTAAATTCACACAACTTGTTAGTGGCATTTCAACCCAAATCTGTACAACTACAAGGCCTATACTCTTTCCACTATACCAACTTAATCTGTTTTTAATATTGCAAAATGAAAATGATGTGTCATAGCCATTTTCTGTGTTGCTAGAATTCATCTTTGTAAAGTATATTGAATAGTTTAGAGAAAATTGATATATCAGTTTAAAAAATTATTTGGGGGACTTCCTTGGTGAAGCACTCTTAAGTCACCTGTTCTGATGATGCATGAACTAAGCTGTAAATTATTCTGTCTTTGGTGATTTTCCACAGGAGTTTGACATATGAAATGAGTTGAGAGCTTCCTTTTGTAGTAGAGAGATTTTTCTGATCCACAGAAAGCTTTTCCAAAGTGGGAACTGGAGGGATTGCAACTTTAAACCAAACTTTATCTATTTGTAAAAAGAAACTAGCATAAAATTTGTAAGTAATACCTAATGCATTTTAACAGCAATTTCAACTTCCTTCTTTTCAACTACTCATTGGTGTTCTTTTATCAGATGGGAACCAGATCAAAATTCCCTTTTCCTGCGCATCCTAACAGGCACTAGTGCCTTCTCTATATGTTCAGCACTGTGCGAGGCTCTCAGAGGAATCAAAAAGATCTATGCTCTCTAGAAGTTCTCCCAGAGATCTTTAGCAGAAGTTCAAAGTCAGCCTAGTTTTGGGGTCTTTAGGACTCCTCTGAACAAAATTAATGCATTCTGGGCCTTTCCTCACCAAGATGCCTTGGACTGCTTCATCTAGTTCTGGGTCTTCGTTGGGGGGTATAACATTGTATTTGCTGTCTAGTGGAAAAGAACAGACCACGACAAATCTCGGAGTGTCAAGTGTGAGAGTGGAGCACAGTTAATAAGGAGATCCTTTGTCTCTGAGTTTTCCAGGTGGGAATCTAAGCCATTATGTCAGAAATATTACCTCCAAATTAGTCCTTAGCCTTCTATGTTGGTTTTTCCTGGTGGTGAGAGGAGGAACATGTGTGTCAGAAACTGCTTGGGTTGCTTGTTTAAGATGTACTTTGCAGGGGCTCCCATCCCAGACCTACTGAATGAGACTCTCTGGGGACTCTCTCCTCTGCATTTTTACCAGGTACAGCCCAGGTACTTATTTGTGTTAAACACTGAGACCACTGTCTGTATGCAAGTTAATCTTTTAGTAAGACACTGTAAGTAGTTTGGGAGAGAAATAGCTTCCTGTCTCAGCCATAGTGTGTGCACATACAACCAAAAGAACTTAACAGAGATGTTCAAAGTGGCAAAGCTGCTGGTTTTTCTAAATCCCTGAAGCTGTTTGAATTGTTGGGATGATTTTTTTTTTGAGGCCTGTTTCTTTTTTCCCTTCCTTCTTCTTGGTGGGAAGAGGTATGTAGTAACTGAATTGGAGTCCTTTAAAATTTGTTTTAACTTTCAAAGGTTTTAAAAACTCAGACCTTTGAGAATTTGAAAGATTTATTTTAACATATGACCTGATAGTGACCTTATTTTTTTATGTTGGCCACACCGTTTCTTCAACATTTCAGAATTGCAAATCATGGAGATACTTGCTTTTGGTGCTTCTTGGAAAAAAATAACAGAATTTGAGCCAAACCTAGGCTTTTTTACCCCACCACGTACCTCCATGGAGATAACGTGTGCACTCTTTATGGAATAATATCTATGCAGTGGGTCCTATAACATGAAAAGCATCCAAGATAATAAAGGAATCAGAGTTGTCTATTCAGATCAATACAACTCAGTATTTATAAAAACTTTACTCTGCCGTTTCCAAGGAAAAAAAAGCTACATACTGGGATGCTTTATTTCATAATTTCCATCCTTATTTAAAATGGGGATTGTGTTGTCCTGTCCTCTTTTTCTCTGCTCGTTCTACTTGAAGTAACCATAAATTAAAAATTTTTTGAAACAATAGGCCCCTAAGTATTTTCTAGGAGTTATTTTTAGACATTATGTGTTAAAAATAGCATTGTTATAAAGTATCCTTCCATAAACCTTCCCCATAAAAGGTGGGAAATTTAAAAGTTGTGCTTCTCACCTAAGTGTCCATCGACAGATAAATGGATAAAGAAGATGTGGCACATATATACAATGGAATATTACTTGGCCATAAAAAGAAACGAAATTGAGTTATTTGTAGTGAGATGGATGGACCTAGAGACTGTCATCTAAAAAAAAAGGTTCTGAAGAACCTAGGGGCAGGACAGGAATAAAGACGCAGATGTAGAGAATGGACTTGAGGACACGGGGAGGGGGAAGGGTAAGTTGGGACAAAGGGAGAGAGTGGCATGAACATATATACACTACCAAATGTAAAATAGATAGCTAGTGGGAAGCAGCAGCATAGCACAGGGAGATCAGCTCGGTGCTTTGTGACCACCTAGAGGGGTGGGATACGGAGGGTGGGAGGGAGACGCAAGAGGGAGGAGATATGG
Organism: Balaenoptera borealis; assembly: GCF_965194805.1. Taxonomy (NCBI): domain Eukaryota; kingdom Metazoa; phylum Chordata; class Mammalia; order Artiodactyla; family Balaenopteridae; genus Balaenoptera; species Balaenoptera borealis. Next base: position 84,377,918 of record NC_138866.1, read on the forward strand.
GGATATATGTGTATGTATAGCTGATTCACTTTGTTATAAAGCAGAAACTAACACACCATTATAGAGCAATTATACTCCAATAAAGATGTTAAAAAATAAATAAATAAAAGTTGTGCTTCTCATTGATAAAGTCTTTTTACATTAGAGCAGAGTTTGAAGTCTAGGATGAACTTGTGAGAAGTGTTGGGGTTAACTTGTGAAGTTTTAAATTTGTGTCATAATGTTGCATCTAGCCTGATGTAACTCATCTGCCAATTTCACTTGATTTTCTTTTAGAAGTAGTGCAGGGAAAATTGAGTCCCATGGGAGCTTTAACAGAGAGACTTTCAGGAAAAATTCAAAACCTATCTTTCAACACTGGTTCTCTTGGTGTACTTATTTGCTCCCTAGACCGTAAGTTCCCCAAGGGCAAAGATTGTTTTTTTGTTTTTTAAAATCTTTCAACAAATGTGTTAGACGGTGTGAGGCAATAGGGCTATTGGGTGAACAAAATCGAAGCAGTTCCTACCTTCAAGGAGCTTAGGGGATAGGGGCAAAGGGAGGGACAGGGGCAGGCATTGCTCAGAGAGTCATTTCCTTACACTTGCGTTACAGGCTATGAAGGAAGAGCAAGGATGCTGTGAGAGTTTGACCAGGGACTCTATGATCGCCTGATGGGAGTGACATTTAAACTGAGATCTGGAATATGGGTTAGGGATAAGGAGATAGGAGACTGAAGAGTACAGGGACATGTGAGTGTTCATGGTTGAGGGACCAAAATGTACAAAAGCATTGAGGCAGGAAGGACCTAGCACCCTCATGAAACTGAAAGAAGCAGAGTGACGGGGACATCACTAGTTGGAGGGAGAGTGGTACAAATGAAGCTGCAGAAGTAGTCTGTTTGGACGCTTTGAGGATGGAAAAGCCAGTTTAGTGAATCACAACCAGTGTTAAAAATAAAAACGAAATTGAATCAAATAGAAAAAAAAAATCATATGTCAGACCTAGTAAAGATAAGTATTGTTTCATAAAACTTGTATTTCACAATATGCATGTATGTATATACTGGGTCATAAGGTATAATTTATCTTTCTGTGGGCTGGGGTTAAAAAGATGTTTTAAGCCACTGGCAGGTCCAGGTTGGCAATAGTAAGGGCTGTGGACTTTATTCTGAGGGTAATGAGAAACCACTGAAGGATTTTAAGCTGAAAGAGGTGTTCCAACTTGTCTTTTGAAAAGTTTTCCCAGGCTGCTATGTGGAGAGTAATCTGGAGAAGGGACAATAGTTAGATGGCAGATAGAGGAGTCCAGGTGAGAGATGATGGAGAGCATAAGTTCCACTAGAATGGAAGCTCCAAGAGGGCAAGGCTGTTTGTTCAATGTAGTATCCCTGCATCTAGAACAGTGCCTGGCCTGCAGCATATACCTTGTCAGTATTTGTTGAATGAATGCCTGACTTGGACTGTTGTAGTTATAGAGACGACAGAAAGTGGATTAATTGGACATAATATTCATGCCATAAAACTGAGAGGATTTGATGACTGATTGGATGTTGGGGGTGAGGAAGAGGAGATCCTGGCATGAGATGGGGAACCCTGGAGGAAGATCAGGTTTAAAGGTGAAGAGCATGTGTTCAGTCTTGTATGTGTAGAGATTAAAGTTGTCTATGAGATACTCAAGTGGAGACATTTAAGTTCGTAGTTGAAAATAATGCCTGCTTGACACAGAGTAGACAATTAATAAATCTTTGTTGAATAAGCAAATGCTGCTTGGCATATCCACGGTAGAAAGTTAGATTCTAACTTTTCTGATTATAGTAGTATTACTTAGAGGTAAAGGGACACTGTCAGATTGGGAGTTCTTGCTTTAGCCCCTCTGCTGTAATACTGATACCTCTTCTAGAAGGCATGGAAATGTGCATTAGTTACAAAGTGTATTAGAAGAGGGAACCAAATAGGAACAAGTAACAGTAGTAGAATTTTTTAAAAAATTTTAATGTACCTTTTATTTTGAATGTGTTGAAAACTGGTTTTATTTTATCAATTCTATGACATTGTGGACATTTATATAACTCAGTATTTTATCTATAATTATAATCACTTTGCTAGAAATTGGAAAGGGAAGTTGCCACATTTCATGCCAGTCATGTGAAACGTAAAGGAATATTACACTGTCACTTTGGAATTACTACTTCAGAAGGGTTTTCATGTGTATGTTCATTGTTTTGGTTTGGTTTGTTTTTTTTTAGTGATAAAAGTAGTACATGCTTGTTGAAAGAGTTCCAGCAAAACAAAAATACCTCCCTGTTCCACAAACATATATGCACGCAATGGCTCTGTTCCTTACTCCTGAAAAATAACCAGTGTCCACTGTTGGAATGATGTTCTTCAATCAACAATTTTGATATGAAAGAAAGAATAGAAAATAATGTCTCAGATTTAAACCTCTATGAATTACTACTCTTTTCTTAGCATCTCTCAAGTCCTCCCACTTCTCTCTGTCCCTGTGGCTTCTTACCTTGTCCAGGTCACCATGCACTCTGATGACCCTGTTGTGGACGCCTCTCTGCACTTCCTCCCTGGCCCTGTAGTCTGTTCCTCTGTCAGTCAGAGTGCTATTTTAAAAACCCTCAGGGGATGGTTACTTCCCTGCTTAAAACTATTTGATGGCTCCCCACTGCCTTCAAATAAAATTCATTTTCCTGATCCTGCTGTATAAACCTGGGAATGATGTGGTTTCTTCTTACCTTTAACCTGCCTCATTCCATCACCCCCACCCCCACCCCCTGTCCCCTTGCCTATGAAGCTCTAGTCACCCTGGTTCCCTTTTAGTTCTTTGGTTAAGCCAAGCTATTGCCAATTTCAGGGCCTTATCTATTCGTTATTTTTATATATAAATTTATTTATTTATGTATTTATTTTTGGCTGTGTTGGGTCTTTGTTGCTGCATGAGGGCTTTCTCTAGTTGCGGCGAGCGAGAGCTACTCTTCCTTGCGTGGGCTTCTGATTGTGGTGGCTTCTCTTGTGGAGCATGGGCTCTAGGCGCGCGGGCTTCAGTAGCAGCATGCGGGATCAGTAGTTGTGGCTCGTGGGCTTAGTTGCTCCACGGCATGTGGGATCTTCCAGGACCAGGGATTGAACCCGTGTCTCCTGCATTGGCAGGCGGACTCTTAACCACTAGGGAAGTCCAGGGCCTTATCTATTCTATCTGAAGACTTCTATCCAGAAGACTGCACCCCTGTGTCTTCGCCCCAAGTTTCTAGTCTCAGCCTAAATACCATTGCCTCAGAGAAGCCTTCCCCCAATCACCCTATTGCAGATAGGTTCCCCACTCACTTGATTCACTTCCTTCTTAGCACTTATCACTAGATATACTTGTTTCTTTACCTGTTTATTGTCTGTCTCCCTCACTTGATTTTATTTATTTATTTTTAAATTTTTATTGGAGTATAATTGATTTACAATGTGTTAGTTTCGGGTTAGTACAGCAAAGTGAATCAGTTATACATACACCCCCTCACTTGATTTTAAGTTCCGTGAGGTCAAGGACTATGTATCTCTTCTTCCTGACTGTCTACCCACAGCTTGGTATATAGTAGGTGCTGGTAGCAGGGGAACTATCTGTCCCACTTGCCAGGAACTGAGTTTCCTAGAATTCGGGACTTTCAGTGCTAAAACCAGGACAGTCCTAAGCAAACCAAGATGTTTGGTCACCCTAGATGGTAGTAATCACTTGCATTAGTTTTAGTTTTTGCATTAGTTATTTGTGGAATGAATACGTGAAAAAGAGCTCAGCATGCTAATTAGCTATAAAAAACCTCTGAGGTTTATCCATTTGGGCTTTTATTCTCCTTTTCTGGGGTGCAGAATCTGTATCCCACTTTTGTGTGATCATGGGAGGTTTGATTAAAGAGATGAGATTTAATTTCCTTTAAGTAAGTAATTTCCTTTAAATAAGTTGCTTTATTACAGATTGATCCCAACATGGCATTGCAAAAAGTACACTGTGAATGATGGGGTGGGGGAATTAAATCCTAAGGTTTATGAGTCTTCACATATTGATGGATTAGGATTCTAATTTTAACCAGAATAATACTATTTTAATAAATACTACCTTAGTGCAATTAGACTTGCTTTATTTTAGGGTCTCAGTTTTGGCTGTCTAGTTTATTGTTAAATATGGTTTTCAAGCAATGTTAATGAAACTGCTCTAGAAGCCAGATGTGGCATCCTACACAGTCATACCTATAGTGTGTTGGGCATTGGCATTACTCTCAGCAGATCTTTAGTTCAGCTTAAGTTTGATAAACCATGTGGGCACCCCACACAGCCATTCCATCCTAGAGCAATGCTGAGATAAGTAGGGGAGGTTTTCACTAGATGTGATGAAATACAGGGAGGATGGTGAGAGAGAACCATTGGACACACAGAAATGTCATCTCAACCAGTGTGGCACAGTGAAGCGGGCTAGCAGGAGAGAGCTGCAGATGGACCTACCCCTGTGCATGAATCAGTTTTAGATTGGCTTTTTTGAGTATTGGTGTTGGATAAATCAACCCCTACAGGTAACAAATCTGATGATCTCTTCATGTGTGGAGTGTTGGCAAGACCTTTCTGTTGCACATTAGTGTGTCCAGCTGTATTTATGAGCCCTCAGAATATAAAGGACTTGGGCTTCCTTGGTGGCACAGTGGTTAAGAATCCGCCTGCCAATGCAGGGGACACGGGTTTGAGCCCTGGTCCGGGAAGGTCCCACATGCCGTGGAGCAACTAAGCCCGTGCGCCACAGCTACTGAGGCTGCGTTCTAGAGCCCGCGAGCCGCAACTACTGAAGCCCACGTGCCTAGAGCCCATGCTGCGCAACAAGAGAAGCCACTGCAATGAGAAGCCTGTGCACCGCAAAGAAGAGCAGCCCCTGCTCGCCGCAGCTAGAGAAAGGTCACCGCAACAACGAAGACCCAATGCAGCCAAAAATAATAGATAAATAAAATAAATAAATTTATTTAGAAAAAAGAAAGAATATAAAGGACTTAACTGTGAAGAGTAGCCCTGCCATGAGTTCCCCCAGTAACTTCCTATACAATTCTCAGCTTGTGGAAAGGGTATCTTTCACACTTTTTAAGAAGAAGGTATTTGCTGTCTCTGTACTATTGTTAATATGGTATTTAATGTAGTAGAAGAAGGACTGTGCCTATCAGATGCAGTTGTTTGCTGATGGAGAGACATTTGTTAGGTTTTTAGTATAGAGTGGAATCTCTAACAGGAAGGCGATACTAACACGTTAACACTTCAGTTACAGTAACTTTTTTTTTTTAATTTGATGGAGGTTTTATTAAATCTGTGAGAGCCTTAAGAAGACTTTTTTTAAAATTTATTTATTTATTTTATTTTTGGCTGTGTTGGGTCTTCGTTTCTGTGCGAGGGCTTTCTCTAGTTGCGGCAAGCAGGGGCTACTCTTCATCGCGGTGCACGGGCCTCTCACTATCGCGGCCTCTCGTTGCAGAGCACAGGCTCCAGATGCGCAAGCTCAGTAGTTGTGGCTCACGGGCCCAGTTGCTCCGCGGCATGTGGTATCTTCCCAGACCAGGGCTCGAACCCGTGTCCCCTGCATTGGCAGGCAGATTCTCAACCACTGCGCCACCAGGGAAGCCCTAGTTACAGTAACTTTTAGTGGATATCTACTGCTTGTAATATATCTACTGCTTGTTTCAGGAAAGGATTTGATTGCTAGCATATCCAAATCCCTGTTATAATGAGTTGGTATTAAAACAGAATTCTAGTGCATTTGTGAACCTCAAAGGGTCAGGAAGTACACTACTTACCAGAAGTCTTTCCTAATTTTTATAAATTTGCATGAAGGTAATGTGGAAAAGAGATAATAGTAAAGGCCATACACAAATTACCATATAGCCCAGCAGTACCACTCCTAGGTATTTATCCAAGTGAAATAAAAACTAATGTTTACACAAAAACCTGTACATGAACAAATAATTGCCCCAAGATGGAAACAACCCAAATGTTTTTCAACTGGCAGATGGATAAAGTGTGGTGTATCCACACAATGGAATACTACTTTGCAATAAAAAGAAACAAACTGCTGATACCTGTCCAATCTAAATGCATTATACTAACTGAGGAAACCAGCTTCAAAAGACTACACACTATATGATTCCATTTATGTGGTATTTTACAATAGGCAGATCTGTAGGGACAGAAAACAGGTATGTGATTGCCAGGGGATGGAGGGAGAGATATGAAGAGCACTTACTTCCTGAAAAGGCTTCAGATCATAAACACTCTACTTTTTCATACCAAAATGGTAACTCCTATTGACCAGTGCAAATTACAGCAAAATTTGGGGGGATGATGGAACTGTCCTATATCTTGATTGTGTGAGTGGTTCAACTGTATGTATTTGTCAAACTCATAGAACCATCCATAAGAAAGGATAAAAGGTACTGTATGTAAATTACACCCTCAAGTTTTTAAAAGACTGTAAACACACAAACATTGCTGTAATTTGCATATGGTCAATAGGAGTTACCATTTTGGTGTGGAAAAAGTAGAGTGTTCTTATGATCTGAAGTCTTTTCAGGAAGTTAGTATGCTAGCTCTGTCTAAAGAAATGAGAAGAGTAACATTTCATTACTGCTTATGAAGAAGAGATGGTGTCAGCTGTTAATCTGAGAAGGTCATTTTCTCATTCTGGCCAAGGAGGGTATACTCCTAAAATAGAAAGAGACTGGAAGAAGAAAACATATTTTATAGCAGTCTGTTTTTAAAAAATTTGTCTTGGCACTTAACCTATAATTGTATAGCACCAACATCATCAAGGAATAATACTACTAGTATTTATTAGTTATATTTTTCTCTCTTTTGACCCAAGGGGAAAATGTAAACCATGATTGAAATAGGAGCTAGGATTTTATCTGCCCTAGTTTGAATCCTGGTTCTCTCCTGTACTAGCTGTATTACCTTGGGTGAGTTACTTAACCTCTCCTGCTCCTTAGTTTCTCTGTCTTTAAATGGGGAAGATAACGATACTTACCTTAAGGCGGTTGTGAAGATTAAATGTTAGATGCTTAGAAAAGTACCTGGCATCTAGTAAGTACAATATAATTTTGGGCTCATATTGATATTAGCAGAAAGCAAGAGAGTAAGTATCCTTTTTTTGTGTTTTTGAGTGACTGGACTGAGTTGGGGAGAAGTAACAGGAGAGGGAAACCATGTGAGAGAGCAAATCCTGGTTGTAGCCATATCTTACTAAATGGCGTATCTCTTCTCCTTTAAGCTCCCTTAAATCACCAGGACAAGGCAGAGGTGGTGAATGGGAATATTTGGGTTGTCAAATTAGGATTCCCATGTAGAGGCCAGCATACTTACTGCTTGACCCTGGGTTCAGCACCAGAAATATACTTTTTTTTTTTTTTCCTGGTTTAGGCATCCAAAATTAAAAATGACCTCAGAAATTTGTAGTTTGTCAGCTTATTCAGAACAGCCCCACAAATGCCAATTTTACCATGAATTATAGATAATAAGAGGGTGCTCAGAGTATTAGCTATACCAATAAGAACAGGGAGCAAATTACCTTTGTAGACATGGTTCTTATCGTATCAATTGCTGAGAATCAGTACTTCTGTAACTTACAGAGGAAATTCCAGGGTAGCCTCCAGTTTAGTTTTCTAGTCACTTTTCCATTTCAGACATACATTTCCCATTAAGAGTGAGGGAACAGATTTTTTTTGGCCGTGCCGTGCAGCTTGTGGGATCCTCGACCAGGGATCAGGGACCAGGGATCGAACCCGGGCCCCCTACAGTGAAAGATCAGAGTCCTAACCACTGAACAGCCAGGGAATTCCCGGGACAGACTTTGAAAGCATTTCTTTAGCACTTAGGAGTGCTGGCAGTCGGTCTGTTCATGTGACCAAAGTTCCCATGATGTCCTTCGATTGAAACCACAAAGAAGTAGAAGAGATCTAGAGAAGGTGGGCATTTTATTATTTTTGGATATATTTTCTCTGTGAACAAAACTCACATGGCTACTTTTGCCCTCTCAGGAGCTCTTGTCCCTGGCAAAGCGGAAACGAAGTGACTCTGAAGAGAAGGAGCCGCCTGTTAGTCAGCCTGCAGCCTCCTCAGACTCGGAGACGTCTAACAGTGATGATGAGGTGGGTGTGGAGGGCTAGGTCTCTGGGACTAATGAGTGTTTGAGGGTCCTGAGTTGGTGACTCCTGGCAGCCTCTTTTCCTTAAACTGAGACCTTCCTGCCTAAGATCTGTGAGAACTTCTTGGGGAAAGAAAATTGTGTATGGAAAGCTCTCGCATTGTGATGTTCTTTGTACTGCTAGTTACCTAGTGAGTACCTCTGCAGTGCATTCGTGGCCATTTTTAGTCTTTTATTTTCAGCCCTTTTGCAGAGGGAGCACAACTTGTTAGTCACCATCTCTTTTATTTTTTGTCACCTTTTTATTCCCACTTTTATGTTAGAAAAGAAAGTCTATCAGTAATGCCTGATAACGTATTAGTGGGAAATACTTTAGCAAGATAAGAAGCTTTCTTTGGGTAGATGGAATCAACATCCCTCAGAGTAGTGGCATTAGCTTTTAATGAGAAACGTCCAGCTGTTCATTGTTTAAGCCAAGGTGACTTTCCCAAACTGCTGTCCACCACCAAACAAGGCCCTGAAAGATCCAGAACTTTAATGGAAGAGAGAGATTAGGGGAAAGGTCTTTGAAGCACTCCTACATGTCCCTCATTTGATTTAAAATACTTTTTTTCCCTGAGTAATTTCCTGGGGGGAGGCCGGATATCATCTCTCTGTTTAATCTCTTACCCTGCAGCCTAGGAAAATATTTTTAACAGTGTACTAACAGTATTTTGTTTTAAAGTTCCTCTAAAGTAAAAAATGTTTTTTATTATAATGAAATTTAGTTAACAGCTAGAACAGTATTTACCAGTGCCCTGCATATGCAAATTAGGAACGATTGCATTCTGATTGACTGTACTGATATTCTCTTAATCTTAAATAATTCAACAGACCTAAAAGTGCTTTGATAGCAAGAGGTAGTGAATGTGCAAGTTTTATTCTTTTGTTTCGTTTATTTTTCATGGAGGTACTATAATCCCTCTAAAATTGATAAAGTAACCCAATCTGCTTAGAAAAACAGTGGATTCTATGAAGTAATTTGCTTTGTTTTGTTTTTCTATTTAAAAAAAATGCAAAGATAATACAGGAAAATCTTGAAATAATTCCCTTTCCCACTATTCCTACATCAACTCCTTTCATTTTCCATGTTTCAGAAGTCAGCTGCTGTGGGATATTAAGTTTGAATCTGTGTTGTGTTTGGAATACCCTGTAACATGTTTATTGTCTTTGTACTTCCTTGAGATACAATCAATAACTATCCTTTGAAGCATTTTGTTTTCCATATTCCTGTCATTAAATCACTCCTAAGTATGCAGTTGCTGTAGGGATTCCTTTCATCCTTTTGAGCTGCTTCTACCAGAAGGTCAACGTATGTATCAACTGCACAGCATTAGAGGAGCCCAAAACTTGTGCTAGGGTAGATCCAGCGTCCGTAAAAATATTTACAGCTTAGGATTCCCTTTGTCACTCGCAGCTACTTAACCAAGTCTGAGAGTCTTCACCTTAGAATGCTACCAGCTACTTATGTACTTATTGGAGAAAAAGCTGACAGGCAAGCTGTACCCTGTCTAGTGGGGATTGAGATTGAGAGTTTGGGTAACTTTCCCCCCAAGGTTCTTAGCTCTTGCTGCTGCCTCCAAGTCCCAGCCCCCTGGCCCACTGGCTTCTGGCAGCTCTACTCTAGTCCCTCCTCACCCTGCACTGGGAATAGCAGTCTCTATATCATGGCCATTCTGAAAAGGGCCTGTTTTTTGGTCTGCATTATCACTTTCTGGCCCAGGCTACTAGCTTAAGCACAGAGCACCCCAAAGTTAGGGTAAATACTTCATTATTTTGGACAATTAAGAAAATCCTTTTTTTAAAAATCCTACCAACCACTAGAGAACTCAGTGGTATTGTAAACTCAGATTTATGGCTGCCATAGAGATATTTTAGAGTGGGTAGGGGACTTCTGAGAGATCCTTAGAACAGTGTTTGAGACAGAGGCTCTTGTTATTTTTCCTCTCTCATAATGAATATTCATATATCTTTGTAGGTGAAACCCATATACTGAAATAATTTGCTATGTTTTCTAGTTTCTGCTATGGCTTTAATATCCTTATTACCTACGAACTAACCTTTTAGAAATTTGGTTGTTAAAATGGCAGTTCTCAGTCAGATGGAGCCTGCTTGTACTAGAAGCTACTCTGGAGTTTTTTCAAATACACCTCCCAACCCTTTTCCCCTCCCACATGACTCTTGTTTATTGTCATTAATGATGATGAACACAGGTAGAAAGAAGTATGTTGTTCTCCTCAGATTTGCTAGGACAGAAAACTAGTCAGGAACAACTGATTTAGGAGGTTAATGGCTAGTTTGTTTTAAGGAGAGACATGCACTGACTTTAGAGCAAGAAGATATCTAGCTAATTGATGGGGGTGGGGAGGGGGACACAGAGAAATTATGAAAGTTTCCTATCCAGAAAAAAGTGGGTACATTCGTTATTAAGTATAAGGCTCAATTAGGGGGAATTCCTTGGTGGTCCAGTGGTTAGGACTCTGCGCTTTCATTGCCAAGGGCCCCGGTTCAATCCTTGGTCAGGGAACTAACATCCACAAGCTGTGCGGCATGGCAAAAAAAAAAAAAGCTTCAATTAAGGAGAGAATAGTAGATATCTTGTGTATTATTTTTGATGAGTGAATTATTCTCAGTCATATCTTAGGCACGTGAGAAGTAGAACTCTTTCTGTAAGGTTTACATTGACCAAGCCTGGGAAATTGGAAAGCACACCTCAGTGGTAGGTTATAATGCTGTGGTGTGGCATTTTGGTGCTGTCACTTCCTGTCCCTGAAAGCATTTGGTAAGAGAAGCCACCACCAAGGGTGCAGACAGGTGTGGCCGGGAAGAAAAATAACAGGGTTAGGAGGAGGAGAGCTAGCAGTGCTCATTCATGAGATTTAAAGTTTAAAAAAAAATGGCCAAAACAAAAAAGTCCATTTGTTAGGAGGAACAGAGTCCTAAATCGGGTACTTCAGAGTCCTTTTTAGAAACATGGTGAATCTCGTGGAAACAGATAGCTGCACCTAGATAAGAAATAAGAATAAAGCCTAGATTTTCCCTTGTTACCAGTAAAAATCATGTTATCAATAGATACCAAGAAAACCCTTTATTTGTTGTTCAGAATTGAATATAACTACATTAGACAAAGCAAGGACACAGCTGGATTATGTTCTATTGCCCTGTGCCTGAGCGAGAATGATTATTTTAAAAAGCTTCACGTACAGTCCTGTTTTCAACATTTTTGAGAAATAAAAACATTTGGCCCAGCCCTGTAGTTCAGCACTTGTCACCTGTTTTTTCTTCCCCAGAACTTCCTGGATACATTTTATGCTCCAGCTTACTACCTCTTCAGAGACTCTGGCCTCTTCTTGCTTTTCCCCCATTCCATTTTTTTCTACTTTCTTTCTTTCTGAAGCTTCTTCTCTTTCCCTCTTATCCCATTTAATCTTTTGAGCGCTCCCACTTTGATCTAGTTGCACTCCTATTCCCACTATGTTATCGCTTGCTGGCTCCAATATTTTTATTAATAGAACATTTTGAAAAAGATACAACTTTTACTTAAAATTCATTTAGTAATAACTTTTCCAGGAAGTCGGCCTAGATACCCAAGAGCATTTTGTTGTTGCTTTACCATGCAGATAATACATAATCAGCACATACTGATAAAGGCCTTCATTGCTAAGCTAATATTTTCCTGTGTGTATATTCATTTAATAAGGTTTTCATACACACAATACCTCTGGAAAAAGATATTCCATATAGATGAAATATCCCAATACTAAAACTAAACTCTTGAAAGTTTAAAATATAAAACCACTATATTTGAAAATTTTTTTGATATTATTATATATAGTTTTTTAAACTGATTTAATCATGATTATGAATGACAGTTCTTATACTGTGAAATAATGACTTCCAAAATACCAAGCTCTGTGGTGCTGGTTTTTATCTTTCCTTTCTCCCCCAGTACCGAAGTTAAGCAGTGGCCATTGTTCTCATCTCCTAGTAATCTGCTCTACTTCCACCTTCCTGTGTCTCTGATCTGCTCTGGGGTCAGGAAACCAGGGGGCCCCATAGAGTTTAGGTTGGAATACTCTGCTTTAGTACTTGAATTTAACAATAGCTATTTGAATTTCTCATAAGTGTTTTTTTTTTTAATAAGTTTATGTATGTATGTATTTATTTATTTATTTATGGCTGTGTTGGGTCTTTGTTACTGCACGCGGGCTTTCTCTAGTTGTGGCGAACGCGGGCTACTCTTCGTTGCGGTGCACGGGCTTCTCATTGCGGTGGCGTCTCTTGTTGAGGAGCACAGGCTCTAGGCGCCTGGGCTTCAGTAGTTGTGGCACACGGGCTTCAGTAGTTGTGGCTCGTGGGCTCAGTAGTTGTGGCTTGCAGGCTCTAGAGCACAGGCTTAGTAGTTGTGGCGCATGGGCTTAGTTCCTCCGTGGCATGTGGGATCTTCCTGGACCTGGGCTTCAACCCGTGTCCCCTGCATTGGCAGGCAGATTCTTAACCACTGCTCCACCAGGGAAGTCCCCCTCTTTTTTTTTTTTAGCATGCTTCTCAGTTCTTGGCTATGTAGATTACCATACAATAGCACCTCATTTATCTAGATACCTAAAATCTCATCACAAGAAAAATAAAGTGATTTTCATGGACCACTTGCTTAAACTGTGTACAACAAATTCTGACACTTCCTACCAAACAGTGCAGTGGAGTACTGATTATATTTTACATTTTTTTTGGTATCATTTGTTTCACTTTTGTTTTTATCTCCATAACCAGACTATAAGTTTTTGTGATTGAGTGTAGGGATTCTCTTGTGTTTTCCAGTTAAATATAAGTGATTGCTTGATTATAAGATACAGTAGTGCCCTTTGTACTTTGTTTGATTAATTACAAATAATTAATTTCTTTTAAGGGAAAAGAAAACTTAGCTATTCCTCATTGTTCTTCAGGCTGACATTTGCATATACTCTTCAACTTTGCTGACCCTTTTCTATCTTCAGTATCTTCACAGGGAAAAAATACCTAAATCAGGAACCATGCCCTCTCCACACACCTCTTTGTTGGCCACTGTTAAGATCTAGAATAATGACTACCGAATCCTTTTGACAAACACTTCAATTTAGTGTAACACTCAGTTCATATAGAATCCTACAACTTCAAAACTCCAAGGGGTCGTAGAGATCATTTAGATTCCCTTATTTCAAATAAGAAAACAGGCTCCCAGAAGTTCTGGTTTCCTTTTTCCATCATAAAATAGTACCCTCCATTTATATAGAACTTCATGGTTTCTAATGTGCTCTTAGCGTCTTTTATTCTGTCTCATTTGAGTCTCACACTACCCTGATAGGTGGTCAAGGTGGTATTATTATTCCTACTTTACAGATAAGGAAACAGTCTCAGGTTGAGGGCTTGGGCCTTTATTCCAATTCTTTTAACCTCTAGTCCCATAGTTTATCACTAGCCCAGCTGTTCTTCTTGAACCCTACTTACCAGTATTTCATTTCACTGTAAATTCGTTTCAGGAGTAACTGGGCTGCAATGGTTTCTACTCTGGGTCCTGAGACCTGGAATATGATCTTCCTTGTCCATTAGCGATAACCTCTCTGAAATGTTGACGTTTCTTTGCTTTTCTGCCTCCAGGATAAAAGTACTCAGCATGTCAATGGCACCCAAGTCCAAGGCAACCACTCCCCACCCCATGTTCCTTCCTGTCTTTCAGCTGAATGCCAGGAAGGTCAGCTGCTTCCCAGAGTAGGGACCTGCTTATAACAACCCCTACACTCTCAGTCTGGCACAGGGTTATGTAGTACTTTCTAACCCTCCTTGTATCATTAGATAATTGCCGTCCATTAGAGTATCAGTTACAGCAGTGAGAGTCAAAGTGCTAATCTCTTTTAATTTATTAGTTAAGAAGACATCTTCCTTCTAGTCACTGTTTTAGGTTTTCATCACTGCATTATACGTAATACTTTCCTGGTGTTTTGTGTGAGCCTGCATGCATGTAGAATGCTTGGGAAAAGCAGGGTGTCAGAGTGTATTAGAGTCCTGACTGACAGTGGACCCTTTCCCTTTCCCAGATTGTTTTTAAGCAGCTCTCCTTGGGGGATGCTCTGGCCTCTGTACTCAGATGCAGATCAGCAGGCACTCATTTTCTCATTCTTGCCTTCTGTGTGGTGCATTTTAGGGCACTTTTAAGGTCATAACAGAGCTTGCCTTTCAGTGAAGCCATAGTTCCCAAAACAAATTAAGAAAAGCCAGGTCATTTCTTCTACTCTCTGATGGATGGGGAAAGCCTGAGAGCATCTCTTTAATCCTGTACTGTACTCTTTAGACTCCATTTACTACCACACTCTGGCAATGAAAGAATAAGTTTTCCTTCTGTCTTGGAGTCAACAGAATAAGGCTTTTGCAGGAATAGGTGAGCAATCTCTGGGCTAATGGCTGGGTTAAGATATTTCTATGCCAGTTTTGCCTACCACAAGTCTTGACCATCTCCTTTATGGTTTATTAGATTCTGTGATCTTGAGAGAAGAGGTACTGGGCAAATATTTAAAATATGTGCTCAGACCAAAAAAACACTCAGGAGCCTCTGGTTTAAAGGAGTAAATGTAAAATATTACAAATACGATCTACTCTGCAGGAAAAAAAATCTTTTGGGAAATTATCAGTACCCATTTGGGTCTCTTTCTCTACATTAAATAGGAGTAATGAGACTGGTCCCCATATTTTAAGTGATTATTTTATTTCCCTAAAACCCTGTCATATATAGTGAGTTTGGTTGTTTGCCATTGGCATGACAGACTCTATTGAGTTAGCCTCATGGGAGGTGAGGCACCTTTGTCATCTCATTTCTTTTGAAAATTGTGTTGGAAGGAAAAAGACCAAGGTTCCCTTCCCACACTCAGGTTCAGCCAGGCAAGCCCTTGTTAAATTGAAACATTTTACTTCTTCTATTTTAACTCTTATCTTTTCTCTCTCCCCTCCAGGGGATAAGCATCATAGGCTATAGATGACAGTTGCTAAACTTAGGCAATGGCAGATTGCAGCAGATAGACAGTGGAAGGATAAGGAAACCAGATAGCTTTCTAGCACCTCCTGAATTCGATTCACCTGTGTGACTTCACATTTAAGCCTTTTTTTTACTCTCATACACAATCCCCCTTTTCCCCCCACCCTGGAAGTTCAGAATTTGGCTCTGTTGCAGGTGAGAAATCCAAATCTGTAGGTGAAAATAGATCTAGCCACTCTAACACACATGTGACCCTGGTAGCTCACCCTTTATGCTCTCAGCCTTTTCATATTCCCATTAGGTAGAAGTACAAAGGGACTTCTTTGTACAAAGAAGGGATTTCTGTACAAAGAAGTACAAAAAGATACCCTGTTTAGAAGCGATGGGTCATGCTCATTTTCATAACCAACCAATGAATACTGACTATTATGTGCATAGTTGTGCTATTTCCTATAAACAAAGCCAATGCAAAAGATGTTTTATACATTATTGCCTCTAGTAATATCTGTATTCTCAGCATAGGAAGTTGATATATTTTAGTGCAGTTAACTATGAAACTGAACACTTTGGCCTCTTTTGGATTCTTTCAAACTGACCTAAAAAGTATCTTTCTTGAATGATTAAGATTTCAAATGGTTGAAAAATAGCTTTTAGAAGAGAAGCATTAGGATTTCTTTCTAAATAGTGATCTAAGTGTTGAATTGTTAAAAGTTTGAGAAGTAAATTCACTTATAAAGAGAATTGGCTGTTAATGTATATCACTTAATTCATAAGTGGTATATTACTTAATATATCATTTATTCACTTAATATATCATTCTAGAACATGGAGCTGTTTTATTTTCACTTGTCCCTTCTTCCTAGCTCCTGAGTACAAAAATAAAGTGGCAATTAAAATAACTAAGAGTAAATTAAAATAAAAAATCAGAAGATTAAAATAGTGCCCTTTCACAATATTTTATCAACGTAAATTAACAGACTGTAGTCCTTAAAAATAGCTCACCTGGAACATTTCTAAGTTGGAAACCTCATCAGAACTATCCCTCCACCCAACACCCCCCAAAAAACTCCAAAATAAATTTACTTCTGATCTTGGCTATTGTGAGGTAGGAGGTAGATTTATGATCACATTATAGAAGGAGCAAAGACTTGGTGCTTTTGTTAAACATTAGATGTAGAATTTTTATGTTAGGTGGCGCAGTGGTTGAGAGTCTGCCTGCCAATGCAGGGGACACGGGTTCGAGCCCTGGCCTGGGAAGATCCCACATGCTGCAGAGCAGCTGGGCCCGTGAGCCACAGTTACTGAGCCTGCGCGTCTGGAGCCTGTGGTCCGCAACAAGTGAGGCCGCGGTGGTGAGAGGCCTGCGCACTGCGATGAAGAGTGGCCCCCGCTTGCCACAACTAGAGAAAGCCCTCACACAGAAACGAGGACCCAACACAGCCATAAATAAATAAATTAAATAAATTTAAAAAAAAAAAAAGAAAAAAAAATTTTTATGTTAATACCAGATTTGTAATTCAATCTGTGATGATGGAAAGATGAATATTATTTTGATTTTTTATCCTCCCCCTCCTTGGTTGGTTGGTTTGTTTATTTAGTATTGTCTCAGTTTGTTTTACAATTTCCAGGGTTTTTTTTTCAATATTTATTGAAATATAGTTGATTTACAATGTTGTGTTAGTTTCAGGAGTACAGCAAAGTGATTCAGTGTTTTTATATGTACTTTTAAATAATTTAATTTAATTTTTTATTTTTTAAAATAAATTTATTTATTCATTTATGGCTGCATTGGGTCTTCGTTGCTGCGCGGGCTTTCTCTAGTTGCGGCGAGAGGGGGCTACTCTTCGTTGCAGTGCATGTGCTTCTCATTGCGGTGGCTTCTCGCGGGCTCTAGAGCACAAGCTCAGCAGTTGTGGCCTAGTTGCTCCACAGCATGTGGGATCTTCCCGGACCAGGGCTCAAACCCATGTCCCCTGCATTGGCAGGCAGATTCTTAACCACTGCGCCACCAGGGAAGTCCTGAATTTAACTTTATTTTATTTTATATATATATTCTTTTTTAGATTCTTTTCCATTATAGGTTATTATTGAGTATAGTTCCCTGTGCTATACAGTAAGCCCTTGCTGGTTATGATTATTATTTTTAGAGTACATAAAATAAAGTTTCTAAGTAAAGTATTTTTCACCTAAAATCATTATCCTAAATTGACAAGTTAAAATATCAAAGGAGGTATGGTTTAATGTAACTAAATAGTCTCTGTGAATTTAAAAAATGATTTTATGGTCTTTCAGACTTATAATTAAAGTGCTTGATGAAGATGATTTTTTTGGCCTTGGAGTGATCAACTGTGTATTGCCTGCCTGTTATTTTGATAATACAAGTTGCAGGTTCCTTATATGTAGATGTATGGGATCTCCTATTGAAGATCCAATGTAAACATTATGTTGTAGTGTAATATATGCAGATTTTTAAAAATCTATATACATATATATATATATATATATATATATATATATATTTTAATGATCTATGATACTTTCTGACTCCTTGGAGTTGGTACCAGTGATACTACCATCCATGCCAAAGAGTGGCCTTCATCATTTTCTCCCTGTGTTTTCTGAAGTTTTCTCTTGCTAAAAAGCTTTATTCCCTGCTTTCCTGGGGCCCACTCCAGAACTCAACCATGCAGTGTGTACTGAAACCCAGACATACCAATTTATGTTTATTATATCAGTTATCTACTGACATTAAGAAATTACAAACCAGAGGTTATGAAGTTTTAACAAAGGTTTCAAGATTCAATATCTTTCATCTTATAAAGTGTATTTGTTTCGTATCCAAAGCAGTAGAGACTTGTAATCATTTTGATGAATGTCAGAGACTCTTAACTCTTGAAACTTACAGGTTTTCTCAATAAAATCCCTGGTTCAATTTTCCTTTTTCTTTTTTCCTTGTAGTGGACTTTTGGGAGCAATAAAAATAAGAAGAAAGGAAAAGCCAGAAAAATAGAGAAGAAAGGAACCATGAAGAAACAGGCCAATAAAACTGCTTCCTCAGGCAGTTCGGACAAAGACAGTTCAGCTGAGAGCTCAGCCCCTGAGGAAGGTGAGTCAAGTGGTGCAGACTTGGGAGTGAACTCTTATTTAGTAGAAGCTGCAGAGTCAGAAATGGAGGGAAAAGGTGCCTGCATTACAATTATAGCATGGCCTCTGCCTTTATTGCAGGGGTCTCTAATCTTTTCAGTGGTCATGGTCTGTTTAGGATCTGAATGAAGCAAGAAAAATACATGCATTCCAAAGCGTTAGTGAGGCCCTTGAAACCCATCCAGGAAACCCATGAGGATTCCCTGCATTAGAGTCTCCATTCACCTTAACTTGAGTGCCTTCTCTTTCCTTTTTCTTGGTTATTCATAGGGGGAAAATCCTTGAACCAGATACAAAACTCAGTAAAAAATGTTGTTTCGAAATGAGAATTTTTACTAACACTAGTTTGAAAGTGAACTTGTTCCAGGACTAAAATGGTAAACTTTATATTTGTTTTGAGTAATAATGTTTATATACAAACTGGCTTGTACAGAATTGGCCTAACCTGCTTTTTAAGCACATGCCTGTGAATGTTAGCTCAAATTGAGTCAAGCACAAAATTGCTAGTTTAACTTAATAAATACTCAGTTACAATATGTAATGCTTTTTTCCATCACCCTTAGTCCTACCAAGATCCAATATCATTAGGAATTCACTAATCAATCTAATGACTTATTAAAACATTGATTTTTTTAAATGCCAACTAATAAATGTAGAAGAAAGTATAGTTAGACAATCACCATTTTCAACCATCATAGTAATAATTGATTTACTGAAGTGTTATCGATGAGTGTTAAAACCACTGGATGATAGTTTGTTGAGGAACAAGATGTTTACACAATCTCAAAGCGTCTCCCTATACTTATTATGAAAATTGAATATGGACTATATGTCAGATAATGCTATTTCTTAAATGTTAAATTTCCTGAGTTTGATCATTGTATACGTGGTTATATAAGAGACTGTCCTTTTTACAAGAAGTATTTAGGGGTGAAAGGTCACAATCTCTGCAGCTTACTCTCAGTTCAGCAAAATAAATGATAAAAATGTGTAAATTGTTTTATGTATGTAGACAGAAAGTGAATTGGCAATGTTAACAATGGGTGAACCTAAGTAACAGATGTACGGGAGTTGAATTATTCTTGCAACTTTTTTCTGTAGGTCTGTAATTTTTTCAAAATACAAAAGTCAAATTAAAAAGATCATGCTGGTTTCTTAATCCAGCCTAAGTTTCTGTAACCTGTGTTTGCATTTGCCAAAGGCAGACCAAGGGTTTTCCCAAGGGAGGTGAGATGCCCATGTTCCACTTCACCTAGAAGAGCCAAGGGGTAATGATTATCAACACTGTGGGGCCACCTGTGGCTCTGTCTTCTGCAGCATCACCTAACCTTGTGTTTGGTCCTTTGTTGCAGGTGAAGTGTCAGATTCTGACAGCAACAGCTCCTCCTCCAGTTCAGATTCAGACTCTTCCTCAGAAGATGAGGAATTCCATGATGGCTATGGAGAAGACCTCATGGGAGATGAGGAAGACAGGGCCCGTCTGGAACAGATGACAGAAAAGGAGAGAGAGCAAGAACTGTTCAACCGCATAGAGAAGAGGGAGGTGTTAAAAAAAAGGTAAAGTGGTAGTTCCTTAATGATAAAATAAAATAATAAAGTAATTTCCCAGAGTTCACATTTGGAGCCCTGTCTTCACAGGATTCAAGACTTGAAATTTCTCCTCATTATTTATGAGTTAGGAATCTGACTATCCTCCCAGCATGCTTTTTGTATTTTTTTTTAAACTCAAATGTTAAATTGCTTTTTGATATACAAAGCTGCTTCAGTATTTTGGATTACTTTTGCCATATTTAAATGGCAGAAGTTTTTCCTCATCTCCTAACAGAATTTCAAGGTGAAAATAAACTTGACTTTGTCTCAGGAGATAAAATAGTCCTCACAATTTGGATCCTTCCCTACCTACCTAATATTGCGAAAGAAACAGAAGCATTTTCCTTGGCAGCAGTTAGTCCCATTTCGTCTGGGAGCCTGTCTGTCCCTTCTGGAGACCATATTAAGTCTGGTGAGTTATCCTAGACAAGAATGTTTGGCTTTCAGTCAGCAGCAAGTAATAGACATTTGTTTTGAGTGTGAATGCTTCCACGGTTACCTGTATTGGAACAAACAGGACTTAAGAAACGACCACAGTTGCCAGATGGTTAAGAATGACTTCTGAAATTTGTATTTCTGAATTGTGGAGAGCATAACAAGAGGTTCTCATATAAGGGCAATAGGGCCCTATGATAAAAGCACAAAGTAGCTCGAGAGTAGTGGGTGGCTGATCTCAAACTTTGGTTTTTTATTTTTCACCTTATATGAATGAGGCAGTTGACTGACTGATTCAGTGACTTTTTTAGTGATTGGGAGAATGTTTACAGTGATGATAATTAAGACAGAAGTTCAGAGCCATTCACAGAAAATGGAGGTTTTTGTAGTTCATTTGTTTAGGTACAAGGCAGTACAATATGGTAACTCAGAAACTTTCTACATCTTTTTAATGTAAACACCATCAGCATCCTGTTTTATAGCCAGCAACACCAGTAGTGAGGTATCATTTTTGGTTGTTAGATTCTTCACCTATTCTAGAGCTTCCTCTTTTTTTATTTAAATTTTTTTTTTTTAAAGGTAAGTGCAGGCAGCATAAAGGTAGCTTGGTTGTTCAAAGAGCACTGACATTTTCCATCAGAAAGTCTAGGCTCGGGACTTCCCTGGTGGTCCAGCGGTTAAGGATCTGCCTTCCAATGCAGGGGATGCGGGTTCGATCCCTGGTCAGGGAACTAAGATCCCACGTGCCGCAGGGCAACTAAGCCTGCGCGCTCTAGAGCCTGCACCTGCAGCTGTAGAGCCCGCTGCCACAGCTACTGAGCCCGTGTGCTCTGGAGCCCGTGCACCACAAGGAAACATCCCACATGCTACAACGAAGATCCCGTGTGCTGCAACTAAGACCCAATGCAGCCAAATAAATAAATATTTTTTTAAAAAAAGAAGAAGAAAGAAAATCTAGGCTCAAGTCAGACTCACTGGCTAGGTTATCTGAATTAGTCACTTACCCTCCTCCTGCCTCAGCTTCCTTGTTGAGGATTGTTGTAAGTCCTCAGTAAGATAATACATATAAGAACATAATGTAAATATAAGCTGTTAACTTTTTTAAAATTGAAGTATAGTTGATGTACAATATTATATAAGTTACAGATGCATAATTTAGTGATTCACAGTTTTTAAAGGTTATACTCCACTTATAGTTATTATAAAATATTGACTATATTCCCTGTGTCATACAATATATTGCCCCTCCCTGCTTCCCTCTCCCCACTGGTAAGCACTCGTTTGCTCTCTATATCTATGAATCTGTTTCTTTTTTGTTATATTCACTAGTTTGTTGTATTTTTTAGATTTCACATATAAGTGATAGCATACAGTATTTGTCTTTCTGTGTCTGACTTATTTCACTTAGCATAGTCTCCTCCGAGTTCATCCATGTTGTTGTAAATGGCAAAGTTTCATTCTCTTTTATGACTGAGTAGTATTCTATTGTATGTATATACACCACATCTTCTTTATCCATTCATTCCATATTTTGGCAATTGTAAATAATACTGCTATGAACATGGCGGTGTATGTATCTTTTCGAATTAGCATTTTTGTGTTTTTCAGGTATATACCCAGGAGTGGAATTGCTGGGTCATATGGTAGTTCTATTTTTAGGTTTTTCTTTTTTTTTTTTAATATTTTAAAGAATATTTATTTATTATTATTATTTTTTTTGGTTTCTTTTTTTTTTTAACATCTTTATTGGAGTATAATTGCTTTACAATGGTGTGTTAGTTTCTGCTTTGTAACAAATTCAATCAGTTATACATATACATATATCCCCATATCTCTTCCTTCTTGCATCTCCCTCCCTCCCACCCTCCCTATCCCACCCCTCTAGGTGGTCATAAAGCACTGAGCTGATCTCCCTGTGCTATGCGGCTGCTTCCCACTAGCTATCTATCTATTTTACGTTTGGTAGTGTATATATGTCCATGCCACTCTCTCACTTCGTCCCAGCTTCCCGTTCCCCCTCCCCGTATCCTCAAGTCCATTCTCTAGTAGGTCTGCATCTTTATTCCTGTCTTGCCCCTAGGTTCTTCATGACCTTTTTTTTTTTTTTTAAGATTCCATATATATGTGTTAGCATACGGTATTTGTTTTTCTCTTTCTGACTTACTTCACTCTGTATGACAGTCTCTAGGTCCATCCACCTCACTACAAATAACCCAGTTTCGTTCCTTTTTATGGCTGAGTAATATTCCATTGTATATGTGTGCCACATCTTCTTTATCCATTCATCTGTTGATGGACACTAAGGTCGCTTTCATGTCCTGGCTATTGTAAATAGAGCTGCAACGAACATTTTGGTACATGACTCTTTTTGAATTACGGTTTTCTCAGGGTATAAGCCCAGTAGTGGGATTGCTGGGTCGTATGGTAGTTCTATTTTTAGTTTTTTAAGGACCCTCCATACTGTTCTCCATAGTGGCTGTATCAATTTACATTCCCACCAAGAGTGCAAGAGGGTTCCCTTTTCTCCACATCCTCTCCAGCATTTATTGTTTGTAGATTTTTTGATCATGGCCATTCTGACTGGTGTGAGATGATATCTCATTGTAGTTTTGATTTGCATTTCTCTAATGGTTAATGATGTTGAGCATTCTTTCATGTGTCTGTTGGCAATCTGTATATCTTCTTTGGAGAAATGTCTATTTAGGTCTTCTGCCCATTTTTAGATTGAGTTGTTTGTTTTTTTTGATATTGAGCTGCATGAGCTGGTTGTAAATTTTGGAGATTAATCCTTTGCCAGTTGCTTCATTTGCAAATATTTATTATTTATTTATTTATTTAGGCTGCACCGGGCCTTAGTTGCAGCATGCAGGGTTTAGTTGCGGCATGCGAACTCTTAGTTGTGGCATGCATGTGGGATCTAGTTCGCTGACCAGGAATTGAACCCAGGCCCCCTGCATTGGGAGCTCAGAGTCGTACCCACTGGACCACCAGGGAAGTCCCTATTCTTAGTTTTTTTAATTATTATTTATTTTATTTTATTTATTTTTGGCTGCATCGGGTCTTAGTTGAGGCACGCTGGATCTTTCATTGTGGCGCGCGGACTCCTCTCTAGTTGTGGCGTGCAGGCTCCAGGGCATGTGGGCTCTGTAGTTTGCGGCACGCGGGGTCTAGTTGAGGCGTGCAGGCTCAGTAGTTGTGGCGTGCAAGCTTAGTTGCCCCGCGGCATGTAGGATCTTAGTTCCCTGACCAGGAATCAAACCTGCGTTCCCTGCATTGTAAGGCGGATTCTTTACCACTGGACCACCAGGGAAGTCTCTGTTTTTAGAGAAACCTCTGTACTCTTTTCCACAGTGGCTGCGCCAGTTAATTTTCTCCACATCCTCACCAACATTTGTTATTTGTGTTCTTTTTGATGATGGCCATTCTGACAGGTGTGAGGTAATATCTCATTGTGGTTTTGACTTGCATTTCCCTGATGATTAGCAATGTTGAGCATCTTTTCATGTGCCTGTGGGCCATCTGTATTTCCTCTTTGGAAAAATGTCTATTCAGGTCTTCTGCCCATTTTTTAATCAGGTTGTTTGTTTTTTTGATGTTGGGTTGTATGAGCTGTTTATATATATATATATATATATATTTTTTTTTTTTTTGATATTAACCGTGTATCGGTCATATCATTTGCAAATATTTTCTCCCATTCAGTAGGTTGTCTTTTTGTTTTGTTGATGGTTTCCTTTGCTATGCAAAAGCTTTTAAGTTTAATTAGGTCCCATTTGTTTATTTTTACTTTTATTTCCTTTGCTTTAGGAGACATCCAAAAAAAAATACTGCTGCAATTTATGCCAAAGAGTATTCTGCCTGTGTTTTCCTCTAAGAGGTTTATGGTTTCTGGTCTTACATTTAGGTCTTTAATCCATTTTGAGTTTATTTTTGGATATGGTGTTAGAAAATGTTCTGATTTCATTCTTTTACGTGTAGCTGTCCAGTTTTCTCAGCACCTCAGGTATTAACTTAAAAATAACTTCATTGAGATGTAGTTTACACACCATAGACTCTATCCATTGAAAGTGATTGAAAGTGGTTCAGTGGTTTTTTATATATTCATAAAGTTGTGTAGCCATCACCACAATTAATTTCAGAACATTATCATCACCCCAGAAAAAAACCCTGTACTTATTGGTACTCAGTTCCCTCTACTGCCTCCTAGCCTTAGGAAGCCACTAACTTACTTTCTATCTCTATAGATTTGCCTATTTCTGGGCATTTTATATAAATGGAATCATAAATATGTAGTCTTTTGTGCCTGGCTTCTTTCACTTAACATATATTTGAAGTTCATTCATGTAGCATGTATCAGTACTTCATTCCTTTTTATGGCTGAATAATATTCCATTATGTGTATAAACCACATTTTGTTTATCTATTAATCTGTTTTGATATCTTTGCTGTTGTGAATAGTGCTACTATGAACATTCATGTACAAATATTTCAGTATCTATTTTCAATTCTTTTGGGTATATACATAGGAGTGGAATTGCTGAGTCATATGGTAATTTTATGTTTAACTTTTTGAGAAACCACCAAACTGTTTTCCATAGCAGCTGTACCATTTTACATTCCCACCAGCAATGTATAAGAGTTCCAGTTTGTCCACATCCTTGCCAACACTTGTTATTTTTTCTTTTTTTGATAATAGCTATCCTGGAGAATGTGAAGTGTCTTATTGTGGTTTTGATTTGCATTTTCCTGTTGACTAATGATGTTTAGAATCTTTTCAAATCCTTGTTGGAGAAATGTCTGTTCAAGTGCTTTGCCCATTTTTTAATTGGGTTATTTGTCTTTTTGTTGTTGAGTTATAAGAGTTCTTTATATATTCTGGTTACTAGACCCTTATCAGATAACATGATTTGCAAATATTTTCTCCCATTCTGTAGGTTGTAAATTTCACTGTCAAGTATTGTTTAATGCACAAAATTTAAAAATTTTTATGCACAATAAATTTTTTATTTTCTTGCTGCAGCTTTTGGTATCTAAGAATCTTGCCAAATCCACAATCATGAGTATTTACCTGTATGTTTTCTTGTAAGAGTTTTATAGTTGTAGGTCTTATGTTTAGATCATTGATCCATTTTTTAAAATTTTGTATTGGAGTACAGTTGATTTACAATGTTGTGTTAGTTTCAAGTGTACAGCAAAGTGATTCAGTTATACATGTACATATATCTATTCTTTTTCATATTCTTTTCCCATACAGGTTGTTACAGAGTATTGAGTAGAGTTCCTTGTACTATACAGTAGGCCCTTGTTGATTATCTATTTTAAGTATAATAGTGTGTATATGTTAATCCCAACCTCCTAATTTATCCCTCTCCCCCTCATTGATCCATTTTGAGATCATTTTTTGTATATGGTGTGAGGTAAGAGTCCAACTTTATTCTTTGGCATATAGCTATCCAGTTGTCCCAGTACCACTTGTTGAAGAGACTGTTCTTTCCCTAGTCTTGGCACCATTGTTGAAAATCAATTGTTCATGGATATATGGATTTATTTGTTGACTGTATTCTGTTCCATTGATCATTATGTTTATGGTTATGCCAATACCATACTGTTTTGATTACTGTAGCTATGTAGTCAATTTTTAACTTGGGAAGTGTGAAGTGTTAGGAACCTTTGTTCTTCTTCAAAATTGTTTTGGCTATGTGGGGCCCTCTGCATTCCCATAGGAATTTTAGTATCAGCTTATCAATTTCTGCAACAGCAAAAGAAGCAGCTGGGATTTTTATAGGAATTGTGTTGAATCTGTTTATCAAATTTGGAAGTATTGCCGTCTAATATTAAGTCTTTTAATCCATGAATGTGATATCTTTCTACTTACTTAGGTATTATTTAATTTCTTTCAACAATCCTTTAGTTTTGGGTGTAAAAGACTAGCACTTGTTTTGTTGAATTTATTACTAAATATTGTATTCTTTTGGATGCTACTTTAAATGGAATTGTTTTCTTTGTTTCGTTTTTGGATTATTCATTGCAAGTATATAGAAATACAGTTAATTTTTGTATATTGACCCTATTAAGAACTAAGTAAAAACTTTCATAATTGGGGTTATTTTAGAATGTTATGAAAAGAGTTTAATATTTATTATATTCCTTTATTCCTTCCATAAAGTTCCTTAAATTCACACACAAAAAAGTAGTTTTGTTTCATAAAAGCCTGCTTTTTGTTACAGGGAGAGAGCCTAGATTGCATTTGTTTAAGAGAATAGCATATTTATTCACATGTTTGCTGGGGTGGAGCTGAGGGAGGCATTTTTCCTAATGAAGAAAGATGGAGAGTGGTGTTTTTAACATACAGCCTGTGTCTTGACCACCTTAAAAATGTGACAGTGGCTTTCTGTGGCTTCATTATGTTTCTAATGGGACACCATTGGAGCTGATCCAAGAATCAACTATTTTCTTCCATTATGTGAAGTTGAGGAAGAGCAGTGTGTTACCAACAGGATACAACAGTATCCTCAGTATTCTCTCATTTTAAGTCTATTCCACCTTAATGCTTTCAAGTACTTTTGGTGTATTTATATTCAATATTTTTAATGTACTTATAAGTTACATTGGAGTTTCTTACAGGAAACCAAAACATTTATTAACTCCTCCCCAGCACTTACTTCCTTTCTCCTATCTAATAGAAATCAGTCTACAGATATTTCATTGCCACTTAAAAACCAAACAAATATATTTTAAACAGATTTGAAATCAGGAAAAAACTGAAAACAGCCAAAAAGAAAGAAAAGAAAGAAAAAAAGAAAAAGCAAGAAGAGGAGCAGGAAAAGAAGAAACTGACACAGATTCAAGAATCTCAGGTAGGAGATTCAATAGTCCTCGTTATCCAAAGAATAAAACCTCCATTTTGAGTGTGTATGTGTGTTTATATAAAAGATGGGTTTATATTAGTCAGCCTAGGTCAGTTAGTGCAAGACTATTTATGTACTGTCTTCATCTTATAGGTTTCATTAATCTCTGGACATATCATTTCACCATTAGCTGTGCTGTTTAACTCCATGGGAATTCTACTCAGGTCTACATGTAAAAAGCAGCTCATTGGTGTATGAGCACTCCTTAAGGGAAAGTTTGTAAACTTCCTGTCCCGGGTAGCTGAATTGGTTATGATGTTTACTCAGGTGTATGTCATCCTGGACTTGGTAATAAATGTAGCTGGGAAAATTAGTCATCTCTGCATTTATCACAAAAAGCTTTGTTGACAGTATTAACATATATTAGCTGTGATCTAGGGAGTCCTTCCAGGAAGTGTTTATTCTTATACTTCTTAGGCTTTCTGTTTATTAGGCAGGTAAGACAGGGACTGACTTTACTGCTCTATCCTCTTTGTCCACAAGAGGATGCTCTCTCCTCTTAAGCAAATTTCAATTTCTGCAGCCAATATAGATTCACATTGGAGAACTGAATAATTTTTAGGTATAGAGAATGTTATCATCAGCTGTTGGTAAAAAGAGTCATCCTACATATTTTTCCCTTCCCAGGTAACATCCCATAACAAGGAACGACGTTCCAAACGGGATGAGAAACTAGATAAGAAATCTCAAGCCATGGAGGAGCTAAAAGCAGAGCGAGAAAAACGGAAGAACAGAACAGGTAAGTGGGGAAAATGTGATGGCTACTTTGTGTCTTTGATCATATGATTTAACTTCCTGATGCCAATTTTAATTTTTCCCCCTTTTTAGCTCTCTAGTATAGGCAGTTCCAAACACATACAGAGAATAGTATAATGAAACTCCATGAACCCATCCTCCAACTTCAGCAGTCAACTCATAGCCAATCTTATTAAATCTGCACTGCCATCTTCCTTTGGGTTATTTTGAAGTAAATCCCAGCATCATCATATTTCAACCATAAATGTTTCAATATGTGTCTCTAAAAGATAAGGACTCCTATTTTAAACATAACTACAGTACCATTACTACACCTAAAAAAAAGTAACAAATATTTTCTCCCAGTCTGTAGGTTGTCTTTTCATTTTATTTATGGTTTCCTTGGCTGTGCAAAAGCTTATAAGTCTGATTAGGTCCCATGTGTTTATTTTTGCTTTTATTTCTTCCCTGACCAGGGGAATGAGATCTTGCAAGCCCCACAGTCAAAAAAAAAAACCAACACAAAACACTTGTTATAGTTGTTTTTTGTGTGGTTGTGCCATCAAATGAGTACTTTGTTTTATTTTGCTTGTGATCTGTAGAGATGACTTGTTGTTCTGTTCTATGATTATACACGATGCAAGGTTCCAAAGTCAAATCTACTAAGCAAGGTATATTTAGAGAAATTTAGCATCTATAGCCTTCTCTTTCACCCCTTGCCTTCCTCCCATAGTAGACGACCACTTAAAAAAAATTTTTTTATATCCTTCCTTTTTATTTTTTAAACAAAAGGACACAGATTCACCTTCCATCTTAGATTGTTAGTGCATTATACACACTTCTCTCTACCTTGCTTTTTTCACTTAACCATATATTCTAAAGATAACTCTGTAGTTTTTATGTTGAGCAATGGTTAGTAGACTACCTGTTTTTGTAAATAATTTTATTGGAATACAATGATGCCCATTTTTTCATAATTGTGACTACTTTCTGTCTACAGTAACAAAATTGAGTAGTTGATACAGTGACCATATAAAGCCTATCCTAAAAATATTTATGTGTTCATTTAAAACATTTTCTGACTCAGGATGCAGTGTAAGGCTCGGCTCTTTACTTTTTTACAGCTGCAGCGTAGTTCATTGGGTGGATGTGCTAGAGGTGATTCAGCCACTCCCCTTTGTAGACATTTGGGTTGTTTTCAGTCTCCTGCTATTACAAATAGTACTGTAAACTCAAAGTAAGTTTTTCCTGAAAGACTCTCTGAAGACATCTTAAGTTTTTCCCCAATTTTCCTGCCAATCTTCAAGTGCCTTGAGAGAAATAAAAGACAACTGTCAGTAGAGTTGGTGACCCTTTTTGCCCACTTAGTGACAGTCTTCCAGCCCTTTTTTCTGTCTACTGCGGCTTGACATTTGGTGCGACTTAAACTTTCTGGTTAACGCACTTGTTAACACAAGTAATCACAAACCAGGCCAGAGAGGATGGAGCTGTCTATTGAGTCCTTTTCCATGTTCCAGTTCTTTTTCAGGGATGAAAGATGTTTCAGCTTCTTATTGAGAGAATCTAGGTAAACATTTCCTCTTTTTTTAAGCTGAGCTCCTCGCCAAGAAACAGCCATTAAAAACCAGTGAGGTGTACTCTGACGATGAGGAGGAGGAGGAAGATGACAAGTCCAGTGAAAAGTCAGACCGCTCGTCCCGAACATCGTCATCTGATGAAGAAGAGGAGTAAGCTGTGTACATTTTGGTCTAGTAGTCAGGATAGGTGGGTTCTTCGGGGAAAGGCTTAGTGTAGCTTCCAAATTTCCCCTGTTCGGGTGACGAACTTTGGTTTGGTTCCGTACCCTGAATTGCCGAGCTGGGTTCCCCAGCACATCAGCCCAAACATATACTTCTGCCGTTGGCTCTTAGCCTGTACCCCTGAACATTTCATCAGGGCCAGGCGGGTAGGAGCTGCCTTCATGTCACCCTCAGATTGGCCAGGAGCTTCCATTAGTTTTCCTAGTCTGGTAGGTTATCTGGGATGGCAGCCTCATTTGAGACAGTTCACACTGCTGGTTAGGAATAGGATTCTTTTCCCACTTTCCTGTTGCTTCATTTATTTCTCCTACTGTGTGAAATCACACATACTTCGGTTAAGTTTTAAGAAGTTGATATTATTTATTTACCTTGATCTGTTTTTATGATGCACATTTTTCCCAGTGTCCTTTGTTCCTCACAGGAAAGAAGAGATCCCTCCAAAATCACAACCGGTCTCCTTACCAGAGGAATTGAATCGGGTTCGATTATCACGGCATAAGCTGGAACGTTGGTGTCACATGCCCTTCTTTGCTAAAACTGTCACAGGATGTTTTGTACGGATTGGCATTGGAAACCACAACAGCAAACCAGTTTACCGGGTTAGTGTTTCTTTCCTTGGACAATTGTCCATGTTTTAAATATAATGATTCTTAGCTAGAAGTAGGAACTACTGAACAAATCTGTCACTTTTCCCATTTGATGAGAAAATAGACTCCAATTGAGATGCCCTTAGAACAGTGACAGTCTGAGCCAACCAGAGATCAATTGTGACCTGCTTGCTGCCAAGAGGAGTACTTGGAGCCCAAGGGTCTAGATTTAGAACAATTTTCTCTATCCTTCTTCCATGTAGATGTGAGAAGGCAGACACTTATGAAGTATTTTTCAAGAGTTATGTAATCTGGAAGATTTGTTCATTTGAAAAATAAATGAAAAATTTCCATGTTACATACTAAGTGACTTCTGGAACAGGGAGTTATATTGAGGTTTGAAAAATGACAAACAGGGACTTCCCTGGTGGCACAGTGGTTAAGAATCCGCCTGCCAGCACAGGGGACGAGGGTTCGAGCCCTGGTCCGGGAAGATTCCGCGTGCCATGGAGCAACTAAGCCCGTGTGCTGCAACTACTGAGCTTGCACTCTAGAGCCCGCAAGCCACAACTACAGAAGCCCGTGCGCCTAGAGCCCGTGCTCCACTACAAGAGAAGCCACCGCAGTGAGAAGCCTGCACACCACAACGAAGAGTAGCCCCTGCTCTCCGCAACTAGAGAAAAGCCCATGCGCAGCAACAAAGACCCAATGCAGCCAAAAATTAATTAATTACTTTTTTTAAAAAAAGAATCTGCCTGCCAATAGAGGGGACACAGGTTCGAGCCCTAGGCCGGGAAGATCCCATATGCTGCGGAGCAACTAAGCCTGTGCACCACCACAACTACTGAAGCCCGTGCTCCGCAACAAAGAGAAGCCATCACAGTGAGAAGCCCTCGCACCTCAACGAAGAGTAGCCCCCACTCGCTGCAACTAGGAAAAGACTGTGTGCAGCAACGAAGACCTGACGCAGCCAAAAATAAATAAATAATTTATTTTTTTTAAAAAAAACCCTCCAACCTAATAGAGATTATTTTGTGAGTTCCAGCTCTGCTTCTGTGGTCTAGATGACTAGAACATAGATGTTTGATTTTTTTTCTTTTTGTTTTCGTTTGTTTTGTTCTGGGTTGTTTGGTTTTAACATGTGTTTACCTCCTTCTGTGAGGACCAGGGGCCATGCCATGTCCCAGAAACCTTGGCAACAGAAACAGACCTCATGGTCTTCACACTTGATTGATAAAACTAACCTCTGAAATCCAGGTGCACCCCTTAGTAAGGTAGAATTAAGTTGGAGGGGAAGCTTCCAATGCCCCACCAGGCTCACTGCCTCCTCGCCTGGCGCTTGCTTAACTCTGGGCACAGGTGCCTGGCCGTCTGAGTTCTAAGCCCGAGAAAGGTGCCCAGAACACCTGGCAGCTGTGGGCTTCTCTCAGCGCAGGGTCACCCATCTGCACTCACGCAGAGGGAGCCAGAGGGCGGGGTGGAGAGCTCTGAAGGAGTCTGTTGTGATTGGTGTCTCTGTCGTCCCTTAGGTTGCTGAGATCACGGGTGTAGTGGAAACCGCCAAAGTTTACCAGCTTGGTGGCACCAGAACAAACAAAGGGCTACAGCTACGGTAGGAGAGGTGCTTCCGTGGCAGCTTCTGCTCCCGCTGCACACAGGCACTGCCCGTTGGGGCTGTTATTCACTCCCAGTGTGATGTTTCTTGTTACAGTAATACTGTTTGTGTTATCCCCGCAGGGGACTTGGAGGGAAACTTGTATTCTGCCTTTGCCTATAGGGAAAGTAGGATATATCTCTCTCATAGGGGGAAGTCAGGGATTTGGAGTGGTGGGACACATAGAAGGAAAATGTCAGATTGCGAGACCCCCTCCTCCCAGAATCCTTTAGGCATTACTCAGTGAGCATGGTCAGGAGGCTTGCTTCTGGTCCTGGCTCCATCACTAACCAACTTGATCTTTCACAAGCCAGGTTACCTTTTTGGACTTGGTTTCTGCTTCAATAACATGGTATTGACTGAATGCTGGCTACATGCCACAGTTCTAGGCATCAGGATAGAAGCGAGAACAAAATACACACACAAATCCCTATCCTCTTGGAGCCTGAAAATTCTAAAGGCCCTATATGGGAAGGAATAGAAGTAGCTGGCCAGGTGACTGCAAATAGTGGGTCATAGACAAGGCTCTGCCATGGCCTTATTTGGCCTCTCTGGTCTCTCTGTTCCCTTCTCCCATTCCCATCATTTCTCCTGGGCTGTTTGAAAAGAGCCAGTTGGGGTGGGCAGCAGCCATGATGTGCCGAGAGTGACTATCTCCGGGAGGATGGCACTGACTCACGTGGCCAGCACAGGAGTCAGTAGAACGGCAGTGTTCTTTCTTTCTAGGGACAGAGCTTCCTTGTCATTCAGATATCTATGTAATATTTCATATTCTTGATGCCAGTTGACTGATGGATTTTATTGTAAATGGACTTTTGAAGTACTGGCCAAATCCACTTGTTTCCAGGGCTCACTTTGATTCTTAATCCCTGCTGCCCGTTAGAACAACCTGGGAGGGGTTTTTTGTGTGTGCAGTTTCAGTGCCTGGTTCCTACTCCCAGAGATTCTGATTCAGTTGATCTAGAGTGGTGCTTTGGCACTAGAAGTTTTGTAAATATTCCTAGATGATTCTAAAGGGTAGCTAGGATGGAAACCCACAGAGACACGTGGTGTACAGTCTGGTGGGGTTGCTCTTCTGGCGCTGCAGTCAACATACCCACTCCTGAAGCTGCTCTTTTTCGTGTAGGCACGGCAGTGACCAGCGAGTGTTCCGCCTAGAGTTTGTCTCAAACCAGGAGTTCACTGAAAGCGAATTCATGAAGTGGAAAGAAGCGGTAAGTGGAGAGACAGCACCTCCCTAGCAGTTGTTGATGAAAACACTGAGAGAGCCTCTTTGCAAAATAACCTTTTATCATGTTTTGGTCCAGATGTTCTCTGCTGGCATGCAGTTGCCCACTCTGGATGAAATCAATAAGAAGGAATTATCTATTAAAGAAGCTCTTAATTATAAATTCAATGACCAGGACATTGAAGAGGTAAGAAACCTGGTCCCCCAGAGTCTGGAGGCTCATCAAGAACCAGTGTTAGAGAAGATCATGCCTTTCTTTTCTTTCCTGTATCTTGACATTTTTGGCTCTGCTACTGTTGCATGAGGAAGAGGGAATACTGATATCGCTACCTTATTATTTATAGTTCATCAAGATTTTCTCCATACATTCTCACTTGAAGTCATAGACTAAGGAAGTGTATTCAAGGTTCAGGGATCTGTATTCTTCTTCTAGGCTTGGTCCTTCAAGAGTTTTCTTTTTCCAAAACATTTTGGTAAAATTCTTTGATCTCTGTTCTCTTGGACAGTGGCTAGCCTGACAGTACAAGATCCTTGGGCTGCTGCTGTTTATTGGTGCATGTTTCTTCCCACTATCCCAGAAGAATCTCCATGACCCCGGAAGCAGCATAGTATCCCTTAGAATGAACTTGCTCTCTCTGTGGGGCATGGCACTGCTATAGGAAGAGCAGCCCCCGTTTAACTAGCTGCTTACCTCCAAAATGGGCTCACCTATCCTGCCTACAAAACTAGTTTAGAAATACCTCACTCTGGTATCTCCTCTCTGGTACAGATTGTAAAAGAGAAAGAAAGATTCAGGAAAGCTCCACCCAACTATGCTATGAAGAAAACGCAGCTCCTAAAGGAAAAGGTGAGGACTTGTGGTTGAACCTCTCTCCCTGTCCTGTAAGGAGATGTGGAAATCAAACTTGTTCACCATCTGTCAAGTTAGTAGTGGCAGGATTGGGAGAAAATGCTGGGCTCAAATGTAAGCAATCTTGGCATCTGGGCAGCATCCTTTGGCTGTTTTCCTGTCTATAAATTGAAACTGATCTTGCTTGTTCCATTTTCCTCATTTTCTAGTCACTTTAGTTTCATGTGTAATGAGATAGACCCCAGGGTAGTATCAGCACTGGGTCTGAACAGACGAATGGTATTGCCAAGCCCAGCTGCGGTGGGTGGTTTTCCATTCTTCACATCAGGGTGGCGTGAGCCTTGTTAGGCTGAGTTAGCCATGTGGGGCCTGGGTTCTACGGTGTTTGTTTTCAGTACTCTTTCACGCCTCCTGTCATTTGTTCATCATGTGAGGTATCTTGCCTGTGCTGGAAGTAATGGGACACTTAATATAGAGCCAGTCATAGCCAAAATCTCACGTGTCTCTCTATGTGCAGGCCATGGCCGAGGACCTGGGGGATCAGGATAAGGCCAAACAAATCCAAGACCAGCTGAACGAGCTGGAGGAACGAGCAGAGGCCCTGGACCGCCAGCGGACCAAGAACATATCTGCTATCAGGTGTGTTACAGATCCTTGGTCCACAATTATCAGGCGAGCCTGTGGCCTTGTACGCACTGTGCTCCAGTGGCTCCACTTATCTCCAGGGTGAGGACTCAGTGGTCCCCTCCCTTCTTTCACAGCACACTGACTCATGCCTCTTACTCACCCCACAGTTACATCAACCAGCGGAACCGGGAGTGGAACATTGTGGAGTCTGAGAAGGCCCTTGTGGTGAGTAAGACAACTTTATCTGGATCACTGAAAATAGTTTTAATTAATAAAACAATATGTAATCTTTTCTGTATCTTGCTTGAGTTTTTCTTTCAATTATTGAAGTAACGTGTACACTTAACACACACATAGTTCCTCTGTAGGCACACATACAACCACATTAGTTATTAATTTATAATAAAAAGCAGCAGTCTTCTGCCCTGTCTTACCCCTCCCCATCTTTAGATTCTACTCCATGCGTATTCATTTTTATCAATTTCCAGTCTTTTTCTTTTGGTTGTTGCCCCCGTAATCTGCTCTGGTGTCCTTAAAGGGAAAAGGATGATAGACAGCCTTTGACTTTTTTCAGGCCCTTGCAGACTGTTATTTATATGTAAGCTTATGATGAATGAGAGGCGGGGGGCAGGAGATACAGTTCTGTAATACATGCTCTCTGTTTCAGGCTGAAAGTCACAACATGAAAAACCAACAGATGGATCCTTTTACCCGGCGACAGTGTAAACCTACCATCGTTTCTAATGTGAGTGCCTAAAGAGAACGTTTTTAGTCAGGACCTAGATTCGGGGACAGAAAATGAATTCCATTAGGAGATTAATAAAGAAGTTAAAAATAATGTTGTCTTAGTGGGATTTGCTTGCCTCAAACTCTTGGGTCTGGATACTTCCTTTTTTTATCTTACTGTAGGACATACAGGTAGTGAAAACCTGGCATGGATTTGTAGAAACCTATGGACTAACCGCCTATGCCAGGGCAGGTTTACCAGTGCA
The DNA here is from genome assembly GCF_965194805.1 of Balaenoptera borealis. NCBI lineage: Eukaryota > Metazoa > Chordata > Mammalia > Artiodactyla > Balaenopteridae > Balaenoptera > Balaenoptera borealis. Next base: position 84,413,651 of record NC_138866.1, read on the forward strand.
GCAGAGGTGAGGAATGTGTAGGCTGAAGCGCCTAGCTAGGGCCCGTCTGGGCTGGGCTTCAAAGCTTTTAATTGCCCCTTTTTGCAGCCTGGAGGAAAACCCCACTGATCTGCTGATGGGCCCACTGTGGTGCCTGTGATGTTAGTGGTGGTAGGTGGGACAGAAGCTGGTGGTAGGACTGTGTGAGTGTTGAACGATCTCTAAAATAACTTGCATTCTCTCTCAGTCCAGAGACCCGGCTGTTCAAGCTGCCATATTGGCCCAGCTGAATGCAAAATACGGTTCTGGAGTGTTACCAGATGCTCCAAAGGAAATGAGCAAGGCAAGTATACTACTGGAGCTCGGCCGCTGGCCCGGACACCAGAGCAGGCACTTCCTGGGTCGGGTTTGATTGTCCCCACCTGGAGGAACATGGCCTCCCACTTGCAGTCCTTTCTCCATCCTCATTATTTACAAATGTGATAAACAACTACTGAATTCTGGTCAGATGACCTAAATTCTAAACCCAACACCACTACTTAATGAAGGCCTTGACTACGGCTTTAGGCAACTGACCTCTAGCCCTCTAATCCGCATTTTCTCATATGTAAAGTGGGGGTAGTATTATATACCCTGCTTATTTAACTCATAGGACAATTAGAAGGAGTAGTTGACGTGTAAGGATGAGGCAGTTGTAAAAGTGAAAGCTCTTTGAGAACTAAAATGTTAAACCAAGAGAAACTGCCCGTTTAGAAGCCATTTTCTGCCTTTTCCTGAGGAGCCCAAACCGTTCCAGGAATTCCTAAAATCTTGGGTCCAAGGTGGCTTGTTGTCTTAAGCCCACCCTTTCTCCCTCACACCACAGACATGAGCCTTCCCTTCCCTCTCCTCTTTTAGGCTCAGAAAAGAAACCTCTTTGTGGCCTCTTCTGTCCTCCCTCTGAGAGAAGGAATCAGAAAAGGACCTTAGTAGGAAGATCTAATGAGCTTGAGCAGGAGCCTTTACCTTAGTGGTTGCTGCTTCTTGAAGTCCACTTGCATTTATGCTTTTGTAATTACTTTTTCTCTTCACATTGCAGGGTCAGGGAAAGGATAAAGATTTGAATTCTAAGTCAGCCAGTGACCTCTCAGAAGACTTGTTCAAAGTACATGATTTCGACGTGAAGATTGATTTACAAGTTCCCAGCTCAGGTAGGTGAAGGTGCAGATTGGTGATGAGCAAGGACCACGTGGCTCCATGGCTCTCAGCCAGCAAGGAGGCCTGATTTTAGGGAAGAAATGGGGGTGTCTGCTTACCAGTATTTATGGAGACCAGAGTAAGACAGGCTGCAGGTCTGTTTTGAGAGGGAACAGGGACAGTAAGGAAGGCTACCTGAAGGAGTGAAGCACGAGACCAAAGGACCTCAGATGTCGATTTGCCTCTTCTTTCCCATAGAGTCAAAGGCTTTGGCCATCACCTCCAAGGCTCCGCCAGCCAAGGATGGAGCTCCAAGGAGATCTCTGAACTTGGAAGACTACAAAAAACGACGAGGGCTTATTTGAGCGCACCCAGCCTGCTGCTTCTGACCCTGCATGCCCCATCACGGTGTCCCACCTTTCCTCTTTTCCTTTGATTTGCCCTCACTGGGCTGGAGCAGCAGTAGAACTGGGAAGAGACTCCAAACTGCCAGTCACCTGTAATATACACCATGTGCTGTATAGACTTCCCTTGTCTGCACCGTCTCCCACCAACCCCCCCAGGCCCCACCCAGTGTGAACCTGGGCTCTCTTGGGCTTTGTCCATGTCTTTAGATTTGTGTTTGCCTTTTCTTTTTTTTTAAAAAAACCAGCACAGTTCATTGGCCACTCTGCACGCATTCAGTGTTACCGTGGAGCTGGGATTCTTGCTGGAGCCCCTGGCGGTGATAGCAGCAGCACTGGGCAGCCTCCTCTATGGACTGCCTCGGACCCAACCATTGAACATTTGGCACCTGACCCTGTGGAGGGAGTGGGGACTGGGCACCTGCAGTCCTCCTTCCTCTCTCCTCATCTTTCTCTTCTTCCCATCTCTGCGGAAGAAGGGTTTTCAAAATCAATTTAGTTTCCAAAAAGTGTACATTTGTGGGGAGGGAGGGGGTTCTATTTGAGAGAGAGTGTGTATGTGTGTATGTGTCTGTAAGTGTGTGGATTTTTTTATCATTTTTTAAAAATGCAGTACTCTTTGTATCAGTCTGTCATGGGTCTATAGCTGTTTCAGATTTTTTTCAGCTGTACTTGAGCATCTGAAACTGCAAGAAAGAAACTCATTAAATGTGATTCTTCTTACTAAACAGGCCTGACTGCTGTAGCTGTGTAACTTCCCCTCCCCCACCTCCTCTTCCCCATCACCTCCCCACCTTGGAGAAATCTCCCCAGTTTGGCCCCTACCCTGTCGGCTGTGTCCTGGCAGGTGGGAGGGAAGCCCACAGCCAGGTACCAGGGAGGGCAGTGCAGGTGTCTTGCTCAGCCCATGTGTACAGCCCACAGCTTCCTGGCTGAATGTAGAGTGTGTCTATTCCCCACCCCATGCACTTGTCTCTTCCTAGTGATTCTGTTTTGCCATTTCAGCAAGAATAATATTTTGTTCTGTTTTTTAAGAGAAAGTATTCAACATGAATGTGGAGAGAACGAACACAAAGATTTAGGTTGCAAATGTTACAAGCATGTGCAGTTTTGTGTGTGTGTATACATATATATATGGTAAGCATATATATTCTTGTGCAGCTAGGGTGAAGCCAGCAAAGAAGTATGTATGTCTTTATGAAATGTTTGCAAAGAGATAAGCTGACTGCTTGATAATCATTCTCAGGTGTAAAGCTCCAAGTGTAAATAAAAGTGGCATTTAACAGATCTTTTCAGAACAAAGTACAGCTGACTATATAAAACAAGAACTAAGATAAAGGAACAGCTGAGAGCTGCTGATTCCCACAAGAGGGAGAGGCATCTCAAAGCCCTGCTTTGTATTTCGTCACCCCACTTTCTATAAGAAAGTGGGATGATGGGAAATCATGGAGTTAAGTTGTTTTTAAACATAAAAATGAACTTGGTAACTCTTCCGGGTTTAGTAGAGCCTCAGTGTTGCTTTAACTTAGTTTATACTTTTTTTATTTAAGAAAAAGAAAAAAGCAGCAATTGATGGTTTTTAAAAAAGAATTGTGTCTGTAAAATTGATAAATATGACTGTAACACAGCTATGTGGTGGCTGTGACACAGTTTGGTTGGGCAAAGGAGTGGTGATGGACTCATTAAAATCATATATACTTGAATAGTCCATTGACCGAAACTCTTTATAGACTATTGTGTAAATGTGGAATCACAGACTGTTAAACATTGCCTGGACTCCAGCAGAGTCCTGGAAGCTGCTGGGACCTCTCCTGTAGTGACAAACTTGGACTTTTTTTTCTTTCTGGTTTTAAAAGACATGAAATTATAGAATCCATATAATTTGCTGGAGTCATTCTGATCCAACATGTAGATCTGTATTTAGTATCATTTGGATTTGGAGAAGTGTCGGTTACATTATGGCTGTGTAATAAAATTTTTATTAAAACTACATCACACTGTAGCCATTTTGCCACTACCTCCCCACATGCAGCTAATGGAACTTTCATTCTGAGACACCAAAACACAGCAGGGAGCAAAGCCAACCAAAGAAGACCGAACGTTAACTTGTCACCTGAGTAGCCTACTTGGTGATTGGAGTCAAGACTGAGGACTTGTCTGCAGTCTCAGCTGAGGCAGGGCCTCTGACCTGAGATCTGGTCCAGGCATTGGCTTTATCCCACCAGCTGGGCTTCTTGGTGGTTCAGGGTATTTCTTGTGCTGGGGAATCGCAGCAGCAGCCCACTGCTCCACCCCGACCCCACATGTGGTTTCAGTATTGAAGGGTGCAGCACCTAAGTCTGCTTTCTACATTTTTCACTTCCTTCCAAGAAGCAAAAAGGCCAATATCCATATGCCTAGCTCATGATGTATAGGTCTGTTTGTCTTGCTTCTGGCAGGTGCAGGGAAAGTCTACTGCCTGCAACTTCCCTTTGAAAAAAATGCTTTTTTCTTTGTTTCTGTGAAGTCCTGACCTGTCACTCAAACTGTACAGATACTTGTAAATAAACTTTATGCCCTGTTTTAACAAGGGAATCAGATTTAGTCCAAGGACTGCATCCTGAGTGGCAACTCTCAAAAGTCATGCTTTAAAAGTCCAAGAGAGTCTCTCTTTGACTTGGTTTCTCTCCTTCCCCTACTCTTAGCCCTTCACCCCCAAAGTGAAAGTGGCTGTTGTCAAGCCACCTGGTTCCCCAGAAGCCTCTCTGAGATAGTAGTCGTCTAGAGCCAAGGCAACCTCCAACTGGCCTGGTTTACTTCCTACTTTGGAAGATATAATATCACCAAGCTTTAACAGAACTAGGTGGGCCCCTGATACACTGCCTAACACTAGTGAGAGTCTGGTCCTTCCAGCTCTCAGTTGGCTAAGCCACAATTCCTTTGTTAACCTGTTTTCAGCCTGTCATGAGTGTGAAGGGGGAGCCCAGGGGCTGTGAGTGTGGCTATGGTGGAAATACTGATACCCTTCCCTCACGGCCCAAGCTGGGGAGATCTGTAAGGCTCACCACCAACACTGCATGAGGCTGTGTCTCAAACCTTTCTGACCATGTGTTAGCTAGGAAGCAAGATCCTGGATCAACTCTCCTTTAGAGATGGGAAGGTGGAGGTGACAGTCACAATGGTACGAGGCCAGTCCAAGCCTGCCTTTGGTGTTGGGAGAGGTGTGTCCCTGGGGCTCACCCAGCAACTGCGTCTCATGAGGTTTTCTTAAACTCCCTATCACTCCAGCCGCCTGATTTTTGTTTATTTATTTATTTATTTTATTTATTTTTGGCTGCGTTGGGTCTTCATTGCGGTGCGCGGGCTTCTCATTGCGGTGCCTTCTCTTGTCGCAGAGCACGGGCTCTAGGCGTGAGGGCTTCAATGGTTGTGGCGCGCGGACTCTAGAGCGCAGGCTCAGTAGTTGTGGCGCACGGGCTTAGCTGCTCCGCGGCATGTGGGATCTTGCCGGACCAGGACTCGAACCCACGTCCCCTGCATTGGCAGGCAGATTCTTAACCACTGCACCAGCAGGGAAGTCCCCAGCCGCCTGATTTTTGGAAGAAGTGGGCTCCCTGGGAGCCTAGAGAGCAGGGATTCTGAGCAGAGGACAGCCTAGTCCAGTTATCTCCCAGGGTTCCCTGCTGTGAGGCAGCCACTTCTGTGACTGCCTCAGGTGGAGGGGTGTAAAGGCGAGAGGGGTGCAGGGTCCATCGACTTTTTCTGGAGTTGGGGGAGCGAAGGAGCCGACTTTCCTTGGGTGTCCTGGGTAGTGGTGTCCAGGAATGGGGAAGCCACGGACCTCCAGCTCAGATTTTTTTTGCGTGACTTCCCTGACCAAAGGGGCAGCTGAACTGCCTTGGGGAGGAGAGTGTCAGAGGGTTGGAGGGAACAGCAGCACTAAGGCGGGGGTGGGGGGGTGGTGGCCAGAGGGGCAGCCTGCCTTCTCTGTAAATTTCCCCAGGCCAGCCCCACTGCCAGAGTTTCTTGGCCCTGAATAGGGGCTTAGCCAGTGGAGCACAGGCACGTCTAGGGCTTCCAGACTGTGCCCTGGGCCGGAGGGAGGGCCTAAAAGCCACAAGGCAAGCGAGCTCAGTGAAGGGTTCATATCCCAGCTCCACCACTTAACTACCTAGGGCTGAGCTGGTTAACTCTTCTGAGCCCAAGTTCCCCATCTTTAATATAAGATCTGTCAGGAGCCTGTTAACGTGTTCCTTTCCTCAATAAGGGTTCGATAAATGCTGTTGTCAGTGAGAGTAGAGGCCACTGGGCCTCGCAGGAGAGACTGTTGGGGCAGAGTGGCAGGGGTTGGGATGCAAGGGGCAGTGTGGTGAAATAGGGGTGGGAAGTCACAGGAGAACAGCCCGAGTGCTGGCAGAGGGCATGACTCGGCCCAGAGACTCCCGGCAGCCTCCACCTTGGGGGTCAAGAAACTCAGTCTCCACATCGAGGTTCCAGTGGGTGCTGGGGCTGGCCTGGAGAACCGTCCAGAAAAAGACAGCTGCCTTTTGGTCCAAACTTGCTGCTGCTATTCTCTCCAGCCCCCAACACACTCCCTCTTTACTGATGGTCAGTCTGAAAGCATCCTCCCACTCCCGACCCTCAGTGGCTCTGAAGGCCTCCACCTCGCCACTGCCCCAGCGGGCTCAGAAAGATTGTGAGGCCTGATCTCCCCACCACCACGGAGAGTAATCAAAACATTAAAAACAGTACCAAACCTGAAAATAAGTGTAAAGAAGTCCAACCAAGTTCTGATCTGTTTCATAATGACTGACTACCTTGATAACTGTCTTCAGAATATCACTTTTTTTCTCTCTCTCTCTTTTAGCTGTTGATGACCCTGCTTTGCTAAGTTCATGTGGAGACCACATCTTGCTCAGCCATAAGCACATTCACCTCTCCTGGAATGCACTGATCTACCTCCACCGATTTTTCCCTGGAGAAATCCTCTTCACACTTCAGTGCTCAAAGATCACCTCCTCCAGGAAGCCTTCCCTGATTGCCCCTTCCCACTCGGGTTTGGGAACACCTAGGCTTCCCCTAGGGCGGCACCCACCACGCTGTACTGTTGTTATTTGTGAGTCTCCACCCCCATCCTGGAAGCTGCTAGTGTCCTCCTCCGCCTGGCACTTAGTTAACGCCCAATAAGCGTGGTGGAGGGAAGGGGGGCGGGGCAAGCCGGCGTCCCTCCCAAGCCTCTGTGTTCTGGGGCTTCTGATGCCACCTCTCCCCTCCATCGTGTTCCCAGACCGCAGCGCAAGCGGGAATGAGACCCGGCGGTGCGGACGCCGCTTGCAGTAGAAGCCCAAGCTGTCCGTCCTATGGGTTCGACCCGAGGCCTCGAGAATAGCAGCTGTGGCAGATGGGAGCTATCCCCTCACCCGGGGCCGGTGTGTCACGGCCCCGACCAGCCAACAGCCTCGGCCTCCGTTCGCCCACTGGAGTCCCAGCGAGCTTGGAGTCCGGGTCCGAGCGCCGCGCGGGGCAGAGACCCCGCCGCCTGCACGTGCGCGCGCTCGCGGCTCTGTGTGTGGACCCCTGCCGGGCGCGCGTCCCAGCGGCTTCCCACAGTTGGGAGCAGCGGCCTCAGCTCGCAGGCGCGCTCCTGGCGCGTGGCGTGGGGCGCCCCTGCGGCCAGTGCTGAGGCGGAGTGGGCATCTGCTCCACGGACCCGGGGCGTGCGCGTAGCTTCCCGGTGGCTCCTGGTTCCACCCAGCCACCGGAGGCTTTGTGGGCTCGGTCTCCGCGCACCCGGGGTGGAGGTCACGCTGGGAGGCAGAGATCACAAATGGAATTAGGGGATGCGGCCATCCCCCGCGGTTACAAGACTCCAGAGGTGCCCTGGTAGGGACGTCGGGGACGGAGGACGACTGCATCCCGAACGTTCTTAGAGCAATCGCCTCGACACTGGGGGCCGCGTCCCGCGTCCCTGACCTCAGACGCTGCCAATCCCCTCTGCCTCCACTTGGCCACTGGGAGAGATTCTGCGGGTTCTGAGTTTTAGAGAGAGGGAGGAGGGAGAACCACAGGAACACAGGCTCCTGGGAGGGATGGGAAACCTTGTTTCTGAAGTGTGTCAGGAGAGAAAATGTTCTTATTGAACATACACAGGCGTGGTGACACATTTTGTTCGTTTTAGAGGAGAGTGATTCAGATGGTGGCGGGTCAGTGAACGCTGCTAGATCCCAAGTCCTGCTAAACTGTCAGAAGACATTCCCAGGATATTACCACAAATTCTATCAATTATGGAGTCAGAGATTGCGTGGGGAGGAGGAGAAACCCAGAGGCAAGGAAAAGGGCCTTGGGTTGTCAAATGAAGACAGCTGTTCACTTTTCTTTCCAGGAGGAAAGAGACCTCCAGTTCTTCCCCATCTGCAAGTTTTCATTGGGCCCTGGCTCTGGGAAGCCCTCCAGCACTCTCTCTACCGTGCCCTGGGCAGAGAAGGGCAACAGACTGACCAGGGTTGGGGAATGGTTTGCATGAAGCAGCTGAACGACCAAGGTCTCACTGAAAGTCCCTTGGAAACAGTAAATACAGCCATTTATCATCCTGGGAGCTGTTTTCTGTTGGGTCCTTTCTCCCTTCCTTCCATCAGAAGACAATGTAAAATGATGTACCACCACTCCTGGTAAGGAGCTACTCATTGCTGTATCCCTTTCACCTAGCCTGGTTCATAGCAGCTGCTCAGTGGAAGTTTGTTTGCTCTGTAAATGATGAATGAGTCATAGGTATTGTCACAGAATATTGGAATCCTGGGGTCAGAAAGTCCCTTGGAGGACACTAAACTAAGCACCACAGAGCATGTCTGGGAGTTGTTGACTAGAATGAAACCCTGTACCACCTGGTCTAAAGGAGCATATGCCGCCCCTCTGCCTCCCTAATGCGAGCGCGCGCACACACACACACACACACACACACACAGACACACACACACACACACACACCATAGAGGCTCAGCTCTCTCTGGAGAGGCTTTCAAATCCCCTCAAAACAACAGGTGGGGAACTTCCCTGGTGGTCCAGTGGGTAAGACTCCACGCTCCCAATGCAGGGGGCCTGGGCTCGATCCCTGGTCAGGGAACTAGATACTGCATGCCGCAACTAAGAGTCCGCATGCCGCAACTAAGAAGCCCAAGCCCGCATGCTGCAACTAAAGACCCCACATGCTGCAACAAAGACACGGCACAGCCAAAATAAATAAATAAATAACTATTTTTAAAAAAACCAACAAAAAACAGATGGCCCATTCATCCTCTCTCTCCTAGGTGAGAGACCCTGCCTCGGGGTCTTGGGAAGCAGAAACTGGCATAGAGATGGTGAGTAGTGACCTTGCTCCTGCCCCTGGGGCCACTGGTGCTGCCCTGTGGGTTGCGTAGAGGAGGAACAAAGGTAAATGAGGTAGGCTAGGGAATAAAACCAGAAGCACCTCACCTCACACACCCCGTTCTTTAGGCGCCCCCTTCCCCAGCTTTTGTGCCCCAGGGTTGTTACCCCCAGGAGGGATGTAGACCTCATGCCTGATAAGTCCTGAAGGACATGGAGAGGGGTGAAGACTCAGACACCCCAGGATGCAGGCCTCTAGGGTTCAGGAGGATCCCTGAACTGAGAGGCCACAAGAAGAAGAAAGATCAGTTCTCTCCTCAGACACATAGCTGACCTTGCGGATAAGACACAGGGACTCCCATGGCCCATCTCAGATCAGCCACCTAATGACCATCAAAACCGTGAAACATCCTTCTTTGCCCTCATACCTCCATTTTTTGCAGCACACAAGAGGCCATTCCTCCACCTAGGTAGTAGTCAGCCTGATTTTTCCACCCCCCTCTACTCACATCCATCTACTCAGCTTCAAGGACTGGAAAAACTGGGGCACAAAAACAGGATTTCAGGATTTGAAAGGTCATTCCTGGCTCACCTAAGAGGACATGAGAACCCTTTGACCTTGTCCCACAGCTATATTGGGACCCCTAAACCCTGCCCCCTTATGCTTTCTGCCTGTGGTAGGTGGAGGCAGACTGCCTTCACTGGATAAGGAACTCGGGACTGAACTACAAGTTGTTAATTTAAGAAACTGAGCATAGCACAGGAATAGAAGTTAGGACACACTCTGGCTTTTCCACCAACTAGCTGTGTGGCCTTGCACAAGTGCCTTAACCTTCTTGGTTGAGTCACTTAACCCCTTTGTTACTTCTGCTGTACTGTGAGGATGATAGAGGCATCTAAAAGTACTTCCCACTCTAAAATCTATGAAATTTCAATATGCAGTTCCCAGGTTTGCCCTTATCTTCCCAGTGAGGAACACCTGGGCAGGTGTGGCAAAGACCTCTTCTTTGGTTGCTGGCCTTGGACAAGGGCCTAATACAAGAAGAAAAAGGAATTGCCCTGAGTTTTCTTGTGGCGGCCAGATTGACACCAGCTCCCAGCCTGCTCATGCCTCCAACATTGCCCATCCATTGACTGGCACACAGGTGTGGAGTACATGTTCCCTCCTCTTGCTTCTCTTCCCACCTTTCCAGTTCTGACAGGTCCTTGCTGACTCTCTCCACCCTGGATTTGCCCCCAGTCTCCTCTCTGAGGGCAGTACCTTCCCAGCTCCCACCATTAAGCAGGGTAGCTCTGAAGGAGGGAGAGAAGTGAGAGCAAGAGACATGGGTGTTTCTGGGCCTTCAAGCCCTTGAGTACACCCCTCACCCAAACACCCAGGCTCCTGCCGACCTCTGTGTCCCAGAGAAATAGCCATGTGTCTTCCCAGGTTCTTCACAGAGGACTTAAGTATTCAGACTCCTGTATTTCCTTCTTTCTCTTACTCCTTCATTCCTTCAGTTTCTCCTCCTTCCTCCCCCTCCCACTCTTTCCTCCACACTTTTACCTTCTTCATCAATTCCCCCCCAGGGATCGTCTCCTTTCTTCTTTGCTGAAGGCTCCCACTGTTTCTCTGAACCCTCCTTTTCTCTCCTCCTGGGCCATCCTTGAATTCTGGCTGAAGGGAGATAACGAAAGGAAAGCTCCTCCTTTTGGCCTTCATCAGCTCAGAGGCCATCCTTCTGAGGGCAGTCTCCCCAGAAGTCCCCCAATAATCCCTAGGCACCAGGCACCTGATGAGGGATTCTCACTCATGGCATTTGGGGGAAAACAGGACATGCTGTGAAATGCTGACTTCTACTCAAAGCAGCCTTTGCAGCTCAGCTGACAGCTAACACGCGAAGTGACCAAAGACCCGCCACTATGATGCCACTGCTGAGAACGTTGCAGTGTATGAGATCCTTCACCACCATTAGCACCCTCTTCCCAGTTTCACAGACACGACTCAGGTGAGGTCAGGTGAGGTTTTCCTACATTTACAAGTAAGAAAATGGAACTTAGAAAGGTGAAGAGACTGCCTAAAATCACATCTGGGGTGTGGTGAACCTGAGGCTGGCTCTCTCTACCACTCACACTAAAATTATTCTAACGTTTTAGAGATATCGCATCTTTCATTTTATTCTCACATCAGTCCTGTGAGGTGAACAGCAACCCTGCCAAGGAGAATCAGCAGTTCGAAGGAGGTGAAATGACTTGCTTACAGCCCCACAGCAGAGTCCAAGCCCTGAACTCCAAAAGGCAAGGAGGAAGAAGGGCTCAGCCCTCGCCAGCCAGCAGCCAAGGATGCTGCCCAGGTCTCCGCCAGGAAAACCTGGAGAGATCCGGGTCCCGCCCCCTGACCTTGTACTCTGCCAGCCGGGAAGTGGGGAGCTGGAGGGGTAGCGAGGGGGAGAAGCCTCAGCTCTTTCCCAAGACAGAGTCCCCACTTGGGCACATGCCCTGGGGTGAGGCTTCTTTGGGAAGCCGAAGGCCTTGAACTCTGTGCCGAAGGGGCCCCGGGCGGAGAAAAGCCCTGGAGACCGGGAAGCCTTAGCCCAGGATGGGTGGAACGCGGAAAGGAGCCCGAGGGACTGGGTGCGAGAGCAAGAGCTGGATCAGCTCCTCCCCTGCGGGGTCGGGGCCCTTGGAGTTGCCAGGAGGAATCTCCCAGGGAGGCGGCACTGCGTGGGGCGGAGCAGCCCCTCCGGTCTTCTCGAGAGTGGGCACTGAGAGGCCGCGAGGGCCAGGCCCGGGTTTTGTGTGTTTCCAGGAGGTCTGGGCTTCCCGGCCACCCGGAGGAGCAACAGGGAGCCTTCCCGTCCGGGCAGGAGCCCAAGGAGGTCCGCGCTTTCTCTTAAAGTGAAAGGAGTGGGCGGGGGGCGCGGCCGAGGCGGGGCCCAGGCGAGCGGCCGCGCAGGCTCCGCCTCGGGGCAGTCTCAAGCCTGGGGCGCCGAGCGGCTCCAGTACCCGCCGCGCCGCGGGCTGGTGGGCTCCCCGGCGGCTCTGTTGCTGGGAAATGACCCTGCCCGGGGGCCCGACGGGCATGGCGCGACCGGGAGGCGCGGGGCCCTGCAGCCCCGGGCTGGAGCGGGCCCCGCGCCGGAGTGTCGGGGAACTGCGCCTGCTTTTCGAGGCGCGCTGCGCCGCGGTCGCTGCCGCCGCCGCCGCAGGGGAGCCCCGGGCCCGCGGGGCCAAGCGGCGGGGGGGACAGATCCCCAACGGGCTTCCGCGGGCTCCCCCTGCCCCGGTGATCCCGCAGCTGACTGTGACGGCCGAGGAGCCGGACGTGACCCCGACCAGCCCCGGGCCGCCCAAGCCGGAGGGTGGCTGGCTCCCGGCCGTGGGCTCGTCGCACCTGCAGCAGCCGCGCCGCCTCTCCACCTCGTCGCTCTCCTCCACTGGCTCCTCGTCGCTGCCCGAGGACTCGGAGGACGATCTTCTGAGCGACAGCGAGAGCCGGAGCCGCGGCAACGTGCAGCTGGAAACGAGCGAGGACGTGGGTCAGGTACTGGCCGCGGGGGCGGGGCCAGCGCGGGGCGCGGGGGCTGCGCGCGGGGACCTGCTTTGAGCTCTCTGCGGACCGACTCCTGCCCTAAGCTCCCTCCCCGGCGCGTCCGATTCTCACTCTTTAGGAGGGCATTTGGTTCTAAGGGAGGCGCCGGGCCGACCCCTCACCTTTACAGTGGTCACCCCGGTTCCACAGGCGAGTCGCGGCCCGGGCCCTGGGGCGTCTAAGAGAGTAAGGAGGAGTCTGCGACCGGCCACGGGGAGCGGGGAGGGGGCGGGGGGGGGAGCGTGACTTGCTGGCTGAGAGATGGTTGGAGGGATCGGAGGGGCTTAGCGTTGCCCCACGAACTCTCGGAGAGTGGGGTCAACGAGTCTCCCTCTCTGCCTCCCCCTCTCCCGCGCCGCGGCCCCACCCCCGCCGTTGCCACGGTTTCCCTCTCCTGAGTGGGAGTGGAGCCGCGCTCCAGGCTCTGCTCGCTAGCCGCCGCCGTCTGCTCCCGGCGCCCGCACCAGGCGTGGACGCAGGGAAGGGAGGGGCGCGGGACTGGGAGCTCTGGCAGGGGGCGGAACGCGGCCCTCCTCCGCTTTACTTCTCCTAATTCTGGCCCGGGAGAAGGTAAACTGAGGCCGAAAGGGTGGAACCAGCCTGCTGATCTCCGCCTCTGGTAACCTGGATGTTCCGGGGCCAGGTTTGACCCTCGGATAACCCAGGCTAGGGTGCGGTGAAGTCATTCCCGGTGCCTGCCCCTCCCGCTTGTGCCGCGCCCAGGATAGCCTTCTTGTCCCCCTGGTTTTAACCAAGGCCAAATACTTCAAATAACTATCCGCGGTCAACGCGAAGGAGTTGCTCTAGATCCACGTTATGCAAGTGTCCCTGGAGTGGAGGGAGAGGCGAAGGGCGCCCCGCAGGCTCTGGTGGCTCGGGGCCTGCCCAGAAGGGCGGTGAGAGCGGCTGACGCGCGCCGGGGTTGCCGGGGCCTGCTGAACCTGGGCTCCCCCCGCGCTCGGATTGGAAGAGGCGCGGGAGTCACTGTAATGACTTGGCGTGGCTCCGTGACTCAGTTACCCCTGAGACTTACATTACCCAGAGGGCGGCGTGGTTTGTGACACAAGAGGAAGAAGGGAAAATTCTCATAGAGCAGGAACACACTCCGCCACCAGGTGTAGGGTGCGGGGAGTCCCTCTCTCCTCCCCCGGCGTAAGGGTACGCCTGATCCCCGATCATTCCTGGTGCAACCCTGGCGCCTGAAAGGAGGCGGGTGCCGCCCAGTGGTTTCTAAGGCGGTGATGTGGGGCAGTGAGAGGACTCCTCCCTCCCCACCTCTGAAAACCCGGAGCAGTAGCTGTGGGCCCACCGCTCCCCCGCTCAAATCTCTGACAGCTGAGAGGCGGGCGCTGGAGGAAGGGAGCCACGAGGGAAGCCCCCAGCTTCGCTCTTCCTCGCAAAGGCGGAGGAGGTCCCGCGGCCCAGGACCGTGCACAACGTAGACAGGCCAGCCTGGGTCAAGACTCCGGGGACCAGTCGCAGCTATGCCTGGGCGTCTTCGGCCGGCCTCTCCCACTCTGGGCCTCGCTGTCACCCGGCGCGGCAGGAGCTGGAGCAGATGGCCGTTGAGGGCCCTTCCAGCTCCAAGGCGGCGAGTCCCAGGCCTTCCCAACCCCCAGCACGCCGGGGCCTCCCCGAAGGCAAACAGCCGAGGCAGCGGCAGATAAGCCAGGGGCTGTTGACAGAGGCCGCCTGCGTCTGCGTGGAGGGCCGGGCTCGGACTTTGCCTCGCGGCCAGGCCGGGAGCGGCACAGTGCGCCCGCCCAGGCTGCCTTTAGGGCTTCCCCGGGTAGGAAGCAGAGCCCATCGGCTGGCTGACCGTGAAGGATGCACCTGGGAGAAGGGTGCTGAGGCAGTGCTCGGCAGCTCCCAGCTCGCCAGCCCCTTACAACTCAGGCCTGGGTGGACAACGGGAAGAGAGGGTAGCCTCTGCCCGGCTTGTACATCCTTCACTTCTCTTCCTAGGAGCCACGCACAGTCTTCCCAGAGCCTGGAGCTGGGCTCCCCGCAAGGTAGTTGGGACTGGGCAGCCTGCCTCCCTCCTGGGTCCTTTCCTACGGTAGAGGGAAGAGTCATGGGCAGGGAAAACCATACAGGCCAGGAGAGGAGTTGGGGCCCTATCCCCAAGGGTGGCTGGCATGACTGTATTCTTAGGCCTTGTCTGCCTCTTAAAACAATTTTGGGGTGTTGCTCTAGTAGAAGAGAGGGTGTTTGACTCTTGTTCGTTTGGTTCTCTTCTCTCAGTGCTCCAGGATGGGTAAGGAGACCTGGATTCGATCCTGTCCTGGACCCAGAACTCCCACACTTCACTTATCACTAATTATAGAGCAGAATTTAGGTTAACAGGCTTCCTTTTTAAAAAGCAAATACCCCTGGGAGGGTGAAGTCGTGGGTCACTTATACCTTAGTGCAAATCATCTTATAAATTTAAACGGATTGTTCTCATCACCACCGCCACCAGGAGTGCTTATGTGATAGAGTATTGGGAACATGGCAAGGGGGTTGGGTGGTAGAGAGCTTTAGCCAGAGTCTGGATGGCTGGAGGTAGGGAGTAGAAGTCAGGAAGGATGGGGATGAATACCAAAGATGAAGCAAAGGATCTGTTCTGGCAGAAGATACACTGAATATCTGGTGTGATATGAGAAGGAGGAGTCCTCAGGGCTTCCAAATAGAGCTCAGACAAAGGAGGGTCTGAGGCTAGTATCCAGCTAAGCCCTGCCCAGAGAGAGATGCTCCCTGTCCAGCTCCATGAGAGAGGAATTATCAGAGGGTCCTCCTGTGACTTCATCAAAGACTCTTTCACATGGTCAGCTCTCCTGAGCTTTTTGTCCCAAGATGTCTGGGTAGCCTCTTGCTGTGAGTGGCTTTCCCAGACTTCTGTGGTGGAATAGACTGTGCCAAGAGGATGGAGTTTTAGCCCTCTTTTCAGCTAGATTTCACTCTGTAACATAATAAATCTGCTTTCTGATATTCATACAATAAAAGCCTTACCTGCTCAAAAATATATTCCCTGCTGTTGTTCGTGTGCCCAAATCCCCGCCCACCCACCAAAGAACGATTCTCCAAGAACCTTTTTGGATACGTGCATCTTTATATGCATTATGTTCCCTGGGGGAGGTAGCTCCCTAAGATGGAAGACGACAGAGTTCCATGATACTTGCATCAACTCCTTCCATGTTTGACCATATGCATTACTGGCAGAAGAACTAAATCCTGTCATTACCAACCAACCTCAAGAGGTGGCTGAGAGGGCTGAGATGGCATTACGGGTGTGAAAGCCCTTTGTAACCCACATGGCTGGAACCAGCCTTAGTCTCTGCTGCTCTTGGCTGATAATGATCCTCACAAAACTGGGGTGGGGAGAGTGGAGAGATGACCCCATGTTACCTCAGCTTGGGAGCAAGTCAATGCTATGTTATCACACATCAATCAAGTGTCAGTAGCCCAGGACTGCAGCTACTAAATCCTCTTCTACCAGGCACACCTTCCACCTTCCAGCCTCACTCACTGCTCCCACATGATCCCAGAAGAAAGGATGATGCCGTTCTCCCATCTCACCTAACCCAAGGCTGGTTCCGTCTTCTACTGTGGTGGCTACAGAACTAGATGTACCCTCTGATGAAGTCCATTCTGGTCCCAAATTCTGCCAGTAAGTCCCTAAAGCTGCCCGAAGCCCAACCATTAAACCCGTCCCTTTGGATGAAGCAAAAGTGTCCAGCCAACAGAGAGGGGTCCGCAGACAGATCTCAGTGTTTCCTCAGTGATTAAAACATACCACCTTGTGGCTGCAAATTCCTGCCTCTTGTACAAAACTCTTTCTCCTGCAGGGTCCCCTTTGACCCCTAAAGGGAGTCTGGGTGGTAGCATGGATTTTGGAACCTGCTGGGGCAATTGATGCATGAGGAGGGGGTTGAACTGGAGCTTAAGGCAGAGACTGGGGGCTGGGAGCAGGGATGGAGGGGATGTTAACTCTCTGAACTTTGATTGCCTTCTGTAAAACGGCAATAATTACCACCTCATGCACTTGCTGTGCATGTGCAGCAGCATAATGAATCTCAAACTGAGTGTGGGGGAAGAGGGTATCGGATGGTGCCACTCAATACACACAGCACATACATCTTCCTGGAATTTTATTTGAGGATTCGGAGGTGGGAGAGTTTTATAATAAAACTTGGATTTATTATGCAGCATAATGCAAACCTTGTATGTATTAAAGAGTAAAAAAGGGAGTTTTGAAAGAGATGTCATGCTTCTAGTGGGCTGCTTCTGGCTACACCCCCAGATCCCTGGGGATTGGACAAGTGATCACACCCTAGTGTGCCATGTAGGGACTTCAGTAGGAAAACAGGAGCAACGCTGTCTGATGGAGATGAGAAGTGCCTGGCATGCAGTAGGCGGTCAGTAAATGGTGGCTCGTGTTATGGCAACAGCTAGGTCCAGAGGAAACAGGCTCACACAGATGAAACTCTCTCTTGGGTTCACTCAGCTAGAAAGTGACAGAGCCAGGACTGGAACCAACTCCAGACTCCCCATCCAGTGCTCTGTCACTAACTTCCATCTCCTCCCCATGGAAAGGGGTTTTATGGTCATCAGCCTCCCCTGCTTAGGCCAGCATGCCAGTTCTCCCTCTCCCTGTTAGAACACCCTCTGGTCAGGGAAGCTGGATTCCTGGGTTCCACCCTTGTGGAGGCACACATGTGTAACTCCTCTAAAAGGCAGGCACCCTGGGAGGAGGCAGCAGACACACTGTTTGGATGAGCAAACCTCTGCACTTCAGTGGGTAGACACAGGACTGATGAGTTTGGGGTGGGAAGAGGAAAGGTCCAGAGTATGAGATACTCTCAGGACTGGGTGAAGGCTAGACACAATGGTCAAGAGGCAAAAGGTACACCAAAATCTACATTTCCCTCCCAATTTCATCTAAGATGACAGACCCTCAGCTCTTTATCCCATTTTCAAAGCCCAGGTTTCTGGCTCCAGATCAGGACTAAGGGTGCCCTGGGCCTTGTCAACTGGCTAGGAGTGAGATGCATCCAGGGATAGCAAGAGGGCCTTGGGGAGCCCCAAGCCACTCTTTCTCCAAGCCCTACCAGGCTGGCCTCCCTGCCCTGGGCCTATGTAATGGTTTGTTTCCATGTTTGTCTTTCTCCTTAAATGAGAGGAACCAATGGTCCCAAGTAAATGAAACAATAATCCAGATTTGTCCAGCTACTGCTTCATGCCAAGGAATGGGTTGGGGGTGGGGGCATCTGTCACACTCAAGCCTCATTTACTACTCACAACAACCCAGCGAGAGTGGTTATTTTCCCATTTTACAGATGAAGAAACTGAGCTCAGAGGCTTCTCAGGCCCCAGAATATCCGGAGGCATTGGTAGAAATGCAAATTTTTGGTCCCACCCCAGACTGCTCAGAATTTCCGTGTGGTAGACCTGAAAATCTGCATTTTTTAAACAAGAGTGACCATCATGTGATTCTCATGCTCACAAAAGTCCTAAAACCTCGACAGAGCAGTTTAGTAACCTGTCCATGCAGCTTTGGAGCAGCAGAACTGGGGTGCAAACGTGAGCTTTCTGACGCTGAGCCCAGGGCTCTTTTCAGCACACTGAAGAGCTGGATGTCTGTCGCCTCCATGTGCTTGTCTCAGGGTCCGCCACACGGGCTCACAATAAACTTTCCCTGAGCGAATGAATGATTGACTCATCAGGCCCTAGCTGCTTATTGTAAGGTTGGGCGGGGCGACACCATGTTCCAGAGGAAAGAGGGCTTATGCAGACGCTAACTTACAGACCGGGACCGTGTCGCTTTCAGAAAAGCCACTGGCAGAAGATCCGGACCATGGTGAATCTGCCCGTCATGAGCCCTTTCAAGAAGCGCTACTCCTGGGTGCAGCTGGCGGGGCACACGGGTGAGCACGGGGCAGGCGCGGGGGAGGTGGGTGGAGGCGGGGAGGAAGGCACTAGGCAGCACTAACTAGCGCCTGCCCGCAGGGAGTTTCAAGGCGGCGGGCACCAGCGGGCTGATTCTGAAGCGTAGCTCAGAGCCCGAGCGCTACTGCCTGGCACGGCTCATGGCGGACGCGCTGCGCGGCTGCGTGCCCGCCTTCCACGGTGTGGTGGAGCGCGATGGCGAGAGCTACCTGCAGTTGCAGGACCTGCTCGACGGCTTCGATGGGCCCTGCGTACTTGACTGCAAGATGGGCGTCAGGTACGCGTGCCCTACCGGGCAGGTGGGAACCTGTAAAGGGCCCGGGGCGGGGACGAGCGCTCTACGCGTGCCCAAGGCCGTGCTTTACAGGGTCCGGGTGTGCGCCCGCTCAAGCCCCGCCGCTGCCTGCGCCTCCGTAGGACTTACCTGGAAGAGGAGCTGACCAAAGCCCGCGAGCGGCCCAAGCTGCGGAAGGACATGTACAAGAAGATGCTGGCCGTAGACCCTGCGGCACCCACCGAGGAGGAGCACGCGCAGCGCGCGGTCACTAAGCCGCGCTACATGCAGTGGCGAGAAGGCATCAGCTCCAGTACCACGCTCGGCTTCCGCATCGAGGGCATTAAGGTGAGCCACGCCCGCTTCGCTTTGCACCTCCCTTTCGCTTTGCCCTTCCCCCACCCCACCACCCCCCGGCCCCACTCTGCGGTGTCTGTCCTCCATGTTGACCTCCCACCCCAACAGTCCCCGGAAAAGGCAACCTCTGGCGGCAGTCTCGCTGTCCCTGGCATTCAACGTCCCGGGAGGTACCGCTGCTCTGGCCTGATCCTCTCCTCTCGGGCGGGCACGGGGCCCCTGACAATTTCTGGCCACCTCTTACAGAAAGCCGACGGCTCCTGCAGCACAGACTTCAAGACCACGCGAAGCCGGGAGCAGGTGATTCGCGTCTTCCAGGAGTTTGTGCAAGGGGATGCCGAAGTGCTGGTGAGCGCGGGATCCCAGAACCCTGAGGTGTTGGGGAGCCTGATACCTAGGGGTGTCCCCAGGTCAGGTCAATTTATGTAGCACCCTACCCTATGTGACCCCCATCATAGCATTTATCGCATTGTGTTGTAATTGCTTTACATTCCTTCCCTTCTGGGCTGCGCGCCACGTGGGGGCCTGTGCCTTCCTCACCACGGTATTTGCCAAGCCAAGCATGCATCATGGCGCTCCTCATATTCGCAGAGGTTCCACTGGTATTTAGTTAATTTGTTCTCCTCTCCTACTCTACCCTCTCCAGAGGAGGTATCTGAACCGTCTGCAGCAGATCCGGGACACACTGGAGGTCTCTGAGTTCTTTAGGAAGCACGAGGTAAGAGGGGTGGGCTCAGGTACCGTGTCTGTGGTCTGTGAGGGAATAGGGTGGAGGGCTTCTCCGGATTAGAGCTGTAGCCTGACGGTGTGGGACTCGGCAGGTGATCGGCAGCTCGCTCCTCTTCGTGCATGATCACTGCCACCGCGCCGGCGTATGGCTCATCGACTTCGGCAAGACCACGCCCCTCCCCGACGGCCAGACCCTGGACCACCGGCGGCCCTGGGAGGAGGGCAACCGAGAGGACGGCTACTTGCTGGGGCTGGACAATCTCATTGGCATCCTTGCCAGCCTGGCTGAGAGATGAGGCTGGGCCCCTGTCTCCGCGGACCGGAGGGTCTGACAGAAGGACCTGCGCCTGCATCCCCGCCATGCATGCAGGCAGAGACTGAAACCCCGCGGTGCGGGGCGGTTCATACGGTCCTATAGGGCCAGGTGCCGACCACTACGGGACACACTGCACGCGCAGGGCCTGGCCCCCATAAAAGCCCCAGTGTTCCCAGAGCCGATGACACTAATTGACCGGGCGAGGGAGGAGTAGAAGTGGGATGAGTGGCTTCTTCTTCAGCCCAGCTCTTCTGAGGGGGCTCCATACCTCTCCAGAGAAGCCAGATAATGAACTTTATTTCACAGGTACTAGATCTATTGGTCTGACCTCCCACACTACAATGGACTCCCTTTCCCAATAAAACTCAAAGACACCAGCTTTGACTCAGGCCTCATCCCCGCCCTCCTCTGGTCCCTTCTTTCTCAGTTCCCTGGCATCCCTCACATCCATTCAGATCACTGGAGGATATGAGAAGAGCTCTTTATTAGAGGTATCTGTAGTGTTGGGGGCTGCCCAGATGGAGGACGCTAGCGGGGTAAAGGCAATCTGGAGAAGGCTTCCTGCAGGAGGCAATTTCAATTCCCCACCTACACCTGGGAGTTGGGGGAGTATCCTCTGGTCCCAAATATCAAAGGCTGGGAGTGGCCAGACTCTTGCCCAGGAGGCCTGAGACTGGTTTCCAGGATGGAGGGTCCATGGTGCCAGGCCAGCCCTAAGACAGGCCCAGACATACAGCACGGACTGTGGGGGACAGAGGCTACTTGGAACATAAGCCACCTAGAAGCCTGGGGAGGAGTGCAGGGAGGAACTGCTACCCTCAGTGCCAGAGTCCTCACCCTCAGGGCCCTTTGGGACCCAGGAACCATAGGTGGGATTCCAAAGGTTCTGAGGTTGGAGACCCCTGGATTTGGAGGGCTTGAGGCCAGGGGCCAAGGAGGCTCCCTCCCCAGCTCTTCAAGCTCCCCGGACTTGGTTCTTGGGTCTGTGGACATCTTAGGCCCCCCAAAGATAGATAGGCTCCCCAGCCCCTTCCTCCTCCAGGATGGGTCCCAGTTCCACCGGAAGGGGTGAATTCAGCACATCAGGGTTCTGTAATGGGAGGGTAGGGGAGCAGGGGGCCACAGTGTTGTTTTATGGCTTCCCTCCTGACCCCCAAGTCCAGGGTGGTCGGCACAGGTCAGGGGGCACACCTGAGTGCGCTATTGAAGACCTCCAAGATGCTGGCAAAACTAGGGTGAAGTTCAAGCTGATGCTGCCAGCACTGGGTCATGATATGGTACCTGGGGAGAGGCAGGCGTTCATGCCAACCCATGGCTGTGAAAGACCTCCCTCCTGAGGCAGCACTCCATACTCACACAGGCCTTGGACAGACCCTGAGAGGGTCCATCCATCCCCCTCAGATGACAAAGTCCAGCACCTCCTGATCGGTGGGCTAAGGGTAGGGCATGTAGTCCAGTGAGATCTTCCAGAGCAGCACTCCAAAAGACCTGCATCACAAGTGGGAGGAACTAAGTGAAGCCCATCAGGCACAGCTTCCCTTTCCCTCACATGAGGTGGCCCAAGGCAGGGGAGGGCGTGTTATCAACAGGAGTCTGTCTTGGATGTGAAGATGCCCTCCAGGAAGGCCTCTGGAGGCATCTACTTGACAGGCAGCAGAACTTGGCTCCCCTTGCCTTAATAACTGGCCCTACATGAGGGAGGAGAGGAGTGATGAATTGTTTAAATGGCCCAAAGGTGCTGGTAAACTCCCTTGGAGCATCAGCCTTCTCCACATCCCCAGGTCCTACACCTGTAGACAGTGCTTGCCATCCCGAAGTCCCCAGTCTTGGCCATTTGGCTGGGTCTGGTGCAGCTCGGCAGGCAGTTCCTGGCAGCAATGTCCCTGCAGAGTCAGGTAAAAAATTCACTGCCAGAACTGAGAAAGTCCAGCCTTGATCTTTTCCTTAAAAGTTATGTGGAAGGGCTATTCCTTGGGGAAGGAGTTGGGCTCGGGGTCCCCAGAGCCAGGATCACTTCCAACCTGTGGATGAAGTGATTTTCCTCCAGGTAGTGGCAACCCTGGCCTATGTCCCAAGCCAGCTGGAGAAGGTCTTGCATGGCCAAAGGTGATGGCTGGCCCTGGGTCAGGCAGAAGGCGCATCAGACCATGCAGGTTTGGGGACACATGAACAGGGTCTTCAGAGGGGCCTGGAGGGCTGGGAGAAGGGTCTCATCAGCTGTGGCCACCTATGCCTCAGGAAACTCTTCATGTCCCCTCCGGACATCAACTCCAGCAGAATTAGGCCAGGGGCAGCCTGGATGCTAAGCCCCACGCAGCGCAGTGTTCTGATGGCTGACCTTGTTGAGCCAGTGGTGCACACATCCCATCACCAGCAGGGAGAGAAACCATGCCCTAGGCTCCACAGACTGGAGTGAACCTCTGTGTCTCTAGAATTGCTACCTCTCAGCCCCAGGGTGAAGAGAGGCTATTTGTGCAGGCAGTTCTGGGTGCCTTCCTCCCATGTTCCACGCCTGCCCCTGGCCCCAGGTGTACCTGATGATAGTGTCTCCATGAGGAAATCCAGCTGGTCCTATTGAGAGCAGAGTTCTGGCAGAGTCTCGGGAGGAAGAGGGCAGAGCTCCTGAGCGCCCTGGACACTTCAGGAAGTCAGGTTGACCCTAGCTCCAGCTATTGTTCTTTCCTCCCTGGACCCTTCTTTCCTACTGTCAGCTGGAAGCCCCACCCCCTCCCACCTTGATAGTCACCTGCAGGGGGCTGGGGTCCCCAGGAAGGCCAATCACCAGTCCCTCATAGACCTCTCCAAAGGCACCATGGCCCAGGGCTCTGCAGGAAGACAGGTTGGAAGTGAGTGGGTGACTGGGTCTGGGGAGGGTCCTCGAGGGTCCCCCTTGTCCCCCTGATTGCCCTCCATACGCCCAGCTGGCCCTCTCTGAGGGTCTGAGCTCTCCGCATCACGGCATGTCCCCAAGTACAAACCCTGCAAGGGCGACGGTGACTAGACCAGAGCCAGGGCAGAAGAGAGGGCAGGTGTGGGCTAAGGGGGTGGGGTGGGATCTGTGCTAAGGCTTCCCTTAGGTCCTTGCATACACCCTGGGGTGGAAGCAACCCTTGCTCCAAAGGAATCATATCCTAAGGTCCCTACCATCCCAGAACTGGGGATGACAGCTGACTTTGGACAGGTTACTTTCCCTTTAGGAGCTTCTCTGACCTTCATCTTCTCTACACAAGGGGTTTGGACGAGACGTTCTCTGGGATCCATAATTCACCACAACAGGGAGCAGGATGGAGGGTGGGGATTCAGAGTGCACAGGTTCTCAGAAGGAGGGGGAGGACGCAGCTGAGCAGAATGACATTTACTGGGAAACCTCCGTAAGCCCTGGGGGCAGAGGCCAGGACTGGGCCAAGCCCCACCTGGAAGTAGTAGGGGTTGGGGGTTGTCCTGATGGTGGAGGTGAGCTTGCTCAGCTGGAGCTCAGGGCCTGGCAGCCTCATCCACCACAGGCCCTGCCACTTCTTATGGTTCACTGAGGGTGGGAGGAAAAACAGCACACTCTCTACCTGGCTGGCCATCAGGCCTGCCCTGACTTGCCCCCTTCCCAGGACACCTCTCCAGATGCCCATTAAGATAAATGTTGTCCTCAGGCCTCCCCAGCTACTTCTACTCTTAGAACCCCAGAGGAGTCCACCACAGCTCTGCTGGAAGTAGAGGTCTTGAAATCAGCCATGTCTGCCCCTGGGACCCCACAGAAGCCCATCAGTTCAGTGGAGAAATCAGCCATGCTTGCTGGATGCTCCGTACCCAGAATCAGGACCCCACACACCATAGGGAGTCTCAGTGTCAAGATCAACATCACAGCCACCATCAGAATCAAAGGGTCTAAGGGGTGGGCAGGTCTAGAGAGAAAGACACATCTCCAGTGGGAAATGCCTCTCTGTCCCTCTACCCCAAGTTTTACCCATGCCTCAAGACTCAGCTCAAGTGTTAACTTTCCATGATGCTTTCCCCACTTATCCTAAATGAATGCAACCTCTCCCTCCTGAGAACCCCTAAAATACTTTACACCTCCCATGGCAATTGTCACTATGAGATATATCTAGATATAAATGTAGATGTATATCTAGAGATGGTGATAGATATCTCCCCTCACACACTAGACCACTAGACTATGTGCTCCTTGAAGGCAAAGATGCACCTCCAATCCCCTGCCCAACACCCAACATGGTACCTGGCACACAGCAGGCATCCTTCCCGTGCCCTACTGCTCCCCCCAGCCCATGGCCCCAGGAGTCCAGACCTCGGACACAGGCAGGACATACCCATGCAGGTGATGTTATCTGCAGCCAGCTCCATGCCATCTGGGCACATGCATCTGGCCAACTGGAGCTCTGCCTGCCACTGGCAGATTTTCAAAGGCAGTGACCACGATTGAGGTATAATCGAATCTCCACCTCTCCATGACTATAAGTAAAAGAACTCATATTGCAGGGTGAGCATGGGGGGCATACGTACTTTTTCCAGCCTCATGGTTAATTTTAGCCCTGGACTTTGGAACAAGGAGCAGTGCCAGGCATCTAGGGTGGGTGGGAGAGCTTGGGGGACTTCTGTCAAGCCTGTATGCTTCCTCTTCTGGGATCCGTGAGCTTGCAGGTAGTTGAAGAGAATTCATAGCAAGAGATATTTGACAAGCAGACCAGAATGCCTCATACTGGCATTACAACTGACAGCCCAGTTCCCAAGTATTCCTGTGGTGTGCAAGGACAGGTAGTTCACAGTGCAGAGTTGGTGGCTCAGATGGGAGGGACTGAGGAAAAGGGCTAGGCTAGCTGAAAGGTGGGGGATAGGGGCCAACACCTGGCAGAGGCTGCAAGTAGAGCTCTCTGTTGGGGTGTATGAAGGATACCCCATCTTCCCCATCAGCCCAGAGGATGTCAGTCTCTGAGGCATCGCCCCCCTGGAAATTGAAAGAGAGGGTTTGGCTACAAAATGGGGGATTAAGGGGCACACAGCTGCCTCACAGCTGGGAAGCTGGCTTATGAACAGTGGGGAAGCTGGAGTCTCCCAGTGGAAACCCCAGTGTGGCCTTCTCTACACTCACATTACAGTACAGGTGCTGCCAGCTTGCATGTGGGAGCTGAGGGGTCAGAGAAGTGGGAAAGGAGTAATCAGCTGGAATCTGAAGGCCTGGTTCACGATGGCTGGGATGGCTCCTTGTCTGCCTGAACCTCTCTAATCTCATGTCCTCAGCTATCAAATGGAAGAGGCCCAACCCACATATTCCACTTCTGTGATAATGGAGACGATGCGTATAAAGTACTTATGAACAGTACAGCCCAGACAGACACAAAGGCTCTGTTTCTTTATAGCAGTGGTTTCCAAACTCTGGAGTGTATTAGAATCACCTAGAGGACTGACTAAAACACAGATAGTGGGACCCTCCCCTAAAGTCTCTGATTCAGTAGGTTGAAGGGGGCTGAGAATTTGCATTTCTAACAACTTCTTAGGTGGTGCTGATGCTACTGGCTCAGGGACCACACTTTGAGAACTGCTGACTTAAACTATCCCTGCCTTTCTGCCTCCCTGCTCAGCCTGCTAACTCAGCCAGCTGTAAGTTCCTGGGACTGCTGCAGATCGAGGACGGGACTTGTGATGACAAAGGTCCTGGATGTAAAAGAAAATCGAGGGAGTCCTATCCGCACGTGTGATTTGCAACTTATCTGACCTCCTTTTCTAACAGCTATTACTCTACCTACTCTGACCTGGAGCGTAGCTCCACACCTTTCCTAACTCAACTATCTCCCGAGGGACTAGGTCTGTTCTAAGGCTCTAACCTCACTTCACTCTTGGGGCTGCCCAGGTGCCCTCCCCAAAAGTTCACCTACCCGGGTGGCCGCCGCCGTCTCCCCTGAAGCCACCGGCTGAGGCCCAGCCAAGCGTAGCCCAGGCCTCCCTGCAGCCCTGGCCACTCTCCGCCCCCTCCCGCGGTGAGCAGCCGGCCGGCAGAGAGTGGGCCCGCGACGTCCAGCCGTCCCCTCCACCTGCAGAGAGACCGCGGGATGGCCGGCCGCGGGGAGGAGGAGCACGGCCTCCTCCCCGCCGCAGCCCGCGCCCTCACCCGCCGCCCCGCCTCTCCAGCTGCTTCCCGGTGCCGCCGAGGGGTTCTGCAGTTTTTCGGGGGTGGCTTGAGTCCGGCCTCGGTCCTGCCGCCTCAGGTACGCCCGACCGCCTCCTCCGGCCGCCACCAGCAGCGGCTCCAGCTCGCGGGCGCGCAGCTACGCGGCAGCAGCGTTCCGGGGTGCGCCCTCTAGCCGTCGAGCGACGACGACCCGGGCGCTGGGTGAGGGCCCTCGCCCCGGGGACTGGAGTAAGCGAAGGGGCTACCAGCCAGGCCCAGGGCTCTGGGGACGCCAAGGAGCTCGTGTGCGTGCGCGCCCGCGGGAAGGTTTGCGACCTCAACGCTGAGCGCTGGAGGCGGGCGCGGCCCGCGCCGAGGCAAGCAAGTACCCGAAAGACGGCGGCGGCAACCCCCATCCGCTCCGACTCCTGCCCAGCTCCGCGACCCCGGAACCCCTCTGATCCCCTCCGTCGCCGCGTGCTCCTCAGCGGCCGGAGACTCTCCGAGGCAGAACGAGCTGGCTCTCCTGGCTCCCTGGCGGGCGCCCGGGGCCGGAATCAGCGGGGGTCCGGGACCCTCCCCTCTCAGTGCTGAGGTCTTAACCCCAGGAGCGCCCTCTCCTTCCACCCAGCCCTCGCCCTGGGGCGCTTGAGCCGTCCCCCTCTCACTGGCTCCGCTTACCCTCGGACAGGCGTCCTCTCCCTGCTGCCCTACGAGGATGTAAGGCAGCTCCCCGCGACCAAGGGGGGAAACGGCGGAGAGGAAGACTCCAGGCGCCGGTGACAGGTGGTTCTTGGCACCTTTGCCGCCTGCGGCTCCATAGGCTGAGATCCTGCGGAAAGCAGGCGCTGAGTCCCCGGCCCTTGACCATCGGTCCTCGGGCCGCCCGCCCAGGGCAGAGATTGCTGACAGAGGCAGCTTCAGAAGTTCTTATCTGAAGGACTTGGAGGACGTAGTCGATTTTGAAGGAATGGGGAGACTAGGTGTGCACACCATAAAAACAGATTTTACATTTTTTTTTTTTTTTGGCCGCGTCGCGCGTCTTGTGGTTTCTTAGTTCCTCGATCTGGGATTGAACCCGGGCCCCCAGCAGTGGAAGCACAGAGTCCTAACCACTGGACCGGCAGGAAATTCCCTAGATTTTACACTTACTTCGCAAGGCTTAATGGAGATGGAGGGAAGCTCAAGCCACCCTTGGTGGCAGCCGCTGGTTAGGGACACTCCACTTGGCAGGAACAGGCTCCTGGGTACGGCTAATTTGGTGGCGACTATTGCCACCTTTCCCTGGGTTCCGCTGGAAGAAGGGACAAAGCCGCCCTGGCCGCTTGTCACTGCGGAATACCCCAAGACGCAAAATGGTGCGTACGCAGCCTTGGTTCCCCTGACCACAGAACCTCAGATTCGCAGGTCACCACCCTCGTCTATTCCTGCTCCGCACTTACAGATACTGGCCGGCGCCCCGCGCCCACCACAACTGCACGCCTTTCAGAGGCCCGGCGGCCCCACTGTCACCACCACACTGCTGCCGGTGTAGTCCCGGCCACACTGTGTGGGCCCGCGTCAGCTGCTGGCCCTGCAGGTGGAGAACAGCCAACGCCCCTCCGTGCCTGGGAACAGGGAGGGAGGAAAGGGTCAAGAGCACCTGCCCCGGCCTGAGGGTCGGCCATGGTGAGTGGAGAAGGGAGGAAGGAGCTAGGAGCTCACCTGGGGGAATCAGGGGAGAGGCTGGCTCAAAGCGGCTAGGCGGTGTGGTGATGTTCAGGTCCCAGGGGCTTGGAACTGGCAGGGGCAAGGGCGAGGACGGGGGAAAAGGTGCCTGGGACCCTAAGCTGGAGCAGAGAATGGCACCTGAAAGGTGACAGGGCAACAGCAGGGTTGGGAGAGGGCACAGAGGTTAACGGGATGGGAGATGAAGAGAAGGCTGCCCTAGCCTCTCACAGCCACACCCCTACCCCCACCCAGTCAGGGCACACCAGCACCTGGAAGCCGGCCCCAAGACAACTCTGGTCGACGAAGGCAGGTGGAAAGGGTGGTGGTGCCCGCTTTTGTCTCTGCAAGTTTTTCCCCTGGAGAGCCCTTCCTAGTGGATGACTTGGCACCGAGCTGAGCTCGGTCCTGCAGGTCCCCCGTCTTTTCTCAACTTACCTTGGTGGTTCTGCCCCCAGCTGGTGCTGAGACCCTAGGGCCTGTCCCTCCTTCCCCAGCCGATATCTGGAACCTCAGATTCAGGCACCCCTGCAATTCTCTGCCTGCACTCCCCATACACTGACCCAGGAGCTTTGGCTGCAAGGGTTCGAGGCCTCTGCAGGAGCCACTTGGGACCCCTTCTGTCTCGACTGTGGTCCCCAAGCCTAGGAAGGTGCCTCTAACATGATGGTTCCCTGATTGCCAAAAGGCACTTACCCATGGCTCTGAGCCACTGCAGCAGCCGGCTGAGCGGACTGGCCCACTGCAGCCAGAGTTGCAGAGTCAGACCTTGCGACTTCAGCCCAGACTGCCGCTTATAGGAGTGTCCAGTCGCTAGCTGGAGACCGCTGGGTCCTAAAGCCGGCCTGGCCACTCCCACCTCAGACCCCAGGATGTGAAGGATCTCAGGGTTCACCTCGTACAATTCCGTTGCCTGCGTCAACTCTGTGCACAACTTCTTACTGTGATTTTGGTGATTTGATGTCAGAAGACCAGAGTGCTAGTATTAGCATCCCTAGTCAATTGGTTTTGGTGAAGAAATCACAACAGCTCTGAGACAGTTTCTCTACCACCTGCAAAACCATAGGAAGGGAAGTTTCTCCGTAAACCACAAAGCACCCGACAACTGAGAGGGCCACACAGCCGTCAGGTGGTTTTGTGTCTTCCTCATTCTTTTGCTCAAAATACCAATTTTAGTGGCTGAGGCCTGCTTAATATAAAACACTGAAAAAAAGAAGTTATAGTAGTTAGCTACTTGGTAAAGTCTCTGAGTGTAGAGTGCCGGGTGTAGACACAACAGCGATTTTTTTAAAAGTTTGGTACCCATGCCTTATTTAAGTCTCACTATGAGGTCACAGAATTTACTTTGCAAGGTCCCTGTAAATCAATAGTTCCCCAAGTGTGGTTGGTTCTGGACGGCAGCAGTACCTGGGGACTGGCTAAATGCAAATTCTTGGGTTTCACCCTAGACCTACTGAATCAGAAACACTGGTGGTAGGGCCCGGTGATCTGTTTTAACTCACTGTCCAGGTGATTTTTTGCACATAAGTTTGAGAGCTATTGCTGTTTTGCAGATACGGGAGTTGCTGAGTGAAGCGTATTGTATGATTCTGTGTTCAGCAGCTCCGTTTATGGCGAGTGGTTTCTTTACCTACTGACAGCACACTGCACTCACCCTGACCTATAAACACAATGATGGTAAGTAATTCCACACAGCAAATGACACTGTAAGAAAGCTTAGTGTTGGAATTCAGGCAAAAGAACCTAGAAACTACCAAAAGAAAGAAAGAAACCAATGAATCAGAGTTTATGCTTTGATCCACTCCTCCCCAGCCTTTGCCTATCACCAATAAAGTCCACAGTGGAAGGGGTGTTGTAGAACAGCACTATAGACAACGTTTTCACTCCACCTCCCCTCCCGGCCCCCGCCACAGTCCCACCACCAAATTCATACATTGAAACGGAATCCCCACATTGAGTGTATTTGGAGGTGGGGCCTTTGGGAAGTGATTAAGTCATGAGGGTTCCATCTTCATGGGTGAAATGGGATTAGCGCCCGTATAAAAAGAGGCCCCAGAGAACTCCCTTGCCTCTCCTGCCATGGGAGAGCTGCCTATGAACCAGGAAGCAGGCCTTCACCAGATACCAAATCTGCCAGCACCTTGATCTTGGACTTCCCAGTCTCTAGAACTGTGAGAAATAAATGTCTGTTGTTCAAAAGCCACCCAGCCTGTGGTATTCTGTTATAGCAACCCAAACAGATTTAAGATAGACAGCTACTGCACCAGTCTGATTTTTGGCTTCTTCTTGTCTCATGATCACAGCTGATGGAAATAGGGGGCCATAAGGAGACAAGATGCTAACCTCATTTAGCACACCTACACTCCAAGTGGACTGCCGAGAGTCCTTCTAGAAGCACCCCCCATTCCCAAGAGCACTGCCCTGGCCTGGCTTCACTCCAGAACTGGGACCCACATTTTTGTTGTCCCAGATGTGGACTCAGTTTTCACCTCCCATTCATGATTCCTCCCCCGATGTCTCTCACAGTAGTCCTGCTTCCCCCAGAGATAACCCATTCCTCGATACCAATCCTGAACTAGTACATCTGAAATCAGTCCAAATCAAATTCCCAGAAGATAAAAAAATTCTTTATTTCAGTGCTCAGCTCCAGTATTCATATACCCTGGCCTGGGGTGGGGAGAGGAAGAGGTGTAGTTAGTTTGTCTTGTCCCCAAGAAGCGGTATATAGCTAGGTCACCCCTCACTCCCAGCACAGACCCTCAGAAGCCCCAGATCCTGAGCTCCAGATATCAGGACATAAGGGTAGGCTCACCAATCTCCAAAAAAGCTCAAAGAGCTTGCTCCTAGGAAGGCAAGCCTTCTGCTCTATTGTTTCCTGCACACTCTTAGGACATGAAGCCCTTCTCTCTGGCCAGGCATCTGTTGGTGAACCCCAATAGAATGTATCCATCTCTTCCTCTGCAGCAGCTATATATACTAGGTCTCTGAAACCCCATTTTGGAGCACCCCTGAGATCAGTTTCTGGAGGTACTGCTGACGCAGAGGGGGCAACTGGGGATACAGCTCAAAACCCTCTGGAAGGGCAGAATTAGGAAGCTTATAGTGGAGAAGGTGCTGCCGAAGACCCTGCAGAGAAGGAAGACACTTTATGAAGTGGGTAGTGAGATCCTGTTGAGATCTCTGTTCCCCAAGACCCTCCATTCTCCCACCCTCCAAGATGTGCCCTGCCCTACCTCATCTGCCAGCAGCCAAGTTTTCTGCAACATGCTCCTGCGGGCAGCCTTTACCTCATCCTAGAGGCAGAAGACGGAGAGGTGGCACCAGGCCACGGGCCTATCACTCGCCTGGCCTGGCCCTCACCTCCTCCCCAGCTGGCTCAGTTCAACTGCAGGTTCCTTCCCTCCCTCTGGAGATGGGGACGTAACTTACCAAGCTCTTTGGGTCCTGGCAGAAGATGAAGCTGTTGACATGAGCCACGGCCACAGCATAGAGCACAGGGCACCAGCGTGATTGGAGCGCACCAGTAACCAGAGCCCGGAAGTAGAGCTGAAGGAGGGCCAGGTTGTCTTCAGGAGGCGCTGTGTAGTTTTCCAGGGACACAGGCAACTGTGACAGGGGAAATGAGACAAGCTGAGGGTCAGGGTGGAATGTGTATCACTGGACAACAGGGTGGATGGTTGATGGTCACATGAAACAAATCATGAGGGCAGAGATCCGGTCCTAGACAGACATCCATCCCTGTCTATCACAAGGATCAAGGTTAAAGACTAAAGAGCTCGAAAGCAGCGGAAACTGGGGAACTGAGAAGCAGCTGTGAATTTCTACTGCTACTACTACTTGCTTAATCTACTTAAAACTTTCAAAATGTGATGTTCAGCTGCTCAATTCTATTACCAAACCTTTCAAAAGTTTATGTTCTTTGGAATAGTAATTCTGTTTCTAAAAAAATTACTCTTAATTCCACACAGAAATGATTATGAGTTTATTTCCAATGGTGTTTATCACAGTGTTACTTAAAATAGCAAAAAATCAGAAACAACTTTCATGCCCACTAAGGGGTTCTGATAAAATAAACTGGGACGCACCTGCATGATGGATTATGATATAATAATAAAAACATTGATTTCTTAGATTATTTAATGATGTGAGAAATGCTTACTACCTAACATTCAATGAAGAAAACATTATGCAGTGATCCCAATTTTATAAAAATATATATGCACAGGGACTTCCCTGGCGATCCAGTGGTTAGGACTCGTGTTCCCAATGCAGTGGGCATGGGTTTGATCTCTGGTCAGGGAACTAAGATCCCACATGCTGCGAGGTGCAGCCAAAAAAAAAAGACGAAAAAAAGGTAAATCAAAATAATTACTACCGGGCAGTGGGATTATGGATAACTGTAAAGTTCTTTTTTTTCCCTTAATCTATTCTTTTTTTGGCCACACCACGTGGCATGTGGGATCTTAGTTCCCTGACCAGGGATTGAACCCGGGCCCTTGGCAGTGACAGCGTGCAGTCCTAACCACTGGACCCCCAAGGAATTCCCTGTAACGTTCTTTTTAATTCTTAAAAATATTTTATATTTTCTTTTTAGTTTTTTATACAAAATATACATTTATATCTTACATACGTATATTAAAATGTTTATATTTCAAGCTTACCAAAATAAGTTATAATGAAAATAAAAAAACAAATCTTAAAAAAATTAGTAACTCTTTACAGCTTACAAGTTTAACTCCTTAGCCTGATATCTGAGGCCCTCTAAGACTTTATTAGCTTTGTTTCCAACAAGTTCCCAAGCTGATATCTGTCATAGACTCCTTCCTCTTCCCATCCTGTCATATTCCTTCCTGCCTCTGAGCTTTTGCTTATGCTGTTCCACTAGGTACATTCTATCTTTCTCCTTAACAATCCAAATTCTACCCAATTTTCCATGCCCAGATCAATCCCCACTTCTTCCACAAAGGCTTCTCCTCGTGGGAAGCCCACTTTGATCTTTCCCTTCTCTGAATCCTGACTTAACACCTAGAATCTGAATACCCGAGGACTATGTTGGTTTTAGTACATCTCTTATCTAGGCTGTAGCACCTCATGAGCAAGGAGCCGTGCCTTTTTAATAATGAACACCTACTGTATGCCAGACACCACAGTAAGCCCTTTTCACGTATTCTCTTAATCTCCTCAAAGCCTCCAAGAGGTAAGATAAGGAACCTGAGGCCCACCAAAGCTCCCCGCGGCTCAGGACTGCCTCCAAGGCCCAGGACAGGATGCCCATGGTGGGCCCTGCTGGGCTGAGAAAGTACCTGGGTCAGAGGCAGGCCCAGAGCTCGCAAGGCTCCCACGTGCTCCCCAAAGAGGGCAAGGCGCAAGGTGACGCTGAACCGACGCTGCAGGGGGAGGAGAACCAGAGCCCCAAAGAGGTGGTCCCCAAAAGACACAGCCTCAAAATGCTCCAGGAAGTTGGCATAGAGATCCGGGAAAGACGTCAGGCCAGGAAGTGGGCAATCCAGGTTGAGGTTTGGTAGGACTTCAGGCTGGCAGAGCCGGGCCAGGAGGGCTGCCACCAGACGTTGTATTGGGGTCTCCCGGAACAATTCACTGTCCACCAAGAACACACACATGAGCCGTGCCAGGCGGGCAGCAGGAGGCACAGCCTGGAGGGCCTGGGGGCGCCAGCTCTCCAGGACTAGCACCCACTGCAGGGCCCGCATGGCTGTGCCCACGGTGTCAGCAGGAGGGAGCCCCGAGGGGCTGTCTGCGGCCCGGTGGTAGAGCTGAATCAATGGCAGGAAAGGCCAGTCAGTGGGCAGCAGGGGCTCCTTAGCCACAGGGAGCAGCAGGGCTGGGACTCGCTGGAGCGCCCCTCGGTGCAGGGCTTGAGAGGCTAGCAGGCTGGCCCGGGCCAGTGAGCAGTGGGTCAGGTAGCAGCTGCGGGTGCTGGGGAGGTCCTGGCAGGCCTGAGCTAGCAGAGTCCCTCGCCCACACCCAAGGTCCCCGCCGCTCCCTAAGGACAGCCGGTCAGAGAAGTCGGCTGCCTCCGGACCCCCTGATGCTCTTTCCCTGTAACAGAACCCAAAAGCCAAAAATGAGGGCTAGAACCCACAAGTCCATGCCAGCTCTCCAGGGCTTCCCAGAGGCTCCTAGGTCCAATCCTGCTCCTCCCTGTTCCCCTAATAGCCTTCCATGTGATGTGTATAGCAGTTAAGAGGACGGGCACTAGAGCCAGTTACCTCGTTGCACGTTTACAGAACTTCTCTGTGCCTCACTTTCCTCAGAGTAAAGTGGGGATAATAATGATAATAATACACATCTCATGGTACGGTAAAACAATTAAAATCGAGACAAACGGTTAAGGGAGTACCGGACAAGGAGTAAGCACTGGGTAACTGTTAGCTATTATAAGCGTACAGCTAGTTTATAACCATTTTTCAGCCATACAGTCACAGAAGTCTCATAATAATACTCTAGCATATTATCCTCATCCTCACTTTACTAATGAGGAAATGGAAACTCAGACAGGTTAAGCGTAATCCATGGAAGAAAGAGAATGAAACCCAGGTCTCCTGGCCCCAAATTCAGGGCTGCTCTGTCAACCACCACAGCAGCCTCTCAAAGGGCTCAGTTGATGCCGCCAACCCTGGACTTACGGGAGGAACTCCAGCCGGAACACACAGCTCAGCAGTAGCTCATGGGCGAGGTGCTCGCTTCCGGGCAGCAGCCGGCTCAGCAGGGCCAAGGCCATGCCGTGATAGAGGGCAGCACTGGTGGCTGACACTGGCTGGAGTGTCGCCTGTGGACAGAAAAGGGGGGAAGGCGGAGGAGCAGGCAGAGGGGGTGAGGGGGGACAAAGCAAAGAGAAGTGAGGAAGAGAATATATGCTGATGGGCACAGGGCCTGGGCATGTCTGCAGGCAAGTAGAACCGCATGGCCTGCCAGAAGCAGCACAAGCTCCAGAGAAGCAGGATGGGGATAATGGGGGGGGGGAGTGGACAGAGGGATGGGGGTTGGGGGCACCCACCGCTCTCTGGGCCAGGGCGAGTGCCAGGTACTGCAGGTGATACTCATGGCGCAGGGCCCACGCGGAGAAGGGTGTGAGGTGTGGAGCAGCCACAAGAGCCACACATTGGAAGAAGTAGTTCTGCAGTCCTGGGGCAGCCAATACGGCAGCCAGCTGAGGAAAAGCAAGCTTCAGATTCACAGGGTGACTTTGATGCCCTCTAGGGCTCCCCAGCTGCCCCTTCCCCAGCTAAACTCAGAGAAATGGGTGCTGGCAGAAGAGGCCTCTCTTCCCCAAGGGGCGCCCTTCCCCTTTCTGACTCCTGCCATCTTGGTCCCCTGCCCCCCTAACCAGGCGCCCAGCGCTCACCTGGCCACACAGCCCCTTGTGGATCCAGCCCAGGGTGTTGAAAAGAGAGAGGAGGGCCGTGAGGAATGGGAAGGGGGAGGCTGAGCCAGCCAGACTGAGAGGAGGGTGGCCTCCTGCGCAGCCCAGTGACACGAGGCTGGAGAGAGCTTCAGGGGCCGGAGCACAGGACTGTGGGTTGCAGAGAGGGGAGCAGCACCTGGAAGCAGAATGGAGACACTGAGGGGGGCTCTGGCCTGACATGTGCCGGGCTGGAAACAGCTGCTTGGTCTGCGACCAAGGCTAGCGGAAACGTGGCCGTGCGGAGAGTGCCCACGTTCCCTGGAGCCCCCAGTCGCTGCCTGCTAGGGATTCAGGTTTCCCTCAGGCTGGGGGGTTCCAGCTGGGATGGACCAAGGAGCCAGGCGCAGGAACCCCACAAGGAGCGAAACTGCCGCCTCCCCGCCCCACCGCCGGCTCCACAACCGCACGCAGTACACACCCCAGCGAACCCCACAGTCTGCCCAGAGCGGGCTGGCTCAGCAGGGGCAACAGCAGCTCCTCCGACAGGCGCTCCGTGTCCTGAAGCCAATCCCCTGGGCACACGCCTGGCTGGAAGACCAAGACACTCACTGAGCTGATGGCCCAGGACCCCCCTTCTCCTGGACCCTGTGTACCCAGGCCAAGCCCATGACTCCAAGTGGCCAAGAGTCAGTGTTTAGAGGCTTCTGCCTTCTGCCCCTTCTAGAGGCAGAGAAGACCCTGAGGTTGCTCTGGCACCCACTGTCTAGGGTCTTGAGAGAGCATAAAGGCTCCAGGGAGGCTGAGCGGCTGTTTGGGGTTCTATGGTCCCTATCAACGCGACTCCTTGGAAGCTCCACTGGACGTGGAGGTGGAAAGAGGAAGAAAGGTAGGAGGGAAAAGGTGGAAATGGGGAGGGAGGTACGGAGAGGTGGAGACAGAGGGAGAACGAGGGTGGAATGCTCAGGTGAAGGCAGGGCACCCAGGGCGGCGTGGAAGGCAGGCAGGCAACACTCACCTGCTGGCTCCAGGCCTGGTAGTAAGCGTCCAGGAAGAGCAGGCAGGCAGTGGGCACTGGGCCAAGGGCACTCCACATCTCAGGTCTGGGCAGCAACTTCAAGGTCTGTCTTAGACAAGGCTCCACGAGAGGCTGGAGCCCAGACACCTGCGTCCAAGTGACTGAGGAAGGAGTGGCCGACAGACTGGCCTCAGCAGAGTCACTACAGGAGAGCCACAAGGGGCCACAGTGAGGATCTGGCTGCCTGGACTCCCCTCTAAGCCCTGGCCACCCTCTCCCTGTGGAGGAGCACTCCCACCGGTCCCAGAGCTCCCAACAGGACGTCACCGCCAGCAGCTCAGGGCTAGAGCCTACCTTCTGGGCTCAGGGGTGGTGCTACCAGCTGCTAGGGTCAGCTGGGTGAGGACGGTGAGCAGTGAGGCTGTCCTCTGCAGAGCCAGGGGCTGAGGGGAGGGGCTGCTGAGCTCCTTCGGCACAGCCTGCAGGGCTCGCGTCAGCACAGGGTACAGCTCCCTGGTAAGCGGGGAGAAGGACCGCCCTTCAGTGTGAGAAGGGAGATGGAAACAGAAGACACAAAGCAAGGCTCGGCCCCGGGCATCTGCGGTCTGGCTGAGGAGGAGCAGGAGGGAGGCCCAGGGCTGGGGACTCTGGGAAGGTTTCAAGAAGGAAGGCTGGGGGCTGAAGGGAAGGAGGTAGCCCCTCAAGGCTTCCACCACAAGAGGGAATTTAAATCTGATTTCACCAAGATACCAAGCTGGGGTGCACAGAATGTGGTTAACCCAGCTTTGTTCCACTCTCCCCTGGCTACTGACTCCCAAGTTTTCTTCCTTTCTCCCAGAATCACCTCTTTCTCATACTCAGCCTCCCTCCGAACTTGAACCTTGAGCAAGGCCAGAGTGCAGAGCTGGAGGGGTCTGTGAGGGAGCCTACCCTTGTCTCTCCTCACCTGTAAAGGTCACCGCCCTGGCCGTAGGAGGCTGCCACGGCCCACAGACGGAAGGCCTCAGTGCTCAGTGTCTCGGCTTCCTCTGGGGGCAAGGCCAGATCCTGGGGAGCCTCAGCTACAAAGCGGCACAGGCGACTCCGGAGATCAAAGCCACTCAGCTGGGGTTGGGCAGAGAGTCTGGGGATCAGGATCAGCTGGGAGCCCGAAGTTCCAAGCCTCAGGTTCTCTCACTACAGAAACTGGCTCAACTCATCCCTGCTGAGACCCCTCTGGTGCCAGAGGGTCATAGTTCTGGGCTAGGGTGAAACTATCTCATCCATCCCTCCCTTCCTCTCTCCTTCCCTCCTTCTTTTTAGCAAGCACTTGCTGGGCACCTTGGCTATGCCTATTTGTATGTGGCCCTTCTGGCCTGGGTCCAGGGAACAGGGAACCTTCCCTTCACAGAATGAAAGCAGAGCAGGCCTACAGGATACACTAGGCTCCAGGTGACTAGGTTCCTGCCTGAGGGTTTCTGTTCCATTTCTAGGCAACTGGAACAGATACAAAGAGAAAGATGGCATGACTGGGCCACCCAGAGTGCAGGGGCTATGCTTAGCCCCCAACCCAGCCCCGTCTCAAGCCCCCATCCCTTGCCCTGTGTTCTGCTTACCAGCCGGGCAGCAATATTCCTACCAGCCGAGGCCAGGACACGAAGAAGTTTCATGGCAGGAGCACAGGGCACTCTGTGTAGACTGAGGGTAGGCCTCACCCCCATAGGGGACCAGCTGGTGGGCAGGAACTCTTGAATCACAGTCTCTATCAGCCGAGGGCACTCTAGGACCTGTGCAGGCCAGGAGGAAAAGGGAGGTAGGGAGGCTGAGGGTCAAGACCAGGCCTAGCTAGGCTCTTTGCCCAGTCCCTGCCTCCTTCTCTTTCTCACCCTTGTGGCTGACTCCAGGGAATGCCGGGCCAGGCGGATGAGCACAGCCAGGATGTCAAGGACCACAGAAGGTCCTGGGCAGGTCACCTCCAGCAAGTAGCGTAGCCGAGGCAGCAGGTTGGTGGCCAGGAGCCCCTGAGGATCAGAGACACAAACCCACTACCAAATGCAACTGGGCCCCAGGCCTTGATGACCCCTCCTGCCCAACATGTGCTGGCCCTGGAGGTCATGGGACCAGTGCAGCTGCCCCAGCACTTTTACCTTGATGACGTCATGTCGGGCCAGGTCAGATGGAGGCCGGTTTCCTTCCTCCGGGCTCTTCCTTTTTGCCTTTTCTGCTGGGGGCCCTTCATCCTCATCCTCGTCCTCCTTGTCCTCCTGGCTGGGCATCAGAGGGAACACCAAAGCTCCATGGTACCAAGAGAAGGTGCTATCGAGGAGCTCCTGCCAGAGGAAAGAGTGTGAAGGTGGGAAGAGGAAGAGGGATCAGGCCAGAAAGCGGGTCCAGAAGTAGAGGGCAAAAGCCACGCACAAAGGACAGAGAGGCAAGGCTCCTAGGCTTTGGGGCCTTTAGAAGGCGGTGACACAGCCACCCCATTCTGTGCCCTGCCTGGCAAAGCCTCATCAACGAGGGCAGGCCCAGCAGGAGGCGTAGGGACCCTAATGCCTCGAAGCCTCATTCCTATGCCTGTTGTACCTCATCTCCAGGAGCCACCAGCAGAGCCCGAAGAGCCCGGACAGCAGCTGCGATGACCCCATCCACTCTGTCATCCAGAGAGAAGCGCAGCAGGAAGAGGAAACCAGCATCCAAAAGGAGGCGCAAGACATTGCCCACTAGCCGGTCCCCAAACTCGCCAGCCTGGGCCTTGAGGGCAGGAGGATAAAACCTTGCTGAATACGCTGAAGTTACAGAGTCTCTGTCCTAAACCCTTCACTTGTCCAGCTAGGATCCTGGGTTTGTCCTGTTCTCAGTGTGACCCACAGACAGCTGGTGTATGGGCCAGTGAGTCAGAGTGAAACAGGCAGGAGATGGGAAAGCCTAAGGGGAGGGGGGCGGGCAGGACGAGGCCAACAGTCCACTCACCCTGCCGATGACCTGGGCCAACACATGCAGCGCTAGTGCTCTCTGCTGGGACACCTGGCTGCGCGTCAGGTGGAACAGCTCCTGAAGGGAGTACCCTGCTCTCTGGAACAGGGACAAGAAGTCAGAAGGAGCCAAGACACAGGGCAGCACCCACCAACAAATACGTGGCAACCCCTATCTGCCATGCACTGAGTCAGGTGTCAAGGTGAAGACAAAGAAAAGTAAGTGATGTCTCTTGCCTCTGCTCTCCGTGGAGCCTCAAACTGGTAAAGGAAGCAAGACTGGCGCACAAGTAACCATAGCATAAGGCAGTTTGGGAGGAATGTAGTAATCGGTGTTTAATTTGCAACCAGAGAACAGGAGAGAGAGAGAAGGGGCACCTGGAAAAGTGATGTGGTCTCAGTGGGTGGGTAGAGCTCTGATGGCCTGGCATGGCGCAGAGGGGAAAGGCGTTCCCTGGAGCGGGCTTCAGGAACTGAGCCCTGGAGGTCCTTGAGCACAGCGGGTACGTGGGGAGGAGGCAACAGAATGTGCAGCAGAAGTGAGGGACGCAGAGCTGTGGGGTCAGCAGGGACAGATGGTGGAAGGCTGTTCTGTCGTGCTGAGGAGCCAAGACCTTATTCTGGGAGAATTCCCTGAGCTAGGAAACCTTCTGAGGCAAGGGACAGCCTGAGCTGGGCCAGGGGAAATCACTACGGCAGCCCCGTGGGGGAGCGAGCGTATGGCATGACGGAGTGAGCAGAACATGGCGACTGAACAGACCAGAGGGATCAAGGCTCTGATCGAGGAAGCACTGCGGGGAGGTGACAAACAGAATTGGCAAGTTCTGGTGACTGACTGGAATGTGAGGGAACAAGGAGAAAGATTTCAAGCCTAACAACTGAAAGGACAGGGACTTCCCTGATGGTCCAGTGGTTAAGACTCTGCGCTCCCAATGCAGGGGGCCCGGGGTTCGATCCCTGGTCAGGGAACTAGATCCCCCATGCGGCAATGAAGATCCCGCATGCCACAAGGAAGACCCGGTGCAGCCAAACAAATAAACTAATACATAAATATTAAAAAAAAAACAAAAAACTGAAAAGGCAGCAAGGCCGTGAACGGGAATAGGGCGCACAGAAGGGCCAAGGCAGCTGAGCAGCGGTCCTTCTCCACATGGATGTTAAAAGCACTTGCTGAGAGCTGCCCAGTACTCCCTGGACCCCATGCCTCACCTCCGCCTCCTCTCCATGGTGGTGCAGGCCCCGATGGGTGGGAAGGTCCACGCTGGGGGCCAGCAGCTCTCCCTGAAGACTGAATCGGGCCTGCATCCTCTAATGGGTACAGAACGAGAACTATGGGCTGGGGGCACCAGCAACTTCCCCACACCCATTCCTCACCTGTAATCCCAGGCCTCTCAGGACGTAGGGCCTGACTCTACCTCTGACCAGAAGTGGGGCTCCTCTGGCCTTTAGAGGCCAGGCAGGAGGAGGGGGGTGAGCACTAGGAGAGATGTTTCTCCAGCTTGGGGGAAGAGAAAAGCCTAAGTTCTGGGTGCAAGACAGCAGCCCCACTCACTGTCACCCCACCTTGCCCTTGTAGGCCAGCTGGCCCTCCTCACCTCCTGAGTCTGCTGCCGTCGGAGTGGAGGCAGGTCTTGGGTCCAATGGAGCTTCTCCAGCTCAACAGTGTCCATGTGCAGCCATTCTTTCTGGGGGGTCACGGGCAGTGCCAGAGCTGGGGAGATGGAAGCAGAGTAGTATTCCCTAAGGGGCTCAGCTCACTGATCCACTGGGGTCCCAGCCATCATCCAGAAGCTGCCACATCCACCTCTGCCCAAGGGTCTGGCAGCCTCTGCCTTCAGCTATGACTAATGGCACGGCCCAGGGGCTGGAATGCCTGATATGGCAGAACACACCCCGTCCTGGGCTCTAGCCCCTTTCTGACCCCAAAGATTTGTTGGGAGAGGGAAGAGGAAGCGGAGGAGATAAGGAAGAGAAGAGAGAGGAAGCAGAGGAGGAAGGGAGAACCACATACAGCAGGGAAACCACAGTTCTCCACTCTCTAGTACCGACCTTCTAAAGGAGCAGGGGAGTGGGGACAGTGAGGAGGGGGCAGCTATACCTCAGCAGAGCAAGATACAGAAACACACACCTGCAATATCCTCCTCCTTCCTCACCCCACCCAACCCCCATCCAACATGCTCAACTGGCCTAGAGCTCATCCAGGGGCAGGAGGTTCCTGGCTCTCCTAATTCAATTCTTCTTTCGTTAATCACTAATAAAATCATCCAGTTCCTGGAAGATGAGTGCTCCCACTGGCCTCTCTGCTTCAGGTCTGGCATGTTCACAAGACCTGCGTCAGACCCTTCCTCTCCCACCACCCTGCCATTATCCCCCCAACACTGAGAGCAGAGGCAGTAAGAACTGTGGGATGGATGGAGCCAGAGCTGGGGCAGCTACTGCAAAGGCAGGGGGCAGATGGTCTGGAGGGGGAGGGGGCCATTCAGCCATCACGTTGTGCTGTCTCTTACCAGGGAAGGGGGAGAAGGAGCAGTAACAGGACAGGAAAACAGGAAGCACGTGCAGGAAGATATAAGCATCAGCAAATGAAGACTGATTTCAAGCCAATAATGAAGATTAACGTTAGACCTTCAAGGACAGAGAAGATTCTCTCTCTTCCCATCTGCCAGGCCTAGGAGAAGGAATACTTTCCTCTACTTTTGTTCCCCAGAAGTCCCCTCCTCCTCCAAACCTGGGGCTCCTGGCTCCAGCTCATCTTCCTGCCTGGGCTCACTGGCAGAAGTTGGCATGATGGGCACCTCTCCAGTGACCTCAGCAGAGTGACCTCCTGGGCTCTGCTCCCCTGTGGCCTTCTCTTCTGCCTGCTCACAGGTGTGGCTGTGAGATCTCAAGAAGGCAACCAAGCTGGGATCTAGAAGAGAGCATGTAGGGGAGAACGGGTAGGGGCAGATCCTCCCCAGCCTCTATACACCTGAAATCTGCTTAATACTGCCTGTCTGTGGGTGCCAAGGCTAAGACAAGCCACTTCCCAGCCCTGGCCTGAGTCCCCTGGGCTCTCTTGCAGCCTCGAAGACCCATATCTGTCACTGGGACCTGCCTGCCCACCTATCCCTTCCACTCTTCACAGTCCCCTGGTCCAGGCCAGTCTGCCCATCCCTGTGCTTGGCTTCAGGTCAGAGGCCCAAAGTAAGTGGTTGTGGAATAAATGAATCAATGTTGACGAGGGCCAAAAAGAAGGCATTTAGGGGAATAGTTTCTCACTTTCAACTATTTTATTTATTTATTTATGCACAAATGTTCACTAAAAACCTAATATATGGGGACTTCCCTGGTGGCGCAGTGGTTAAAAATCTACCTGCCAACACAGGGGACACAGGTTCAAGCCCTGGTCTGGGAAGATCCCACATGCCATGGAGCAACTAAGCCCGTGCGCCACAACTACTGAGCCTGTGCTCTAGAGCCCGCGAGCCACAACTACTGAGCCCGTGTGCCACAACTACTGAAGCCTGCGCACCTAGAGCCCATGCTCTGCAATGAGAAGCCCGCGCACCACAACAAAGAGTGGTGCACCCACTCGCTGCAACTAGAGAACGCCTGTGTGCAACAATGAAGACCCAGAGCAGCAAAAAAAAAAAACAAAAAACAAAAAACCCAAAACTAATATATTGTATGCTCTATATAAGTGCTAGATACATAGTTTGGAACAGATTGACTTGGCACTACTGTTTTGGTGAACAGAAACTAGGAGGGAGGTGTAGTATAGCACAGCATCACATAATAGAGTACCCTGTAGTTGTACTAGAGTACAGCCAAAATACAGTGTATACTACACTACAGTAGTACAGGATACATGGTATAATGGTTAAGAACACAGCCCATGAGACCAAGTAGACCTGGGTTTATATCTCATTGGTGTTCATTAACAGGATGTGGTACCAGGCTGTGTGACCTGAGGGAGAATTTCTTAAAGTTTTGAGCCTCAGTTTTTTTTATTTTTGTTTTTATCTTTTCATAAATAAATGAGGCTAGTACCACTGACCTCACAGGAACAGTTTGAGGACAAAATGAAATGCGTTAAAGTACTCTGCCTGGCACTCACAGTGAGCCTTCCTCAATAAATGACAGTCCCTTCCTAGCCCAGTCTTGGCAGGAAAGGCTGGTACCCGTACCAAGCTGAGCCAGTAACCGCTGCTGTTCCTGCAGGATCTCCTCCGGAGCCATGGCTTGCAGTCTCGCTACGTTCTCCTCATGGATGGTCTGGGCTTCCTGCTCAGCCTCCTGGCTCTTGAGCCCCTTCCCTGTAACCAGATGGGGTCCCTGGAAGCTGTAGCTGTTCCATGGAAGCTGGCTGCCCTGCTCCCTAGGTGTGAGTGCCTCACAGGCTGCAGCACCTGGAAGAAGGATACAATCAGTTTCATTGCCTCACCCCAACTGGGCCTTCTGTCCCTCTTCTCTAATCCCATTAGCTCTGGAGACAGATGGAAGCCTCAGAGTTTTCCCAGGCACAGAGTGCAGATGCCCCTGGGTTTGGCACAGGACTCCAGGGCACCCTGGGGCTGGGTTGGGGTGATGACCTCTCTACTCATTTTTCCCCTTGGACTTAGAAGTTTCCCTCAGAAACATCCCACTTTCTGACTCTTCTCTTGGATGTCTAGGCAGCCGTCTGCCTCCAGGGGCCTGCCCCCAGTTCTTCTGCTAGTAATTTGCATCATTAAAAGAATCTTGGCCTACATCTTTATTTTACAGTCTCTACCAGACACTTCTATCCCCTTCCTTTCTCCTACAGTCACGTAATGACCTGCCTTCTCCCTGCACCTAAGACCCAGATATGGACCCAAGCTGCCCATACTCAATACTCTAAGTGGAGATATGGGATGGCTCCTCTTTAGATGGCTCAAATGCACTTCAGATTTGAGGCAGGGAAGATGTATATCCAAAGATGACTCTACAAATGTGTATTACAAAAAGGCTGAGCCCAAACCTCTTCAAACCCTGCTCACCCTCTGGTGGGTCCAAGGTAGATGCAACTTCTCCAACCGGTGCGACCTTGGCTTCAGATGCTCTCCTTGCTGCAATTTCCTGGGCAAAGATACTTCTCTTACCAGATGTTGCTGGCTTCCCCTATGGGGCAAAAAGAAAACCCAGGTGACTGATGCTCATTACCCCATTCTCTTCTCAACCTCTTTATACCAAGGTCACTGGAACAAAGAGATACAAGAGACTTGCTTAATCTCCAAGGGTCACAACCCTAGTCCTCAGAAAAAGCAGGGCTCTATAGAAGCATAGGTTTTGAAGTATGACAGACTTGGGTTGGATTTCTGGCTCTTCTATCTATTAGATGTGTGGTGTTGCAAAAGTTAT
This sequence comes from Balaenoptera borealis, assembly GCF_965194805.1. Taxonomy (NCBI): domain Eukaryota; kingdom Metazoa; phylum Chordata; class Mammalia; order Artiodactyla; family Balaenopteridae; genus Balaenoptera; species Balaenoptera borealis. Next base: position 84,458,238 of record NC_138866.1, read on the forward strand.
CAGTTTCCTTATCTGAAAAATAGAGATAATGATACCTATATTACATGGCTGTTATAAGGATTAAATGAAGTAATGCATATAAAGTGCTTAGTGTGGTGCTGTTTTAACAATGGAATCGCTTATCATTATTAAGATTATCTACCTGGGGAATATGCACTATGATGCTCACATGACTGTCCTCCCCTAAACACCATCTGAGGTCACCTCTGCCTACCTGTCTCCCCTGTGAGCGATGGAATACAGGAGGGAAAGCAACGCCACAGGGCACAGGCAGATTCACAGCCACTGAACTTGTATCTCGTTCCTGCAGCAACAAAGTACAAAGCAGTGAAGATACAGAGATTTCCCCAGGCTGGACCCTATCCTACTAGCCTCAGTTCTATATGACTAGAACCTCACCCTAGGGAGTCATGAACCCATCTTGCTTCTTAAGTCACAGTGATTCTAAACCAGCCCCCAACCTGACTGTAGGGGGATAAAGTCCCATCTTTCTGAATCACTCTCTGCTCAGTAAGCCTCCCCACCCACACTCAACATCCTTTCTGCCCTTGGATGCCTTGCCCCACTCAACCAGGGTGAGACGCACAATAATCTTAGTCAAGACAGCAGTGATGTGCTTATCATGCCTGTTCAGCCTCTCTTCAGGGTCCTCATGTTCAGGCAGGGGATGGCCGGGGCTGGGCCTGGCTCTCTTTGGGGGAGCAGGAACCAAAGCTGGGGGCAAATCTGGGAGATCTGAGAAAGAAAAAAACCCAGATGTGAGGTTACTCATATCTTCCCAGGAAGAGACTGAGGGCTAGGGGAAAGCCGAAGAAAGAAAGGCAGCTGCTGTGCAGCGCTGGCTCAAGCTGTGTCAACTTGGGCAAGGTATTTAACTTCTTTGAGCCTCTGTTTCTTCATATGTAAAGTGGGGCTGCAGCAACAGAGGTTACACAGTACTGAAATAATGACGGGGAACCCATCCACATCAGGAAGAGGGAGAGACCCTGAAGCTGTACCGCTCTCCTTTTCAACCTCATACCCACAGCCACTCACTGTCCAGCGTCACCACATCCCGATGATCCTGCAGCGGAGGCCGGTCCGGGTTCGCATCACCACCACTCCTACTTCCTTTCTTCACCAGTTGTACTGCTGGGGCTGCACCAGCTGCAAGAAACTGACTCTGGAAGTGCAGCAGGTCCACCTCGGACTCCCCTGGCTTTGGTCTCGACAGCATCTTGACACTCCAGCTGCCTCCCTAGTGGGACTCTTTCCAGCACTGCTTCAGTGTAGGGAATTCAGTCTCATTCACCCCTAGAAGCAGTAAAGATGATGGGCCCTCTGCAACTGAACCCTGATTCTCGTTTTTGTGCGTCAGAAAAGGCTCCTTTTCCCTGGGTTCGGTGGACTCATTCCTCCTCATTCATACCTTATTGCCATTCCCTCCTTACTTAGCTCTCCCTGATGTCAATAGCCCAGCAACAATATTTACTGCCACCTTAGATTGTTTACAATCTGTGGATGATAAAAACTTTCAGGAACAACCATAGGGGACCTAAGGAAAATGTCATTAGGAGCCAGGAGGATAAATGTGTCATACCGGGGAGTGGTGATTCGGTATCAAACTGGTGGGAACATGCCTGGCCGAAAAGTATTCAAATTATTAAAAACCTTGGGCTATAAAAGATCAATATATAAAAATCATTTGTATTTCTATACACTATTAAAGAACAATCAGAAAACGAAATTAAGAAAACAATTCTATTTACAATAGCATCGAAAAGAATAAAATACTTAGGAATAAATTTCACCAAAGCATTTCAAGACTTATATTCTGTCGGGCCCCACAACGGCCCCTAAGGCTCTACGGTCGCGGGCGCTCCTGGGCCACCCGCGTCAACAAAGAGAAATCACGGAGTCTCAGCCTATGCTGCCCGCGGATGGAGGGCCGTGCCCAGGATCTCCGCACCGACGAGGCCGCGGCCGCTCCTGGCCAGATCAAAGACACTGGGGCCGACTCCGACAAAGAACTGGATACCCTGTACCAGAGCCCTCCGCCGGGATCTCCTGTAGTCCGTCCCGCTAGCCCAGCCACCTCCTTGGCCTAGGACCACCTGGACGCCGCCATCTTGCCCCGCTGGGGCCGGGCTTCCGCCGCTACCAGTTCTGAGCTTCCGCCCCGCAGCCCGGCCCCGCCTCTTCAAGTCCTGGCTCCGCCCACTCTTGGGAGGGGTTTGCCCTTTTGGTGTTCAGGACTCGTGAGCCTAAAGGTATTACGCTTGCCGCGTCCCACCGTAACGCGTAAGCTCTGGGCGGACACTCTGTACACATACAACACCCGTGACAGAGGCAAAGGGTTCCTCAGACGCCCTTCCGCACTCACCAGCCCGGATAACCACATCCTACACTCCCAAGCTAAGGGACAGCACATAGAAACCTGCATACACTCGACTGTGACCTCCCCAGTGTGATTATGGGCGAGCAAGAAAATAACCAGGAAAAAGGAAAGGTGAAGCCCAAGGAAAGAAACACTGCAGGAATGGTGATAGTGAGGAGAGGAGAAAACAGCCTCATTGCCTGCAAGGTGATTCACTTCATGAGCATCCTGCCTTTGTTCGTGCCAATGTCTCTTTTTCCTTCCATCCCACCCCAGTCTTTTTCTTCCTTTAAGGCCTGGTTGGAATCAGCTCTAAACTTTTGCCAGCTGGGCCTACTCACCGAACTTTCCTTGGAATCTTCCATCTGCACCACTTGTGTGCCATGTTGGGAACATACTGCCCACTATCAACTGACTCCAGTTACCTTTTCATAAGTATGTACCCTGTTCCCTTGTATAGACTGTGAGTTCCTTGGGGGCATCAGCCTTCTTTTTTGCATCTGTAATGCTCAGCACCCAGCATATTGCCATGAACATAGGACCTTAGTAAATCATTGCTTGATTGAAGGCCGTCTTAGGGCAGCCAATGTTAGTCCAGGAGTTCTTAAACTTTAGCAGGCATCAGAAACACCTGGAGGGCTTGTTAAACCAGATTTCTGGGCCTCACCTGAGTTTCTGATTCAGTAGGTCTCCAATAGGACCCAAGAATTTGCATTTCTAACAACTTTCTAAGTATTCTACAGAGTCCTTCTTTAGTTCTCTTGGTTTCAAGTGCAGCAGTAAATTTCAGCTACTAGGATTTAGCCAACCTTGGGGGTCCAAATTGTACTGGCTGTTCAGAAGTTATGGTGAATGAGGGAGGGAGATTGGATCCAAAAATGCAGGAAGAATGAATGTAGAAAATCACTGTTTGCAACCACTAATCAAATAATCGCTCCAGACAATAATCATCAATAACTGATAAAGCTATTAGGTAAAAGGTTGATGAGAACTTTGTATGGATGGATCAGGTGGTCAACTTTTTAACCTACTGATGAATCTTAACATCACTAAAAGTGGGGCCACTGGACATAATGTGCCCCCTGATGGATGCCACTGAAAGTACAAAACATGTCCTAGGAAGCCTTCATGCCAAAAAATTGAAGCTGAATCTAGTCAGGCATCTAGATCTAACTATCATCTCTAACTACATTAAGAGATTATCAATTAAAACATGTGGTCCTTGTTTGTATCCTGATTCAAACAAACTCATAAAATGACGTTTTTTGAGACTGTTTGGGAAAACTGAACACAAACTGAGTTTTATATGATATTAAGTATTTTTAAAAGATTTTATTGTGTATGGGGAGTTCCCTGGTGGTCTAGTGGTTAGAATTCGGTGCTTTCACTGTCACTGCCCAGGTTCAATCCCTGGTTGGGGAACTGAGATCCCGCAAGCCAAGTGGCATGGCCAAATAAATAAATAAATAAAATGTGTTTTTTAAAAAAATGGGGCTTCCCTGGTGGCGCAGCGGTTAATAATCCGCCTGCCAATGCAGGGGACACGGATTCGAGCCCTGGTCTGGGAAGATCCCACATGCCACGGAGCAACAAAGCCTGTGCGCCACAACTACTGGGCCTGCGCTCTAGAGCCCATGAGCCGCGACTACTGAAGCCCGCGTGCCTAGAGCCCATGCTCCGCAACAAGAGAAGCCACTGCAATGAGAAGCCCGCCCACCACAACGAAGAGTAGCCCCCTCTCGCCCCAACTAGAGAAAAGCCTACGCGCAGCAACGAAGACCCAGCGCAGCCAAAAAAAAAATGTATTGGGTATGGATGTGGTTCTTTTTGAAAAATAAACTTTATTTTATTTTTAAAATTTATTTATTTATTTTTGGCTGCATTGGGCCTTCGTTGCTGCGTGTGGGCTTTCTCTAGTTGCGGCGAGCGGGGCTACTCTTCATTGGGGTGCGCGGGCTTCTCACTGCGGTGGCTTCTCTTGTTGCGGAGCATGGGCTCTAGGCACGCGGGCTTCAGTAGTCGCGGCTCATGGGCTCTAGAGCGCAGGCCCAGTAGTTGTGGCGCACGGGCTTTGTTGCTCCGTGGCATGTGGGATCTTCCCAGACCAGGGCTCGAACCCCTGTTTCCTGCATTGGCAGGAGGATTCTTAACCACTGCATCACCAGGGAAGTGCCAAATAAACTTTATTTTAGATTTACAGAAGAATTGCAAAGAAAGAAAGCTTCCATTTACCCCAAACACAGTTTCCCCTGTTATTAGCATCTAACATTAATATGGTACATTTGTTGGAATTGAAAAACCAATATTGACATACTGTTACTACTAAACTCCATACTTTTTTCAGATTTCCTCAAATTTTCCCTAAGTTCCTTTTCCTGTTCCATCCAGCATACCACATTACATTTAGTTATCATTACTCCCTAGGCTCCTTTGGCTGTGATAGCTTCGTAGACTTTTTTTATTTTGATGGCTTGGACAGTTTAGAGTAGTACTGGTAGGGTATTTTGTAGAATGTCCCTCCATTGGGATTTGTCTGATGAGTTTCTCATGATTAGACTGGGGTTATGGGTTTTAGGTCCTCCCCCTCCTTTTTTTTTTTTTTAATATTTATTTATTTGGCTGCACCGAGTCTTAGTTGCAGCACGTGGGATCTTTGTTGCAGCATGCGGGATCTAGTTCCCTGACCAGGGATTGAACCCGGGCCCCCTGCATTGGGAGTGTGGAGTCTTAACCACTGGACCACCAGGGAAGTTCCAGGTCCTCCTCCTCCTTGAGGCTGGAGTATCTACATAAATTATTTGTAATTCTGCATGGGAGATTTGTCTATGCTCTCCATGAATTAACTTATTAATTTATAATATACTTTTTAATTATTAATAAATTATAACTTATTCACTCATATATATTTATATTTGACCCTTTGATAAACCCCATCATTTTCTGTGTGTGTGTGGTTTTTTTTTGGCCACACCACATGGCTTGTGGGATTTTGGTTCCCCCGCCAGAGACTGAACCCAGGGCCTTGGCAGTGAGAGCAAGGAGTCCTAACCACTGGACCTCCGGTCCTAGAATCAACCATTTCTCCAAGGACCCTTGGTTCTTTTTATTGGAAAATGGTATTAGAAACCAAGATTTGGGTGCTAGGTATACTCATTGCTACTGGGGTGTCTTGGTTTTTGGCCCTCCTCAGCTGACAAAGGAAATATATGTGTATACTGTCATACATACACATATCTAATTATTTCTGTATGTAACCATCTGAATCTATATATGGATGAGTTTTTTTAAGTCTGTTACAGATACACAGTGTAATATTTACAGCTGAAATTAATTATATGGCTAAGATTTGCTTTTAAAAACTCCAGCAAAAGAACAAAAAAAAAAATGGGGGATAATACAACATAACTGGCTAAGATAGTCATTGAAGCAGAATGATGGGTACATTTGGGAGTCATTATACTCTTCTGTCTACTTGTGTGTATGTTTAAAATATTCCATAATAAAAAAGTGTTTAGAAAGTAGCCTAAATTGCCATGTTGCTATTAAAGTGGGTCAAAAAGAGCACCACAGACAGCCAGATATGTGGCATTCACACACAGATACATTTTTTTCTCTCAGGGCCATCCCTAGGTGAAATTTTGAAGAGGACAACTGTTTTTCTTCCACACGTTTGGACCCATCTGCTGTTTCAGAAACCCCAAGCTTATTGCTCTCTTCCTACTTCCTAAATCTGCTTTTGGGGAAAAACCTGATCATTTGAAAATCCCCCTTTCAGAGTGTGGTCTTTCCTAGGAACTTACTTTCTGCTTCATCATCAACTGGGCAAGGAGTGACATTGTTTCTGGCTTAGGGATTTCAGGCAAGGGGTGTTTGGCAGGTACAGCAATAGTCCCCAGCACCCCTGACATCACACCTGTAACGTAGTTTTGCTCCAAGCCCCAAAGTCACAGATTCCCTGCATTCTCTAAGGTGATGAGGAACACAGTCTGTGGTCTGCCCCATTCCTTAAAGGGAACTTCCCAACTCTTACCTCTTTAACCAGTAGTTGGGAAAGAATATAGCCTTGGTCACAGGGCCAGTGAGACTGCCATGACCCCATAACTCACGTTGGTTCCCCACCACTCCCTGAGGTGGGGACAGGAGGTGGAGTCCTAACTCTGAGAAAGCTGAAGCAGCTACTTCCTGAGACTGCTGGAAGTTGCCATCAAGGTGTTCTGCTGCTATGGGCAGGTGGTTCTTATTTCCAGTTTTGTCTTTGTCTTCTCTGGCTCCTTGGCCTCCTTGGACAGTCGTGGATTATAAAAGGCAGAGAGTGGGCAAATACTTATTTCACACGAGTAGGGTGATGCCAAGGCCCAACCTAGCTCCACCCACAATAAGGGGCTGCTGCTGGCCCTTCCTCTCCCCTGGGATAGATCATAACTGGCTCTGCTTCTGTTCTGAGGACAGGAACTCCTAGGACATCTGCTCATACATTAGGTCAAATACATTTCCTGTTGATTCGATTAGTTTCCTTCCAAGCAATGCATTTACAAAAGGAAGGGAGATTTTTGCAGGCATGTATTTGCAAAGGCAGCCAACCTCCTCCAGTCACACACACACACATCTTCTCCCCATCCACCCACAAAGCGTCAGTCACATTTAGAGTTTGCACAAATGCACACCCTCCCTCATACATCACAATGCACACCCTCTCACCCACCTACACACCTCTTCCACAAAATCACACCTGCTCTCATACCCTTAAAGTATGTTCCTTTACTGTGCCCAGAGAGAGAGAGAAAGACGGGGGAGATGGGTAAGAAGAGTGGGTTGTGAGGGCTCAGGAAGGCAAGCACTCTGTGTAGGAGCTGGAAAGTCAGAAGACCAGGACCCCACAGTCCTCTCTACCCTGCAACTAGAAATACTAAGAATCGAGAGGGGTTCAGAAGCAGGGGTTGAGGAGGCAGGCACTCAGGGTGCCAGGCCCCACATGGACAATATGCTGCTCCAGGGTGAGAGTGATGTGCCTCAGCCCTGCAGCTGAGGTAGGAAGTTTGTCAAGGTTGTGAGTGGAGAATGCAGAGGTATTCATGATATGTTCCAGAAGCCCATTTTGCCTGGTAGCAAAGGATGGTCCTTTGGCTGGGATTCTCATCAGAGTTCAGGAAATGGGTTTGGGGGGGAGGGTTGGGATAAGGGGTGAAAAGGAAGTGAAACGCTGGGTTTGGACTCTGGGTTCAACACCTTCTAGGAGGGGTCTTTCCAGTGTTAGCCAGAGTCAACAATTTCCTTTCACTGGAAACTTGAAGTCCCCTCCAGAGAGGAGAGGTGGGGGAGAGGACCTTGAGAAATGACAAGTGCTCAAGTTCAGGGCTGCAGCAGCCGCACTGCCGCAGTAGCCATGGCCCCGGTGAATCTGGCTTCAGCCCCAGACTGTTGTCTGCCTGCCCTGATCCGACTCAGCCTGAGCTCAGACGCTGTGGATTCTGGAATGGAGCAAGGCTTTTCCTTTAGGAAAGAGTCCTGAAGCTGACCCACAGCGCCTCAGAAAATTGCCTGAGCTCTCAGTGAAACGGAGGCTCAGGCCCCTGCCATCCAACTCTGACAGCGCTTCTCCCTGTGATGCCGCCTGGGGGCACCCCCAGCTGGGTCTGAGGCTGCCGCCCCGCACTGCTACTGTTGTTATCATTAGCATAATTAATAAACAAGCACTGATGGGGCCAAGAGGAAGAGGCAGGCCCCTGCTGCTCAAAAGGAGAATCCCTGAAAAGATCCAATGAGGCTGCAGGGAAGTGGAAGGTGGGTTGGAGGGGGCACTGAGTGGCTTGTCCCTCCTCCCCAACCAGGACTTCTGGGAAGGGCCCTTTGGAGTAGGCTCCTGGGGACAGTAAAGGCAAGGGAAAGAGGAGGGGAACATTTGGTAGACTGGATTTGGAACTAGCTCTTTCTCTGCCTGACAGGATGTCTGTGGGCACGGCAATCCCCTTGATTACTGGTTGTGGGGCAGGCCAAGCTCTGAGGCAATTATTCATTCATTTAACAGGCATCTGTCTACTTACTTATGGTGTGCCTACTGTGTGCAAGGTGGTCTACTAATAATAGCTAATGTTTATTGGATATTGTGAAGACACAGCCAACGTTCACACCACATCCTGGGGCATGGAGGCGAGAAGCAGAGGAAGCAACTAGGGAGGATGACAGCCCCAAAAGATATGGGCCATTGGGCTTTGACCTATGTAGTGTAGCAGTGGGGATAGCAGATAAAACCTGAGGATTACCAAGATCTCAGAAAACTCAAGATCCAAGGCCCAAGGTCTTGGAGATAAAGGGGTGGAAAATGGAGTATGAAGATGGGGAATTTGGGCGAAAGGCTCATGAAAGAGGCAGGAAGGTGTGCTAGTATATCCTGTGGCGGGAGCATTCAGTCACGATAATTTCAGGGGGCCTCATGGTTGGGAGTATCTAGGGGATACTTTCTGTGTTGAGAGGAGGGTGCTGGGTTCTCTGATCAGTCTGGACAAAAGTTGGGGTGTGGTAGAGGCTTCTAGCAAGGTTTGGAGGGAAGGATCTGGAGTGTTGGGTTTGAAAAGATGCTGGAGTCCTTAGGGAAAGGAGGGGCGCGGCTGGGGTGCCCGTGCAGGGGACCGAGCCAGATCCTCGGATCCGGCCTTGGTGTAGCTGGGGCAGGGGGTGCCGGCCGGGGCTGCGGAGGTCTGCGAGGAGAGGTCGGCCGGAGGCCGGGCCGGCAGCGGCAGGGTTGGCGCTCGGAGCGAGCCGCCCGGGGCTCCGCGGGGGGGCGGTACGAGCTCCGGCTGCCGGCGGGCGGGCCGGGGAGGAGGCGGCGGCTCCGAGAAGAACATGAATCAGCGGCGGCGGCGACGGCGGCGACGGCTGTGGAAGGAGCGCGGTGCCCAAGAGCGGCCCCGGGACCCCGCGCGGCTGACGGCCGCCGCGGCGACTCGCAGCGGGTGCGGGTCTCGGAGTGCGGGCCGCAGCGCCGCCCCCCGGGCCGGCCCCCGCCCCTCCCCCGGCCCTCCTCCCTCCTCCTCCTCCTCCTCCTTCTCCCTCCTCCTCCTCCACTCCCTCCTCCACCTCCACTCCCTCCTCCCTGGTCGCTCGCGGGCCGGGCCCGGCATGGTGCGGGCTCGCCGCCGATGGCGCTGAGGCGGAGCATGGGGCGGTCGGGGCTCCCGCCGCTGCCGCTGCCGCCGCCGCCGCCGCCGCCGCCGCCACCGTCGCCGCTGCTGCTGCTGCTGGCGGGTCTGACCGCTCTGCTGCTCCCCGAGCCCGCGGCCGCAGGTAGGGGCTGGCCCGGGGGGCGGCGGAAAGCGGGGGGCTGCGGAAGGGCGAGGCCGGGGTCGGAGCCCGGGGACGGCAGCCGAGCGAGCCCCGGGCCTGGGCGGGCCGGAGAATTGGGCGGGGGGCTCCAAGCTGGAAGGCCGAGGCTCGGGCGGGGGGAGGGGGCTCAGCGGTGCGTTCGCCGCGGGATCTCGGGTCGCGGACCCCACCCCCAACTTTCTCGCGTCCGGGCTCATCTGGCGGGGTTGTAAGGAAAGGAGCGGGGCTGCGGGCCGAGTGGTCAGCGGGGGGTGTTTGGGATTGGGGTTTCCCGCCTCGACGTTCCTAGCTGTTTGCTCTCCCCTCCCAGTCCTGGGGACCACATCTGCCCGCCCCACACACGAAGGTCCCACTCTGAAGCCACAGGAGCTGGGACTGAGCACCCACCGGCACCCCTACATTATGTAGGTACAGGGGCTTCGAGAGTGCCCAGTCACAGAAAACACCTGGGCGTACTCTAGTCCCGGTGCCTTCTCTGAGCTTCCTGAAACTGGGCGTGTTGGAGAGGATGGTCTGGGGCAGGGTTGCTGATCTTTGCTCAGCCTTGTGTTCCCACATAGCCATGAGGCATTTGCCAATGGCAGGAGTGCTTCTTGCAGCACCGGGATCCCCAAGTTCACACTACACACCCCTGGGACTGCTGGGCATGTGTGCGGTGTAAGGCTACCCCTCCTTGCCCTGTGACTGGTCCTGAGAGGGTGAAGGGAGTAGGAAGAGACACAGGGCAGAGCAGCAGCCACCCAGCAGGCACCTTCTTTTCAGACAGCACTCCCTGCCATATCAGCATCTCAGGGAAGGAAAGGGAAGGGAAAGAGTGACAAGTATTTCCAGGCAGAAGGGTGTATGTATCTTAGGATCAGAGCGCTCAGGATTTGCCTAGCGTCACACAGCAAAGGGCAGGAAGAAGCAGAACTGGATTTCAGCTATGTTGATAGTTCACCTGCCGCTCTCTGAGGGTGTGTGTGTGTGTGTGTGTGTGTGTGTGTATGTGTTCAGAGGGTAGTGCCCCTGTTGGTGTGAGAGTAGCTCAGGGGTTTCGGGCTCCCTGTTCAGGGCCCCTCCCCTCCCTTCTACCTCCTACCTTCCTAGCGCCTGCCCCTGCACCCATTCAGGTATTAATAGAGCGGCCGGCTGCCAGGAAGGCTGCCATGTGTTTTCTGACGTGGTTTTGCAGCCATATGTTCTCCACTTCAGGGGAGCACCCCCTCCTTCCCTTCCTCACCCTCCTTACATTTGCCGGGGTAGGGTGCAGGGGGATGCCAGCAGCAGTGCAGGGCCTGGGCTGACACCTTGGGTGGCTGTTGCACTGACTGGGTGCAGCAGTGATTCCCAGGGCAGTACCTGCCCCAGGTGTATGAAAGCGCCCCACTGTTGCAGCCTGGCTTGCTTTCCTTTTGGTGGTTGGGCCTGACTTAACATTGCCCAGCAGGGAGGTACAGGGAAGAAGTCACTTCCTTATAGCTGGGAGGAACTTGGCAGTGGCAGAAATGGTGCCTGGAGAGCTTGTCATGCTCCTTCCCCCAGCCCGGGTCCAGGCTACCTTCCCTCCCACACTGTCCTGCCTCTGCTTCCTTGGCCATTGGCTGAGAATGAGCCCCCTGACACAGAAGCTAGGTTCTGGAATAGGATGGGGGATATTTCTAGAGACAGGGTCCCTCTCAAGCAGAATGACACATTCTCCTTCCCACCTCTCAGGCCTGAAGCTCATGGGAGCCCCAGTGAAGCTGACGGTGTCTCAGGGGCAGCCGGTGAAGCTCAACTGCAGCGTGGAGGGGATGGAGGAGCCTGAGATACAGTGGGTGAAGGACGGGGCTGTGGTCCAGAGCGTGGATCAGGTGTACATCCCAGTCAGTGAGCAGCACTGGATTGGCTTCCTCAGGTGCAGGACTATGGGGGAAGGAAGGTGTGGGATGCCAGCCTGGGGACACGTTGTGCTCTTTCCACACAACGTGTTTGGGAGCTGGGGGCAATGCTGATGCCCAGAGGTCTGTGGTTTTTTTATTCGGCAACCTGTGGAGACTTCCAGAAGTGGGGACAGGCTGAACCCATGGAATCTGCCCAGCAGAGCTGCCCCCCTTGACCCTGGGAGACCTGGTGTCCTGTTTCCACAGCCTGAAGTCAGTGGAGCGCTCTGATGCGGGCCGGTACTGGTGCCAGGTGGAGGATGGGGGCGAAACCGAGACCTCCCAGCCAGTGTGGCTCACGGTAGAAGGTGAGGAGGCAGAGCCACGTGGGCGTGTTGGCCTGGAGCGGATGCTGTCTGCTAGTGACCACCCTATGCCCAAGAAATCTCAGTGGAAGCTGGGCTGCCCCACTGCCCTCTGGGACCTGATTGCGCCAGACTCCAGGCCCGGCACAGCCATGGAAGACCATACCCACTGGAGTCTGGGTATTTGAGAGCCAAAGGGGCAACTAAGACCCATAATCTATGGGGTGCAGTCAAGTTTCAGTTGTCTGACAAACAAGACTCAAGCACCCATCTGGGGCTGGACCCTGTTCTGCCAAGTGGCCAGGCCAGGAGGGGGAGGGGTGGGGGAGGGGAGGAAGGATCCGCAGCTGCAGGAGCTCAAAGCTGTTCAACCCCGGAAAACAAAGTGACTAAGAAAGTAACAAAGGGCTCTGAATGGGATCTGGGGCCTGCCAGCAGAACTCTGCTAAAGCTCCCGCCCACTCCCCCTCCCTTACTGCCCCTCCCCCAGCTCCCCACCCTCTGCCTCTTCCCTTGCTGTGAGAAGGGCTGGTGGAGTAGGTCTGAAAAGGCAGAATCTGTCAGGCCCAAGGGTACAGCATAAAGGATATCCCTAAGGGGGCCAAAGCAGAGAAGCTTCCCCCCTCAAGCTAGATGCCTGTTCTGCAGTTGACCCAATCATAAGGGCCCGTGGGACCTTCCGCATAGAGGGCTTCAGATGGTAGCAGGCTTGTGGCTTGGGCAGTCGGAAGCTGAGAGGTGGCAAGGCTCACTCCCCACCCGCCTTTTTCCCCCTAGGTGTGCCATTTTTCACTGTGGAGCCAAGAGATCTGGCAGTGCCACCCAATGCCCCTTTCCAACTGTTTTGTGAGGCCGTGGGTCCCCCAGAACCTGTTACCATTGTCTGGTGGAGAGGAGGCACGAAGGTTGGGGGACCTGCTCCCTCTCCTTCCGTTTTAAATGTAACAGGTGAGCAGCCTCAGGAGGGGCTTTGAGCAGGGGTGGTGAGGCTGGCAGAGTTCAAATCTGCTTAAATCACCGAGCCCGCGGTCGTGAGTGTCCAGAGTGCCTGGGTACGTGAGCTGCACCCACCGTTACTAAGCTCATTAGTCAGGTGTGCTAGGCCGGCCGGGTGGGCTGATGAGTGGTGATCCTGCTATGTGTGCCTAAGGAGATGCTGGAGCCTCTTTCCTTCGTTCACAGCAGTCTAGGCCGTGCACAGCTGGCCCTGGGAGATGAATGTGTGGGACCAGGGGCACCTATCCCCCCCACCCCTCCCAAGGGAAGAAGCCAGGAACCAGCCCATGCAGAGCTAAGAGGAGTGTCTGGCAGACTTGCCTAGAAGTAAAGAGTCTCAGGCTGCAGAGTGGGGGATGGCAGGGGGAAGGAAAAGGGGGAGGGGGAAGCCAGCACAAAGATACAGGGGCCTCCTCTTCTAATGGCCTTTTCCAGAAATCTCCAAACGTTTCCCAAACAACTGTATCTGTCCATACCGCCACACAGTTAGACCAGAAGCAGCCACGCCTGCCCATCCACCTGGACCCCAGGATCCTCAGGCACATACCTTACACACTTGTGAGACTTGCTAATCTGTGAAACAAAGTTAATGTTTCTGCTCAAGGCTTGAACTGGCCGAAAAAGATGGGAGTCTGAGCTTAGTCTCATGTACTGTAAGGTGGGAGAGACGGACACTGATCTGCCAAGTCCCTTAGGAATACGCATCTTCAAAGGAGGTGGACTGCAGGATCTGATCCTGTTCAGGAGGCGCTGGGTTGGAGCAGATGAGAAGGGAGGTTGGATTCAGTTCTCTCCAGATGTGCGTGGTTGGGACCCTCAGGCAGCCAGCTTGAGAATAAGCACTCACTGAACTCCCACTCCACACAGCACACTGTGCTAGGCACCACGGGAGATCAAGGGAGTACAAAGGAAATAGAAGCCATCGGTCCAGCCCCCCAGGAATTAGTATAACTGGGGAGACAAGACACATGCATAAGGAGCAGAGAACTATTGAAAGGCAGCCACTCTGCAAATAGAACAATGATATGGCACAGAGCAAATAGAGAAGGGCCCTGGAATGTGCAATAAAGGAGTGACCAGAAAAGGGAGGCAGCTTTGTACTGTCCGCGGGAGATGGGATTGTGGTGGGAGGGGCAGTATAACATTTCTCAGGTGCTTTACTGTGTGCCGTGCACTTTACATATGTTGCATCAGTTGGTTCTCACAATTCTCCCATTTGGGAGATGAGAAAACAGAGCCCCAGCCCTGGGATTTATATCCAGGCCCACACTGTGGAACCTTTCCTTTGGCTGGATATTGTAGGATATTCAGACCCAGAGCCTGACTATCCTCAGTCCCAGACTGAGTGGGACTTCATGCTGGGGGGTGGTGCTGACTGAGGTTTTCTGGCCCCAGGGGTGACCCAGAGCACCGTGTTCTCCTGTGAAGCCCACAACGTAAAAGGCCTGGCCTCTTCTCGCCCAGCCACTGTTCGTCTTCAAGGTAGGAGGACCCTGGGAGGTGAGGGGCGGTAAGGCAGGGGCGTTCTCAGCAGGCTGTGGGTGAAGTTAGAATCGTTTGGTGTTCCAGCTCGCCTGGGTCCTGCTGGGATCTGAGGGATGAGGGGTTAACTGGCATGGCTCCATTCCTAGCGGGAGCACCTGAGACCCTGCCATGGCTGAGATGAGAATAGAAACCTGACGTCACAGTAGATTTCCCATCACGAAGCAGAGTCCTTGGGAGGGAAGGAGGGAGGGAGCCAGCAGGAGATGGTCAAGGCTCAGGCCCAGTCTTGCTTCTGCCAGCCCCTGCCGAGGGAATGGGGGTGGGGAAAACAGCCTAGCAGGATGATAGAGGAGACCCAGAGGGCTGCTGTGCACAGCGAGCAGGGTGGAAAGGGGGAGAGAGCCGGTGTGTGCAGGAGTGGGCTGTGGCTGCAGGGTCAGCTGCCTCTCACTGGTATCTCCCAAGGCCGAGGTGCCGTGCTCCCCCGCGCACACACACACACATTATCTTACCCTATTCCTTGGTCAGACAGGGCCCCCGATTCAGGGAGCAGTAACCTCTCTCCACAGCCTAGGCACTCTCTCGGGTATGAGCAGCTGTTCGCTGCCAGTTGCTTGACTTGTGTATTACTGTGGTCCTGGGAGTGCTGAGTAACCATCTTCAGTTTTTTGGCGGGGGACACCCTAGGGAGGAACTCAAGGCTCGACTCCCATGCTTTCTCCCTCTTTTTCTATCCTTCCTGGGCACTGACTCTAAGTCCCCATCCACAGCACTGCCTGCAGCCCCCTTCAACGTCACAGTGACGAAGCTCTCCAGCAGCAATGCTAGTGTGGCCTGGACGCCAGGTGCCGATGGCCAAGCCCTGCTCCAATCCTGTACGGTCCAGGTAGGCTGAGAGGGCGGACAGGCTCTCCTGGCTGTGCTCCTTCTGGCTGCCTCGGTGGCACTTTGTTGACAGTGGTATCACGTTTACCTAGTCTTGCCCATGGGGCTTGGTCTCCAGCTCTATTCAGGTGACATTCCCTTACCAGAAACAGCCCTGGCCACTGCCCCTTATCATAGGGTGCTCTAGCAATCAAGTGACGGCAGATCGGCTCAACCCGTGCATTCTTCAGGCTGGAAAACAGATGACTAGAGCAGATTGGGGATACCTGGAAGAGTTTTTCTTATGTGGGTGAAAACCCAAACCTTTGACTTATCTGATACCTGCATTCTTGTGCCCCAACCTCTGACCCATGCCAAAGAGAACAGGGGGACCAGAAGAGGTCCTAGGCCCCAGAGAGTGGGAAAGCTGGGTAAGATGATACTAAAAATGAGGCAATTCAGGCTTGTTCATTTTTGTCTGTTCGCTCAAAAGGTATTTAATGAGCACCTTTGACATGGTTCTAGGCAGTTCTCTTGGGCAACAAAGGCCCCTGCTCTCGGCTCCACCCTTTAGAGGACCCCACTCTGGCCCTCCTTTGGTTGCACCCCTTGCCCCTGGGCAGGGAATCCATAGGGCCAAGGGAACACGCCCATCCAGCTCACCAGGACACACCCGTCTCCCCTTAACCTGAGTATGCTTCTGGGGCCTATATGGGCCTCTCCCTGGTCCATCCTCCCAAGGATGGATCGTGCTAAGGTATGTGCACGTCTAAGCTCAAAGGGCAGTGGGTATGCAGGCAGCACTGTCCACAGCCATGCACGTGACGTCCCTCATGTTGCAGACCTTTGGCTGGAGGCTGGCTCTTCTTGTGCCACCACATTCTGGCTTGGGACTCCAAGGATTTGGAGAATTATAAATGCAAACCCGATCTTCCAGGTTGTTTTGTAGCTTTGTTTGTCAATACATTAAGATAGAAAATATTTTACTTAATAGTCTGTTCGCTGATTTTTAACGTTTAAATATTTAATCATATGGTACACTGGATCTCCATTTGTACTCTTGCCCTGGGTCCCCAAAATGTAAGGAGCAGGCCTGGTTCATGGTGCCCTTAGGCTCCCAGTTACTTTGCTCTGAGAGTTTGCATTGGCAGGTAAACAGTTACAAAGAGTGGTATCCACTCTAACATAATCATGCATCAAACACAAAGGGGCATGGGTTTTCTCGAGTATTTGAGAAAGGCTTTCACAGAGAGAGTGGTATTTGCATTGAATCTTAAAGGATGAGTTGGACTTTGCTAGGAAGGTTATTCTCAGCAAAGGGAACAGCGTTTGCAAAGACATGGAGGCGTCGAACCTGGTGTGGTAGCGGGTGGGAAGGGGTGGGTTGCACGTGTCTGCTGATAGACTTTTTTAATTGAAGTATAGTTGATTTACAATGTTGTGTTAATTTCTGCTGTATAGCAAAGTGACTCAGTTATATATATTTTTTCATATTTTCTATTATGATTTATCACAGGATGCTGAATATAGTTCTCTGTGCTATACAGTAGGATTTTGTTGTTTATCCATCCTATATAATACAAGTTTGCATCTGCTAATCCCAGACTCCCAATCCTTCCCTCCTCCTCCGCCCTCCCCCTTGGCAACCACAAGTCTGTTCTCTGTCTGTGAATCTGTTTATGTTTCGTAGGTATGTTCATTTATGTCATATTTTAGATTCCACATATAAATGATATCATATGGTATTTGTCTTTCTCTTCCTGACTTACTCCGTTTAGTATGATAATCTCTAGGTCCATCCATGTTGCTGCAAATGGCATTATTTCATTCTTTTTTACGGCTGAGTAATATTCCATTGTGTATATATGTACCACATCTTTTTTATCCATTCATCTGTCAGTGGACATTTAGGTTGTTTCCATGTCTTGGCTATTCTGCTGATAGACTTGAAGAGGCATTAACTCAAGTCCCCCAACCATCCCCCTACCTGTCCCATCTTGCATCTCATCTCACATGCCTAAGAAACCTCCCTGCCTTACATCATTAATTTCCTTTATTTAAAAAAAAAATTATTTATTTATTTTTGGCTGCACTGGGTCTTCGTTGCTGCGCGGGGGTTTTCTCTAGTTGTGGCGAGTGGGGGCTACTCTTTGTTGTGGTGCGCGGGCTTCTCATTGCGGTGGCTTGTCTTGTTGCGGAGCACGGACTCTAGGTGCGTGGGCTTCAGTAGTTGTGGCACGCGGGCTCAGTAGTGTGGCACGCGGGCTCTAGAGCACAGGCTCAGTAGTTGTGGCTCATGGGCTTAGCTGCTCCGTGGCATGTGGGATCTTCCCGGAGCAGGGCTTGAACCCGTGTCCCCTGCATTGGCAGGCGGATTCTTAACCACTGTGCCACCAGGGAAGCCCTAATTTTCTTTTTTTAAAATAAACTTTATTTATTTATTTTTGGCTGTGTTGGGTCTTCGTTGCTGCACGTGGGCTTTCTCCAGTTGTGGTGAGCAGGGGCTACTGTTCACTGCGGTGCGCAGGCTTCTCATTGTGGTGACTTCTCTTGTTGTGGATCTTGGGCTCTAGGGCATGCAGGCTCAGTAGTTGTGGCACGTGGGCTCTAGAGCACAGGCTCAGTAGTTGTGGCTCACGGGCTTAGTTGCTCTGCGGCATGTGGGATCTTCCGGGACCAGGGATCGAACCCGTGTCCCCTGCATTGGCAGGCAGATTCTTAACCACTGCGCCACCAGAGAAGTCCCACATAATTAATTTTCTGTTTTTCTGTAGGTGACTCAGGCCCCAGGAGGCTGGGAGGTCCTGGCTGTTGTGGTCCCTGTGCCACCTTTTACCTGCCTGCTCCGGGACCTGGCACCTGCCACCAACTATAGCCTCAGGGTTCGCTGTGCCAATGCCTTGGGGCCTTCTCCATATGCTGACTGGGTGCCCTTTCGGACAAAGGGTCTAGGTAAGGGACTTACGGAGCAGAGTACCTGGGCATGGATGAATGGGGCCGGGGGCTGGGGTAGTAGGGGTAGTGTTGGCTCCAGTTCTGAATGGCATTGATTGAGAGAGGGCTGCCTGAGAGGGAGGATCATGCATCAGTCAGCAAACACTTTACTGAGGGCCTGCTGCTACCTGGAGATAAATCCAGTCCCCGTCCCATTCAGCTCTAGTTCTAGTGGGTGGGGCAGACAAGCAAAGTGGGAAAGATCAGATAATATGGTGGTGAAGAGTGCCCCAGGGTGCTCCAGGAATACCCCCATACAGAGATCTGAGGTCTGAGTGATAAGGAAAGAGCCATATTTGGGGGAAATCACTGCAGGAAGAGGGCACAAAGTACAATGACCCTATGGCACAAACTTGCTTGGAGTTCCTAGCAATTGCAAGGAGGCTGGCAGGGTTGTGAGAGGAGAGGGAAGGATGTTGCTGAGGCAGTAACCAAGGTGATGAAAAGCAATACCCTGCCTAACTGGGATGGTACGGGTCCTGCCATTGCCCACCCGTACTCCCCAGGACGATGGGTGAGAGCAGTCAGAACTGGGAAGCAGACTCTTCCCCCACGTGTTGTTCTCTGAGCTATTTGGTTCTTTGGAGTTGGTTCCAAAGGCCTGCATGGGATAGTGGTGGTGGGTAGGGCAGGGCTCTTAGCAACCTTCTTTTTTTGGGAACAGCCCCAGCCAGTGCTCCCCAGAACCTCCGTGCCATCCACACAGACTCAGGCCTCATCCTGGAGTGGGAAGAAGTGATCCCTGAAGGTCCTTTAGAAGGCCCTCTGGGACCCTATAAACTGTCCTGGGTTCAAGACAACGGAACCCAGGTAAGGAAAGCTTCTGCTTACTACTGGAGTCGGCCCTCAGGGCTCTGAGGCCTTCTGAGCTTCAGAATGGCTGTCTTTGGTGAGCCTGGGGGCCTTGGTGGGCCTGTTTCCATCCCAGGGAGTCTACCCCTCCCGCCCTCCCCTGCAGGCTGCACTCTTCATTGGATTATGTCTCCTGTTGAGATTGCCTCCAGTGTCCACTTGGAAAGGAAAGCAGGAAGAACATTCCTGCACAAACTGGGGGAGGACACAGATAAAGCCTTCCTATCCTCCCCCACCCCCCAGTTCCCGCCCATCCCCCACGTCTGCATTCTCAGACTGAGCCTTGTTTGTGTTCGGGAGAGGCCTCTGCAGCCTGTAGCAGGAATGTGATGACGCCCAGCAGGTTGTGTTCCTGCAGCCCCTGAACCCGCAGTGTCCCTAGCCTCCCATGTTCCTAGCGAGACCTTTTTCTGACTTCAGGCCCCAGCTGGAGGCCTTTCACTCAGGCTCAGTGTGCGATGGGGGTTTTTCCTGGCTGCAGGGTGAGCTGACAGTGGAGGGGACCAGGGCCAACCTGACGGGCTGGGATCCCCAGAAGGACCTGATTGTGCGTGTGTGTGTCTCCAGTGCAGTTGGCTGTGGGCCCTGGAGTCAGCCGCTGGTGGTCTCTTCTCATGACCATGCAGGTAAGACCTGCCAGACCTGTAAGGGGAAAGGGTCAGGGGATGGAGGCTTTCAAGGGCAACCTACACTGATGGGAGGAGGCTGGCAGTGCCTCCCCTCTTAATAGGCCCAAAGACTCAGAGTCAAGCACTTGAGGCCAGGGTTGTATCTCATTCTCCTCCCCCTGCCCTACAACTAGCATAGAAATCCCTGGTCGTGCTGTAGGTCCCAAGAGTCAGGGCCTGTCACTGACAGAGTAGGAACTCTTGGGTCTTCCTTTGGAGCCTCTTTCCAATCTGGACCCTTACTGAGTGAGAGGAGCCTCTTGACCAGGCCAGATGGCCATCACTGGAAAATTCTAAAGGGCCTCCTTGGAGTCAGGCTAGCTCGTGCTGCTTACTGCCCCTGTCTCCCACAGGCCAGCAGCGTGCTCCCCACAGCCGCACATCCTGGGTGCCTGTGGTCCTGGGTGTGCTGACAGCCCTGGTGACGGCTGCTGCCCTGGCCCTCATCCTGCTTCGAAAGAGACGGAAGGAGACACGGTTTGGGTAAGGGGGGACACAGAGGGAGAGGCAGGCGGTAACTGAAGACCTTGGAGCTGACTCCAAGTCCTGGGTTTCCCTTTAGGCAAGCCTTTGACACTGTCATGGCCCGGGGGGAGCCGGCAGTTCATTTCCGGGCAGCACGATCCTTCAATCGGGAAAGGCCCGAGCGCATCGAGGCCACACGTGAGTGAGTGGTGGGGAGCCATAGGAGGAAAAAATGGGCCATCTTGGACCCCTATCTGCATTCCTCTTACTAATTTGACCAATAGGTCTGAACCTTGATGAGTCCTAAGCACACCGTGGAAAAGACACAGACCTATCCTCATGGAAATCGCCGGCCCAGCTGTGGGAGAGCTCACCTAAGCTCATCTCTGCTTTGAGGGTGGAGTCTGGGGTGCAGGAGGCAGGCTGGGTTTTGGATCTGGAACCAGAGAGGTCCCTCCCCTTTCTCACCACCCGCCTCCCCACAGTGGACAGCTTGGGCATCAGTGATGAGCTGAAGGACAAACTGGAGGATGTGCTCATCCCAGAGCAGCAGTTCACCCTGGGCCGGATGTTGGGCAAAGGTGCGTGAGGCTGTGCAGGGATTGGCATGAGTTGCCCATGTCCCGGTGTGTTTGGTTGCTCCCGTCACTCTGAGGGTGTGGATTTAGGTCAGCTGCTATGAACAGCATATGCTTGTAGACTCCTGGGTTTGGGATGTTTGGGGGAATGGAGGCTGGGGACGAGGAGGGCTGAGGTGTCATCACACCCAGCCCAGCATACTTTGCTTTGCTATGAACTAGGGAGCCTCTTTCAATGGCCCCAGAGTCTAATGATTCTGTGTCCCTATGAGGGGTCCCCTGGGAGGGCTCTGGGTTGGGGACAGGAGGCCAAGGGGACTTACCATCATTTGGATCGGTTCCTAGGAGAGTTTGGTTCAGTGAGGGAGGCCCAGTTGAAGCAGGAGGATGGCTCCTTTGTGAAAGTGGCTGTAAAGATGCTGAAAGGTGAGTGGAGAATAGTACTATAGTGGAGTGAGGGCGTCACTTGGGAGGGTGAAAGGGGTGGCTGATCCTGAAGCAGGCTCTGCTAGGCCCCTAGACTTTGCAAGACGAGTTAGCACTAAGTGGGATGCTGTCTGTACCATGTCAATAATTCACAGGCATAAACCCACACTCATTGGTGCCCCAGCCTTTGTCCCCTGCTGTCAGCAGTGACTGTCCTCTGGTTTCACTCGGGGTGATTAAAGCTGTGGTTGGTTGAGCCGTTTGACTCTCCAAACCAAAGGGAAGGCATGAGCGAGTGGAGAAATTGTTGGATAGCACCAGCCCGTGGGAGTTTCTCCTGCTCATGGCCGGACTGTTTCCTGGGCCCACTGGGGGCACATTTTCCTCATTCCCTCCCTCCTTTCCTCCCAGCTGACATAATTGCCTCAAGCGACATTGAAGAGTTCCTCAGGGAAGCGGCTTGCATGAAGGAGTTTGACCACCCACATGTGGCCAAGCTTGTTGGTGAGCTCCTTCTTGGGGGAGGTAAATGTAAAATAGGGCTAAAACTACGCTCCCCCAAGGTGCGAGGGCAGTCTGTGGGAGAGAAGTTCGGACTTCGCCTGGTGAGTAAGCAGACACCAAAAGAGCAAGGAGCGGCCTGGCTGAAATCTGATGAGGCTCTAGGTAAGGAGTTCAGTTTGCAGACCCTGTTCCATGAAGGCTGCTCATATAAACAGAGGAGGAGGAAGAGGAGACAGAGAAGATGCTCCAGAGACTGGGGGGGCAGCCAGAGTCCCTCCTGGGTAGTCACCAGGCCAGTGTGGAACTTAATGAGGAAAGAGGTAGCAGAACCAGGGCTAGAGGTAGAACCCAGCAGGTGGGGTCTCATACAGATGCCTGAATTGTCCCTTGACCTTTATGTGCCCCACTGACTCTCCCTTGTCCCCAGGGGTGAGCCTCCGGAGCAGGGCCAAAGGCCGTCTCCCCATCCCCATGGTCATCCTGCCTTTCATGAAGCACGGGGACCTGCACGCCTTCCTGCTCGCCTCCCGGATTGGGGAGAACCCCTTTGTGAGTGCCTGGGGTGGGAGCAGCCAGGAGTTGGAAAGGGACAAAGACCCTGGGAGAGAGGTTGGCTTGGTGGATAGGGCCAATTGAGTTGGTTGGGAGAAGGTGGGCTCCAAGTTTGACTTTTTTTTGCTAACAGGCTTCCTTCTCCTTCACAAATCCCTGCTGGGAATTTAGGCTGGGCAAGGCCCCTTCCTGAGCGAAGAGTCCCGTGGAGTCCCAGATTGAGGGAGTCTTGACTTTTGGGTGCTCTCCCTCAGATTTGCCAAAGCTTCCTTGCACTGGGAAGCCCCTTCATCCCCTTCCTTTCAGTGATTCTGAGGACAGTCTTTAGGCTTTCTGGCCAGGGAATCCCATTCATCCTGCCCTGGCTGGGTCTAGCCTGAGCTCGCCCTGTCTGCCCACCAGAACCTGCCCCTGCAGACCCTGGTTCGGTTCATGGTGGACATTGCCTGTGGCATGGAGTACCTGAGCTCCCGGAACTTTATCCACCGAGACCTGGCTGCTCGGAACTGCATGTATGTGAATTCTGGAGGGCTCGGGGTTGGGAGGCAGGAAGCAGTGCCAGGAAGAGCTAGCTAATGGTCAGCTCCCACCTGGGCCAGTATCTGCTACGTGAGGGGACGGCTTGAGAGCAAAGATGCCCTGGATTTAGTAAGGCTGCCAGCCTGGCGGAAGGCTGACCCCATCCTCCGACACCCCTCACAGGCTGGCAGAAGACATGACGGTGTGCGTGGCCGACTTTGGACTCTCCCGGAAGATCTATAGTGGGGACTACTATCGTCAGGGCTGTGCCTCCAAACTGCCCGTCAAGTGGCTGGCCCTGGAGAGCCTGGCTGACAACTTGTATACTGTGCAGAGTGACGTGGTGAGCAGGGTGGCACAGTGAGATTTGACGGTAACACAGTGGTGTGGACTAGTGCGTGGGTGGACCTCTAGCGCTGCTCTCTGGGCTTTGGCTGCCCCATTATGAGGCCCCGGAGCCCCAAGATATGCTTGCCTCGGGACTCTGCCTGGCTCAGGAAGCCTAGTGACATCTCGCCTCCAACCTCGATTCTGTCCCAGTGGGCCTTCGGGGTGACCATGTGGGAGATCATGACTCGTGGGCAGACGCCGTATGCTGGCATTGAGAACGCTGAGATTTACAACTACCTCATCGGCGGGAACCGCCTGAAACAGCCTCCGGAGTGTATGGAGGACGTGTGAGTGCCCCAGGAAGGGGATTCTGGGAGGAAACAGGTATTTGGGGTTTCAGCTTATGGCTGCCACAACAGCTGCTGGCCCATTGGGAGCTCCGATCCGCAACTGAACTTTTCTTTTTTTTCTTTTTTTTGTGGAAATGTCCTCGTCATTAGAGGGAAGTCTGACCTCTACCCCAAACTCCCTCTTCATCTACTGCTCCTATTTTCTTTCTCTCCCCCTTTACCATCCCATGTTTCTTGCTCCAGCCTTTTCCTATCACTCTGTTTTCTCCAGTTTCCAGGGAGAACCAGGAATCCCACCCAAGGGCAGAAGGTGCAGGGTTGAGCAACAGTGCAGGTTTCCCCGTCACCTCTTCCCCACCCCCACTCCTTCCCTGAGGCTGAACTCTCCCTCCCCCTCAGGGAGTGCTGCACAGGGGCAGGAAAAAAACTGCAGCTCCATCACATTCCTTGCTCGACAGGGAGGGGGCGCTGGGGGCGGGAGGTTGGGTTCCTTTCTTGTCTTGGCCTCCTCTCTGAGGGAGTGGAGAGACCTAAGATAACAAACTGAGATCCTGGGAGAAGGGTACTGCCTCCTCTCCTTTCTGGAAGCCCGGAGCCCTTGGGAGTGGGGCAGGGTGGTGATACACTCACTGCACAGGGGAGAGTCATGAGCCCCTTGTGACTAGAAGACAGTATCACTAACATTAGCTGGGTTCTTTACAGGCATTCTTTCAGGTAATCCTCCTCTAACCCCATGAGGAAAAGACTATTATTATTCCCATTTTGTAGATGAGGAACTAGGATTAAAGAGGTTAAGTAACATGACCCAGGTCACACAGCGATTAAGTGAATGGGTTGGGACTTGAATCTAGATCTGTGTGATTTTAGAATGTGCCTGTTAACCATGAACCCGACTATGATTTGTCTATTCTAGTATTATTCTCCCACCCCATGCAAGCCAGAGTTTCCCTGGGCCTCCAGAGGACCTTTTCACTAGTACAAGTCCTAGTGAGGGAGGGAGTCCACGAACCTATTTCCTGCTCTGGGGTTGGACCTCCAGAGGTCCAAGAATGGAGACAGGCAGAGGAAAGCTCAGCCTGAATGGTGGGGTCCTCTTTTCTCTAGGGCAATAGGTTTGAAGTGCCCTGAGGTTGGACTGTGGGAGAGAGGGCAATTTGAGTGCATGAATCAGGCCCTCTGTCTCAGCAGAGCTCGGGGCATGTCAGGGGCAGGAAGGTCAGGTGTCCCAGTGGCTGTAGCCTGCCTGGGCCTCTGGAGCCACAGAGGTTCTGCTGGGCAGTGGGGACCAGGCCCTGGCTTAGTGTCATCTGGGGCTGGAGTTAGTGTTGTCAATAGAGGGTGGGCAGGCGCTGGCCTCCCACCAGGCAGCCTGGTGGACAGGCGCCAGTTGGCTCCTGGCACGGCCTTGACAGTGTATCCCAGCCTGGCCACATACCCATGGCCTGGACCATTCCCACGACCTATTCAGTGTCTGGCATGATTCCCCCCATCATTGGAGGCCCCTGTTAGGAGAACTGGAGTGGGGGGAGTGTTTGGGGCTTTTATCGTGGGCACAGGCAAGAAAGTCAGGCATTTGCTATGACTAGATCTGGTCTCAACCCTTTCCTGTTATTTATTTACTTATTTTTCCTCAGCATGAGGCATTCCCTGGGAACAGGGATAAGACCTCAGGGAATCTGCAAAGCTCCTGAAATTGTACGTAAAAAGTATCCCTGCCAGGGGAAAAGGGCTGGAAGCTTTTCTCAGATTCTCAAAGGTGAGAATCCTCATGAACAATGAGGATTTAAGACCCCCTGAACGGGTGAGGATTTAGGACAAAGGGTGGATTCCCAAATTCCCCCCGTAAAATAACCCCGACTCCAGGCTGTGTTCCACAAGACAAAAACACTCCTACTACCCCTTCCCAAAATAGCGTAAGAGGGACTCTGGACCCAACCCACCTAGCTTCATCACTTTCTACCTGTGTGACCTTAGTCAAGGTTCTTGACCTCTCTGTGCCTCAGTTTGAACATTGGTAAAATAGGGATCACTTATTTCACAGTATTGCGAGAATTAATAATAAATGTAAAATGCTTAGAAGAGTGTCAGATACATAGTAAGCCCTATACATTAGGGTGTTCAATTACATTTTCTTTTCTTTTTCTTTCTTTTTTTTTTTAATTTTTTTTTTAGTTTTGGCTGCGCTGCTCGGATTGTGGGATCTCAATTCCCTGACCAGGGATTGAAGCAGGGCCACGGCAGCGAAAGCCCGGAATCCTAACCACTAGGCCACCAGAGAACTCCCTCAATCACATTTTTCTAAATCCTGGTTTAGGCCCTGATTAAAGGGCCTCTGCTTTTGAGAGAAGGACCCTCCTTCCCTTTTCTCTGGCTCCTCACGACCTCCCCTCACCCTTCTCTCTGCCCCAGGTATGAGCTCATGTACCAGTGCTGGAGCGCCGACCCCAAGCAGCGCCCGAGCTTCACATGTCTGCGAATGGAGCTGGAGAATGTCCTGGGCCGCCTGTCTGTGCTCTCCGCCAGCCAGGACCCCTTGTATATCAACCTTGAGGGAGCCCAGGAGTCTGCCGAGGGAGGCAACCTGGAGCTGCCTGGCGGGGACCCGGCCAGCAGCGGGGCTGGGGATGGCAGTGGCCCGGGGGCCGTGGGGGGCACCCCCAGTGACTGTCGGTACATCCTCAGCCCCGGGGGGCTGGCTGAGCGGCCTGGGCAGGAGGAGCAACAGCCAGACAGCCCCGTCAGTGAGTCCCAGAGGCTGCTGCTGCTGCAGCAAGGGCTACTACCCCACAGTAGCTGTTAGCCCACAGGCAGAGGGCATCTGGGGCCATGCGGCTGGCTCTGCTGGCCACTGTGCTGGCTGACTAAGCCCTGTCTGACCCCAGCCCAGGCAGCGAGGTGTGGAGGCTCCTGTGGTAGTCCTCCCAAGCTGTGCTGGAAGGTGGGACTGACCAAATCACCCAATCCCAGTTCTTCCTGCAACCACTCTGTGGCCGACCTGGCATCAGTTCAGGCCTTGGCTGGGTGGAGGTGGGCCAGGCCTGGTTGTCTAAACCCAGGCAGCTGGCAGAGGGGGGTGGTTATGTTTCCATGGTTACCATGGGTGCGGAGAGGAGTTGGGCGAGGGTAGATCCAACCTTGTGGGCCCCTACTCTCCCAGCTGAGCTGCCCCTGCTGCTTTAGTGCATGCATTGAGGCGTCTCTGGCCTGGGGGCCCATCTGTGCCTGTGCTTGGGGTTTAAATGCCCAGGTTTGCCCCTCCTCCCAAAGAGATGCCCTTGTATTATTCCCCTTTAGGTGAGAATTGGTAAGGGATTGGTACAGTCAGGTCCCAAGCCCTGTAGCCGGAGGCAGTGGGACACTCAGGGCTGAATCTTCGTAACCTTCCTGGTTACCCACCCTGTCTAGGCCAGGAGTAAAGTGCAGCTGACCAGGTCACAGCAAGGCATGCTGAATTACACAGGCTACCATTTGCCTAGCTTCTAAAGACAATGCACTGAGCCCAGCTAGAGGAAGGGGTGCTGTAAGGCTTGCCCAGGAAGGAGTGAGGCCAGAGAGGAGTCCAGGAGGCCCTCTTCGAGCCTTCCCGCAGTCTGTCTGAGCATGCTACCAAATCCCAAAATATCCTGACTAACAAAGGCAGCTGTGTCTGAGCCCAATCCTTCCACGCAGTGTCCTTTAGTCCCATCTTTCCCTCTAACTGGAGACCCTCTTCTGTCCCAAGTCTCCAGAGATGGAGAGGAAGTAGGCCTGATGGCTGGTGTGGCTGAGGGGAAGTTACTGGAGCCTGGACCCCAGCCCTGGGTGGGGGAGCCTCTGGGAGTGCATGGGGCAGGCCCTTGCTGTTAGGGACTTTTCCAAGCCGTTAGATGCTGTTTAAAAACAGAAATAAATTGAAGACTAAAGACCCAAGGCTTTGTCTCTTAAATGTTTACTTTTTTCCCAGATCACAAAAATGAAGCATCTCTGCATAGAGAAAACTTTGGAAAGACATCTGCCAGAATGTTCACAGCTGTTATCTTTACCTGATGTGATTAAGGGAACTTTTTTCCTTTGTGTTTTCTAAGTTTTCTGCATTGAGCACAAAGTGCTTTTGTAATTACACAAGGTCCCAAAGAATCTTATAGTAAAAATAATACATAGTCATAGATGATTAGGAAAATGCAGAAAGTCATTTTAAAAATGTCAAATACCTGTAATCCTACCACCATTGACCTTTGGAAAATGCACGTGTTTTGAAAAAGTTCTTTATCTTGGAACAAAGTCAAAGAGACTACTTTGGCTGCCTCCTAACCCTCTGTCAGACTCTCTGTTGGGTGTGGAGACAGCTCTCACCTTCACAATGTTACCTGGAGCCAGGAAACTGGGAATAAGTGGGCAAAAAGAATGGTGAGCCTCTTGAGGGTTTGAAATAAGAGTATGAAGTTAGCTTTCAAGTATTTCCATCTGAAAACTTTAGAAGCTTTTAGAGCAAGCTTATGGGAACAAGACGCAGGAGGCATGAGAAACCACCACTCTCTGTGTCGAGGAGTGTGGGAAGACTGGGAGGGACACAGGTATTGCCCTGCTGGCTGAGGGCAGTGGAATGGGGCGGGTTCTTCTGAAAGCAAATATCCTGAGAAACCTGTTGCTGGCACTCCAGATTCTCGTTCCCATGTGGATCATGAGACCTGAAGTAACTTCCAGGGAAGTGGCTTTCAGAATCTTTCCTGCTTGTGATTAGCTTTAACTGCAAGGAATCATTATTTGTGAGGTAGTGTTTGGGAATTATTGACTTGGAAGTCCTGTACTCTTAAATAATTATCTGCTATTTTTTCTTTTTTCTTTTTTTTTTAATATTTATTTATTTATTTGGCTGCACCGGGTCTTAGTTGTGGCATGCAGGATCTTTGTTGCCACGTGCAGGATCTGCAGGATCTTCAAGATCTTTGTTGAGGCACGCGGGATCTTTTAGTCGCGGCATGTGGGATCTAGTTCCCTGACCAGGGATTGAACCCGTGCCCCCTGCATTGGGAACACAGAGTCTTAACCAGTGGACCACCAGGGAAGTCCCTAATTGTCTGCTCTTAATGGGCTCCTGCTATTATGTGCCAGGCATGGTGCCTAGTGCTTCAAGTATATTATCTCATTTAATACAGGGAATATTCCTATAAAGTGGGAATATAATTATCCTCCAAAAGGACAGAAATGCAGAATAAGTAACTTGTCTAAGGTTATGTAGCTAATGAATTGTTGATCCAGGCTTGAAACCCACTAAGTAAGAGAGCAGAGCCTGTGCAACTCTCCGACCACTCCAGAGAGCACCTTGAAGTTTCATTGTAAACATGTCATCTTTTGGGTGAATGCTTGTCAATACTAGGCACCTTTAAAAATGCACAGGAGTTCCAATATGTGTGTGTGTGACAAAGTAATCTATTTAAATCGGAGATACCTATCAGTAATTAAATCGGTTTAAGTAATTTTTCAGCTCAGTCTCTTTTCCCCAAGCACATTGGACCTTGGCACCTCCAACAGTCAAGGGGCTTGAGGTAGGTGATAATAGTAGAATTTTTAAAAACTTTCTTATGGAAGTATAAAACACATACAAAAAAGTATACCAATCAGAAGTGTACAGTTCTTAAGAATTTTCACAAACAGATCCAAATAACCAGTAACCAGGTCAAGAAACAGAATATTACCAGCACTCCAGAAGCAACTCTTGGGCCCTGCTCCATCTCTGCCCCCTCTCTCCTCTCCAGAGGTAACCTCTATCCTGACTTCAAACACCATGGACTGGTGTAGTTTGTTTTGAAGTTAATATAAATAGAATCATATAGGTTGGATTATTTTGTGTTTGCCTTCTTTCACTCAGCAATGTTTTCCAGAATCATCAAGCTGTTGTGAGACCCAAGTTCATGTGCCCAATGCACAGTGAGGCCAAACAAACCCAAATGAAGTTTGGAGCAGAGAAAGGTTTACTTCAAGGACCCACCAAGGAGAACAGGCAGCTCATGCCCAAAAAGGCCGAACTCCCCAATAGTTTTGGGGGAAGAATTTTGTTTGTTTGTTGTTTGTTTCTGTTTGTTTGTTTGGCTGTGCCCTCAAGGCTTGTGGGATCTTAGTTCCCCAACCAAGGATCAAACCCGTGCCCCCTGCAGTGGAAGCATGGAGTCCTAACCACTGGATTGCCAGGGAATTCCAAAGGGAAGAGTTTTTATAGACAGAATTTTTGGGGGAGGGCTGCAGGGTGTGTGACCTTCCTTTGATTGGTTGGTGGTGAGGTAACAGGGTGGTGTTCTGATTCTAACCAGTCTGGGTCCACGTGCTCTGCCTGAAGTTACCATCCTCCACTTGGGTGGAGGCCTTAGTTCCTGTAGAAGGGCTCGGAGATTTGTATCAGTTATGTATCTCCCTTGAGAAGGAGCCAGGTACCTGCCCCATTGTTTCTTGACTGCCTTTCTTTGTTTCTGCATTCCCTCATTCCCCTAATTAGTAACTGCTTGAATCTGCCCTTTGGAGTTCAGGGAAGGCCTAGGAGGCTGAAGCCTTTTTCCTGCAAACCAGAAATGGGGGACACAAAAAGGCTTTTGTACACAGGAGTGACCCCACAGGGTCCTGCTCGGTTTCAGAGCCACAACAATTTTGAGAGGTGGGGGTCAAAGAGAAGAGACGAGTAGAACAGTGTTTTTGTTTTGTTTTGTATTTCTTTGTTTTTTATTATGTCCTCTGGCTCAGTGCTCCTTGTTCCTCAAACAAGATGCCACAGTCAAATTACCTGAGAATCTTGTTGAAAATCAAGATTCTGATTCGGTAGGTGTGGGGTGGGACCTGAGATTCTGCGTTTCTAACAAGTTCCAAGGTGATACTGATGTTGCTGGCCTGAGGACCACACTTTGAGGTGCAAGCACTATGCTGCATCAATAATTTGAAAGTGTGCAGCAGTGTTTGAAAAATCATTCAATGACTGCAATATATAATTTCAGCATAATAACACTAATGGAAAAGATTGGAACATAATTTAATTTCTATGTCTTATAAAATTTGATTTCTTTTTCTTTATGTGTTTCTGATTGATACTTTTCTACTTTAAAAAAATTAATTTATCTTTTCAAATAGATGTCAAATATACATGGTTAAAAATTTTAACAGGTATACAAAGGTAGACAGTGAAAATAAGTTGCCTTGCTGCTGGCCCCTCAGTTCCTCTCTCCAGAGGTAAGCAGAGTTACTGATTAATCGTGAAATTTTCAAGGGATATTTTACCCATATACTTATTTTTCTTTTACACAAATAGTAGGTAATTGTACATGCCGTTATGCCTCTTGTTCTTTTTATTAACAGTATGTGTGTAAGTAAACAGCTAATGGTATGTATTCCGGATATTTTTCTAAGTTCTTTCGGTATTTTAATTCATTTAAACGTCACAACAACCCTGTGCAGTAGGTACAATTATTGTTTCAATTTTATAGATGTAATTCAAATCTAATATACCCTACAAGCCTCTACGTTTGAAGGTTTTTCCCTAGCTGTACATATGTATCTGTTTCCCATACTTTGTTATTACAAAGAGCGCTACAATGAATTTTGGGGCCATATCGCTTCATACTTATGAATATAGCTATAGGAAAATTCCTAAAAGAGAAATTGCTGAGTCAAAGGAATGTGCGTTTAAAATTTTGGTCAGTATTGCCAAATTGCCTTCCATAGGCGAGTTTTGCATATCTGGTAAGTGAGAAAGGTATTTCATTGTAACTTTGGTTTGTATGTCTCTTATTATGAGTGAGGTATCTTTCCATATCTTTAAGAGCCATTTTGATTTTCTTTACTGTGAACTGTTTGTCATATAATTTTTTTTAATTAAAATTTTTTTACTGGAGTATAGTTGATTTACAATGTTGTGTTAGTTTCTGCTGTACAGCAAAGTGAGTCAGTTATGCATATACATATATCCACTCTTTTTTAGATTCTATTCCCATATAGGTCATTACAAAGTATTGAATTGAGTTCCCTGTGCTATACAGTAGCTTCTTATTAGTTATCTATTTTATATATAGTAGTGTGTATATGTCAATCCCAATCTCCCAATTTATCCCTCCCCCGCGTCATGTACTTTTTTACCAAGTTGTTGGTCTCTTGTTACTAATTCATAAGTGCTCTTTTTTCTTTTTTGGCTGCACCGTACAGCTTGTGGGTTCTTAGTTCCCTGACCGGGGATTGAACCCGGGCCCTCCGCAATGAGAGCATGGAGTCCTAACCACTGGACTGCCAGGGAATTCCCCATAATTGCTCTTTTTTTTAATTGTAAATTTATTTATATTTTATTTATTTATTTTTGGCTGTGTTGGGTCTTCATTGCTGCACGCGGGCTTTCTCTAGTTGTGGTGAGCGGGCGCTACTCTTCGTTGCGGTGCGCGGGCTTCTCATTGCAGTGGATTCTCTTGTTGCAGAGCACGGGCTCTAGGCACGCGGGCTTCAGTAGTTGCGGCATGCAGGCTCAGTAGTTGTGGCGCACAGGCTTAGTTGCTCCGCGGCATGTGGGATCTTCCCGGACCAGGGATCGAACCCATGTCCCCTGCATTGGCAGGAGGATTCTCAACCACTGTGCCACCAGGGAAGTCCCTGCTCATTTTATATTAAGAAAATTACTCTTTTGGGGCTTCCTGGTGGCGCAGTGGTTGAGAATCCTCCTGCCAATGCAGGGGACACGGGTTTGATCCCTGGTCCGGGAAGATCCCACATGCCCTGGAGCAACTAAGCCTGTGCACCACAACTACTGAGCCTGTGCTCTAGAGCCCGTGAGCCACAACTACTGAGCCTGCGTGCCGCAACTACTGAAGCCCACGCGCCTAGAGCCCGTGCTCCGCGATGAGAAGCCACCGCAATGAGAAGCCCGCGCACTGCAACGAAGAGTAGCCCCGCTCGCCTCAACTAGAGAAAGCCCGTGCGCAGCAGCGAAGACCCAACACAGCCAAAAATAAATAAATAAAATAAATAAATTTTAAAAAAGAAAATTATTCTTTTGTCTGTGATACGTAGTGTATATGATGTTTTTTATTGTTGTCATTTGAATGTGTCTGTGTATGCATGTGTATGTGTGTGGCTTCTGGCTTTTGTGTTATACTACTTAGAAAGGACTTTCCTACTCCAAGATTATTTTTAAAAGCGTATGTTTTCTTCTAGTGCTTCTTTTTTAAAAAAATTTATTTATTTTATTTATTTATCTTTGGCTGCGTTGGGTCTTCATAGCGGTGCGTGGGCTTCTCATTGCGGTGGCTTCTCTTGTTGCAGAGCACAGGCTCTAGGCGCACGGGATTCAGTAGTTGTAGCACACGGGCTTCAGTAGTTGTGGCTCACAGGCTCTAGAGCGCAGGCTCAGTAGTTGTGGCGCACAGGCTTAGTTGCTCCACGGCATGTGGTATCTTCCCAGACCAGGGCTCGAACCCGTGTCCCCTGCACTGGCAGGCGGATTCTTAAGCACTGCACCACCACGGAAGTCCCTCTTCTAGTGCTTCTAAAGTTTATTTTTCATTGTTTCGAGTCATCTAAAATATATTTTGGAATAGGAAGTGAGATATAGATCCAAATTAATTTTCTTCCAGATGGCTATTCATTGTCCCAAAATCACATCTTGAACAATCTATGTTTTCTGAACATTTCTTGAATAATCTTCTCTGTATTTCTATGTATTACTTCCTTGGTCATATACTACATTCACAAATGTATTTGGGTTTTATTTCTAGACTTTTTATCCCATTTTCCAGTACCACCACTACAGTATTTGAATTACTGTAAGTGAGGAATGTAGTTTTCCTACATGTTCCTCTTACATTTTTTGCAATGTCCCCCCCCAGGGTTTAAGGAACACCATCGTAGGGCATGGCATGCCTTCAGTCTAAGGAAGGAATGCAGGTCTCCCAAGGCTTTACAGAACAGTGATTTGTCCATGATGTCACCAAGCAAGGAGGAACTCAGTCAGGAGCAGAACCCAGGGATCTACCTAGTTCTTCCTTCTCGCCAGTGCCCCACTGTGGGAGGGGAGAGGTGGCAGAGAGGCTGGGTCAACTTTTCAGTCACCGTCCACAACTAACAAGTCTTTAAGTCCTGTTGATTTCAATCTCCTAGTTTCTTTTATTTATTTATTTATTTATTTATTTATTTATTTATTTATTTATTTATTTATTTATTTTTGGCCAGGCTGGGAGGCACGTGGGATCTTAGTTTCCCAACCAGGGATCAAACCCGTGCCCCATGCAGTGGAAACGTGGAGTCCTAACCACTGGACCACCAGGGAATTCCCCTCCTAGTTTCTTTATAATGGGTCCTTCCTGCCATCAGCATCCTCAGACCTCCCCTGTCCCCCAGACTAATACAACAGCTCTGAAAGCTCCCTGACCTCTCCCAACCCCGACCAGATTATAAAGCCTCCTCCTCCAGCACCTGGGGAATTCGTCTTCAGGGCTCTCATTCCCCTTGTATATTATAATAATTAGTTGTGATTCCCCCCACCCCACCCTCAGTTTTGTGACCACAGGGACCTTGTCTGCTTTATTCATTACAGAACCTCCCCCCCAACACCACACACACATTTGTGCACAGTAGGCACTCAATAAATATTCATTAAATGATGTGGGAATAAGGGGAAAGGGAAATGTATATGTAACTGGAGGATTTGGTGGATGATAAAGTTATTAACCAGTGCCTAGGGCAGACACAGAGGGGAAAATTCTAACCTCAGGCTTTTTCTTTTTTTTTTTTTGGGCCATGCCAAGCTGCTTGTGGGATCTTAGTTCCCCTGCCAGAGACCAAACCTGCGCCCCCTGCATTGGAAGCATGGAGACATTTTTTTTTTTTTTTTTTAATTTTATTTATTTATTTATTTATTTTTAGCTGCGTTGGGTCTTTGTTGCCGAGCACGGGCTTTCTCTAGTTGCGGCGAGCAGGGTTACTCTTTGCTGCCGTGCGCGGGCTTCTCATTGCTGTGGCTTCTCTTGTTGCGGAGCACGGCCTCTAGGCGCGCAGGCTTCAGTAGTTGTGGCGCTCGGGCTTAGTTGCTCCGCAGCATGTGGGATCTTCCCGGGCCAGGGCTCAAACCTGTGACCCCTGCATTGGCAGGCGGATTCTTAACCACTGCGCCACCAGGGAAGTCCCGGGAAGCGTGGAGCCTTAATCACTGGACCACCAGTGAAGTCCTAACCTCAGTTTTCTAAGAATGTAAAGACAGAATGTGAAAACAATATTTATTTCACAAGCCCTTTTGAGGATTAACTAAAACAGTATCTAAGTGCCTAGAAAAGTACCTGGCAATTGGCTGAAGTTCAGTTACTGTTAGGCACGACTTCTCTCTTTTCCCCCACAATCCTTCAGTTTTTCCCTGGGATAAAGCAAAGGAGAGAAGCTGTTTGGGCTCTGCCTAAGACACAGAGGTGGAGGAGGGCCCTGGATCGTTAAAAGGGAAGTAGGAATTTTACATTTCTATCCTTGAGAACCCAAAAGGCCCCCAGTCGGAGGGCTGTGCCTGAACTTTGAGCAAAGTTCACGCTGTTGCCGCAGGCGCCTTTCTGCCCACCGGCTCCGACAAGGGGAGCGTCGGGAAGAGTAGGGGCCGGGGCTGGGCGGCTGTGCCCTTAGAGGCTCCAGCACGCGGGGCCGGGGCTAGAGCGGCCTAACCGGCGGGCTCGGCTGGCCCACCAGGGAGCCGGGCCGCGCGCGGGGTCGCACGCAATTCGCTCTGCCCAAGCCCCGGCAGAGGCCTCTCGGCGGCCGGCAGGGAAAGGCTCCCGCAGGGTGGCGGGACACAAGCCCCTTTGTCCGCGGCCTGGAGGGGCCCCAGCTGCAGGCCCGGGAGCCGAGCGCGGCTGCGGTGGCCGGAGTGAGCGCTCCCCCGCCCGGAGGTCAACGGTTGGGTGCTCCCATCCCGCAGAGAACATTGCACCGTCTCTGAAGGCCTGCGTCTGGCAATAACATTTTTTGTTAAAGCTGTCTTAAGTTTGTCCTCTCCGGCGGTAAAATTTAACTCAACAAGGATTGACTTGGCCGCAAAGAATATAAGAGAACTGTGAGCACAGTTCTTTTTCGCCCAAGAAGGTCGTGCTTTAGGAGACAAGGAAAGCGTTACGAAGTCGGTCGAGAACGAGCTAAGGAGAGTGGGGACGCTAGGGCAGGGCAGAGGAGGAGAGAGCTAGGTGGGCGGAGCCATCCCAGCAGAGTGGAGGCCCAGGGTGTCCTCACCGGGTGGCTGGAGGTGTGGGGATGCCACACGGAAACAAGGTCTGCAAATGCTTACTGGGCAAAATGTAACTGGAGACTCCCAGAAGATTGCTAGAGCCTGTGGACAAGAAATACTGGCTGCCACTTCAGTAAACTACAAAGGTTGCCCACTATCAAGCCATTAGCCACTGGAGCCTCTGCTCCTAACCCCCAGGGTGCACCTGGAGGGGAATTCAGGAGGGAGAAAAACAGGATGCTAGCCCTAGATAGTTAAGGTGCATATCAAAGGAATAATTTCAGTGAGCCCAGATTCTTGCATCTTCCTGTACCTAGAAAAGTGCTAAAATCATTAACTTTAGAGGTCTGTTTTTTTGTGATTAGCAGTGATTTTTGATGTTCGGCTACTTGTAGTTTTTCAGCAAAGACTCCTATATATCGTGACTGCTCCCTTACGTCTTTGGTAAGTTCCTCAGAGCTATGTGAGAGGAGAGGCCGTCTCCCAGGCTATAGTCCACAGTAAAATCCCCGAATACAACATAACTTGCAACTCTTAGGTTGTGTGTTTTTTTTCTTTCGACAAGCCCCAAACCATAACCCAGTTCAACAAACAATTTTTCAATATATTTTTAAAGATTGGTAGCAGTCTTTTATTAAAATGAAATGTTATATTATGTAAAACATATAACATGTAAAATGGATGAAAATAATAAATGTCATCCTCAAAACATTTAAATCTTCATTTGTTAGGAAATACTTTCTTGTTTGTGACCTAGAGGTACCTTGGTCCAACTACTGAAATTTACAAATGAGAAAAAAAGGAGAGCCAGAATCATTTGTTACTTGCTCAGAGTTTTATGGTAAATTACAGCATGTATTTCTACCAGCACTATCTCTCATTACTCTCAGTTGCAAACTTGGGATGAGAAAAGTGTTAAACCTTATGGAAATTGAGGTTTGCAATGCATCAGTAGTGTCTTCTAGAAATACATTGAATATTATTGGAACTGTGCTGCCTTCTTCTAATTCTATTATTTCTTTTAATCAGATCATGGGTCCTCTTTTGATAGCTGGAAACTATTTCAAACTATAATCATTGTTTCTAACACTCTGTTCAAGCATTTACTCCAGACTAGGCATTCTTCTTATACCTTTGTGAACTTTATTATTTTTAATCCTCAAACTATAATATGTCCTAGCTTATTTAATAAACACAACAGTTTGTTTTTTAAAGAGTTTTACATTATTAACGTATTTAATATTCTTAACAATGGTTTGGGCTGGAGACTCTTATCCCCATTTTTCCCAATGAGGCACAGAAAAGTTAAGTGACTTTCACATGCCCTTGACCACAAATCTATGCTGTGAGAATTATCCCCATACTATCTATGAAGAAAATGAGGGCGAAAATAATCCCTCAATATTTTTTAAATTAGAAAATATTTCTAACACTCAGAAAAGTATTGAGACAAATACAAAGCTGGGTGTGTGTCCATCACCCAGCTCTAAAAGAAAATAAATCTCAAACTTTTTCCATATTTGACTTTTTTTTTAAAGAAATAAAACATTACAGATAGCGTTGAAGCCCTATCCCCACCCCCATGTACTACTTCCTGATCCCATTCCCCTTTCTCCTTCCTCTCCCCAGATATCCGTTATTTGAAACTGGTACTATATTTATCCTCCCCCCTGCATGTTTTATACTTTCATTACATTTACATATCCATTAACAAAATATAAGTACATACGATTTATTTTTTTAAGACATCCATTTTGATGTGTAGGTCTAGTTCATTCATATAAACTGCTGTACATTTTTCCACTGTATGAACACAACACAATTCTTCCGTTCTCTATTGATGGACAATTAGTTTCTACATTTTTGTGTCAATAATTTGAACGTTGCAATGAACATTCTTTTTAAAATATTATTTTTAATTTTTAATTTTTTAAAATTCATTTTTATTGGAGTATGGTTGCTTTAAAACGTTGTGTTAGTTTCTGCTGTACAGCAAAGTGAGTCAGTTATACGTATACATATTTCCCCTCTTTTTTAGACTTCCTTCCCATTTAGGTCACCACAGAGCATTGAGTAGAGTTCCCTGTACTATATAGTAGGTCCTCATTAGTTATCTGTTTTATACATAGTAGTGTATATGTGTCAATCCTAATGTCCCAATTCATCCCACCCCCCCTCTTCCCCCCTTGGTATCCATAAGTTTGTTCTCTACATCTGTGTCTGTATTTCTGCTTTTCAGATAAGTTCATCTGTACCATTTTTCTAGATTCCACATATAAGCGATGTTATATGATATTTGTTTTCCTCTTTCTGAATTACTTCACTCTGTATGACAGTTTCTAGGTCTATCCATATCTCTTCAAATGGTACTATTTCGTTCCTTTTATGGCTGAGTAATATTCCATTGTATATATGTACCACATCTTTATCCATTCCTCTGTTGATGGACATTTAGGTTGCTTCCATGTCCTGGCTATTGTAAATAGTGCTGTGATGAACATCAGGGTGCATGTATCATTTTTTTAATATTTATTTTTTTAATTTATTTATTTTGGTTGTGCCAGGTCTTCGTTGCAGCGTGCAGGATCTTTGTTGCAGCATGCGGAATCTTTAGTTGTGGCATGGGGCCCATAGTTGCAGCATGCGGGCTCCTTGGTTGTGGCATGCGGGCTCTAGTTCCCTGACCAGGGATTGAACCTGGGCGCCCTGCATTGGGAGTGTGGAGTCTTACCCACTGGACTACCAGGGAAGTCCTGTATCTTTCTTTTTTTTTTTTTTTTTTTTTTAAAGGAATTAAAAAAAATTTTTTTTTTCTTGTATTTACTTTTGGCTGTGTTGGGTCTTTGTTGCTGCGCGAGGGCTTCCTCTACTTGTGGCAAGCGGGGGCCACTCTTCATCGCGGTGCGTGGGCCTCTCACTGTCGCGGCCTCTCTTGTTGCGGAGCACAGGCTCCAGACGCGCAGGCTCAGTAGTTGTGGCTCACGGGCCCAGTTGCTCCGCGGCATGTGGGATCTTCCCAGACCAAGGCTCGAACCCGTGTCCCCTGCGTTGGCAGGCAGGTTCTCAACCACTGCGCCACCAGGGAAGACCCCCGTATCTTTTTGAATTATGGTTTTCTCTGCAATGAACATTCTTGCTTAGGTCTGTCTCTTACATGCACAGGAAAATTTCAAGCTGGGTCTTAGGAATCTCCAACTCTGCTAGATATTGCCAAGCTCTCTCTCAAAGTGGCTGTAAAACTAACATTTTCCCCAGCAGTGACTGAGAGTTCCCATTGCTCCACATTCCCAATAGTACTTAAAAAAATTTTTTTAACAATCTGATGGGTGTAAAATGATATATCATTTTTTAAAAATAAATTTATTTATTTAATTTATTTATTTTATTTTTGGCTGTGTTGGGTCTTTGTTGCTGTGCGTGGGCTTTCTCTAGTTGCGGCGAGCGGGGGCTACTCTTCATTGCAGTGTGCGTGCTTCTCATTGCAGTGGCTTCTCTTGTTGCAGAGCACAGACTCTAGGCGCGTGGGCTTCAGTAGTTGTGGCACACGGGCTCAGTAGTTGTGGCTCATGGGCTCTAGAGCACAGGCTCAGTAGTTGTGGTGCACGGGCTTAGTTGCTCTACGGCATCTTCCCAGACCAGGGATCTTCCCGGACCAGGGCTCGAACCTGTGTCCCCTGCAATGGCAGGTGGATTCTTAATCACCGCGCCACCAGGGAAGCCCGATATCTCATTTTTGTTTTAATTTATATTTCATCAATTACTAGTGAGCATAATTTCAAATATTTATGGGACACTGTGTTTTTCTTTAATTGTCTACAGCAAACTGTCTTTTCCTGGTTGCAACTTATCTTTTGTACAGAAGTTTGTCTGTTTTTGCACAGAAGTTTAAAATTTTAATCTAGTCAAATGTATTAATGTTTTACTTTATAGCTTTTTTTAAAGAGGATTTAAAAAATTTTTTTATTTTATTATTTGGCTGCGTCGGGTCTCAGTTGTGGCACGTGGGATCTTCGTTGTGGCATGCGGGATCTTTTGTTGCAGCGTGCAGGCTATTCATTGTGGCACGCGAGCTTCTCTAGTTGCTGCATGTGGGCTTCTCTATAGTTGTGGCGCACAGGCTCCAGAGTGCGTGGGCTCAGTAGTTGTGGTGTGTGGGCTCTCTAGTTGGGGCACACGGGCTCAGTAGTTACGGTGTGCTGGCTTAGTTGCCCCGCAGTATGTGGGATCTTAGTTCCCCGGCCAGGGATTGAACCTGCATCCCCTGCTTTGGAAGGATGATTCTTAACCACTGGACGACCAGGGAAGTCCCAACTTTATATCTTTTTGTGACTTGTTTAAGAAATTATTTCCTACCCCCAAAGTTGTATAGATATTCTCCTACATATTCTTTGTAAAGTTTTAAAGATTTTCTTTTTAAATCAAGGTCTTTATCTGGAATTATATTTGTATATGGTATAAGGTAATTTATTTTTTCCTCCTATGCCTATCTAATTATCTAGGCACCATTTATTGACCAGACAAGGACAGTTCAATTAAAAAAAAAAAAAAGGACAAACCATAACTATAGCCTGGGGATGGGTCAGTAAAGAGAGTTGGAGAGAGCCCAGAAGAGGAGAAGTGGTTCCCAGGGCCCAATCAGGTCCAGTCTGGGCTCAGGTGCTCTGCCTAGATGGTGCTGCTGGCTGTGACCAATCCCAGGCATCAGAGGGGGATTTAGAAGAATCAGACTGGAGTTTCCCACCACTATGGCATTTCTGGCCCTTGCCAATCCCAGCCACTGGAGGAGGGCACATCACAGCATGGGACTCCCTGGCAGGTGCAGGGCCTGGGGCAGGGAGCTGCCTTGGCATGTCTAAGAGCAATATTAACATTATGACTTTTTCCAACCATTTTCCGTAGAGCTGATAGCTTCATAGGACTGTCTGCCAAGTTTTCACAGGGAAGAGTTTTTCCAGAAATTCTGACATCTCACCAAATATCCAGCCCACAAAATCTGTTTCTTTCTCATAGTCTGCCTTACCAGTAAGCCGAAACCCTGTATTTTAGGTTCTTGTTATGGTAGCAACTCCACTTCCATGTAGCAATTTTTATATTAGAATACAGGGTAAATGGATATAACAAAGAGAATACAAAACACAATGGCTCAAACAAAATAGTTTCTTTTGCTCTCATCCAACTATCTAGAGGTGAAAAGTCTAAGGCTAGTAGGTAGCTCTCTTCCAGAAGCTTATTTAGTGATCCCGGTTCCTTCCATCTCATTGTCCCACATTTTCCTAAGGGTTTGTCCTCTTACATAGAGTCAAAGCTGAGTTACTCACACACTACCTTCTAGCTGCCAGTCTTTATGTCTGTGTCTCTCGGTTTCTTTTTTTTAGTTATCTGAAACTCTTTTTTTGGTTGATTTCTCAGAAATAACTCATAGAACTCTCAGGATGAACAGTAGTCTCTGAGTGTTTGCAATATTCCTAACAGTTTCTCTACAGCCTTTATACTTGAAGATAAGTTTGGCTGGATACAAAATCTGTGTTCACATTTTCTGTCTTTGACTGTCTTAAATGTTACTCCATTGCTTTCTGGATAAAGCAAAACGATATAACAATACAATTTTTTTCTCTTGGTCTTTTTTTGCCTGATCCCACACAAGTCTTATAGCTGATAGGATTTATTCTTGCCTGCCTGCATTTGTGGGTTCAGAGGAATGCTT
This sequence comes from Balaenoptera borealis, assembly GCF_965194805.1. Lineage (NCBI taxonomy): Eukaryota > Metazoa > Chordata > Mammalia > Artiodactyla > Balaenopteridae > Balaenoptera > Balaenoptera borealis. The sequence goes on from NC_138866.1 coordinate 84,499,609, forward strand.
TGCCACCTAGGTTTGTGGAGATGTTATCCATGGGTCTTTGCTTTACTACCCCAGTGGCACTTTGCTGCTTTTGTAGTCTTCCTCCACTCCACTAATTTCGCCATATATTGTTTTCATTATCATCCAACCCTAAATCTTTTATTTTATTTATATAAAATGTCCTTTATAACCCAAGTAAGCTATCTCTCTGGCAGCTGTCAGGAACTATGTTTGTCAGTCTCATTCCTCTAGTGGAGAAACTGTCCCAAGCCCTGGCTTCAAGCACTAAGCCTGACTCTAGCCCCTGACCCAGACTGGATCATTTTTTCCCCCAAGTGCCTGGCTGCCATCCCTGATTTCTACTAGGATTCTTGCAGCCTTGAGGCTTCAGTCCTGCTCCTGACTTCGTGTTTCTATTTAGTTCAGAGCCACAGAGATGATAATCTTATTTTTGAGCTCAGCACTATCATTTTGGTGTTTTCTTTTAATGTTTTATCTATCCCTGCTGTGTATTTTGAGCAGAGGGAGTGCCTAAAGAGTGAACTCACAGAGCCATCTTGACTCAAAGTATCTCAAAAAAACTGTTTTGAATGCACAATGAACTGACAAGGCACTACGAGGTTACAAAAATAAGTAAGAAGGGCTCCCACTCTCAGAGAGATTAGAATCTAGTGAAAGAAGGTGATCTGTAACATACCACCATAAGAAAGACTGAAAACCACTCTGTTGGAAATGGTCAGTAGAGCTATGTCACCCACAAGAAGAGGCAAGGACTTGTGAGTGAAGGCGACAAGGAAGGCTTCTCAGAGGAAGTAGCTTTGAAATGGATCCTTTAGGGATGTTGTAATGGGAGTGTACATGTTGGTTCGGTGACCTCATCCTTAGAACTGGGGCACAGGGTGCCTTGGTGGAGTGTGGCAGATGTGCTGAAAGAAGATCCTGGAAGTTAGTGCACAGGCCATGGAGTTCACACGGACTCAGCTCCAATCACGGTTTTGCTGTTGCCTAGAGGCATGAGCCTGGGCCATTCACTTTATCTCTCTGAGCTATAGAAAGGGAATAGAGTGTCCCCTGCCTCACAGGGCTGTTGTAAGGATAATTGGTGGTAATATATATATAAAGTCATAGTAAACTCTCAAAAAGTGGTAGCCACAGCTATTAGGTTATGGGGGGCCTTGAATGTCAAGCTTTAACTTTTTAAAAGCTTTGTTGAGGTATGATTTACAATAACAAACCGAGCATTTTGACTGCCACTCACTGGTCCTACTTCTGCTCTCTGGAGCAGCCTCTGGAATATTACTCAGACTGCGCTAGCCTCTGTGATAGGCAGAGTAATGGCTCCTCAAAAATGTCTATTTCTTAATCCCAAGAACCTGTGAAAATGCTAGCTTGCATGGCAAAGGGGAATTCAGGTTGCAGATGGGATTAAGGTTGCTAATCAACTGACCTGGAGATGGGGATATTATCCTGGATTATCTGTCAGGCTCAGTGTGATCAAAAGAGTCCTTATGAGTGGAAGAGGGAGGCAGAAGGGGGAAAATCAGAGATGGTGTGAGAAGGACTCCTTGTCCATTGCTGGACATGGCTTTGAAGATGAAAGGGGCCATGAGCCAAGGAATGTGGGCAGCCTCTAGAAACTGGAAAAAACAGAAATTGGATTCCCTTCTGGAGCCTCCAGGAAAACAGCCCGGCCAACACCTTGATTTTAGCCCAGTGAGACCTACTTTGAACTTCTGACATCCAGAACCATAAGATAACAAATGTATGTTGTTTTAAACCACTAAATTTGCTCTAATTTGTTACAGCAGAAATAGAGAGCTAATACAGTCTTGAATAAATACTTGTTGACTAACTGAATTAATAAATCAAGAACAAGTCTACTACCTTTTTCATATAATAATCCTTCTCATTTTGGAGGAGAGAAGATTTAGTTTGGATGTTATCTCCCTGTAAGGTTCTTACATCTTAACATGAAATTCCTGGGGTGGCGCTAAAGTGATTTTGAGGTTGACTGAAGAGTGCTATAGACTGAAGGTTTGTATCCCCCCAAAATTCATACGTTGAAATCCCCAGTGTGAGGTACTGGAAGGTGTGTTCTTTGGGAAGTGATTTGGTCATGAGAGTGGAACCCTTGTGAACGAGATTAGTGCCCTTATAAAAGAGACCCTAGAGAGCTCCCTTGATCCTTCTTCCATGTGAGGATGCAGGAAGAAGACAGCTGTCTGTGAACCAAGAAGTGAGCCCTCACCAGATACCAAATCTGCTGGTGCTTTGATCTTGGTCTCCCAGCCTCCAGAATTGCGAGAAATAAATTTCTGTTTTGTATAAGCCACCCAGTCTATGATACTCCGTTAGAGCAGCCCGAGTGGATTAAGACAAAGAGTTTGAGATCATTCCAGATTGGATGCACCATTGATATGGTAATTTTTTAAACTACATTCCTTTTGCTACCACTCTAGGTGGACCAGCAGAAGGCACGCTGACCCCCACAAATCAGCAGCCTTTCTTTCTTTTCCCTCCAGGTGACTTCTAGAGCAGCGGTTCTCAGAGAGGCAGAGAGAGGAACATACCAGAGTCAGTTGGGAAACTTTACAAACTATAAACGCCCACAACACCTTCCTTTCTTGCCTACCCAGGGGAATCTGCTATGCTTTTTCCCCACCCTCCAGCCCCTTGAGAATCATTGTCTTAAAGCAAATGCTATGTGAGCAGAAAGGAGAAGTATACACATGGGGGATACACAAAGGGGATTCTTCTGAATTAAAAGAGATCTCATTCCCACTTAGAGCTTGTTCTAACTCTTATCCTTTGACTATGTTCAAGCTGTTGACCTTTTTCCATGGACAGAGCTTTCCCAGAGCATGCAGAAGCCCCAGAAAGACTGAGTTTCTTCCCTTCTGTTTTTTCTGTGTCACCTCCAGTCCTGGGAAGACCAGGTTCTACTACTGGGGTTGCCAGGATCAGGACTTCCTTTCCTGGGCCCTGTGTGTAACTCCTCTGGCTTGAAATATTCTGTCTGCAGCCCCTCCAGTAGATCCTAGTTCTGTTAAAACAAAAACAAAAACAAAAACAGAAACCAAACAACCTCCAAATCTCTAGATGATCTTTAGGTTTCTTCTTAGCTCTGTGATTTTGGGTCTGTGCTGCCTCCACCATGTTCTCCAGCCAAATTCCTAGAGTAATTCCGTGGATGAAGAAGTCATTTCTCTACTGGATTGTTCTAACCCAATCTGCAGCTTATTTTCTCCAGAAAGTCCTGCTGTCAGGATGGCTGCCATTTTGCCCATGCCCTGACTATGTAATTTGCCTTTAGGGGTCCCAGATTCTTCTACTCTCATTATCAGTTGGGTAAGAAAACTTTTCTCCCCATTTGTCTTTTAGATTCTCTTTCTCTCAAATGCTCTGGCACTTCTTTTTATTTTTATTTTTTTAAACTTATTTATTTTTATTTATTTATTTTTGGCTGTGTTGGGTCTTCACTGCTGTGCGCGGGCTTTCTCTAGTTGTGCAGGCGGGGGCTACTCTTTGTTGCGGTGCGCGGGCTTCTCATTGTGGTGGCTTCTCGTTGCGGAGCACAGGCTCTAGGCACGCAGGCTTCAGTAGTTGTGGCACGTGGGCTCAGTAGTTGTGGCTCACGGGCTCTAGAGTGCAGGTTCAGTAGTTATGGCGCATGGGCTTAGTTGTTCCGCGGCATGTGGGATCTTCCCGGACTGGGGCTTGAACCCGTGTCCCCTGCGTTGGCAGGCGGATTCTTAACCACTGCGCCACCAAGGAAGCCCAACTCTGGCACTTCTTCTGCTCCAACCCTAAGGCTGGAGACTCAGGGCTGGCTTATGGCTCCCGCTCCTGCTCCTGCTCGTTCACTGCTGCAACCCCTTTGCTTAGCTGCAAATGTCCACTCAGATTGCGGTGAGGAAGGGGAAAATGGGCTCCATAAAGGACACATTGTTACCTTTTATAATGCTATTTATTTATTTATTTGGCTGCGTCGGGTCTTAGTTGTGGCACGCAGGATCTTTAGTTGCAGCATGCGGGATCTAGTTCCCTGACCAGGGATCGAACCCCAGCCCCCTGCACTGAGGTTGCGGAGTCTTAGCCACTGGACCACCAGGGAAGTCCCTATAATACTATTTTAAAACAAAAGTTAAAGCAGAATATAATCGGCTCCCAGCACCAGCAGGAGCACCTTTCTCCACAAGGAGAGGATGTCTGCATGTGCTCATGTCCGTTGTGCTAGACTCAGGACAGCATTTTGGCGCCATGCAGGATTACAAATGTGTGGATGATGTGTTCAGCCCAATGCTATCCCTCCCTGAGGTCCTGGGGTGTAGAGGAGCTTCCCCTGAAACTTATGTCTTTCCGGCGGGAAGCTTCTGGTCTGTCCCCTTCCCCACTCCAAGGAGTGGCTTATGTCTCTCCCAGTCTTCAGGCCCGCCCTCATGTTCCTTCCATCAGCACCATCTGAGGCAGCTCCTGACTATGCCCAGGGTTTCAGGACCCTTGGGTGAGACCATATGGGACTCCCTGTAGATTTAGGTCACATTCCACCTATCAGAGGTCCCAGATTCAACCTGATTCCAGAGTCCATAAACAGCAATTCAACATTTCTAGGGGCTTAAAATCAATTCTGCCATTTTATCGTTGGGCCAGAGATTTTTCTAGGACCATCTGGACTCCCTGGAGTTGCTGCCAGTAGGACAGCAGGGAAACTCCAGAGCCGCCCTGGCTGACTGGCCCTAGGATATCAGCTTGGTTTCCTGTGATGTCTTCCACTCACCAGGTCAGTCAACTGTAGCCTGTTCCTTGTGTTTCACAGAGTCCTTACGGTGGAGCTGTTTGGTTTCTCCAGGAGCACAGGAGGAAAACAGTGAGGAGGAGGAGTGGGGAGGGAAAGACTCATGCGAAATAGGGAGAGGAAGTGAGTGATTCTGAGGAAGGAGAAAAAGGCAAACAGCAACAGCAGCAGCCGCAGGAGCAGAAAAAATTGGGAGTGTGAGGGTGGGAGGGAAAGACAGAAAGGCAGGGTTCTGTTCAAGATAATATTAACCCGAACTCCTGGTTAACAGTTTTTAGTGACTCATTAAATATGCATAAGAAAGTAAAGAGGGAAGCTTGCAGTTTTAATTAAAGATAAAGCCAGTGTTTCCACAGCCCCCATCCCTGGGAAGAGCTGTGGGCTAACTTCCCAGGTTTCCTCTGCAGCATTGTCTGGGAGTTCACAGTCTGGGGACTAGTAGAGCTGAGTGGCTTTGCTGCGCTCCCCTGCCCCCAAACTGTCAGAGGCTCCCCTACATCATAGGGTTTGAGATGACAGAAGATCTTTGAAGGCAGTTCACTTTATCTCTTTCTTTCTTTCTTGAGTTTTCCATCCTTTTATTCTGCTTTGTTTTCTCTTTTGTCCTGCTTGACCCTGGATGAGTCACTAAACCTTTCAGAATCTTCTGCATCTATAAAATGGAGATAAGAACACTTTCTCTGGCCTTTTCACTAGAATGCTGTGGAGATCAGCTCTCATTTATAAAAGGGCTTTGTATATTGCAAATGACAACACAAGTGTTAATTGTGATGGCTGTAACCTAGGATGGAATTGCTTTCCCCAACACACAAGCTTTCCATCCCTCAGTATGACTGTTAGAAAGGGTGCTATTAGTACGATTTCAGAACTTCCCTATACCCTAGGCCAGCAGGAAATGTTAATGAGAACTTGGAAAACAACTGCTGGATCACTGGGATCAACATGAAGTCTGTCTTTTCAGTGGGTCTTGTTTTCTGCTCTATGGGCAGTGATCCACCTCCAGTATTCAAAACTCACAGTTTTGCTCTCCCTTCATTCAGTTACGCCAGTATTCTAGGACCAAGTTCCCTAAGAGCTATGGATGCAGACTCTGCATGTCCATTTAGAATAAGTCTACTTGGGCCCAGAACACCTGGACCCCATGTAAGTACTGAGTGTGTGTGTGTGTGTGTGTGTGCGCGCGCACTGGTAGGGGGATGAACTTGAAAATGCTATAAGAATAAATAATGGATGGGACTTCCCTAGCCGTCCAGTGGTTAAGACTTCGCCTTCCAGTGTAGCGGGTGCAGGTTCTATCCTGGTCAGGTAGCTAAGATCCCATATGCCTCACAGCCAAAAAACCAAAACATAAAACGGAAGCAATATTGTAACAAATTCAATAAAGGCTTTAAAAATGGTCCACATCAAAAAAATCTTTTTTTAAAAAAAATAATGGAGTAGCAAGGAGGGCCTTCTGTGTGATTATGGTGAGATAACTCTAAACCAATAGGAGAGGGGAACGGGAGAGATGACTAAGAGAAAATAAGAGCCGATCTCTGGTAGAGACATAAGGATCGGAATCTATGTAGCTAAGCAGTGACTAAGAGGGTATGAAATGCGACATAAAACTCAAGAGGGGGTTTTAGCCTGTCCAAGGAGCAAAAGGAATGGGGGAAAGACAGATTTTTAGAATCTGTGGGTATCTTCTTGCTCCGCTAGGAGAGGCAGGATCTTCGTGGGGCTTCAGGACTATATAAAGTCTTCTCGAAAAGACTTGCAGATAGCTTAAGGTCAGGTGGCATGATCACAAATTATCCTCAATCTGTGACTTACTTGCACGTGTGGATGCATAACATCTAGCTCTGATTCGAAAGGGTAATTAGAAGACGATCTTCTGTTATAAGACACTGCTTGCTTATGTGTGAGGAGCCCCAGGGACTGTGGCTGGATAACAATTGTTAGCTATTAATGCAATGGCTTTGACAGCCTAAACTCAAGTCGGCTGTAGTACAGGTGCGGCTGATCTTTCCTGAGCCTTTAAACAGTGCAGTTAGAAAACCTGTAGCCTTCTCTTCCAGGAAAGGACTAGATGTTGCCATTCATCACTCCGCTTATGTCTGTCCACAAAGAATGAAGAAGCAGGTCAGAGCTTACCCATCAGTCCTTCTGAACTGACCTGCACTGGAGGTCTCTCAATTGCCACAATTTAGCTCTCTTTACACCTCGCTACAAGGAATCAGTCTTCCCTCCACATCCACCAGGAGGAAGCAGAGAGCAGACCCGCCTGGGTGATGGCAGGGGCAGCCTTGCTTCACAGGGGATTGTAAAACTCCCCCCACTTCCTTCCTCAGACAGCAAAGGCAGAGGTTAGTGAGCATCAAGTTTGTTTCCCAGAGTGGGGAGGAGGGAAATGCGGGAAGGGAGACAGCATATCAAAACGCACTTCCAAAACGAAAATCATTACTGTGGCACATGGTGCTACTGAGGGAGAGGTGATGACAGCCTCCTCCCATTTCAGGAACAGTTCCCAGAGTTGTCTGTAGGCGGATTCACATGACACATTCTTAAACCCAGTTCCATTCTGCGCTGTTTGCTCCTTGTTCACATCTCAGGAACAATGGATCTCTCCATCTTTGCATCTGAGTTTGATTCCCAATTGGTTGTCTAGCTAAATATCCAGGCTGCCTTGCTTATATGCATTTGTGCCAGTATTTATCCTTTTGAGTCATGAAACCTCATCAGTCCAGCTCTACTTGTGCATGGGAGCTGGAATACTGACTTGTGTGAATGTCGATACTTCAAGAGAATTATAGTTAGGAAGTGGGGTGTTCTTCACAATGTGAAAAAATACTAATACATATTGCTGGAGGAAATAATATCAGTGATGCAAATTTGCCTGGAAACTATTCTAAATCCAATTTGCCTTTCTGTGACATTTTTGACTGATGTCTCTATACCGAGGAGGTTTCTGGCTTTTTAGTGCTGCTGCTTTTCTGTTCTCACTCCTCTAAGAATCTTTGCCAACATACCACTGACATTTGAGGAAGAGAATAGAGACAATTTGGCTTCTTGTGAATTCTTCTGTTTCCTTGGTGACGTAAATAATTATGGAACATATAAAAAGTTTTTATCAAGTTCAAATTTGGTTTTGAAAAAGCAGGTTTGTTACCTGTGGTAAGGGCTACAGGAACAATCTCAGCAAGAAATTTTCTGTTCCTTTTTCACTCACTTTAAGTTAGAAAATCTTTCTTGAATCATAGGGCCTACTGAGATGCCAACTTAATGCCAATATAAAGTATGCACTTTATAGGTTCAGTAAAGCTGCCCAGGTGTGTGGTTGGCTTCGGGCCAAGTCTCTGACAGAATAATTCTCTGCCATCTTCGGCTTTACCAGGAGAATCCTGTCCAATGGGCAGACCCAGAGCCCAGGACCTTGAAAGGAGGGGCTGAATCACCTAAAACTGAGTGAAGAATTAATCATATCTCAATTGTGGAGTCTTCAAGTGGAGAGGTTGTCTCTGTGGGGGAGAGATGGGACTGCTGCTCTGGAAGAGGTCTAACTTTTTTTTTTTTTTTAGAAGAACATTTTTCTTTTTTTATTTAATTTAATTTATTTATTTTTGGCTGCGTTGGGTCTTCGTTGCTGTGCATGGGCTTTCTCTAGTTGCGACGAGCGGGGGCTACTCTTTGTTGTGGTGCGTGGGCTTCTCACTGCGGTGGCTTCTCTTGTTGCAGAGCACAGGCTCTAGGTGCGCGGGCTTCAGTAGTTGTGGTGCACGGGATTAGCTGCTCCGCGGCATGTGGTATCTTCCCGGACCAGGGATCAAACCCGTGTGCCCTGCATTGGCAGGCGGATTCTTAACCACTGCGCCACCAGGGAAGTCCCCAAAGAAGTCTAACTTGAATCGCATTCTCAGTAGCATACTTTTCACTTTGACTCTTTTAAACTTTCCTAATGTACTTCAGGTCCCCAGTTTCCCTTTTTCCTTTCTTTTCTACCACTTCCTCCTTTAATCTTGGCAAATCACCTCACTCCCTTCCTACGTCACAGGTAGAAATATAAGTTCTATCGTCTATTACCTGCGGGAACTTATTGAAGTTATTTCACTCCTCAGTGACTCTGCTTCCTTCACTGCAAAATGGGAATAACCACAGTACCTATCTTATGAAGTGGTTGTGAGGATTAAATGAGTTAATATATGAGTTGTTTAGGCCACTACCATGGTGAATGCTTAGTAAATATTAGCTCTTAATATTACTGAGAACACAGAGGCCAATGACATCCTCCATTATCCAAACTCCTCTTCACCTAAAAAAAATCTGTCACTATCCATCACTGCCTTCCTCAGAGTAAAAGACTGTCTTATTTTCTTTTTTTTTTTCAATTAATTAATTTATTTATTTTTGGCTGCGTTGGGTCTTCGTTGCTGCGCATGGGCTTTTCTCTAATTGTGGCGAGCAGGGGGCTACTCTTTATTGCGGTGCGAGGGCTTCTCATTGCGGTGGCTTCTCTTGTTGCAGAGCACAGGCTCTAGGTGCACGGACTTTAGTGGTTGTGGCTCACGGGCTCTAGAGCGCAGGCTCAGTAGTTGTGGCGCACGGGATTAGCTGCTCCACGGCATGTGGGATCTTCCCAGACCAGGGTTCGAACCCGTGTCCCCTGCATTGGCAGGCGGATTCTCAACCACTGCGCCACCAGGGAAGCCCCTGTCTTATTTTCTAAGTCTGTGTTCTCCACCTGTGTCTTGATTCCATCCTCTCCCATCTCCTCAAGGGAACTTGTTGAATGAATTATTTTCTCCCTCATAGTTTAAATTGATTCCTTTTTCCTGGCTCCCGTTTCTCATTCTCAAACACACTCAGGTCTCTCCTATTTTGAAAAAGGCCTCCATATGACCCCCGTCTCTTTAAGCTACTGTCCCATTTTCCTCCTCCTTTCACTGCCAAATACTGTGTGCTTCCATGTCTTTGTGACTCACTCTCTCATTATTCCTCTGCCATCTGGCTTTCTCCCCCACCCCCACTCTCACATGGCTGTGTCTGTGGTCATCCAGCTCCAAATTCAAAGGACTTTTCTTGATTTCTGTCCTTTTTAGCCTCTTGACAATGGTCAGTATTGCTGACTGTCATCTGCTCTGTGGAATCTTCTCTTGTCTTGGCCTGAGTACAAGTCTGTTGTGCTGCTGCTTCTCCTTCCCTGTGGCTTCTTTGTCCAACACCCGTACAGGTTCCATTTCTTTCTTTCTACTCCTCGGTTGTGGGCGTGGAGGGAGGTTCACTGTGCAAGCTCTTGATCTGTCTCTCTACTCTTACTCTTTGATCTCCTTTGGGTCTCTGACCTTACCATTATTTCTCTAAGTGTGGCTCCTGCATCGTTCTTTGTACTCCTCTCTTCATCCTCACTCATGCATCATGCTTGCTCTCATTCTGTGTTTTGGCTGGCCTTCTTTTAGTTTCTTGAGGGTGCTATGGCCTGTCTGACATAGGCTTTTTGTTACTGGTGTTGCTTAACTTGCATTCATCTTCATCCTTTTTTTCTTTTTTAAAATCCTCATCATTATTGTAATTTTTTCTATTTTAAAAATTGAGAGGGGACTTCCCTGGTGGCACAGTGGTTACAAATCTGCCTGCCAATGCAGGGGACACGGGTTTGAGCCCTGGTCCGGGAAGATCCCACATGCCGCGGGGCAACTAAGCCCGTGCGCCACAACTACTGAGCCTGCGCTCTAGAGCCCGCGAGCCACAACTACTGAGCCCATGTGCCGCAACTACGGAAGCCCGTGCGCCTGGAGCCCGTGCTCCACAACAAGAGGAGCCACCACAATGAGAAGCCCGCGCACCACAATGAAGAGTGGCCCCTGCTCACTGCAACTAGAGAAAGCCACTCGCAGCAACAAAGAACCAAAGCAGCCAAAAGTAAATAAATAAATTTATTAAAAAAAAAAAATTGAGAGGGCTTCCCTGGTGGCGCAGTGGTTAAGAATCTGCCTGCCAATGCAGGGGTCACGGGTTCAAGCCCTGGTCCGGGAAGATCCCACATGCTGCAGAGCAACTAAGCCCGTGCGCCACAGCTACTGAGCCTGTGCTCTAGAGCCCGCGAGCCGCAACTACTGAACCCATGTGCCACAACTACTGAAGCCCTCATGCCTAGAGCCCGTGCTCCGCAACAAGAGAAGCCAGCGCAATGAGAAGCCAGAGCACCACAATGAAGAGTAGCCCCTGCTCGCCGCAACTAGAGAAAGCCCACACACAGCAACAAAGACCCAATGCAGCCAAAAATTAAAAAAAAAAAAAAAATTGAGGTATAACTCAGATACCACGAAATTCATCCTTTTAAAGTATACAATTCAGTGGGCTTTAGTATATTCACAAAGTTGTGCAACAATTACCACTATCTCATTCCAGAACATTTTCATCGATCACCTCAAAAAGAAACTCTATACCCATTAGCAGGCACTCCCTTTCCCCCCTTACCCCCATTGGCCCCTGGCAACCACTAATCTACTTTCTGTCTCTATGTTGTAGGCTTTTGCACATGCTGGTCATTTTGCCTAGAACCTTTCCCCCACCTCATCCCCTAGTCGACTTCTATTCTTCCTCAGCTATCAGTGCCAATATCCTTGAGCTGGTCAATTCCTACTACATGCTTTCATAAGAATATGTACCTCTTTGGCAGCATTTATGATGAATTGCAATTTTATATTTATTTATGGAATTCTTTGATATATGTTGTCACCTCAATAAGTCTCATGAGGGCAAAATATATATATATATATTTTTTTTACACACACATATGTATATACACATACACACATATATATATTTACATGTATAGTATATATATATACTATATATATAAAAATTATATATATATATATTTTTTTTTGTGGGGAGGCATTTATAAATGCACAAAATTCTACATCTCCATTTATAGCAGTTTCACTTGAATGTAATAGTATGACACCCAACTAAGACAAAATGCATATTTTTCTCCCCAAACCAACTCCTCCTTCATACTTCCCCACTTGATGATGCTTCCTCATTCTCTTGGGCACACAAGCTCAGTTTCTTGAAGATATTTGATTCCTTTCTGTCTCTTGTCTTCAACGTTCAGTGCTCTTCAGATCCTCAAGTCCAGTGGATTCTTTTGAAAGTCCTTGCAGTCCAGCCTTTAGTACAGTGTCCTTAACGCTCAGCAAACATTTCCGGATAATGAAGAACATTTGGAGCTATCTATAGTGAAGAAAATGGTTGCAGCCATGATGTTGGGTGAGCCTTTAGAGACTGCCAAAGAGGAGAGAGAGAGAGGAGAAGGAGGAGAGAGGGAGATGAAAGCAGATAGTGGAGGAAGCAGTGGATGGAGACTCTCCTATACCACACAGGGCTGGTGAAAAGCAGTAAGGTAATAAGAGAAGCAAAAGGAGACCCTGGCTAATGGACCATAATCCATTCACCATTTCTGAGTATCTGTTACCTGCCTGGCACTTAGATTATGGTGATTCAAAGATGAATCAGAAGTTGTCTCTTTCCTGAAGGAAGTCAGGGTCTGGTGCAGGAGAGAAACATTTATGTAAACAAAAATTTACAATATAATGTGATAAGTTTTATAATAAGACTATTCACAAAGTGTTCTGCGAGCAAGAGGAGGTGGTGACTAAGACTGTCTCAGCACAGGGGTGGGTAAAGGTGGGTGGGCATCACAGGATGACTGGGACTTCGGCAGCCTGAAATCAGGAAGAGTGACATGCCAGGAAAACAGAACGACTTCAAGAGGCCTGGGCTCATGTGGAACTGCGAATCACGTTGTTTAGCTTTAGTGTAAAGGGTGGGAAGGGAATATCCTGGGAATTCAGCCTGGGGCTACTTTGTGAGGAGTCTCCCAGCAAGCCGAGAATTTTATTTTCTAGTTAATAGAGAGTCTTCAAAGTTTTTTTTTTCCCTTTTCTTTTTTGGCTGCACTACGTGAGGCTTACGGGATCTTAGTGCTCTGACCAGGGATTGAACCCGTGCCCTCAGCAGTGAAAGTGCAGAATTCGCAGAATTACCCGAAGTTTTATTCTTTTTAATAAATTTATTTATTTATTTTTATTTTTGGCTGCATTGGGTCTTCATTGTTGCATGCAGGCTTTTTCTAGTTGCGGCGAGAGGGGGCTACTCTTCTTTGCAGTGCGCAGGCTTCTCATTGTGGTGGCTTCTCTTGTTGCGGAGCACGAGCCCTAGGCTTGCAGGCTTCAGTAGTTGCAGCATGCGGGCTCAGTAGTTGTGGCTCACAGGCTCTAGAGCACAGGCTCAGTAGTTGTGGCACACAGGCTTAGTTGCTCCATGGCATGTGGGATCTTCCCGGACCAGGATTGAACCTGGGTCCCCTGCATTGACAGGCAGATTCTTAACCACTGTGCCACCAGGGAAGTTCCTTTCTTACTTTCTTTCTTTCTTTTTTTTTTTTTTAAAGCAACTTCATTTGGTATAGTTTACTTACATTCTAATATATAGATTTTAAGTCTATGGTTCAAAGAGTTTTATTTATTTATTTATTTTTATTTTTTATTTTTGGTTGCATTGGGTCTTTGTTGCTGTGCGCAGGCTTTCTCTAGTTGTGTCGAGCGGGGGCTACTCTTTGTTGAGGTGTGCAGGCTTCTCACTGTGGTGGTTTCTTTTGTTGCAGAGCACGGGCTCTAGGTGTGCGGGCTCAGTAGTTGCGGCATGTGGGCCCTAGAGCCCACGGGCTTCAGTAGTTGCAGTGCATGGGCTCAGTAGTTGCGGCTTGAGGGCTCTAGGGCACGCGGGCTTCAGTAGTTGTGGCGCATGGGCTTAGTTGCTCCCCAGCATGTGGGATCTTCCCGGACCAGGGATCGAAACCATGCCACATGCACTAGCTAGCCGATTCTTTTTTTTTTTTTAAATAAATTTATTTATTTATTTATTTATGGCTGCATTGAGTCTTTGTTGCTGCGCACGGGCTTTCTCTAGTTGCAGCAAGTAGGGGCTAACGGGCTTTCTCTAGTTGCAGCAAGCAGGGGCTACTCTTTGTTGAGGTGCGCGGGCTTTTCATTTCAGTGGCTTCTCTTTGTTGCAGAGCATGGGCTTCAGTAGTTGTGGCATGTGGGCTTCAGTAGCTGTGGCACATGGGCTCAGTAGTTGTGGCTCGAGGGCTCTAGAGTGCAGGCTCAATGGTTGTGGCTTAGTTGCTCCATGGCATGTGGGATCTTCCCGGGCCAGAGATCAAACCTGTGTCCCCTGCATTGGTAGGCAGATTCTTAACCACTGCACCACCAGGGAAGTCCCTCTTCTGCCCATTTTTGATTGGGTTGTTTGGTTTTTTGATATTGAGTTGTACAAGCTGTTTATATATATTGGATATTGCCACTTGTTGGTCATATCATTTGTAAATATTTTCTCTCATTCCATAGGTTGTCTTTTCATTTTTCTGATGGTATCCTTTGCTGTGCAAAAGCATTTAAGTTTAATTAGGTCCCATTTTTTAAGATACAGAATATTGCCACCACCCCTGAAATCCCTCTTGTGCCCTTTGCAATTGGTCTCTCTTCCCCAAGGCAACTACTGATATGATTTTTATTACCACATGTTTTGGTTATTTCAATAAATAATCACGCCCAAACCTAGTGACTTAAAACAACAAAAATCATTTATTTGCTCATGATACTGCAACTGGTCAGGGTTTAGTGGAATCATTTTGTCTCTGTTCTCTGTGGCATCAGCCAGCTGAGACAGCTTGACTGAAACTGGAGAATCCACTTCCAAGATGACTCACTTGCATGGCTGGCAATTTGGGATTGGCTTTTGGCTGTGATCTCAGCTAGGACTGCCAGTTATGGATCTCGTTTTTCTTCCACATGGCTGTTTGGGCTTCCTCACAGCATGGGTTCCAAGAAGGAGGAAGTGTAAGCTGCCAGTCCTTTTAAAGACTAAACTCTAAACTGGCACAGCATCACTTCTGCTCTATTCTATATGTCAAAGCAATCACAAGGCCAGCCTAAATTCAAAGGAGAAATAAAGCCCACCACTCAGTGTGGGCAGAGACAAAGAATTTGGGCCATCTTTATTCTACCACGTTGTACATTAGTTTTGTTAGTTCTAGAATGTCATATAAATGGAATCATATAGTGTGTATAATTATATGTATGGCTTCTTTTGCACATGTGTTTTGAGATTCATCTATGTTTTTACATATATCAGTGGTTCATTCCTTTTTATTGTTGAGTAATAGTCCAATGATAATCAATTTTTTAATCCATTTATCTGTTGATGGACATTTGTGTTGTTTCCAGTTTTTGATGATTATGAATAAAGCTGTTATAAAAATTCTTATACAACACTTTTTTTGTAGCTATATGTTTGCATTTCTCTTGAGTAAATGCCTAGAAATTTGAATTTCTGGGTCATAGGATAGATATGTGTTACAATTTATAAGAAATTGTCAAACTACTTCCAAAGGATTGTACCATTTTTCACTTCCAGCAGAAATGTATGAGAGTTCTACTTGCCCCAAATCTAGCCAACATTTTTTATTGTCAGTGTTTTTAATTTTAGATATTCTGGAAGGCATGAAGTGTTATCTCATTGTGGTTTTAATTTGTATTTCCCTAATAATTAAGTATTGTGCATCTTTTCATATGCTTATTAGCCATTTGTAGCTGTTCTTTCTTAAGTGTCATTTCAAGTCTTTTGCCCATTTAAAAAATTTTGGGTTGCTGTCTCGTTATTATTGAATTATAGGAGTTCTTTATATATTCCAGATATTTGTCCTTTGTCAGATACACACATTATTACTACACATTAATAAATTGGAAGACAATATTATTAAGATATTAATTATTCACAAATTAATTTATAGAGTTAATGTAATTCTAATTAAAATACCAGCAGGTTTTTCATAGAAACTGACAAGCTGATTCTAAAATTTATATGAAAATACAAAGGGCTTAGAATAGTCAAAACAATTTTGAAAGAGATATAGTTGAAGGACTTATACCACCTGACCTCAAGACTTGCTATAGAGCTACAGAAATCAAGGCAACATGGCATTAGTATATGGACAAATAAATAGGTCAGTTGAACAGAATAGAGCCTAGAAATAGACCCAAACATATACAGCAAATTGATTTTTGAAAAAGGATGTTGTAGCAGGCAGCCTCTAAGATGTCCCACAATGATTCCTCTCTCCTGGTATTCACACCCTTATGTATTCTCCTCCCCTCGAATGTGGACTGACAGAAATGATAGGATGTTACTCCTGGGGTGAGGCTTAAAGAATACTATGGCTTACATCTTGGGGGCACTCTTTCTTGGATGGCTTGCTATTGGTAAAGAGCTAGTTGTCATGTTGTAAGGCAGCCCTGTGGAGAGGCCCATGTGTCAAGGGACCAAGGTCAGCCAAGAACCACATGAGCGAGCTTGGAAGCAGACTCCCCTCCCCTCAAATCAAGCCTTTGGATGAGACTGAAGCCCTGGCCAACAGCATGACTGCAAACTCGTGAGAAACCTTATTCCAGGGCATCCATATAAAATGTGCCCAGGTTCCTTAACCATAGAAACTATGAGGTAATAAATATTGCAGTTTAAAGCTGCAGCATGCTGGAGAGGGTGTGGAGAAAAGGGAACCCTCTTGCACTGTTGGTGGGAATGTAAATTGATACAGCCACTATGGAGAACAGTATGGAGGTTCCTTACAAAACTAAAAATAGAACTACCATACGACCCAGCAATCCCACTACTGGGCATATACCCTAAGAAAACCATAATTCAAAAATAGTCATGTACCACAATGTCCATTGAAGCTCTATTTACAATAGCCAGGACATGGAAGCCACCTAAGTGTCCATCAACAGATGAATGGATAAAGAAGATGTGGTACATATATACAATGGAATATTATGCAGCCATAAAAAGAAATGAAATTGAGTTACTTGTAGTGAGGTGGATGGACCTAGAGACTGTCATACAGGGTGAAGTAAGTCAGAAAGAGAAAAACAAATACCATATGCTAACACATATATATGGAATCTAAAAAAAAAAAAAAGTTTCTGAAGAACCTAGGGGCAGGACAGGAATAAAGATGCAGACATAGAGAATGGACTTGAGGACATGCGGAAGGGGAAGGGTAAGCTGGGACGAAGTGAGAGAGTGGCATGGACATATATACACTACCAAATGTAAAACAGATAGCTAGTGGGAAGCAGCCACATAGCACAGGGAGATCAGCTTGGTGCTTTGTGACCTCCTAGAGGGGTGGGATAGGGAGGATGGGAGGGAGATGCAAGAGGGAGGAGATATGGGGATATATGTATATGTGTAGCTGATTCATTTTGTTATAAAGCAGAAACTAACACACCATTGTAAAGCAATTATACTCCAATAAAGATGTTAAAAAAAATAATAAAGCTGCATAGCCAAAAAAAAAAAAAAAAAAAGCAGCTAAGTTGCGAAGTTTGGGAGTAATTTGTTATACAGTGATAGATAACTAATGTAGGTGCCAAGGTAATTTGAAGGAGAAAAAACAGTCTTTAACAAATAGTGTTGGATAAATTTAATATCCTTATGGAAAAAAGTGAACCTCAACCCCTACCTCACACCATACACTGTTTTGTTTTGTTTTTTTTAACTTTTATTTATTTATTTATTTGGCTGCACTGGGTCTTGGTTGCGGCATGCAGGATCTTTGTTGCTGCGTGCGGGATCTTTGTTGCCACATGCGGATTCTTTAGTTGTGGCATGCAAACTTTTAGTTGCAGCATGTGGGATCTAGTTCCCTGATAAGCATAAGTCCTTCAACTATATCTTTTTCAAAATTGTTTTGACTATTGTAAGTCCTTAGGACTATTCTAAGTCCTAAGCCTGGACTGAATCCCGGCCCCCTGCATTGGGAGCACAGTGTCTTAGCCACTGGACCACTAGGGAAGTCCCCATAAACTGGTATTAATTTGAGGTAGATATTAGACTAAAATGTAAAAGCTAAAACTGTAAAACTTCTTCCCAAAACACAGAAGACAATCTTAATAAATTGGGGTGGGCAAAGAGCATTTGGACAAGATACAATAGTGCTAACCATAAAAAAAAAGTTTGATAAGTTGGACTTTATCAATGGTTTTTAAGTGGAGGCATTGTATGATGAGATCTGTGCTTCAGAAAAGTAAGATAAATGTGAGAGCGGTGTGGAGAACTGTCTATCTGTTTTTCTCTCTCTCTCTCTCACAAAAATACTCAAAACTAGTAACCGTTAGAAGTAGCCAAGTCCAATAAAGTTGAAATGGTAAATAAATATCAGAAATGTTAGTCTTAGCTTACATATTCATTCATTATTTCATTCAGTCAACAGATATCTGCTGTCTTTTAAAAAAAATTGAGGTAAAATATATATAACATAAAATTTACAATCTTAACCTTTTTTTAAAAAAATTTTTGGCTGCGTTGGGTCTTGGCTGCTGCGTGTGGGCTTTCTCTAGTTGTGGCGAGTGGGGGCTACTCTTTGTTGTGGTGTGTGGGCTTCTCATTGCGGTGGCTTCTCTTGTTGCGGAGCATGGGCTCTAGGCGCGAGGGCTTCACGCAGGCTCAGTAGTTGTGGCTTGTGGGCTCTAGAGCGCAGGCTCAGTAGTTGTGGCGCATGGACTTAGTTGCTCCGTGGCACGTGGGATCTTCCCGGACCAGGGCTTGAACCCGTGTCCCCTGCATTGCCAGGTTGATTCTTAACCACTGCACCACCAGGGAAGTCCCAATCTTAACCATTTTTAAGTGTACAGTTCAGTAGTGTTAAGCACATTCATATTGTTGTGCAAGCTCCAGAGCTCTTCATCTTGCAAAACTGTAACACCATACCCTTTAAACAATTTCCCATCTCCCCTTCCCTCCAACCCCTGGAAACCACCATTCTACTTTCTGTCTCTATGAATTTGACTACTCTAGATACCTCATATAAGTGGAAACATAAAGTATCTGTCTTCTTGTGACTGGCTTTTTTTCATGTAGCATAATATCCTCAACATTCATCCATGTTGTAGCATGTGTCAGATTTTCCATCATTTTTTAAGGCTGAATAATATTCCACTGTATGTATATATCACATTTTGCTTGTCCATTCATCTGTCCATGGGCACTTGGGTTGTTTCGACCTCTTGGCTATTCTAAATAGTGCTGCTATGAACATGGGTGTATAAATATCTCTTCAAGACCCTACTTTCAATTCTTTTGAATTGCTGGATTACATGGTAATATATTTTTAGTTTTTTTAGGAACTGCCATACTAATTTCTATAGTGGCTGCACCATTTAAAACCACCACCAACACACGAGTTCCAATTTTTCCACATCCTTGCCAACACTTGTTATTTTCTGTTTTGTTTTTGTTTTTTAAGTAGTAGCCATCGTAAGAGGTGTGAAGTGGTATCCCATTGTGGGTTTTATTTATTTATTTATTTAATTTATTTGGTTGTGCTGGGTCTCAGTTGCAGCAGGCAGCTTCCTTCTAGTTACAGCTCGCAGGCTCCTTATTTGTGGCATGTATGTGGGATCTAGTTCCCCGGCCAGGGATTGAACCCAGGCCCCCTGCATTGGGAGCGCAGAGTCTCAACCACTGCGCCACCAGGGAACTCCCTCTCGTTGTGGTTTTAACTTGCAGTTCTCTAAAGATTAGTGATGGTGAGCATATTTTCATGTGCTAATTGGTCATCTGTACATCTTTGGAGAAATATCTATTCAAATCCTTTACCTATTTTTAAATTGAGGTTTTTTTGGTTTTGTTTTGTTTTGTTGTTGTTGCGTTGTAGGAGTTCTTTATATATTCTGGATATTAAAAGATATACAGTTTGCAAATATTTTCTCCCTGTCTTTTATGTGCCAGATACTGTTCCAGACATTGAGAATAGAGAGGAGGGTTCTACTCTTATGAAGTTTACATTCTCTTGGGTAGAGGCAGGAGGGAAACAATAAATCAAATAAGTAAGGTAATGAGAAGCCCCATAAAGGAAATAAAACAGGGTGATAAAATACAGGTGACTGGTAGATGGAGGGAGTCTACTTTAGATAAGGTAGTCAGTTAAGACCTTTCTTTTAGAGAGTGACATTAGAGCTGATGAGAACCATTCAGAAGGCTCCATCCACATGGATTTCATCCCAGGCTGAAGGCACAATCATCTTGAAGGACATAAAGTGGGTGTGACAATAATGATCAAGAGTGCATAAACCACAAAATCATAAGTAGGCAAGGGCCAGATCCGTTAGGGTTCATAGGCCAATGTAAAGAATGTGGATTTTACCTTAAGTGCATTATGAAACATTGGTCGGTTTCAAGCAGAGGATCATAATATCTCATTAATATTTTTAAAAGATTGCTTTGGCTGGTCTATGAAGAATGGATCATATAGTGAGGGGAGATGAAAAGCACGGTTCTAATGAATGTTCTTTCTTCAGGCTCTTCTTTTACATCACCCTCAGGCAGTTGTCCCCTCATGCTGCTAGAGTCTTCTACTCTGTTTCTAAATTTGTATCACATGGTGGACATTGGCAATTGAAGTCTTCCTTAACAAAATGGAATTTGGTCACCTGTAGTAATTTCCTCCATTTCTGTATAATTCAATGTGGCTATATTATGTGTGGTAACTGATGATCCCAAATCTCAGTGTCTGAAAACTACATAAGTTATTTTTTGCTCATGCTACATATTCACTGTTAGTTGGTTAGGGGTCTCTGCTCTTGTCATCCCTATTATGGGATCAAGGCTGACAGAGTGACCACCAGTTGGAACATTGCTAGTAGCTGTGGCAGAAGGAAAGAGAAAATGGCTGAATTGCATGCTGGCATTTAAAGCTTCTTCTGAGAAGTGATACATGTCACTTCCACTCACATTTCATTGCCAAAGCAAGTCATGTAGTCATTCCTAACTTTATAGGAGCAAGGAAGAGCAATTATATTGATATCATGTTCCTGGAAGTTGGGAGAACCAGAAATATTTGAGAATAGTGTAAGTGTGAACAACTACTTCCAAGATCACTACTAATACTTTTTGGCACTCAGTAAAATATCTCTTCAAAACTTCTAGTAAATAGATATATTAAAAAATTATTTCACTCATCCTTACTAAGAGCATTCACTGTGTAGGACATTATAGATTTATTTTATTATTTATTTATTTGGCTGCGTTCGGTCTTCATTGCTGTGCGCGGGCTTTCTCTAGTTGCGGTGAGCGGGGGCTACTCTTTTTGTTGTGGTGCGAGGGCTTCTCATTGCGGTGGCTTCTCTTGTTGTGGAGCACAGGCTCTAGGTGCGCAGGCTTCAGTGGTTGTGGCTGGCGGGCTCTAGAGTGCAGGCTTCAGTAGTTGTGGCTCGCGGGCTCTAGAGTGCAGGCTCAGTAGCTGTGGTGCACGGGCTTAGTTGCTCCACGACATGTGGGATCTTCCCGGAACAGGGCTCGAAGCCTTGTCCCCTGCACTGGCAGGCAGATTCTTAACCACTGCGCCACCAGGGAAGCCCTGTGTAGGGCATTATAAACCTTTTACTAGTCTATTGTAAAACAATATAGATGACACGTTTTGTATTCTGAAATCAAATTTAACAGGCTATTATCATTATAATGAAATATTCATATGCTTGTATTTGTAGGGTCTCTTAGAGATAAGGGTCGAACTAATGCAGTGGTTGAAGAAATGGAAAGTAGGGGGTGACCTTAAAAAAATGTTAAGGTGTTTGAAGCAATATAACTTTATGACTAAAAAAGTGGAAAACAGATGAGAAGGAGGGAGGATAGGGAGGTTTCCTACACTGGGAAGCTTATTGGAATGGTGGTGTCATTGCCCGTTTAAGGGAATGCAGTAGTAGCTGGTGTGTGGCGTGAAGAGACAATTAGTTTGACTTTTGAAATGCTGAATTTCAGATGTCTACAGGAAGCTCTGCTCTAGGTAAACTGCCCTTTGCTAGGAATGGATAAAGGCAGGAGAGGAGACTGGGAAGGGAGAGTCTAAAACATTGTGTTACGTAAGTGAAGGGAGAGTGAGTTTTTTTTTTTTAAATCATTTTTTTCTTCTTTTTCAAATTTATTTATTTAATTTATTTATTTTTGGCTGCGTCGGGTCTTCGTTGCTGTGCATGGGCTTTCTCTAGTTGTGGCGAGCGGGGACTACTCTTCGTTGTGGTGCCGGCTTCTCATTGCGGTGGGTTCTCTTGCTACGGAGCAGAGGCTCTAGGTGTGCGGGCTTCAGTAGTTGCAGCGTGCGGGCTCAGTAGTTGTGGCTCGCGGGCTCTAGAGCACATGCTCAGTAGTTGTGGCGCACGGGCTTAGTTGCTCTGCGACATGTGGGATCTTCCCGGAACAGGGATCGAACCCATGTCCCCTGCATTGGCAGGCAGATTCTTAACCACTGCACCACCAGGGAAGTCCAACTCTGAGGTATTTAAATGTAAACAATTTTTAACCTTCTTCAAGTGCAGGCACACGTGCCCCCTCTACCCTCTAAGCATCTCTGTATTATCATTATTTTACTTAAATAATGTCTACAGTTCAGCATATTAACATGACATGTTAAGATGAAAAAAAACCCTTGAAATGAAGGTGAGAGATAATGTAACAATATGTACCAAGAGATGGGCAACAGAAACGAAGGAATCTAAAAAAGATCTGCAGTGTAAGAATCTGTTAGTGTGCCTCTAGCACTGTCTAGGGGAGAAACAGACTAGTGGAGAAAAAAGGATTCAAGAATATGTTGTATTGGACAGAATACAGGATGCTGGTTAAAATACAACCTTTACCACTAACTAGTAGTCACATCTATATAGTGCCTCCTATTCACCAGGGACTGTGACAGGTGTTCTAAGTACTTTTATCTTGGAATCATTATGAAAATCCAAAAGCTAGGTTTGTTGGCCCCAAACTGAAGTTAAAGGAATTGAGGATTAAAATGTTAAAAAACCTGTTCAAGGTCAAAGTACAGAAAGTGGAGAATTGCAAGTTCACCCGGATGGGTCTTATTTCAAGGCCAAGGCTCTTTCCACTATAGCCAATAGACCCCAACCTAGTTGTGCATCACAATTGCCTGGAGAACATCAAAACACGTTTTCCAGTTTCTCACTAAAGATTGTCTCAGAAGATAGTAATATTAGTACTTTTCTCTCAGGGTTGTTGTTAGGATTAAATGCAATAAAGTATATTGGACTGTTTGATAAACTTCAAGTTTAACATAGTCTTCTAATTTAATGATTTTATTATACGTGATTGTCTAATTCCCTTTCTTTTGATTTTATGGTCAGAAAATAATTTTCTGATAAGTAATTAGGCTTAAAGTGCCTTGAAACCAGAAAAGGGTGCCCAGAACGATGTATTTGGGCTTGATAACCACATTATAAATTAACACATTTAATTTCTAGCTTATAAATAGCATTCTTGTGAGTCTGACCAGCGCTAGTCAAATTCCCCCAGTTTAATCATCCCTTTGTTAACAGAAAAAACAAAGTTTTGAAATCGGCAAAGCTGAGGAATGGAGTTAGAGCAGAACAGATAGTTTTAATTGGGAGTAGAATATCAGGTTTTTGTCCTGGAGGTCGGTTTTGTGACTACGTTACAAAATTAACTCATTGTAATGCAAGACCACCTTTTCTCAGCGTTAGTAGATGATATTTTTCTTGGTTCCAACACATCATTGCTAGATTACGTTGAACCAGAAATGTAGTAGGGCTACAACTCCTGTCCCTTTAAAACGCCTCCTCCTCTTCTCACCTCCACTTTCCCCAACAATAGCAGTATGTTTATCAAGAAAGGTCTGGTCTTCTATCCCCAAACAAATTCTAAAGGATTATTTCTACTTGTGAGTAGGGTTTGTAGTAAGTTGTATTTAAATTAGCATTCTTTCCCCCACCACGAACTTCTGATAGTTTGCTTGTAGGCAAAGACCCTCCCTTTTTTTTTTTTTTTTGCAATATTCAAAAAGGCACTTAGCAGGCACTTACTAAATGCATGCTCTTTGAAGAAAAGTTAAGCGGTTTCCCTAAAACCACACAGATCAAAGGAGTGGGGGAAGGGGGACTCAAAGTGCCTGTTACACCCAGTCACACTCCCATAATTACCGGAACCGCCTCCATCCCAGCCGTAGGACAGGGCTTTCAACGGGACAAGAAAGGAACACCAGGGAGGTGAGAGCCAGGAAATCGGGAGAGGTGCCTCTCCCGGCATGCTCTGCAACACACTGAGGGGCGCCAGACATATCCCGGCGTGCATCGGGGAGCGCCCAAGGGCGATGGTTCCCGGCTCCTAGAGGGGCACGCGAAGTTAAAGCGGTAGGTGTGAGCTTACTTAGTTTTGAGACCCCGCTTCCTCGTTTCCCCTGTAGGAACGTAAGCCCATAACGGCTGAAAAGGAGGTCCTCTAACTACCCTCCCTTTCCGCGTGCGAACGACTTTCGGCGCCGCTTCGAGCACGGTGCCAGGTGATTAGCGGTTAGGGGCGGGCCTGAGCCGATCACATGACCAAACCTGGCCGCCAATGACTAGCCCGGTGGTCCAGCAGCGCGAGGATTCCCGGACCCGTGAGCGGAGCGGCGCGTGGGCTCGCTGCGGTCGGCTCTGGCAGGTACGCGCAGGCGCCCTGGTTGCCACGCGCCCCGTCTGTCCCCACGCGCCCAGCGGCGCGTACTTGGCGCGAGGTGTTAAGAGTCTGTCTGGTTGTTTTTGTGGGTGGGGGGGAAGGAGAGGGTGGGGGGGCGATGGCGTCACGTGGACGCCACAGCCAATCGCACTCCGAGGCGCACCCACAGCTTTCCCCGGCGCCCCGGGGTGCGACGTGTTCAGTGAGGTTCGGCTCTGCCCTGCAGGTCCCAGTACTCTTTCGAAGCGCGTGTGCGGCCTGTAAAGTCTGGCTGCGGGTTTTCGTGGCGTCCTGCTCCACTGTGAGCACGGACGACAAGTTCTCGGCAAAATGGCTGCTGGAAAGAGTCGCCTAGCAGGGGGAGCGCTGGGGCCGCGTGAAGGTCACATGACGAGGTTGGCAGCGCGTGCTGCTGGCGCGGGGAAGGGGGAAGGGGGGAGGGTGGGAGGGGAGAGGAGTGGCCAGTCATGTGCTCTCGGCTGCGCCGTTCCTCGGTTTTCCAGCGCCTTTGCTTTGGCCGGACTGGCTGCTTTTACTCCTCCCACCTCGAAGCGTGGCAATCGTCGGTGAGAAGCTGTGTGGTGTGGTGGAATGAGCAGGGTTCTGGGAATGAGGAGACCTCGGGTGTAGGCCTTTGGCTACGTATGCAATTAGCAAGTCATGTTGCCACTCTTGGCCTCTATTTTCTCGTATTTTAGCTCTATATAGGTTTTTTTTTTTTTTTTTTGAAGCCCTTAAAAGGTGTATGACCTGTACTTCATCCCAATGTCATGCTGATAGCAAAATAATTAAAAACGAACAGGTCATTAACAATCATTATGAGACAAGCCGGTCTCCCCACGGGAGAAAACCCACATCAATCCCCCTTCCTCCATCATTACAGGAAACTTGATGGAGGTAACTTGTTATAATGTTCTGGGCATGTCTGTCCATATTTAGCAGTAGGATTTATACTCTGTACCTGCCCATTATCTCATTTGAAAAGTATTCTATCTTTTAGACGTCTAGTCCCTATGTGTTTTCCTGGAAAGAAATCAAGAGATAAGTAGTATTGTCATAACTGTGGAGATGGGGAAATAAAAGGAGTTAGAGGGCACATGCTCATGTCCCATAATGCTAACTAGAAGTCGTCTTCTGAACATGGCGGGCCAATTTTTTGAGGCTTCCTGCTACCAGCCTTTGGTGTTTTTCATAGTTCTCAGCTTCCAGTTTCAGCTCTTCATTTTACCAAGGGTCAAGGCCTTAGTGAAATGAAGCAGGCATAAATTATGTATTTTTCATATCATTGCTTATGCTTTATAGTACCCTTTGATGTATCTTAAAGAGCCTTTGAATTTTGTGGGAGTACAATCTGGAAAACATTTATTGAGCAATCATGATAATAGTTATCACTTTTAAACAATTATAATAATAGTTAACATCTTTCTAGCATAGTATTTTATATGTCTTAATTCATTTAGTTCTTGTAACAAACCTGTGTTAAGTACTATTATCTCCATTTTACCAATGAAGGAAACAGCAATAGAGAGATTAAGTAACTTGCACAAGGTCATATGACTGGTAATTTACATAATTCCAACCAGTATTCCTTTTGAAAACTTGACATAATGATTCTAAATTTCATTTGGAAGAATGAACTTATAAAGTACAAAAATTTTTGAAAGATGAAAGTTAAGGGGGGGGACTTGTACTAGTGAATATACAAATAAAGCTATGATAATACATTAAGTGGTAACTCTGGAATAGACAGAGCAGTGGGACAGAATAATAGATCTAGAAATATATATAAGACTATTTAGTATTATACAGGTGGCATTTCATGTTGAGAAAGAATTTTGAAATTGTGTTGGAATAATTGGCTAATCATTTGAAAAAAATAAAATGGAATCCTACCTTAAAATGTAAATAAAATAAAATCTGGGTGAATTAAATATAAAATATGAAGTCAAAATTATGCTTCCAAAAAAAAAAATGGGTGAACAGTTTTCTAATCTTGGCATAGTATGAGCTATTCTAAGCATGATTGCAAAGGCAGATTGATAGAATTATTACATAAAACAACCCCTAGTTGGCAACACCACCATCAAGTTAAAAGACAAATTTACTCATTTTGTATTCACTTCACATATTTATTGAGTGTGTACGATGTGACATGCAGTTTTTCAGGTGTAGGGGGTCCAATGATAAGTAAAGCCAGGCAAAATGTGGGAAAAAAAATTTGCACCATGCGTTGGACCCAGAAGGTTAATGACGTTAGTATCTAGTAGATCGTCAAAAGACCTGAATAGGTAGATCACACGCATAGAGAAATAAAAATAACTAATAAAGATAAAAATACATTATTTTCCACTTATAAGCAAATACCACAAAACAACCCCCCCCCCCAGCAGATGAGCATACATGTGTTAAAATATTAATATCTAGTATTGGCATAGGAGTGGGGAAATTGGCACATTAATACACTGCTGTTGGTGGATATTTACATTTGAACATCCTTTCTGGAGAACATTTTGACTATACTTATTGAAAGCATTAATGACCTGTATGTCCTTTCACTCAGCTGCTCCTCTTTTTTTAAATTTTATTTATTATTTATTTTTGGCTGTGTTGGGTCTTTGTTTCTGTGTGAGGGCTTTTTCTAGTTGCGGCAAGCGGGGGCCACTCTTCATCGCGATGCGCGGGCCCCTCACTATCGCGGCCTCTCTTGTTGCGGAGCACAGGCTCCAGACGCGCAGGCTCAGCAACTGTGGCTCACAGGCCCAGCTGCTCCGCGGCACGCGGGACCCTCCCAGACCAGGGCTCGAACCCGTGTCCCCTGCATTGGCAGGCAGACCCCCAACCACTGCGCCACCAGGGAAGCCCTCCTCTTCTTTATTAAGGCACTAATTGGTAAGTTTGCAAAAATGTTCGTTAAGAGTTGTCTTAATTCTTTTTTTTTGGCTGCGCCTTGTGGCATACGGGATCTTAGTTCCCTGACCAGGGATGGATCAATGCCCCCTGCATTGGGAGCATGGAGTCTTAACCACTGGGCCACCAGGGAAGTCCCTGTAGTATTTTTTTATAGTAGCAAAAAACTGGAAAAACTTAAATGTTAAATAATGGTGGATTGGTTAAATAAATAGGATTCCTTCATATAATGACTTGGAAAGCACATTATATATATTGTTAAGTGTAAAAAGCAGGTTATAAAATGATGTGCAGTGTGATCACATTTTTGTAGCAATATACCTCTACGTGTCCGTTTACATAGAAATCTAAAATGGTATATATCAAACATAAACTAACGGTGATTTTACTTGAATGGTAGGATTTTTGGATGAATTTAATAAAAAAAAAACTTGTTATTTTTTGGAACAGTTTTAGATTTATAGAAAAATTGCAAAGACAGTATAGAGAGTTTCCAAATACCCAGCACCTAGTTTTCCCTATTATTAACATGTTATGTTAGTACGGTATATGTGTTGTAATTAATGAAGCAAGATACATGATTATGAACTAAAGCACATAATTTAATCAGATTTCTTTAGTTTTTATCTAATACCCTTTTTCTATTCCAGAATACCATCTAGGATACCACAATACTTTTTAAAAAATGTACTAGTGCTTTGTTGGTGGGTGATATTACAAGGAAGAAGGTGTCAGGGGAAAAAGGAAGTGAGGTAGGGAAAGAGTGAAAACAAACATAATGCATGTGTGACCCAGATGGCCATAGCTTCGCGAACAAAGCTGGCTGCCTGATCTTCCAAGGCATCTCCAGAGAGTTCATATGAAGCTCTTGCCTCTCAGAACCTTCCATTACACAACCACAATACTTTTAGTAATCATGCCCTCTTAGGATCCTCTTGGCTATGATAGTTTCTTAGACTTTTGTTTTTGATGACCTTGATAATTTTGAGGAGTACTGGTCAGATGTCCCTGAGTTGGGATTTGATGTTTTTTTCATTATTAGACTGGAGTTAGAGTACATACTATCAACATGACTTGTCACTCTTGATGTTTACCTTGATCACCTGCCTGTGAATTTGGTTTTTAAATGTTTGCTTTTCTGTAATTTCTGTTTTTTAAAATAATCTGTTACTTGTTTTTGGTATAACAAAAAGTATTTGTTATAATACTCTGGGCATGTCTGTCCATCTTTATCAATAGCGTTTATAGTAAACAGTACATTAATAAGCTAATAATATAGAAAGACGATAGTAGAAGTTACAGTCAAAGAAAAAATAACTGGCCAAATTGCTGGAAGGGCTAATTATAAAAAGGAATTAAAGGCATTAGTACACTATAGCTTGTTTTAACAGTCTTTAAACTGTTTTAGGAAGAACAGCGTGGTAACCATGAATTATGCATAACAGGATGAAAATATAAATAAGATAGATTAGGCCTATTAGGTAAATTCATTCATTCAACAACAAATAATTAATGAGCCCTACTGTATATTATACCAGGTGTAGGGATTGAGCAGTGAATAAGACAATGTCTTATTTATAATGGGAATTTATAGTCTAGTAGATAGACAATAAGGTAATAAATAATATGATTTCAGATATTATCAAAGTGCTGTGAATAAAATAGTACTACTGAATAGAGAGTGGTGGTGGTAGGCTTGGTAGTTCTTTTACATAGGTCACGAGGTAAGGATTTTCTGAGGTAACATTTGAGGATAAAGAGACCTGAATGATAAGGAGCAAGCCATGCTAACATGTGGAACATTTCAAGCAGCGGGAATACTAATGCAAAGATTCTGGGGCAAGAATCAGTTCGGGATTTTTCAAGGAAGTGCAGGAAGGCTAGTGTGCTAGAGTTTGGAGACTGCTGCAGTGTTAATTGGTGGTGGTGGCTGTGGTAGGGTAGGGTAGCAGGAAATGACACTGGGAAGCTGGTGGGTCTCAGATGGTATAGAGCCTTGTAGACCAGAAGGGCTTTGAATTTTATTCTAAGTGTGGTGGGATCCATTGGACAGTTTTATGAAGAAAAATTATACAATCTAATTTATGTTTTAAAAAGATTACTTTGACTACTGTAGAGGAAAGAGGGGCAGCAGGAGACCATTCAAGAAGTCATTGGAATGGTATGGTGAAGTATGGTGGCTTTGGGTCAGGGAGGCAGTGATGGAGACAGTGAGAAGGGGTTGGATTCAGGGTATATGTGGAAGGTAGAACCAATAGAATTTGCTGATAGATTAGTTGTGAGAGGTGAAAGAAAGAGAGGGATCAAAGATTATTGCAAGGTTTTTAGCTAGAGCAACTAGTGCCAGGTAGAGAGATGGAAAACTGGAAGGAGCTAGTTTGGGGTTTAAAATGAACAGTTTAGTTGGATACGTTGAATTTGAGATGCTCACTGGTTATCCAGGAATAGATAGTTGATTGTTCAGTCTGGAGCCCGGAGTCAAAGTCATGGCTGTGAATATACATTTGGGATGTCATCAATACATAGATGGTGTTTAAAAACCTGGGTCTGGTGAGAAGAGGGCCGGTGACTGAGCCCTGAGACTAAGCTGAAAGCATGGACAGAGGAATAAGTCACACTTAGATTTCTTTTGTATCTGCATCAGCACAGTATTTACTGTGTCTATATGGTGTTATATTAAATAAAGCCTTTGAGATGGTTGTAATGTACCTTAGGCTCTTCCTGCTACATAAACTGATTCTTCAGGTTTTTGTGTCTGTCCTATTTGAAGATTTCTACTTTCTCTACATTACCTGGGGGCATAAACTCCAAATTTCATAGTTTAGCATACCAGACCTATCATTGTTGAACTCTACCCTACCTTTCTCTCTTTATCCTCTTTCCTCTTTATCATTCCTGTCATGCCCAACATGTTCTGCATGTGTATAGCCCTCTATTTGCCTAGAATTCTCTTTTCTACCCCTCTTCCTGCTTGTTGCCTCAAACTCCCTCAGTCTTCAATGTCTAGCTTAAATTTGCTATATAATTTCCCAAGATTTCCACAGAAAGAAGTTGGCTCTTCAGTGCACAGTACTTCCTCAGCTTTGTTGTTGGTACTTTAATTTATAGCAGAATATAAAGTTGGTTGATTTTTTTTTTTTTAAACTTTGAAAGACATTTATTTATTTTTTAAATTTATTTTTGGCTGCGTCGGGTCTTCATTGCTGTGCGCGGGCTTTCTTTAGTTGCGGCGAGCGGGGGTTATTCTTCGTTGCGGTGCACAGGCTTCTCATTGCGGTGGCTTCTCTTGTTGTGGAGCACGGGTTCTAGGTGCGCGGGCTTCAGTAGTTGTGGCTCGTGAGCTCAGTAGTTGTGGCTCGCGGGCTTTAGAGCTCAGTCTCAGTAGTTGTGGCGCACGGGCTTAGTCCCTCCACGACATGTGGGATCTTCCCGGACCAGGGCTCGAACCCATGTCCCCTGCATTGGCACGCGGATTCTTAACCACTGCGCCACCAGGGAAGCCCCAAGTCGGTTGATTTTGATTCATTTGTTTCCCCAGTGCTTGGCATGCCCAATCTAATGCTTTGAAAAAGTTTAGAAGTTTTGTTTTGGCAAAAGAGAGTAAATAACTAAAACTAGACCTTATAATACTAGATGTTATAATACACAATCATATGGATCATTAGCTGAGATATTTAGATTTTTTTTTATGGTTTTATGAGTTGTTGGGTTTTTTTTTTGTTTTTTTGTTTTTTTTAATAAATTTATTTATTTATTTATTTATTTATGGCTGTGTTGGGTCTTCGTTTCTGTGCGAGGGCTTTCTCCAGTTGCGGCGAGTGGGGGCCATTCCTCATCGCGGTGCGCGGGCCTCTCACTGTCGCGGCCTCTCCCATTGCGGAGCACAGGCTCCAGACGCGCAGGCTCAGCAGTTGTGGCTCACGGGCTCAGTTGCTCCGCGGCATGTGGGATCTTCCCAGACCAGGGCTCGAACCCGTGTCCCCTGCATTAGCAGGCAGATTCTCAACCACTGCGCCACCAGGGAAGCCCTGAGTTGTTGGTTTTAATGATATTTATTGTGATGGAATTTAGCCGGTACAAAGTTTAATGAAATGATGTCAGTTAGGAGTCTTAGTTCAGAGACATTTTAGGAATGGTTTAATCTCTAGAGTTGAATAATGCTTATTCTTTGGAGGCAAGCTATTATAATAGATTTTTCCTCCACTTGCCCACTTTCCCACCCACCTTCTCAGTAGTCAGGAATTCTATTTTAACATTACACATGTTCTTTGAGCTCTTTGCTAGAGGAGAAGCCTAATGTAATAAATCCAGTAGAATCAGCAGTACTCACCCCAGAAATGTCCTTTTAACTGTTGCATAGAGAGAGGCTTAATGGTGTGTATTGTAGGTGTGAGGGTTTCAGTCTGTGAGCTCAAGTAGGGTTAATTATTTTGTCATTCAATTGTAAGCATGTATTGAGCACCCACCATATATGGGCACTGTATGAGGTGCTGTGGGGGACACACAAAAGAAGTAAAAGTCATGGTTCCCTGCACACGAATCCTGACAGTTTAGTCAAGGAACTGAAACATAACATTAAAAAGGAATTTAATCTTAACAAGCAGTATATCAGTAAATGCAAAGTACTGTGGTGTAAATCAAAGACTTTGCATTTCTTAAGCCCATAATTATATTCTCAGAGCTATATGCAGTCTTATCTTGCATCAATTTTCAACATTTTGACCTGATTTGCAAGCTCTGCATTCTCTCTTGTCCTTTAATATTTTTAGTTTCAAAAAGATACTATTGATTTGACTCTTAAAAAATATATATATTTTTCAAGTTAGTAAATCTTTTTTTTTTTTTTTAAATTTATTTATTGGGCTGTGCTGTGTCTTAGTTGCGGCATGTGGGATCTAGTTCCCTGACCAGGGATGGAACCTGGGCCCCCTGCATTGGGAACATGGAATCTTAGCCACTGGACCACCAGGGAATCCCTGATTTGACTCTTTGATGTGATGAAAGCCCTGTATAGGAAAAGAGTGCCCTGCCAGTACATTGCTTTCCAACATTTTATTCCTTCACGTCTGTAAAGCAAATAGGTAATTTGAAAAGGTGGAATGCCATTTAGTCTTTATAAGTGTGACAGAGGCATCCTTTTATAGTTTTGCTGTGTGTAGGTTTTCTTAGACATATTTTCTCCTACCTGAGGCTGCAGGGGTTGGGCGCTGGGGGGAGGGTAGAAGAGTAGAGAACCTAGAGAAGAAATTGTGTGTGTGTGTATGAATATGAGTTTAAAAGCACTTATTTGGGGATTTGGATTATAAAAGCAGTTTTCTTCTCATTTGAGAAGATATGAAAAACATAGATAAGCACAAAGAAGAAATAAAAATATGCTAACTCCCACTGTTAACCTTATTGGTATGCTTCTAGGCTTTTTTTTTTTTATTAGCAAGTTTTGTTTTTTAATAAATAAAATGAATAGTTCAGCTACCTTTAGAAATGAGTAGATAATTGTCTTTATGTAAGGTGGATCAAATCAGATTACTCTCAATAAAATTCTTTGGTAGCTTCTCATAATAAATGGGATCAAGTTGAGACAAGTTCAGATTCTTTAGCCTAGTACTTACAGCCCTCTACCTTACAGCTTATCTCATTTACCATGTGTCTCCCTCGGACACATCTTTGTTCTATCCATACTACATGTACTACTTGCAGGCCTCTAGACCAGGGGTTGGTAGACTTTTCCTGTAAAGGGCCAGATAATAAATATTTTAAGCTTTGTGGGCCTTACTGTTTTTGTCAACAACTACTCACCTGTGCTGTGGTAGCATGAAGGCAGCTATCGACAGTAGGTAAATGAATGATCATGGCTGTGTGCAGGGAAACTTTATGGACACTAAAATTTGAATTTCATGTAATTTTTGCATGTCATAAAATTTCATTAATTTTTTTTCAACCGTTAAAGAATGTAAAAAGCATTCTTAGTTTGTGGGCTATATAAAAAAAGATGGCAGGACATGGCCTATGGGGTTGTAGTTTGCTGACCCCTGTTCTAGACTGCCACGATTTCTGTACCTCTGCCTTTATTCACTGTCCCTCCCCTCCATTTCTTTCCCTACTATGACTGTCTTGTTTAGAACTCATTTTAGATGTCATAGTCTCAGGGAAGTTAGAATTTTTTAGATCTTTTTCTGGTGATAGAAGTGCTAGTCAAACCTGTATCACTGTATTTATTTGACTGTATTTTAAAAAATTATAGTAAAATACGTATAATATAAAATGTACTGTTTTAACCATTGTTAAGTGTACAGTTCTTTGGCACTAAGTATGTTCACATTGTTGTGCAGTCATCACTACTGTCCATCTCCAGAGTTTTCATCTCTCCAAGCTGAAACTCTGTACCTATAAAATGCTAATTTATCATTCTCCTCTTGCCCTAGTCCCTGGCACACCATTCTGTTTCTGTCTCTGTGAATTTGACTACTGCAGATACCCCACATAAGTGAAATCATACAAAATATTTGTGTTTGTGGAACTGGCTTATTTCACTTAGCCTAATGTCTTCAAGGTTCATCTCTGTTGTACCATGTGTTAGAATTTCCTTTCTTTTTAAGGCTGAAAAATATTCCATTATATGTATATACCACATTTTTTGTGTATCCATTCATCTGTTGATGGACATTTGGGTTGTTTCTACCTTTTGGCTATTGTGAATAATGCTGCTATCAACATGGATGTACAAACATCTCTTCGAGTCTCTGCTTTCAGGTCTTTTGAGTATATATCTTGAAGTAGAATTGCTGGATCATATGGTAATTCTGTATTCAATTTTTCGAGGAACTGCAATGGCTGCATCATTATGACTAAGTTTTTAATTTTTTTCTGTTGTAGTTTTTTTTTTTTTTAAATTGGAGTATAATTGCTTTACAATGTTGTGTTAGTTTCTGCTATACAATGAAGTGAATCAGCTATATGTATACCTATATCCCCTCCCTCTTGGACCTCCCCCCCCCCATCCCACCCATCTAGGTCGTCACAGAGCACGAGCTGAGCTTCCTGTGCTTTATAGGATATTCCCACTAGCTATCTATTTTACCTATGGTAGTGTATATATGTCAATCCTAAGCTCCCAATTCGTCCCACCCTCCCCTTCCCATGCTGTGTCCACATGTCCGTTCTCTATTTCTTCGTCTCTATTCCTGCCCTGCAAATAGGTTCATCTGTACCATTTTTCTAGATTCCACATATATGCATTAATATATGATATATGTTTTTTTCTTTCTGGCTTACTTCACTCTGTATGACACACTCTAGGTCCATCCATATCTCTACAAATGACCCAGTTTTATTCCTTTTTATGGCTGAGTAATATTCCATTATATATATATGTACCACATCTTCTTTATCCATTCATCTGTCGTTGGACATTTAGGTTGTTTCCATGTCCTGGCTATTGTAAATAGTGCTGCAATGAACATTGGGGTACATGTGTCCTTTTGAATTATGGTTTTTTTCAGGGTATATACCCAGTAGTGGGATTGCTGGGTCATATGGTAGTTCTGTTTTTAGGTTTTTAAGGAACCTCCATACCGTTCTCCACAGTGGCTGTATCAATTTACATTCCAACCAACAGTGCAAGAGGGTTCCCTTTTCTCCACACCCTCTCCAGCATTTATTGTTTGTGTATATATATATATTTTTAAGTTTATTTATCTATTTATTGGCTGCATTGGGTCTTGGTTGCTGTGCGTGGGGTTTCCCTAGTTGCGGTGAGTGGGGGCTACTCTTTGTGATGTGCGGTCTTCTCATCGCAGTGGTTTCTCTTGTTGTGGAGCATGGGCTCTAGGCACGTGGGCTTCAATAGTTGTGGCACGTGGAATCAGTAGTCATGGCTCGTGGGCTCTAGAGCACAGACTCAGTAGTTGTGGCACACGGGCTTAGTTGCTCCATGGCATGTGGGATCTTCCCGGACTAGGGCTCAAACATGTGTCCCCTGCATTGACAGGTGGATTCTTAACCACTACTCCATCAGGGAAGCCCTGTTTGTATATTTTTTGATGATGGCCATTCTGACCGGTGTGAGGTGATACCTCATTGTAGTTTTGATTTGCATTTCCCTAATAATAAGTGATGTTGAGCATCTTTTCACGTGCCTGTTGGCCATCCGTATGTCTTCTTTGGTGAAATGTCTATTTAGGTCTTCCGCTCATTTTTTAATTGGGTTGTTTTTTTTGATGTTGAGCTCCATGAGCCGTTTGTACATTTTGGAGATTAATCCTTTGTCTGTTGCTTCATTTGCAAATATTTTCTCCTATTTTGAGGGTTGTCTTTTTGTCTTGTTTATGGTTTCCTTTGCTGTGCAAGAGCCTTTAAGTTTAATTAGGTCCCATTTGTTTATTTTTGTTTTTATTTTCATTAGGAGGTGGGTCAAAAAAGATCTTTCTGTGGTTTATGTCAAAGAATGCTCTTCCTATGTTGTCCTCTAAGAGTTTTATAGTGTCCGGTCTTACATTTAGGTCTTTAATCCATTTTGAGTTTATTTTTATGTATGGTGTTAGGGAGTGTTCTAATTTCATTCTTTTACATGTAGCTGTCCAGTTTTCCCAGCACCACTTATTGAAGAGGCTGTCTTTTCTCCATGGTAAGTTCTTGCCTCCTTTGTCATAAATTAGGTGCCCATGTGTGCGTGGGTTTATCTCTGGGCTTTCTATCCTGTACCATTGATCTATATTTCTGTTTCTGTGCCAGTACCATACTGTCTTGATTACTGTAGCTTTGTAGTATAGTTTGAAGTCAGGGAGCCTGATTCCTCCAGCTCTGTTTTTCTTTCTCAAGATTGCTTTGGCTATTCAGGGTCTTTTGTGTTTCCATACAAATTGTAAAATTTTTTGTTCTAATTCTGTAGAGAATGCCGCTGGTAATTTGGTGGGGATTGCATTGTATCTGTAGATTACTTTGGGTAGTACAGTCATTTTCACAATATTGATTCTTCCAATTCAAGAACATGGTATATTTCTCCACCTGTTTGTGTCATCTTTGATTTCTTTCATCAGTGTTTATAGTTTTCTGAGTACAGGTCTTTTGCCTCCTTAGGTGGGTTTATTCCTAGATATTTTATTCTTTTTGTTGCAGTGGTAAATGGCATTGTTTCCTTAATTTCTCTTTCTGATCTTTTCGTTGTTAGTGTATAGGAATGCAAGAGATTTCTGTGCATCAGTTTTGTATCCTGCAACCTTACCAAATTCATTGATTAGTTCTAGTAGTTTTCTGGTGGCGTCTTTAGAATATTCTCTGTATAGTATCATGTCATCTGCAAACAGTGACAGTTTTACTTCTTTTCCAGTTTGTATTCCTTTTATTTGTTTTTCTTCTCTGATTGCCATGGCTAGGACTTTCAAAACTATTTTGATTAAGAGTGGTGAGAGTGGACATCCTTGTCTTGTTCCTGATCTTAGTGGAAATGCTTTTAGTTTTTCACCATTGAGAATGATGTTTGCTATGGGTTTGTCATATATGAACTTTATTATGTTGAGGTAGGTTCCCTCTATGCCCGTTTTCTGGAGAGTTTTTATCATAAATAGGTGTTGAATTTTGTCAAGAGTTTTTTCTGCATCTATTGAGATGATCATATGGTTTTTATTTGTTAATTTGTTAATACGGTGTATCACATTGATTGATTTGTGCATATTGAAGAATCCTTGCATTCCTGGGATAAATCCCACTTGATCATGGTGTATGATCCTTTTAATGTGTTGTGGATTCTGTTTGCTAGTATTTTGTTGAGGATTATTGTGTTTATGTTCATGAGTGACATTGGTCTGTAATTTTCTTTTTTTGTGATATCTTTGTCTAGTTTTGGTATCAGGGTGATGGTGGCCTTGTAGAATGAGTTTGGGAGTATTCCTTCCTCTGCAATTTTTGGAAGAGTTTAAGAAGGACAGGTGTTAGCTCTTCTCTAAATGTTTGATATAATTCACATTGAATATGGTAATTCTATATTTAATTTTTTGAGGAAGTTCAATGCCTTCATCATTATGACTGAGTTTTTTAAAATAAACTTTTTTGGGGAATAATTTTAGATTTATAGAAAAGTAGCAAGGATTATACAGAGGTTCTCCCTCACCCAGTTTTCTCTAATGTTAACATCTTACATTAGCAGGGTACGTTTGTCAAAACTGAGAAACCAACACTGGTACGTTACTATTAAGTAAACTGCAGACTTTATTTGGATTTTATTAGTTTTTCCACTAATGTCCTTATTTTGTTCCTGGATGCACTTGAGGATACTACATTGCATTTAGTCTATATTTTGTTTTGTTTTATTTATTTATTTTTAGTCTATATGTTTTTTTTTTCCCTAGTACTTAGCACAGAGCATGGTACATAATAGAGCACAGTGTTTCTTGAATGAATTAATCATCTTTTAATTTTTCTCTCTTTTTTTGGGGAATGTTCATTAACTTTCCTTTAGATTTACTTAACTGATTTATTTACCCTTATATCTTTTCATTCCTTGACTGTTTCTAAGGTCTGTTGCAATTTTTTTTTCACTAATTTGTTTTGAGGAAAAGTAATCATGGTGTATGTGGCAAAGACCGCTAACTGTTCACGTCTGCTCTCTCCTTGGTGCTCATTGCTAGTCAGAATCCCCCAGTCTCCTTTGCAGTTTGATGAGACCTCATGACTTTCCTCTAGTGGAATGTGACTGGAAATGGGCCTGACGTCCTTCATGTGTTCCTCTGTGTCCGCCTCTCCTGGCTATCTGGGATCCGACATCTGGGACAACCTTGGAAGCCTTGTACTCAAGATGGCAGAACTGCTGTCAGCCTGAGCCCTAGAATGACTCTGGAAAAGAACTGGTTTAACTAATGACCTGAATATTCACTCACCAGGCTAATATTTTGAGATCAGTTTGTTAGCCTGCCCTACCCTTTCTAATAAGTGTGTTACGTGGTCAGCTCTGAATAGAATCTGTATGAACCTTGAGTATTTATCTAATTAGAATTATATAATTATATTGGAAAGAGTGGGGGATGGGAAGTGTGCACATGTATGGAAATGTGAAGTGGAAGGAGAGCTAAATCTAATCTTCTATAATGGGAAGTTAATAGTGCCTAAAACTGGAGAAAAGAAATGGAAAAAGCATATTGTGATATGGAGGTATATGGCAGAAGATTCATTCACAAAAGTTGAAAATTTTTGCCCCTTGGAGTTGGGAAATTGTTGGGGTGGAGGACCATTGTTTTTTTTTTTTATAAATTTATAAAATTAAAAATTTTTTTTTTTAATTTTATAAATTTATTTATTTTATTTATTTTTGGCTGCGTTGGTCTTCATTGCTGCACACGGGCTTTCTCTAGTTGCAGCGAGCGGGGGCTACTTTTTGTTGCGGTGCGTGGGCTTCTCATTGTGGTGGCTTCTCTTGTTGTGGAGCATGGGCTTTAGGCGTGTGGGCTTCAGTAGTTGTGGCACACGGGCTCAGTAGTTGTGGCTCCCGGGCTCTAGAGTGCAGGCTCAGTAGTTGTGGCTCACGGGCTTCATTGCTCTGCGGCATGTGGGATCTTCCCGGGCCGGGGCTCGAACCTGTGTCCCCTGCATTAGCAGGTGGATTCTTAACCACTGCACCACCAGGGAAGCCCAAGGACCATTGTTTTTTGTAATAAGCCTTTATATTTATTCAAGTCTTTATATTCATGGATAACTTTGATAAAAACAAAAATTCAATTAAAGATATTTGGTAAAGAACAACACCAAAAATCCCAGTCAAATTCAGATTCTCCTTTACAGAAGCCACAAAGTTGATCAGTTTTTGCTAAATACATCTGGTAACAGGGAGCTTACCACTTTATGAGGAAACTTGTTTCATTGTTGGGTAGTTTTAGAGGTCAGAAGGTTATTCCTTATGCTGATGTGAAACCTTCTATAGAAACTTCCATTCCAGGACCCTCTAGAGTATATGGAATAGTCTATTCCTGCTTTCATGACAACCTTCAAGTGATTCTTTAAATTATCTTCATAATCTATCCCATATCATTTAAAAAAAAATAAATTTATTTATTTATTTATTTATGGCTGTGTTGGGTCTTCGTTGCTGCGTGCGGGCCTTCTCTAGTTGCGGCGAGTGGGGGCTATTCTCTGTTGTGGTGCGCGTGCTTCTTATTGTGGTGGCTTCTCTTGTTGCAGAGCACAGGCTCTAGGGTGCGTGGGCTTCATTAGCAGCGGCCTGTGGGCTCAGTAGTTGTGGCTCGTGATCTCCAGAACACAGGCTCAGTAGTTGTGGCTCACGGGCTTATTTGCTCTGCAACATGTGGGATCTTCCCGGACCAGGGGTCGAACCCATGTCTCCTGCATTGGCAGGTGGATTCTTTTTTTTTTTTTAACATCGTTATTGGAGTATAATTGCTTTACAATGGTGTGTTAGTTTCTGCTGTATAACAAAGTGAATCAGTTTTATATATATACATACATCCCCATATCTTCTCTCTCTTGCATCTCCCTCCCACCCTCCCTATCCCACCCCTCTAGGTGGACACAAAGCTGATCTCCCTGTGCTATGCGGCTGCTTCCCACTAGCTATCTGTTTTACATTTGGTAGTGTATATATGTCCATGCCACTCTTTCACTTCGTCCCAGCTTACCCTTCCCCCTCCCCGGGTCCTCACGTCCATTCTCTATGTCTGCGTCTTTATTCCTGTGGTAGGTGGATTCTTAACCACTGCGCCACCAGGGAAGTTCCTACCCCTACATTTTAAATTTTCTAGGCAATGATAATGAAAATTGTCTTTGATTTTGAGACTGATTATCACCAAATCCTTCCAAATTCTGGTTCACTGGCTTGTGACTGTCCTGTAGATGTTGATTTGTTGGTTCTGCTGCAATTGGCTGTGCTGCACATACTTTTACTGCCTGGTGGCCTTAATGTGCAGCCCGTGTTCCTGTGTGATCTTCTCAAGAGCTGACCTCAGTGGTGCCTTTGGGATTATCAGTGTTGACCTTATAACTGCCCTTATTGGCCTATTCGCTTCTCCTGATACCACTAAAGTTCCTACTATGTTTCCGAAAGGTTAGCCTCATGCTTTTAATTTCTTACCGAAGACTTACAAGGAATTTGAGAAAAGTTTCTCTGGGCTTGGTAGTGCACTCTCACATAGTGCCAGAGAATTCCTTCCTTGCCAGTAGTCAGCCAGGGTTCCTGAATAGAGCCCATGTACTTCTACTCTCTCTCACCTCAATAAGAATTCTCTTTTCTACCTGAGATTTTGCCTGGAGTGATTGGATATGGCCTGTTTCCTTATTATTTAAGCATGTTAGTTCTAACGTTCTGGGCTCCTATTGTCAGTTTTAAAGTCCTCCTGCAGGGAATTTCCTGGCGGTCCAGTGGTTAGGGCTCTGTGCTCTCACTGCCAAGGGCACGGGTTCAACCCCTGGTCAGGGAACTAAGATCCTGCAAGCTGTGTGGTGCAGCCAAAAAAAAAAAAGTACTTCTGCAAACCTAAAAGCTCACTGCCTACCCTGCCCAAATTCCTCTTGAGAGGGAAATCACTCTGACCCTAGTCCTTTGTTGCACTTATAGCAAAGGCTGGACATAACATGTGTTGAAGAGTAGAGAAATATTAAGTAAATTGTGGCATTAAAAGTGAAAAGCACATATTAAATACTGTGTAGCAACTTGCAAAAGATGTTTTCAAAATAATGTTAAATGAAGAGTAGAACCCAAATTGCAAAGACCTGCTTTAAATTATGAAACAAACCCCAAAGCCTATAAAAATATATACAAATGCATGTAGAAATTCAGAGGACTAAAAAGTCATGGTCAGTGGTAAGATTGTAGGTATCTGAAATTATATTATGTATTGATTTTCTGTGTTCCCCATTAGAATGCAAGCTCTAAGAAGTCAGGGATTTTGGTCTGTCCTAGAACAGTGCCTGGCCTGTAGTAGTTTTTCAGCAAATCTTTGTTGATTATTTAATGAATTGAATGTGGAGATTTCTTTTTGATGGTTTTCATGTTTAATGCTATAGTAATGCTTGTTAAAATTAAATTAAAACAAAAACAAAAATTGAAAAGGAAATTCCCAATGATTTCAACCTTTTGAAAATACATTATAGTTTCTGCATATTCTCAACACCCGTGTTGGCCTTTTCTGGTCCTCTTTTTTCTCTTTTTTTCTGGTCCTCTTAAAAGGTGGTGCCCCAGACAGGATATACTAGTCCAGATTTTGGCAAGGCAGTCCAGCATATAGAGGAATATTTTCTTCTCAGGATCTGGATACCACATCTCTATTTTATTTTATTTTATTTATTTTTTTTTAGTGGTGGGAATATGGTTTATTAAGCTGTGCCTTAGTATAGGCGCTGGGGCTTGCCCATGGTGCTCTTAATGTACAAAGCCCGGACGTTCTGCCAATTTTTCTTGAGCAGTGACACCAGGAAGTTGACAGCTAAGTGGATGTTGTACACAAGCTCATCATTTGTCATCTTCACATGGCCAACAGCCACTGCCAGACACAGCACCTTCTTCATTTGGAACTTGATCATGGACTTCACTTAATCAGCTTTGGCCACCATGTTCTCATTATGGGTCAGCAAGGAAGGGAACTTGCCAGCCTTATTCAGGCCAAGGCCCAGAATTCGTGGGATCTGCTTGATCAGAGGCTCTGAAGCCAAAAAGGCATCATACTTCTTGGGCAGCTTTCTGACCAGTTTCTTATTCTTGTTGAGTTTCTTTAGTGCCTCCAAGTCCATATGGCGGATATCCACAGCCTTGGCCTCATCACACAGTGCTGCTGGTGCCCCAGAACACATATAGAGAACTTGGGGCGGGGAGTGGACTTAAGCCTGACGGTGCCTGAGAAGCGTTTGTCCTTCTGAGGGTTATAGTTCTTCAGGCTGACCTGAAGCTCCACCGTCTCCAAAAACTTCTGGCACTTGCACTGGTTTCCATGCAGGACTTCCCGCACTGCCTTGTAGAGGGTGTCGCGGGAGACTTTGCTGCTCATGGTGCCTCGTGCTGAGATAAGCGGAAAAGAGCCACACCTCCATTTTAGAGTTTTTTGCAGATGTGACCCACTGTTGGCTTATACTGAACTTACTTTGTTGGTATTTAAAACTTTAGTTTTGCTAATACATTATAACAATTTCCAACTCTTTCCCAATAAGTATTTACCTGCTGATATAACAGAACTGGCCAGCTTGCCTTTCATGTATTTTTGTTTTCACTGTCCATCTTCATTGGAAGTGCTAAGTAGCAGAACATTCAAAAATTGGGCAGCCAGAGAATAAAAGAAGCAAAACCTCTGGAAAGTCTACACATTTTATAATTATCCTCCAAAGACTTTAATGATGACTATACATTTTCTAGGTGCTTTCTTCAGAATTCCTGAAATGGTAGGAAGTTAAGTACTTAGATAAAAATCAGAAACTCATCTCTTGGCTCTGTCTTCAAATAGTGTTGAAAACCTGTTTTTTCCAGGAAAATGAGCCATTGCAGTCTTACCATTATTTTCCAAATGCTTATCAACCGCCATCAGCCCTCCATTTTTCATGGCCATCATTGTCTCTTATATTCATAGACCAGGGGTTGGCAAGTTTTTTCTGTAAAGGTCCAGATAGTAAATATTTTAGGCTTTGTGGGCCAGAGGGTCTCTGCCTTAACAACTCATCTGTGCTGTTGTATCTCAAAACCAGC
Organism: Balaenoptera borealis; assembly: GCF_965194805.1. Classification (NCBI taxonomy): domain Eukaryota; kingdom Metazoa; phylum Chordata; class Mammalia; order Artiodactyla; family Balaenopteridae; genus Balaenoptera; species Balaenoptera borealis. The sequence goes on from NC_138866.1 coordinate 84,542,520, forward strand.
TGCAGACAATACATAAATGAATGGATGTGACCGTGTTCCAGTAAAACTATTTACAAAAGTAGGCATCAGGCCTAGTAGTTTGATGATCCCTATCATCTACCCACCACCTTTACCATCTAAGAAGATAGAATAGGAGAACTCTATGGTGGAACTCATTTTCTTTTAGAATTTTTGAAGGACCTGCTTCTAGCTTCCAGTGTTCCTTTTGAAAAGTCCCTTGCTCTTCTAATTTCATGATCCTTTTAAATTTTTATTTATTTATTTATTTACTTCGTGTTCCTTTTTTTAAACCAGTCATTTTTTCCCCCCTCTCTCTGTGAAGGCTTCTTGTTCCCAGCACTTTCTCATCACTTTTCCTCCTCAGTACAGTGGAGATAATAATGTCTACTTTAGGCTTGCTGTGAGAATTGATAAGAATGTAAAGTGCTGAAAACAATGCTTGGCATATAGTAAGCACTTAGTAAATATTTGTTGCTATTATCATCAACATCATCATCATTTTACAAACTGAAATGCCTTTTTCAGTGTTTTGACAGCCCATAACTACCTCCTGGAACTCTTCCTGGAACTGTGGAGTCTTGATTTCATAGACAAAGTGTGGTATAGCTTGAGGTGATACTCTAGGGCTTTAGGATTAAGGAGTGGGAATGGGATAGTCCGTAGCCCTGAGCCTAATATAGAGGTTGGAGAATCATAAGAATTTTGTTCCAAGTTGCATTCACTAAGTTTGGAAGGAGAGGTCAGAGTACACATGTACGTTTCTCCTCCTCCTCCCAGGATTATGCATGTTAGTGTCAATCAGACTGTTTTCCAAGCTGTTAACTGTATTTATATTTTCAAAATGAAAGCTTTTCAGCACTGCAGGTTACTTTCCAGTTCTTTTTAAAGTGTTGTAACTGCCTTTTTATTTTAAATAGTTCTAGTTCTTGCAACCAGCATTTTATATTGCCAGTAAGAATTTAAGATAATTAGATCAATAGAGGTAACCACGGTGCCATTTTGAAATAGTAGATTTGAAAAAAGCAGATTTTTCCAGATTGAAATATTTTCATGCAGAAGCATACTTTATTTTCTCAAGTTCTCCTTAATTCTGTTTCTTGAGTATACTCTGCCTTCTGAGTGGCATGCTAGTAAAGATATGGATAGGAACAGACATTCTTGTGTCATCTTTATGGAAAATAGGGAATCATTACAAAAGTCATTAATTACTATTTGTTTAAACATTTTTATTTTTGATGAGCCTAAAATTACATGAGATACACTTGCCTTGCCCCCAAAGTTCAGCCTTAATTCAGCTGGTTATTTTACTAGTGTTTGGTCCAGCAAGATAGGAAATCATTCTTACTCTGGGAAAAATAGTCTCCTTTAAGGGATACTTATATGCCAGACATTGTGTTAAGCACAATTATCTAATTTAATCTCCTAAGTGGTCTCTTCCTCTTGACTTTGTTCTCTTTTAGTATATTCTTAATATAGCAGCCAGAGAGATGCTGTTAAATCAGAAATGGGTTAAAGTCAGGTCATGTCATGCTCAGAACCCTCCAATGGCTTCCTATTTCTGGCAAAATAAAAGCTAAAATCTTTACAGTGGCCTATAACGTTCTATATGATCTGATTCCCTCTTAGTTCTCTGACCTCATCTTTTACCACTTACCCCCACTCTCTGCCCCAGCTCCTTAGCTTCCTTGCTTTTCCTTAATCATGCCTTTTCATTTCTGATTTCCTCTGTCTGGAACACTGCATGGCTGTTTCCTCAATTCTTTCATGTCTTGACTTGAATTTTGCTTTTTTCCCTATCGTCCTTCTCTGCTTTATTTATTTATATTTTTCCTGTAGCACCTATCACTAGATAACATATCAAATCATATATTTATTTATTTTGCTTGTTTGATATTTCCCTTACTAACATTTAAGTACCACAGGGCAGAGATTTTGTCTGTCTTGTTCACTGTTGTCTCCGCATCACTTAGGACAGTTGCTGGTGCACAGAATAAGTGCTCAGGAAACATTTGCTGAGTGAATGACTAAATTGCCACAATACTGTGGCATGGCCACTGTTATTACCTTCATTCAACAGGTGAAGAAACTGAAGCCCAGAGAGGTTAAATAATTTGCATAGGGTCACATAGCTCTTAACCATCCCCTTGAATGGCTTTATTTCCTGTTACATCTCATGCATTCTGTGCTCAGTCATAGGACACTATTTTTGTGTGTGTGAATATCACATACAGATTCAGGCTTTTGTGCTTATGTTGTTTCCTCAGTGGGAGTATTCTCCTTTCCTGCCTCCTACTGAGGTAGAACTTTATTTGCAGAAGAAATGGTGATTTAGAGAAGAGTCAAGGGTATGACGGTTGTTTGGGGAGGTGGAAGGATGAATATTGTGAGCTAAGATCACGTGGTGGGAAATGCACTATGTTCAGGGAGCAGTTTGGCTACAATGAGGTTTTGTTTAGGAGTATGATAGTAAGGTTAGAGAGGGAGAGAGTTACGCCCCTATTACTGGGAGCTTTGAGCTTCATGTTAAGGAGCTGATGTTTTTATCTTGTTGCCCTTTGAAGGTTTTTGAGCAGAAGAGTGATAATGTATCACAGCACTTTAAAAAATACTTAATTTTGCTATGGTGATAAGAATGCTTTGGAGTGGGAAGAGGCTAAAATTAGGGACAATGTTTAGGAGATTATTAAAATGACATAGGCCTTACATGAGATGATAAAGGCTGAAGTTGAGAAGTGATAGTGGGAATAAAGCACAGAGATGAGATACTTAAAGTATAACTTTTAAAATCCAGACTCCTTACAGTGGCTTACAGCATGCTGCATGATCTGACCTTTGCCTACCTCTGCAGCCTTATCCCCTGTCACCTTTCCTCTCATTCTCTGCTGTAGCAACACTGGCTGTTCTTTGCTTTGAATGGACTGTTTGTCTTGACTCTAATGTCTTTGCACTTACCTTCTCTTTCCCTGGAATGTTTTTCTCCAAGTCTGGTTCATTCATTTCTCAGTTTAAATCACCTCTCAGGTCTTTCCTGACCACCAGTTTTAAAGCACCCTCCCTTATTGCTTCATTCTTTGTTGCTATTATCAGAGTATGTAATCATTATCTGACTTTAAAAATGTATTTGTCTGTCACTGCCCCTTAGAATGTCAATTTCATGAGAGAAGGGATTTTGTCGTTTTCGCTGCTATATTCTCGTACCTGGCCCTTACTAGATTTGAAATAGGACTTAATAACTCACCTGGGTTGGGGGAGTCCTCTAAGTCCAGGGTTTTCAGCTTGAATAGCTACCATTGATCGAAACAGAAAAATGTGGAGGGATTTTGGTTTTTGAAGGCAAGATGGAGTCTGAGGTGGGGGCAGAACATCCAGATGGTGTTGTTCAATAGGCAGTGGGAGATGTATAAATGCACCCTACGAAAATGGTTAGGACTGGAGCTATAATCCTTTTGTTTTTTTAAAAAATAAACTACAGTGTAACATACATATAGAAAAGTGCAGATATCATAAATGTTCAACTTGTTGAATTTTTACAAAATGAATATACCCTTGATGTAGTGCCTAAATCAAGAAAAAATTATTAGCAGCACTCTTGAGGCTCCCTGGTGATGAGCTATAATGTTTTAATTGGTATTTATTCTGTATCCTCTTTGATTATAAACACTTTGAGACAAGGACCATGCGTGTTTCACTTATCAAAGTAGTATAGTAAGGTGATTTTTGTTGATGATTTCTCAGAGGAGTCTTACTTTCATTAATAGTCAACCCGGGGTGAGGAACTGTACTCTACAGGACTTTCTATTGATTCCAATCAGTCTTTGTTGTTTTCCTTGTCTCTGAACTCCTATAGCATCAGTCTACTACACTTGATTTAATACTTCATCTATGTTATCTGTGGTTCTTTAGTTTTTTCCATGTGTTCAGTTCATATCTCCATTAGAAAGTAAGTTCCTTGAGGTTGGGAACCTTGTCATATACTCCTTCCTCCCTCCCTCCCTCCCTTCGTTCCTTGAAATAGAATTTATTGTGGCTCTGATTATGTACACGTGAGATGTGCTTGCCAGGTGGGCCGGACTCACATGGCTTGTATAATACATACATCTGCGGGGCCTGCTCTCTGTGGCTGGGAAGCGCCCACACTGGCAGTTCAGTCCAGCTTCCAAGTTCTCAGCTTCATGGGGTCCTTGGCTACCTTTTTCTCAGTGCAGTTGGCCTCCATCTCCCGCTGATGCTCCTCTCATTTCTTCCAGCTTAGCTCGGTCTTCTCCTGTTGGCTCTCAGTCTCCAGGACCTCCCAGTGGTCATCAATCCCAAGAGTCCGGTCTCGGCTGGGCACCAGCCTCCTCTGACGTGCTGATAGGGTAGCGAAGGGGTCACCTTTGTCATTAAGCTCCGGTCCATCCCAGTTATACTCGCTGGCCAGCTGTGTGTCCTCAGGGGGCAGCTCTGGGAGATTTGGCTCCTGCCAGCCCTGCTCCCACGAGCCCCTCAGCTTCCCAGCTGCTCCAGTCTGACTCCGGGGCTTTGTGGCCAGGGTTGCCGCTCTGCCCAGCCCAGCTGTCTTGGCCCCCAGTACTCCAGAAGTCCTGGTGGGCCGACACAGATTTGGCCTCCTGCTCCAAGCTGCCCCAGTCTTTGTCCTCCCATCTGTTGGCAGCACTGTTGTCCTCTTCTGTGTCCTTGCCCTCTTGTGTCTCCCAGTGGCCTCAGGTCGTGGATATGGCAGGGACAGGGGTGAGGGCTGGGGAAGGAAGTCCCTTGGGCATGGGTCTCTGGGGGATGTTGGTCTCGGCTGGAGCAGCTGTGGGGTGTGCATGGATCAGCATAGAGGTGAGGAAGGAGACCCCTGTCACGGCCCAGCCTGCCCAGCTGGCTGCATGAGAAGTCCACTTCGGCCAGCTGTGTAGGGCCCTCTGACACAGACTCCAGTTTGGACAGGCAGCTTCGAATGGCCCTGAAGGCCTCGTCCTGCACAGATGTCTCAGAATCCACAGTGAGGCTGTAAGAGCTCAGGCGGGATCTTGTGGGCTTAATCGTTCATCGAGTAGAGGTTGTGGGTGGCAGTGAAGCCCAAACACCCGTGACCTGGGATGGTGCAAAACGGTCCTTAGTGGCTCAGCTAAATGCGGAGGTGAGGACCCTGTGTCTGGTCCTGGTACTGAAGTAAGAGCTGATTTTGCCCAGGCAAATGGTGGTATTGCACCAAATGGGGCCCTGTTCGTCCTTGGCCTGCAGCTGCGTGAAGAGCTTCATCAGCTACACGGTGAGGTTGGCCTCGTTTAGCTTTGGGGCCAGGAGCAGCATGGACTTGACCATCTGCTCCTGGGGGTCATGGAGAGCCTACTCCTACAGGGTCACCACATATAAGTATTGTAACCAGGGAGCAGCAAATGTGCTAGGTGTCTTATTTCAGGACTCTTCTTTTCAGTAAAAATGATTTGTCAAATGTATAATTAAATACAATTTAACTTTTATACTTTTATGAGATTTTTCACATTCACTTTTTTTTTGAAGTCTTTATCAGGGAGTTACCTGGTGACCTAGTGGTTAGGATTCCACGCTTTCACTGCCGTGGCCCGGGTTCAATCCCTGGTTAGGGAACTGAGATCCTGCAAGCTGTGTGGCATGGCCAAAAAAAGAAAAGTCTTCATCAGAAAGGGTTGATTTAGGAAATATGAACATTATATTACTTAATTCTACATCCTTCCCCGTGCTGTCCTTGTTCTTGTCCAATATTGTGTAGTTATATATGTATATCTGTTAATTATTTCCTTTTTGGCTTTCTCCAGTGCATTTAAAGTGAAATAACTTAGATGTGACTTTTAAGGAATATATTCATTATATAAACCTAGTTGTGTTTATATAATAGCATTATTACATATATTTTATTAATAAAGTTACTAGATTTGCCTGCCTCCCAAGCACTTAAACTCTAAATGGAGGAAAAAAATAGACAAACATAGAATGCTTTATCAGTGGGATTTTGGGTCTCTACTTAATAGAAATTGGCTTTCATTATATACTTGATAACCTAAGGCAGCTCCTTTTACACAGTTAAAAGTCTGAAAACACTTGAATTTTACTAGGTGTGTCAGGAAGAAACTTTACATGGGCTTCTGCTTCTTAGAAATTTTCAGTATTTTAATTTATTGAGTACCTACTTTGTATAGAACCCTGTGTCAGTTGTTCTGAAGGATACTGAGACTGAATTTCTGCCCTCCAGGTGTTTACTAGCTATAGGATGGGCCATGACCCAAGGCACTGTATGATATGTCCAGTGAGTGTTGAGGAAACTTCACTGGAGAAAAAATGAAATTACCAGCAGTTGAATAGTCTGGGTAAACTTGATGGAGAAGCTGTGATCTGAGCTGGACCTTGAAAGATGAATGGGATTTTTCTTTGTGCTAAGCACAGTGCACATAGCACTTTATGTGATTTTTTTTTTTTTTTCTATTTAGTCTTTCCAGCAACCCTATGAGACAGGTGTAGTTTCCATTCCAGTTACAGAAATGAAGAAACTGGAGATTAGAGTGTGTGTTTCCAATGATTCCATATATATGTATGAAAATCATTAAAAAAGAAAAGTCTGGAAGGATACACACCCAATTTAAATATTGGTTACCTCTGGGGAAAGACACTAAGATTTTGGAGGTGGAGGTCAAAAGGAGGCTTTGGAATCTAGGGTTGTCATTTAAAGGAGATGTATTACAAAAGAAATAAGTATTAAAAAGAAAACTAAGAAACATTTTGGAATTAAGGTAACAGGAAAGGAAATCTCAGGAACTAAAGCTTTTAGAAAAGAATAGAGATCTACTTGCAAAATAGTGGGAGTCAGATTTTGACTGGCTCACTGAATCAAAAAATACAGGCATTTATTGGGACAAAACGTGAGATCACCAAAGTTATTGAGTTTACATTAGTTTGTCATGGTGGAAAACAGCAGTTTTTTAACATGATTGTTATATCCACAAAGGTCATAACATTTTTTTGGTGCCTTGTTAAAAAAATTTTTTTTATTGAAGCATAGTTGATTTACAATGCTGTGCCAATCTCTGCTGTACAGCAAAGTGACTCAGTTATACACGTAGACATGCTTTTTTATATTATTTTCCATTATGGTTTATCAGAGGATATTGAATATAGTTCCCTGTGTTATATATTAGGACCTTGTTGTTTATCCATTCTAAATGTAGTAGTTTGCATCTACCAACCCCAGACTGCCAGCCCACCCCTCCCCTCAACCTCGGCAACCACAAGTCTGTTCTCTATGTCTGTGAGTCTGTTTCTGTTTTGTAGATAGGTTCATTTGTGCCATATTTTAGATTCCACATATAAGTGATATCATATGGTATTTGTCTTTCTCTTTCTGACTTACTTCACTTACTATGATAATCTCTAGTTGCATCCATGTTGCTGCAAATGGCATTATTTTGTTCTTTTTTATGGCTGAGTAGTATTCCAGTGTATATATATGTACCACATCTTCTTTATGCATTCATCTGTTGATGGACATTTAGGTTGTTTCCATGTCTTGGCTATTGTGAACAGTACTGCTATGAACATCGGGCTACATGTATCTTTTTAAAAAATAAATAAATTTATTTATTTATTTATATTAATTTTGGCTGCATTGGGTCTTCGTTGCTGTGCGCAGACTTTGTCTAGTTGCAGCCAGCGGGAGCTACTCTTCATTGTGGTGCATGGACTTCTCATTGTGGTGGCTTCTCTTGTTGCAGAGCATGAACTCTAGGCGCACGGGCTTCAGTAGTTGTGGCTCACAGGCTCCATAGAGCGCAGGCTCAGTAGTTGTGGCGCACAGGCTTAGTTGCTCCGCGGCATGTGGGATCTTCCCAGACCAGGGATCGAAGCCTTGTCCCCTGCATTGGCAGGCAGATTCTTAACCACTGTGCCACCAGGGAAGTCCCTATCTTTTTGAATTATAGTTTTGTCTGGGTACATTCCCAGGAGTGGGATTGCTGGATCATATGGTAATTCTATTTTTAGTTTTCTGAGGAACCTCCATACTGTTTTCCATAGTGGCTGTACCAACTTACACTCCCACCAACAGTGTAGGAGGGTTCCCTTTTCTCCACACCCTCTCCAGCATTTGTTATTTGTAGACTTTTTAATGATGGCCACTCTGCCCGTTGTGAGATGGTACCTCATTGTAGTTTTGATTTGCATTTCTCTAATAATTAATGATGTTGAGCATCTTTTCGTGTGCTTACTGGCCATTTGTATGTCTTCTTTGGAGAAATGTCTATTATCTTCTGTCCATTTTTTGATTGGGTTGTTTTTTTGTTGCATAACATTTTTTTGGATACCAGTATTTTAAAAGTTAGGGAAAAGGTTTAGTTAGGGAGTCCAAGCTTACAGAAAATGCTCAAGATTTCATTTATTTTGGGGATCAGAATTACAGAGAGTGACTCATTTTTTAAAAAAATTTATATTTATTTATTTATTTATTTATTTTTGGCTGTGTTGGGTATTCATTGCTGTGTGCAGGCTTTCTCTAGTTGCGGCGAGTGGGGGCTACTCTTCCTTGCGGTGCGCGGGCTTCTCATTGTGGTGGCTTCTCTTGTGGAGCACGGGCTTTAGGCACGCGGGCTTCAGTAGTTTTGGCACGCGGGCTCAGTAATTGTGGCGCACGGGCTCAGTTGCTCCGCGGCATGTGGGATCTTCCTGGACCAAGGCTCGAACCCGTGTCCCCTGCATTGGCAGGTGGATTCTTAACCACTGTGCCACCAGGGAAGCCCTTATTTTTTAATTTATCTCAAGATACAAAGTATTTTCTTTCTCCCTATCTATGGGATGTGACATTTATTCATAATGGTGGCAAGGCAGTGTCAGTTTTGCTTTCCCAGTGCTTTGTTCAAAGTCACATGGCTAACAAGTGGTGCAGGCAGAATTTGAACCCAGATAATCTGGCTTCAAAGTTCTAGATCTCAGCTATCTTGCTAGTAAAAATGGGGAGATAGGAATTCCAAAGGGAGAAGCAGAGTTTACAGAGGAAGATCAGTATAAATTATGTTCAAGTGTAGTAGTAAACCATTGTGATTGAAGGGCAGGATTTATGGCAGGCAATGATGGGAGCTAAAAGATTAAGGGATTCTTTGGGACCACAATGTGGATTATTTTGAAAATCAGGGCAATTAATTGGCCCAAGGATGGATGGAAAGGATTCATTCATCTTACAAACATTGTATTAAAACAGAATTTCAGATACAGAAAGTATCATTCTTTGAGATAAGAATGAGTGAACTGGTAGCACTGTGATTTATCCATCCTTTACAAAGGTTATTTCGCATCAGCTGATCATTATACCACATTCTTTTCAAAGGGGGGAATAAAGTTGTATCTTAGCAATTCTACTCAAATTTTACCTGGGATGCTTCCTTGAAAATGTTACCATCACTTTTTATTGTGGTAAATATACATAACATAAAATTTACCAATTTAACCATTTTTAATTGTACAGCTCAGTGGCATTAAGTACATTTACATTGTTGTGCATCACTACAATCTGTTTCCAGAACTTTTTTTTTTTTTATATTATTTAATTTATTTATTTTTGGCTGCATTGGGTCTTTGTTGCTGCGCTTGGGCTTTCTCTAGTTGCGGCGAGTGGGGGCTGCTCTGTTGCGGTGCGCGGGCTTCTCATTGCCGTGGCTTCTCTTGTTGTGGAGCACAGGCTCTACGCACGTGGGCTTCAGTAGTTGTGGCTCACGGGCTCTAGAGTGCAGGCTCAGTAGTTGTGGCGCACGGGCTTAGTTGTTCCGCGGCATGTGGTATCTTCCTGGACCAGGGATTGAACCCACGTCCCCTGAATTGGCAGGCGGATTCTTAACCACTGCACCACCAGGGAAGCCCCAGAACTTTTTCTTTCTTTCTTTTTAAATTTTATTTATTTATTTTTGGCTGCATTGGGTCTTTGTTGCTGCACACAGGCTTTCTCTAGTTGCGGCGAGCGGGGGCTACTCTTCGTTGTGGTGCGCATGCTCCTCATTGCGGTGGCTTCTCATGTTGCGGAGCATGAGTTCTAGGTGCGCGGGCTTCAGTAGTTGTGACACACAGGCTCAGTTGTTGTGACTCACGGGCTCTAGAGCGCAAGCTCAGTAGTCGTGACGCATGGGCTTAGTTGCTCCATGGCATGTGGGATCTTCCCAGACCAGGGATTGAACCTGTGTCTCCTGCATTGGCAGGAGGATTCTTAACCACTGTGCCACCAGGGAAGCCCCAGAACTTTTTCTGCCCAAATTGAAACTTGTACCCATTAAACTCTAAGCACCCATTCCCTCCTTCTCTAGTCCCTGGCAATCACCATTCTGCTTTCTGTATTTATGAATTTGACTTCTCAAGGTACCTCATATAACTGGAATCATACAAAATATTTGTCCTTTTGTGTCTGGCTTGTTTCACTTAGCATGATGTTTTTATGTTTTATTCATATTGTAACATGTGTTTGAATTTCCTTTTTTAGGGCTGAGTAGTATTCCATTGTTTGTATATACCACATTTTGTTTATCTGTTTGTCAATGGACATTTGGGTTGTTTCCACCTTTTGGCTGTTGTGAATAAGGCTGTTATGAACATTGGAGTAGAAGTTCTATCTGAGTCCCTGCTTTTAATTCTTTTAGGTATATACCTAGAATTGGAATTGCTGGATCATTTGATAATTTTGTGTTTAACTTTTTGAGAGTTCACCTGTTTTCCACAGTGCACCAATTTATATTCCTACCAGCAATGCCCAAGGGTTCTAATTTCTCCACTTTCTTCCCCACACTTGTTATTTTCTTATTTTTAATTATGCCCATCCTAATGGACATGACTTGGTATCTCATTGTGGTTTTAGTTTGCATTATCCTAATGGCTAGTGACGTGGAAAACGTTTTCATGTGCTTGTTGGCAATCTGTATATGTTCTTTGGAGAAATGTCTCTTCAAGTCCTTTCTCTGTTTTTTGAATTGGATTGTTTGTACCACCACTTTTTAAATCTAGTAAGTCTCTCAGTTGTCTTTTGGCTTGAACCAAAGGCTCTTGATAATCCATAGCTACCACTTATTTAATTTATAACATTTTGATACAAATTGTGATAGGAAGGGTCTTGTTATTAGGAGATTGATATTAACTATTAAGTTATAATCTGAAAAACCACTTAGTTGGGGATGACTGGCTCAGATTGTTCACGTAGATATATTTTTCCTATGATACGACCACCAATATAAATTATCCACTTGTTGCATAATCTCCATTAGGAAGGAGGAAGTCATCATTGTATTTCTGTTCCTTGGTTTTTCTGCAGCTAGGAACTATTCCTATTTTGATTTCTAGTTTTGGCTAGGGGTATTGTTAATAATGGTCACCTTGCATTTAACCTTTGGCCTCTATCCAGTTTCTCTAGCTCATTGATGCAAATGAATTTTAATGTTATGCTATGAATTTTAATGTTAATGTTATGCTCACTTCAGCAATCCTGTAACCTCATGGTCACGCCAAACAAATATTTTCCAGTGTTGTTCACCTGATAAAAAGATGAGTAGATGGGAATTCCTTGGTGGTCCAGTGGTTAGGACTTGGCGCTTTCCCTACTGGGTCTTGGGTTCAATCCCTGGTCAAGGAACTAAGATCCTGCAAGCTGTGTGTCACAGCCAAAAAAATAAAAAGATGAGTAGAGTCAGTAATGCTTTTGCATAGATAGAATATTGAAGTTTTAATTTTTCTCTAAAAGAAAGCTACCACAGATATCTTTAGGTACGTGAAAACTCAAAGCAGTGAACACTACAAGGAAAGCACTAAATACTGTGTTAAGAGGTAATTTTCAAACCTAAGGACAGAGTTTTCTTAAGGGTTGCCAAAGAGGTCTGTTACCCTGAGTAATTATATGCCTCCTGAGGAAGTATGCAGTAACATTTGGTATCACTCTTTGGAATTAGCTAGAAAGAGTTTGTATGTTCAACGTATCATTCCTGCTGACTTCCTGAAAGTATTGGTTTAAGTGACAGGTAGAATCTATGTTAACCTAGCTTACACGCTTCAAAATGGAAATCTAGATGACAAGGAGGTAAGCTCCTTAAAGGACTTTGTCTTTTTTACTTTTGTATGCTCTAGTAGGCACTTAGGAAACATTTGCGGAATGAAAGCATGTGAGTGGACAATTGCTTTCAAACATTTACTCAATAAAGTGAAATGACTTGTTCATTTTTGTACCCCCTTTGCTAGGCATTTAATTTGTCACTTCCTCTGTTCTCCTAAATCACTTAAACATTTTTCTAAATTCCAAAAATTTGTTGACATCTTTTGTTTTGTGTCCTTTCCTAATCTCTTTGTCCTTTTTTTTTATTCCTTTAGTCTTTTTTTTTTTTCTCCTCTCTTGGCCACTGTTCTTCCTTTAGTCTTCGTTGTCGTCTTTTACTTTTAAAAAATGATTTTACTGTTGTTTTAGAGTTGGTTAGGGAGAGAATCACATATGACTAGTCCACTACCCACCTATTCACATTTATTCAGTTAATATTATTTTATTTATTTATTTATTTAGGCTGTGTTGGGTCTTCGTTGCTGCGTGTGGGCTTTCTCTAGTTGCGGTGAGCTGGGGCTACTCTTCGTTGCGGTGTGCGGGCTTCTCATTGCGGTGGCTTCTCTTGTTGTGGAGCACGAGCTCTAGGTGCGTGGGCTTCAGTAGTTGCAGCACGTGGGCTCAGTAGGTGCAGCTCGTGGGCTCTAGAGCGCAGGCTCAGTAGTTGTGGCTCACGGGCCTAGTTGCTCCGCAGCATGTGGGATCTTCCCAGACCAGGGCTCGAACCCGTGTCTCCTACATTGGCAGGCAGATTCTTAACCACTGTGCCACCAGGGAAGTCCCTATTCAGTTAATTTTATTTAAACATTTTTTTAAAAAAGTATTTATTTATTAATTTGGCTGAGCCAGGTCTTAGTTGCAGCATGCAGGATCTTCACTGCCACATGCAGGATCTTTAGTTGCTGCATGCGGGATCTGGTTCCCTGACCAGGGATCGAACCCAGGCCCCCTGCATTGGGAGCGTGGAGTCTTAACCACTGGGCCACCAGGGAAGTCCCTATTCAGTTAATTTTAATATAAGCATTTCCCCAGTTAACCAACGTCCTTCTAAATGACTGCTTGATATTTCATTGAGAGAATATACCTTAAACTTTTTCTAGCCCCTGTTGTTGGAAACTTGGATGTTGCTATTACTGTTTAAATAAACCATGATAAAAATTTTGGTGCATGAAACTTTTTCTAAACTTCAGGTTATTTCCTTAGAAGCAATACTTAGATATATCTTCTGAGGCATAGGCTATGAGCATTTAAAAAGCTATTGATTATAAAAGTTATACATGTTCATTGTAGAACATTTGAAGAATATAGAAATATTATATAGAAGATAATTAAAGTTAGCTGTAATCTTACAATCTGTGATAACCAGTCCTTTAACATCTTGGTGAATTCCTTTCTGGAGGTATAATATCTATCTATCTATCCGTGTATCTTATGCATTTTAAAAACCAGTTGAGATGTGTATTAGGTCTCTTTCCAAAGAGATTGTACTGTTTTATATTTCCATGGGCAAAGTATGTGAATTCATTGCACAGTTGATAGGATTAGGGATGCATTCATTCATCATACATTCAATAAATAAATATTAATTTAGAGTGAAACTCTTGTCTCCATACCTACAATTAACCTCCTTCCATTTTTTCTTGAATTCAGTTACGATATTGAACCCACTAGTCCTCTAGAATTATACCTTGTGACCATCTGTCTCCACATTGCTAAATCTAGTGGTCATTCCTCATTTCACATGATCTGTCAGCAACTTTGCCACAGTTGATTACTTCCTTGTTCTTGAAACCATTTTTCCATTTGCTTCCAGGACATCACATTCTCCTAGTTCTTCTCCTATATCACGGTCTCCTAATCTCCCTTCCTCTCAATGTTAGAATGTTCCAGACTCACACCTTGGTCATCACCTTTTAAAAAAAAATCTTTGTGGGAGCTCCCTGGTGGCCCAGTAGTTAGGATTCTGGGCTTTCAGGGCTTTTACTATCATGGCCCGGGTTCAGTCCCTGGTTGGGGAACCAAGATCCTGCAAGCTGCGTGGTGTGGCCAAAACAACAAAAAAACTTTTATTTCCTTGGCTCATTTAGTCTCTTACACTGTTGACTTCCAAATTTATACTTCTAGCTTTGGCCTTTTCTCTGAAATCTGGACTCATATTCGGTTATCTACACATTATCTCCAGTTGGATATCTAATAGGATTTCAAATTTGACCTGTCCAAAACTGAGCCGTGATCTCCTACTGCCCCTAAACCTCCAACTTCCCACCCGCCCCCTGGGAGTGAGCCGTGGTATAGTGGTCATGTTGTGGTTGCCTTGCTTTGGCTTACTTAATTGCCTATGTGAGTAGCTATAGAAGTGGCTCAGAATCAGAGGACAGTTAAGGCCTTGTGTTTTGACATACTCAATAGAGGTGTGTGGAGATACTTAGGGCCCATGGTGGATATTAAGTGATCTTCTTCCTCCTCCCCCATTACCTTTCTGATTTCATTTTCTATTATTGTTCCTCTCTATCACTTCTCTTTAGTCCTAATATCTTCTTGCTATCCCTCTATCCCTCAAACATCCTGGGAAAGCTCCCATCTGAGGGCCTTTTCCTAGAATATTCTTCTCCCAGATATGACTTATTCCCTCAACTCTTCTAAGTCTTACGTAAATGCCACCTTTTCAGGGAGCCCTTAACCACACTATCAAAACTTGTAACCCTTCCCAATTCTACTAGTCTCTTTCCTGCATTGTTTCCATAGCACTTAGTCATCATATAACATGTTATATGTTTTACTTATTTAATTTTTCTCTTCTCCGTACCCCCAGACTAGAATCCTATAAGCTTCAGGGAGACATAGATTTTTATCTGTTTTGTTCACTGCTGTATCCTCTAGCATCTAGAAGAGTGCCTGAAATGTGGTAGGGGTGACTTTGAGTGTTAAGAACATATTATAATGTTATTTAAAAAGCAAATGCAGCAGTACCTTGCGTTCTTCCTTTCTAACCTGGACCTGGCAGAATGGCTCCTGCAAAGAAGGGTGGCAAGAAGAAGGACCATTCTGCCATCAGCGAGGTGGTGTCCAGAGAATAAATATGTCATCGCCATTCACAAGCGCATCCGTGGAGTGAGCTTCAAAAAGAGTGCCCTGGGAATTCCCTGGAGTGGTTAAGACTCCGCTTCTACTGCAGGGGGCATGGGTTCGATCCCGGTTGGGGAAATAAGATCCCGCATACCACCCAGCACACCAAAAAAAAAAAAAAAAAAAATGAAGAGTGCCCTGTAGGCACTCAGAGAGATCCAGAAATTTTCCATGAAAGAGATGGGAACTCTAGATGTGTGCATTGACACCAGGCTCACCACACTATGTGGGCCAAAGGAATAAGGAATGTTGCATACTATATCCATGTGTGTTTGTCCAGAAAATGTAATGAGGGTGAAGATTCATCATACAAGCTCTATACATTGGTTACCTATGTACCTGTCACTACTTAAAAAAATCTACAGTCAATGTGGATGAGAACTAATTGCTGGTTGTCAAATAATGTTACAAAACAACAACAACAAAAAGTTAATGGTAATCTTAGAACATGAATAGAAATATATCTAGAATGGTAATTCTTAATTTGGGGGGCCCAAGGACAGCTTTAAAAATTTTATGAAAGTTATATGGATTGCCTCATTATAAAAAAAATTAATAGGTCTGAATTGAACTTACTAAATTGCTAGTAATGTTGAACATTTTCAGTGGTTTTAAGTAATAGCTCACTTTTTTCTTTAGTAAATTTCCTGATTTTTCCATTTATTTATCAAGTTATATATTTATAGGTATGTGTGTAGTTAATATATGTATGTGTTATTTTCTATGTTGTTTGTCTTAGTTTACAGAACTTTAAAAATTTTATGCAGTCAAACCTGTGTTTTCATTGTATTTGTTTGTTTCTAAGCTTAGAAAATTATCCCATCTTCTTCTTCTCCTCCTTCCTGCCCAGAGATTTAATAAATATAACTTTTGTTTTGTTCTAGCTTCTTCCTAAAAGAATCAAAGGGTGTGTAGAGACCATAGAGTTTCGGAAATCATAGGCATATGGTTGGTAACTTAGGGCATGGGAGTGGAAGAGATTGTTCAGAAAGTGTGTTCAGCTGAATAGAGAAAAGGAGAGGGGGAGCTCTCAACAGGATCAACATGTAGGTAACATCCTCTCAAGAGGATCAACATGTAGGTAATTTGCAAAAGACGAGAGTTAAGTAAAGGAGACTAAGAAGGAAGTCAGTGGTAGGAGAATGGGAGAGGGACATAGTAGAGCCCAGGGGTGAAGCCAGGTTTTAGGAAGGGTAAAATGGTCAGTGGTGTCAAATACCTTAGGACAAAGGCCAAAAACTTAAGAATAAGAACTGAAGAGTGGTTATTGAGTTTGGCCACTAGGAATTCATTGGTGACCTTTATTAAGGAACGTTTTAGTGGAGAGATGAAAGTGCGGTACAAGTGTCTACAGTTGTAGACCTTAAGAGTTTATCAGGGAGAGGATGGAGGGAGAGTGGGTCACAGCTTCTGGGACAGGTAGGGTTGAGGAATTTTTTTTTTTTTCTTTTTTTTAGGAAGGGAAGACTTGAACATATTTATAGAATGAGGAGATGTAGTTAGAGGAAAGGCAGATATTGTGGGTGAGGAAAAGGAGTTAATTGAAGGTTCTGTTGGGGGTTCTAGGCTTAAGAGTTTCAGTGTGGATTAGTTTTAGAAAGGAGAGATACCTTTTCCTTTAAGATGGATAGGAAGGAGGTAAGAATGGTTGAGGACAAAGGAATAAGAGAGAGAGGAGAAAATTTGGAGGTGATGGGGCCTGATTGCCACGTTTTAGCTTTGGGATTTATGATGAGTGAACAACCTAGGCTTTAGTTGTCTCACTGTAAAAGAACATTAATGCTTGCCTTGCCTGTTTTCATAGACTTGGTGTGAGTTATAAATGAAACAAGTATGTGTTAAAATGCATTAGAAACTTAAAATGCTATGAAATCTGTAGCCTATTAGTAGTCATGTTGGAGAAAGCCATTTGCTTTGTATAGTTGACTGTATCAAAATGCTCCAGATAGCAAGAAGGTGCAGAGGATTCTGGTGTGTTTGGACCATAATGTTTGGTCTCTGAGTCTTCATCTTGTATCTGGAAAGGTTTCTTTACAAGTCAGGAATGCGTTTTAAGTAAGTACTGATGCTGACATTAGCACCTGAAATCATTTAAAACGTTGATGGTGGGAATAATTAAGGGAAAATGTGTGGGAAGAAATCTGCTTAGAAACAAAGTAAAGTGAATCTTCTGTGGTTTAAATTTGTCATGAGATGGCAGTAATTCTACATTCTCATGTGTGTGTCTTCTGCTAGTTCACTTCTCATAACTTTTGATAAACTGAACTTCAGGTTTATTTGTGAACTCTTATTAATCATTTGGTGCCGCAGACTGATTTATGCTTAGCTCTTTTCCTTTATATGTGTCCTCATGACACACAGGTATAGTTTTTATCACATATGGTACTTAGTAAAAAATATAAAAAAGGTTTGTATTGTGCTTTTCTTTGCACTCTAGATTCCTTTAGAATTTTCATTACTGTGCCCTTGCTTATCATGAGTCCTGGTTTTCTGTTTATGATTTTTGGTGCTGAGGATGACTGGAGAAAATCATGTAATTGAACTGATTGTTCCATTACTGATACGTGCTGCTTAGTCTAATTTGGTTTGTGATGTTATAGTTAATTACCATGAATGTTTCATGGACTGTTGACTCATTCTCATTCTCCAGATAGAAAAATGCATGATGTTGTTTCATTTTGTACCCTTATTCATTTATTCAAATATATTTGAGTGTCTACTGTGTGCTGCCCAATGTGTTAATGAGTAGAAAAATTCAAGAGGGAGACAGTAACAGTGTCAAATACAGTACATTGGTATAAAAAAATAAAGACAGGAAAAATGTTCATTTGATTTGGCGATTAAGAAGTCATGGTGACCTTAAAAGCAGTTTCAGTAGGGGGTTAAGGGTAGAATTCCCCTCACAGTAGGTGGAAGAGTAAATGGCAGGTGATAAAGGAGGAGGGGAAGAAGAGGATAGAGAGAGGAGAAGGGGAAGGAGCAAGGGGATGAGAGGAGAAATAGAGGAGAAGTGAGGGGGGAAAGAGGGAGAAGGAAGAGAGGGAGAGTTGGGGGAAAAGAGGAATGGGAGAGGGAGTGGGGAGAGGGAAGGAGAGAGAGAAAAAGAGAATAACTTCTTTTTGAGAAGGTGTGCTGAGAAGAGGAAGAGACTGGATGGGAGCCAGGAAGGGCTTTCTTTTTAGGATAAGACCTGACCTTGTATCTGTGGTGAGGGGAAAGGTGCCATTGGGGAAGGAGAGGTTGAAGATTTAAAATATAGTATGGCTGGTAGGGCAGGGTGTTGAAGGAGGTATGAAGGGCATGGGAGTCACAGTGTGGGTCAAGGGTACAGGTAGATGGGCTGGCTTTGAACAGGAGGGACACCTCATTTCCTGTGACTGAAATAAAGAGAGGTAAGGAGAAGTATGAATATAAATAAGGTTACAGGTAGAGATATGGGATGGAGGGAGGGCATGCCTGATAACTTATGTATCTCTATAAGATCAGATTTCAATCTCTTTGGTTGAGAGCGAAGGGTCTGGGCAGGGAGTGACTGGCGGGCTTGAGTTGAGAAAATGATTGAAAGAGTTGTTGAGGGGCATGGAAGAGGGAGTGTATGAAATTTATTTTAAAGGAATAAGGTTGGAGACTTTATAGTGGTATCAGTATATCTAGTGTGGTTTTTCTTTAGAGTAGCTCAGTTTTCCAGAAACAGTGTTGACCTGGAGCTGTGGTGTTGTGGTCAGCTTCAGAGAAAGGGGTACAAATCTGAAGTTGCTGCTAAGAGATTTAGATGTCCAACCATAGGATCTGGGTTGGGAGGAATCA